>NC_073351.2:15603500-16807500 GCF_027580225.2 Misgurnus anguillicaudatus
GTATACCTTATGCTGCAGTTACTGCGTAAAGGTGTAAGTACAGCAGCCACAAACTGACATATATGTACACCAGTCAAAAATTTGACTGAATTTATGTGTTTTATGGTTTTGAACCTTTAAAACCTTCTGAAAATATTTGACATTTGTTTTGTAGAGAAATGTAAATCATGTCTATGTGTCATGACCTCAAGCAATCTCGGTTTACGCAATCAAAATGAACAAAAAACACATCTCTCTCTCTCTCTCTGAAATGTTTAATTTGCATTTTGCTTCGCAAACACTTATTTATACCACTGTTAATATCTGATCATGATGTCTATACCATTTCATTAGTGTTACATTGAAACAGTGATTCTGTCTGGCTAACATTGTCGTCTTTCACACTTTGTCTCTTGCAGCCATTCCCACTGGTGTCGTCATCTCGCTGGATGGTGAAGCGTGGGGAATTGACAGCTTACGTAGAGGAAAATGGGATCTTTTCCAAGAGGACGTCTCGCCAGCATGTTTATTTTTTCCTCTTCAACGATGTCCTCATTGTCACAAGAAAGAAAAGGTGAGCTGGAGACCAGAAATGAGTCAAAGTTGTGTTTCTGTTTTTCCCCTACTGTTATTGTGCCCTAGAGGACACTACGTAGTGCAGGAAATTGTTGGGATAAAGTGTGTGTAGATATGGAGTTACAGCCTGTTATGTGTGTGTGGGGTCGGTGTAAGATGTGTGTTTAGAGGTAGGACAATGTTTACTACATTGCTAATACTGAAAGGTGGATGAAAGTAATACAGTTTGTTAAAAGAATGGAATGAAAATAACCCAGTAGACAGATTTTTGGCTTCTGTGTCAAAATAAACTAGCAGGTGATGATAAAGGCCTCTAGAGTCAAGACCACGGGTTTGTTTTTGTCTGATCTATGACCTTCTTTTCTTGTCCTAACTACAGTGCAACGTCAGGTAGTTTTTAGAAGCTTGAAGTGTGATATATCTTTTTGGAAAAGAAAATGGTTTGGTTGTACGACTGCAGTCTGAATTGGGCATGGGCTGGTATGACTTTTTAACTGGACACAATACATTTTATTTTTAAGCAACATACAACATGTATGCTGGGTGAAAATAAAGCCTTTAAATATAAATTTTATATATATATTACATGTAAATTACATGACTTAATGATTTAATTAATTTGGTGTAAACCTAGTTCATACCTTGCAAACGGTATTACAGAAAATGTTAGTGGTTTTGAAACCTTGACTGTTTAAAACCTCGGTATACATTGAAACCGCAACGGAAGTATGGCAAAGAATCAGCAGTGAAGCAACATAGAAAGAGAAAGTTATTTTAAAAAGTTGACTTCATCAGCTACCAGATCCGTGTACTATAATGGAGTGGATAGAAGACGTTAGCAGATGACCAAAAATAAAGTTGCCAGATACATATATGCGTATATTAATATATTATATTCGTGCAACCAAATGCAACAACCAGACATTTTGATGCTGGGAAAATGTTTTAATAAACTTTGAGATGCTAACACGTTGGAACCAATGGGGAATAACACCACTTCTGTTGCCTAAATGCGTGTGCAGGTTATTTGATCATGTGAGCTGTATTATTTTCTAGAAAACGCACAGTGAATGTACTTCCAGGCAGCTGTCTTGACTGCATTACAGTTCCATATCACTTCGCATAGTTAACTGTCATAACGGACTAACAAAAACAACATGACACATGATTTTCTGAGGCAATAACAGCGCTGTTTAGAGACGCATATAGGTAGCCTCGTTCACACAATCTCTCTCTCGCCCCCCTCTCCCTCTCTCTCGCTCGCTTGCTCGCCCTCTCTAGCTCTCTTTCTCTCTCTGTGTCTTTGTTGCTCTCGCTTTCTTTCTAATAACTTCATTAAAGCTCACGTAACCCACGCTGTTTCTGCATTTCTGATGTTAATCTGGAGTACCTATAGAGTAGTATGACATCCTTTATATCTCTGAAGAGTCTTTAGTTTAATCAGATTTATAAAAGAAAGATTAGCTTTACCGAATCTTTCCGATAACGTACGAAAAAATGAAGAAGGAGGAGTTACTACCGCAGGAGGAGCGAGTACGAGTTATGCAACACTATACAACACTGTTTTAACTTATGATTCACTACATGTTCGTGTCATTTATATAATATCCACGCGCCTATTTCCAACATAAGACAGAAGTCTTACTTACCACGTGTAACTCGTCATGACCCGGTTCTGAAAATCCACTGCATCAAACACACACGCAAAACTCCGCTGCTACCCCGGATAATAAACTATATCCATTGTTTTCATAAGGCTGGATGTCTTCTCCTTACATCCAAAAACACACTTCTTCTTTCGTGCCATTGTTGACTTTTGAAATTAAACAAAGCTGAGTGGTGTGATAAGCTGTTAGCAAGCTCTAGCGTCTCCCGCTGACTGACGGCTGGGCGTGGTTTTCCGGGGGAAGTTTTCCGGCGGAAGCCCATATAAAGAAGTGATACGTATCGAAAACCCCTGAAACGTCAGTTAGAACTGTAATCGAAAAAAACTAGCCGAAACTTGTACGAACCCTGGCGAAGTGCATTCGGCACAGAAATACTCTGAAACACGCCCAACTGTGGTTTTGACACTTTGCCTACGTTTAGCATGAGGAAACAACTCTATAACTGTGTTAATAAGTCAGAATGCTTGAAATACCATTAAACCACCCCTTTAATAACTGTATTAGAATGCTATCAATGGCTCAAGGCTCCATTGCCAGCTTTAAAATGATGTTTTGGAACAAGCAAAAGAGCCGTTGGATGAGACGCGGAAGAAATAGTCCAACTCACAATAGCGATTTAAGAACAAGAACCAGACCAATCCCTTTAAATATATCATGTGATTGATGTCTTGAGGTGTGGTAACCGTAGTATAAGCGGAATAATTGACTCCGGCAAGTTGAATTATTGAAAAATAATGGTTGAACACCTCGGGTGTGCATTATTTTACTAATAATTCAATGGCCCGTCGTCAATTATTCCTTAATTATTTTTTGCATCACAGTTACTATTTATCTAGCACAGTTGAAATGTTTCTTGTTAAAAAATATAGACACATATTTCAGAGAAAGAAGTCCTGCTTAAAAGTTTGATTTTATGTGGGGTTCCTCTTTGGGATGCGACGATAAATGCCAATATACACTAATAATACGTGGCCGATAACTATTTGGAATCGTACAGCCAATATTATGCACAGCTATTTCATGTACTACTGCTTTTGATCAATAAGTCCTTATCGACCTGAAATTACTGTTAGTTTGAGCCATGTATAACACACGTCAAACATAATCATTATACATATTCTTTATTATCATGAAAATACCTGAAATGTTTGAAGAACAGAAATATAAATATATAAATATACATTTCCCGGAGCTGCGTGTCATACCTTTGTGTAATGGTTCTTCTTCTGCGGCCCATATTGAGTTTCTGCACGGGAGCGTCATCTGTCTTTGGATGTAGCGGCATCTCACCGTAATTTATTGAGAAGCATCATCGGCCGATATATTGGTGCACCCCAGTTCCTACCATCAGAAGGTTTGAAAACCCCTGTGCTAGGACACATCTGCTTGCGTTTTTGTGGTTTGTGACTACACATTTTGGACGGAGTATAGAAAGATTCGAAAAGGTTATCAAAATATTATTGTTGCAGTGTTGTGCTTCATTATAGAGTACATTGTGTTTTTGTTGGTGTGTCACATGTTGTGTTGGCATGTTTGTATGCTGTCTGCTACTTGCTGCTGCACATTTGACCGTCTGTCTGTCTGTCTTTCAGTGAGTCATGTAGTTAGTAAAGCTCACTCTGTTATTGTTCTCATCATTTCTGGACATTCTGCACGCAGCGGGTCAACCTCCTGGAAAAAAATACGGTTTTCATTTCCACAAGCTCTGTTTCTGGGATTTAATATAATAATTGGAAAGGAAAAAGAAAACCCTTTTTCTTGCTGCATACGTTTGTCTGATGTTTATTCTGATATGTGGTCTGTACAGTCTGTGCAGAGAGAGCCCGAGTCACGCTACTAGAACAATACTGGAGCAAAACAAACCCGAGCATGCCACTCCACTCCCTCCACTCATTTTCTGCAGTATGCTTATGTAACACTGTCTTGAAAGCAACTGGCTGTTTCTCCTTCTCTCTTTCTTTGTGGCTCTCACTACCTCGTTCCAAAAGTCAGCTTTATTTTGCGGATCCTTTTCAATTGGCATTGACTACGTTTACATGTACATTAATAATGCAATTATTTCCAATAAACAGAGTAAGGACTTAATCGCAGTAAGATGTTTGGAGACTGGAGCTAACCTCTTTAATCCTGATTACATGCATTTTTTATTTTGTGATTATTAGATTTGGTGTTTGCGTTAGTATGTCACATTAAGTATTGATTTATACTGTTTTTTTCTGATTTATTCTTTTATATTTTCTAAACTTTAAACAATTGTCGCCTGGCGTTGGGGTTAGAGTTGGGTTTGGGTAAGGATGTCATTTTATGTAAATCTAACCCTTAACCACAGCGACAATGGTAAGAAAGTAGGACAAAACAGTTGAGTAACCAATCCGTGAGAATGCCATGGAAAAATGACCAAAAAATTCCGTGACTATCCCACGGAAATTCTTGAAATCAGGTTGGATTAAAAACAGCATCCGACAACTGTTTTAATACATGCTACTTAATTGCATTATTTTTATCAAAGTATTGTGTTTACATGAGGCAAAGTATAATTGCAATATTGCCAAAATTACATAATAATCACATTACCAGTGATGATTCATCCGGCATCCCTCCTCCTTCCCAAATCTCTCTGCACAGTCTTACCATGGAACTTGGGTCTCGAGCCGAGCCTATGGTTCGGCTTCCTCTGAGGACAGCAAGCCAAGTTTTATTTTACCATCATTCAATAGACTGAATGCGCAGGCGAACTACTGAATATTTTAGACAATAGAAAGAGACACACTGTTCAGAACATTGTTGTTGAGCGTTGCAACATTTGTCTTGTTTCTCATTCTGAGGCTTGGCCCAAAGTAGCCCCTTACAGACTGAAAGTCACTGGATTAAATTCACGCTCTTCTTGTATATTAAAATATCAACCAGAATCATCATCTGTTCTGACTGGCTGTGATTTTGGTGTGAAACCCAGCAATTTCTTTTTCAAACTTGCTCTGGCAGAATCTTGTCATGTCGTGTCTGGTTAGGACACAGTGTTAAACTTCACAGTCATGATCTCATCCTGCTTTCTGGGACATGAACGTTGCAGTGTCATTATACAGCATGCCTTTCATACCAGAACAGAGGCCTGTGTGTGTATGTTTACATGAATGCGATGTGTGTACGTGTGTGAATGTAGCTTCCATGGAATTTGAACAACTCTGGAGAGGATGTCATTACAGCACCGGGAACATCAGATTGCTGTCCTGATACAAAACTATCTGCTGGGTGGGTGCTGATATGAGCATGTGTATCAGCTATATTATATGTCTGAAGCAGACGGCGGTGTTATTGTCCATAGCGCCCTATTGACTGATGGGAGAGCTGTCTTAAATTTAATTGGCGCCACTCCAGGTGCCCGCTGGGGCCAGAAATCTCAGTCCCAGACTGGAGCCATGTAAATGTGGTCACCATCCCTGACAGATGGCCTGGGCCTAGATGTGGGGGGGGACAAAATATAAGAGATTTTTAGACAGCAGGATTGCAGTGTGATATTAAAATGTACACATCTGCACATACTGAGAAACATGTGGAGTGTGGATACACACACAGACACTGGCTTCAGGGTACATTTTCAATTACTTTTACCTGTGTGTCTGTCTGTCAGCGGCACTTAAAGTTTGTTATGAAACATTGTCAACCAATTTGGTAGTTGAAGCTCAAGTTTGGGTTGTTCATTTAAGTTAATAAGTCTCTATCTGGGTTGCGTTTCCCAAAAGCATTGTTAGCCAACTACTGTTGTAAGTTTCTTCGTTACTGACAAAGTTCAACAATTTGCTGTTTCCCGAAACTATAGTTCAAACGAACATTCGAAAGCTGCATCGCAAACTTGTGTGGTTTGGACGACAGCTCTTCCCTGTCATTAGAAGCATAATTCCTTGTATGTAGACTTACGTTGATCATGCTTTTGAACAAAATAAGCAAAAAACATGTAGTACATTCTACATTCATCATTCTAGTAAATATATTAAAATATTATTTTACGTCTTTAAGTTTTTAAACAGAATTAAAGTGTTGCATCTGAAAACTGCGCATGTGCACAGTCCTACGAGCTTTAAGACCTTGAGTATTCCCTCGGACGTAAGAGGGAACTTGCGCCTGAATTAAATATAAAAACAGATAGCTATATCACGATAAAAAAAACAGTCGTCCGGTGCAATATATGTTATTTACAGCAGTAATCTGACATTAAATCGATTTGAACAGATTAATTAGTACTACACCTCCCACGTGACATCATCAACTATGTTGTTGAACCAACATGGTTCAAACGACAAATGTGCAACAAAGTTATTATGCTTTCGGGAAACCGTCGTGACAAGGTAGTTCGTTTCTGCAACTATGCATCGTTCTATGTTCGGTCGTTGTTCGGGAAACGCAATCTCAATCTCCTGACTCACTATAGTAGGGTTTCCATCCAAACGTGAAGCAAAAACAAACAAATGCTAATTAGGTGCATTTCCATCTAGTTGTTTGAACGAATGATTGGTCGGATTGGAACTTAGTAAGCAACAGTATAAAAAACAAGGAATGCTAGAAAAAGGCAACAGGACTGCATTTAGTTGCAATTGCAAAGTTGTACATTTACTAGCAGTGCAGCTTGTAATTGCCAAATTGCTGTGCACAGAAGAAGAAATGCAGAATTGTTGATGCAGGCACTAGCAGCAAGGGCATAGCGATGACATCAAGCCCCATATGTTGTAAATACAACATCAGCTGTTACAGCTATAGATGATCAGTCACGTCACGTGGGTTTAATGTTCACTACGTGAGAATTTATTCAGCAAATGCATTTCCATCTCCCATACTCTTTTTCAAA
The DNA here is from genome assembly GCF_027580225.2 of Misgurnus anguillicaudatus. Taxonomy (NCBI): domain Eukaryota; kingdom Metazoa; phylum Chordata; class Actinopteri; order Cypriniformes; family Cobitidae; genus Misgurnus; species Misgurnus anguillicaudatus. The sequence goes on from NC_073351.2 coordinate 15,610,563, forward strand.
AACCACCTCAAGTGAGTATAAAAAACTTTTTTGCGAATTGAGAGATTTTTTATGCAGTACTTCAAAATGCGCATAAAATCGGGGTGATGGAAACCCCAACGTATGTTGCTTTCAGACTTAAGATAATGTGTTATGCTCTAATGGGATCTGTCATTCTCAGCCAGTGGAATGTAAATGATACTCTTGAGTAGGGAAGAGCCCAGAGGATATTTAGTAACTGAACAGGAGGAGCTGAATTCAATTATTCAATTATATCAACACAAACACAGTTTATTATCTGGCTGAAAAAAGACTGATGCCACACAACAAGAATTTTGCACTTACGACATGTTACACATATTTTAAATGTTAATATACTGTATTATAAAAGGAATACAGTCCACAGTCAGTTGTCATAAAAAAGGCTTGTCCACCAAATGGCATTTTACAGCAAAAGAACATCTTGCAACTTTACTAATAAACAAAAAGTGGCAGTTTTGCAGTCTTGGGGCTGTTAAGCTATACCAGACATGGGGACTTGGTGACTTGGAGTCGAGTCGACTTGAGTCGCTATTTTTGTGACTTGACTTGACAAAAAATAAAATACTTGAGACTTGACTCGGACTTGGAAGTTAAAGACTCGGGACTTGACTTGAGACACGATGACTTGAATGACTTGAGTGTTAATCACATAATGTTTTCAGTTTGAATATAAAATATATAAACTATTTTAAAAAATAAAGTTGACCCAGCTGGAGCGCAGGCTGAGAATGGCGTTGTCATGACTGAATCACAACACTATCATCAGTCATGTCCTCTCATACCTTACGCACACCACGCCCACTTAGATCAGATATCAACATGTCAGCCGGAGGGGTAGCGGGGGTCATCGCTTTCAGCTTCAACAAGATGGCAAAAGACGAACAGTGTGTTGCAAGACATGCAACATTAAAATCACGGACAGCCAGACGACAACCTCCAATTTCGTCCGTCATTTAAAGGTTAGTTGGTAGTTCGCTAATGTAATAATAGCTAAAGTAGCCATTAACCCTCATCATACCGTGTTGGGGACAAATGTGGGCAAATTAATTTTGATTTTTTTTTTAAATACTTCCCTTGATCTGAGCGGTACGAGACTTGGCTACTGTGTCTAAGTTTGCCCCCTGAACACACACAGAGAAAAATGACTGGATTTTACATTGTTAGGGCCGGTTCACATATCACCTCTTTTGCGCGCTCAAGTTCGTTATTTCAAATGTAGGCACGCGAACGGAAGAGATTACAATTTTGTTTGATTCCATGATGTATTTTACTGAACATGAGTATTTCTTTATATCTTTATATTCTATATATCTTTATTAAGATCAGATTCTGCAGGTAAAATTACAATAATAAGGTGACTTGACTTGACTTGGACTTGACTTGACCTACTACAGGACTTGACTTGACTTGACTTGACTTGACATAGCCTGTGTTTCGACTTGACTTGTCTTGCCCAAGAAAAAAAATACTTGGGACTTACTTGAGACTTGAAGGTTCAGACTTGAGACTTACTTGAGACTTGCACATGTGTGACTTGGTCCCATCTCTGAGCTATACTGTCAAGAATTGACAGCCAAGTGCACAAAGTTTGGATGGACTTTACCTCTGTTTTACATTTATATATTACATTAAATTAAAGTCCCTGCCTGGGTGCATCTAAAAAGTGCCATTTTTCACCTAAAAGTTAAAAGAAAATAGAAATTATATGAAATATCATAAACTGACGCCTGTTTTAACAAACCTGTATAAATTCCTTTGTTCTGATGAACACGAAGGAAAATATTTTAACCAGACCAATCAGAAGCACCATTGACTTCCATAATATTTTTTCCCACAATGGAAGTCAGTGTGGTGTTTCTGATCGGTTTGGTTACAAACATTCCTCAAAATATCTTATTCATCTAAATGAATATCTAAATATCGATTTTTGTGTGAAGTTTTTTTTTTTTTTGCATTGTGATGATAACTTTTTGAGAATTAAGCATAACCCCCTCCCAATTCTTATTACTGTAATTCAATTAAGTTGTACTAGAGTACAGCCATGAAAATTGTCCTGTTTAACAACACAATGTTTATTTTAAATATAAATATATTGAATATCACAAATAATTAGGGGTGCACTGATAAATCAGCCTGTAATCAGTTTCAACAGACAAAAGCAATTTTTCTCACTATCGGACATCGAATGATTGTTTAAGAACAGCTGATGATCAGGGCAGATTATATCCTGGCAATCAAAAGGGGCGGAACAACGGATCAGCACTTATACAGTGTGATTATTTTAAATTGGGTGACAATGACAACAGAATTGCGGTTTGCATCCTCTGCACATGTAGGAGTATAATAATGTGAAACAATGAGTAAAAGGCAAACCTATACGTACCTATCAGTATTGGTAGATGTCATTGAATAGTAATCAAATATCAGTATCAGCACAGAATATTGTATAAGTGCATCCCTATTGTAGTTGGGGGGGGGGCCTTATCACACCGCTCATTCTACTCTGAGAAAATCTTGATTGATGTGTGTAAAATGGTTTGATGGGACCTGATGACCTAAACTTGAAACCTATAGCTTTTTCCTGAGGTCACCCCTAAGGTATGCTGAAATGTGCATGTGTGTTTGTACATGTCACGCTAGGCCAGTAGTCCCCAGTCAGCAGTTTGAGGCTGCTGTAGGCAGAGCACATGTGCGTGATATTATTGTTGTACAGTTAGCGGCCGTTGATGGGTCTCGGCAGGGTCCAGGAGCCCCATGTCTCGCTGGTGAGGGGCCATTAGACCCGGCTAAACCAGAACTCACAATCATTTCCAGATGGCAGAAGTCGTCTGGCTCAGGAAAGCACTAGACCAGCAACTGAATAAAAACGTAATTGGCCACAGATGGTCATTGGATGTGTAAGCATATGGGCTGAAACCTGGTTTGTTGTCTTCGGGAGGTTGAGACATGAAAGAATTGAAAACTGACAGTTCAACTTTTCACAGCAACAACAAACCTTTAGTGACTCCACCCAACACAAAGATTTGTTTATAGCCCTCAAAGCAATTCAGGGGTTTAAACCAAGATGGATGGATGATAGATAGATGGATGGATGGATGGATTGATAAATGGATGGATGGATGGATGGATGGATGGATGGATGGATGGATGCATATGGATTGATAAATATCATACATCTTCAAGTTATTTTGGCAAAAATGACATGCAACCAAATTCAAGGTTATTTAGAGTAGAAGTTGGTTACTCATAGCCGGACTATATTGGGTCTATAGTTAGCCATCATTTCAACGTCTCGGTTTTTGCTTGCTGGGGACGTTCCTGTCTGTTAGAGAAAGTCAAGATGGAGCATTTTACCAATTCAGGACAGATTTAGAAAAAACGTCTAATGAAAATTTATAAAAATATGTTTGACCATACCCTGTATTATGACAACTTGTTCAACCATTTGCATGTAAAGACTTATACTATGAACTGATGCCTAAATGTTATGGGGGGTGAGACTATTCAACAAAGACCCATTATAATACATTTTGATCAACATGACATAAGCAACTGATAATGTAGGAAAAAGCAAAGAATTGTACATAATCATTTGCATTGATGTACCAAAGAATTTGCAACTTGTTCAAAGAAATGAGAAACAGATTTTTTGATGTGCACAAGCGACACAATGATGTGAGAATTGAACATGTAGTTTTGAGAATTTAAATTCTGATCAGAGAATTGAATTAAAGCGACTGAGAAAAACTGTAATATTATGTGTACTTTTATTGTAATGGAATATTTATTATTATATTATATAATAGTAATAAAAAGCACAACATTCATTCATATGTTAATAAAAACTAAGACCAAAATAGATGGGTGGGTGGGATGGATGGATGGATGGATGGATGGATGGATAGGTAGGTAGGTAGATAAATGAGTAGATAAATGATGAGATGGATGGATGGATGGGTAGATGGATGAGTAGATAGATCAATTGATAGATCAATAGATAGATAGGTGCACTAATTGGATGGATGGATGGATGGATGGATAGCTTGATAAATGGATGGATGGAAAGGTAGGTAAATGAGTAGATATATAGACAGACAAACAGACAGATAGATAGATGAGTAGATAGATGGATCGATGGAAGAGTAGATAGATCAATCGATAGATCAATAGATAGATAGGTGCACTAAATGGATGTATGGATGGATAGGTAGGTAGATAGATAGATAGATAGATAGATAGATAGATAGATAGACAGACAGACAGACAGACAGACAGACAGATAGATAGAAAGATAGATAGATAGATGAGTATATAGATGAGTAAATAGATGGATCGATGGATAAGAAGATAGGTCAATCGATAGATCAATAGATAGATAGGTGCACTAAATGGATGGATGGATGGATAGGTAGGTAGATAGGTAGATAAATGGATGGATGGATGGATGGATGGATGGATGGATGGATGGATGGATTAATAAATGGATGGATAGATAGGTAGATAAATGAGTAGATAGATCAATAGATAGATAGGTGCACTAAATAGATGGATGGATAGATAGATGGATGGATGGATAGATAGATTGATAAATGGACGGACAGATGGATATACGGACAGACAGACAGACAGATAGATAAGAAGATAAATGGATCAATGGATGAGTATATACTGTAGATCAATCGATAGATCACTATGGATGGATGGATGGATGGATGGATGGATGGATGGATGGATGGATGGATGGATGGATGGATGGACGGACGGACAGATAGATGAGTAGATAGAGAGAGAGAGAGAGAGAGAGTGAAAGAGAGACGGACAATTTATAGTATACTAAGGGATAATGCAGCATGAAGTTAAAACAACTTGGTTTTGCAAGTCAATTCAACCTACTATTTTAAATTTTGACCTGTGATAAGTTGACATAACTTAACTTGTTAAGTTAAAGTAACATAAAATATATGTATTGCTGCATTTGTTTTACAGTGCATTTAACTAAATTTTACACAATTACTACAAGGTGACTCTGGAATAAAGAGAAAGTATCAGTTTAAAGCTTTGTAATTTTGGTTACAAACTCAGTAGTACAACTGTTGTTTTTCTGAACATGAATATTTGTTTCATATGTGTCTTTCTCTCTGTTTTTCCTCAGTGAAGAGAGTTATACAGTTATTGACTACGCACTAAGAGATCAGATCAGGGTGGGGTCGTGTCAGGCAGAAGACTTGAACCTCTCTCCTGTACGTGCCACTGCGGGAATGTTAACGTCAAAACAGAGCGCAGCCAGTCACCTCTTCCAAATCACATTCCTCAGTAACCACTCCAGAGACAACGTCACGATGGTCTTGGGGGCAGAGCTACTGTAAGTACTTAAATGTTGATATTCATTGTGCATATCTTCATTTCTTTTCATTTTGTTGTTTAATATATTTTTTATGAAGCCATTTTATTATTTTAAGCAAGATTTTCTACAGTGAAATAATTCCTTAATTTCACTTTCACTATAGGGTGCATTTCGTTTGCTTGCACTCAGGTGAAGATGTTTATATATTTATTGGTTGTCAATGTCATTATGCTGTGACTCATTCATTCTTCTGGATTTCACGCTGAGATTAGATTTTACAATAAAGTACACATGCTGACTTAGCGTTTAATTGACTGGGACTTTCCATGCGTTTTACCACCCCATTACCATCACCCCATCAATCAGACACACATTTACTGGAAATTATTCATATTTCAGGCAGTCTGCTAAACAAACATTATCGATTGCTTGATCTACCACACCCTGTTCTTTTAAATCGGGTTTTCAACAGATTGTTTGTAACTGTAGGTAAAGTACATTTTATAGTGCCAAATGCTGCTCATAAATGACACAGATTGTAAGTAAATATCAGTAAATTTGAACATGCAAGTCAGTGTATGACTGTCGAATGGGTTTTGACAGAGATATTTAGCAGTGTTTTGCACTTGTTTTGAGGAACTTGGGTCAGGAACATGGAGATGTGAACAGAAGTTTGAATTTTTGTCATGACTGAAACGCTGCACATTTGTATCATTCCTTTACTTTCATCCCTCCAAAATAATCCTCCTCTACCATTTAAAAACCAGAAAACCCTAAATACATTAATTTCATGTAAATGTTAATCTATCATGACAAACTATATATTGTTGGAAAGGTCTAAGAATGTAGTTTTCATATTTCAAAACCTTTTAGCAGTACTAATAATAAGGAGTGTGACGAGATCTCGTGCGACGAGATCTCGCAAGCTTAAAATTGTATCGCGAAATTAATTATGTCACGACTCGAGATTTCTTGTGGAGGTGAAATGCTGGTCGTTTCTCAAACAAAAGGCTGCATCATTTGGAGGTCGCATTTGTAGATTGCATACTTCATAAAAACTGTCTTATTACAGAATATTAACAATTATAAAGTTTACTATTATATTACGTTAATCGTAAATTGTTGTAATATGCTTATGACTTGCGAATGTACTGCTCAGTTAACTGAAATAAACCAGGCTTGATGACGTATGCGGCCTGCATATGCGACCTCCGGAGGATGCAGCTTTCTGTTTGCGAAAGGGCCACTGTCAGCATAAAGTTTCTGGCTAAACCTTTTCCAGTGCAGTGTGCATGCATTATATTCAGTCTTTTACTGCATGTGCTTTTTTGTTTGGGCTTCCAATAATGTTCATCTAAGACGCGTTGCGATTGTCTGTTGATCAGTTTCAGAAGTGTCTCAGCAGTTTAAACCCTCACTCGGAGTTTATCTTTGCATGTTCTTGCTCAAGAATAACTTCAAGAATAGCTCAAGAATAATTTCTATTATAAAGAATTGGACAAAACGTAAAATATTTAAATGGATTTTGACGTTGTTTGTTTAAAATTAAGCTTTTAAAGTTTAGATTCTGAAGTGAAAGTAACAGAACTGGGTCCGTTAGCGCCCCTGGCAGGCATTTGTTATAGTACATATACATGCTGCTTTTTATTACAAAGGCTACGTTTTGATACTTTATTTGAACAAATTATTATTGCATCGTCATTATTATGTAATTTTAAAGGTTTATTGCTAACTTGGGTCTATTTTTATTATAAAAAATATCAAAATACTTCATTATCAGTTAGCAAAATAATTGTAAGGGACAGTCCTAGATTAGTTAAAACATTTCAAAATAATGTGATTTCAGTTTCCCAATCATTTATTTTATCATTGAGGATTTCTTAAAAAAATGAAAAAAATCTCATCTCGTACTCGTGTCTTGTCTCGTCTCGTAGATTAAGTGTCTCGTCACACCCCTAGTACTAATAATGCAGTAACTGTAATTTATTCATTTGTGACAAGAGTATGCAGCAAACCAACACAAACCTCAGTTTTTTGATCATTTTATGTATTAAAAATAATACAATAATGCATTTTTTATCTATTACAAATAAATGTAAACTTCTATAAAAAAATTATATTTTCACCTCCAGACACTTCCGTAAAAAAACGTTAAAGTGTCTTCTTTAAAACAAGACCAAAATTAGGCTTCTAGACCAAAAAATGCCAGAGTTATATTTATTTGAAGGTGCATCCCCCACACTCACCAGTTAAAGGGTTAAAGCATTTTATTTAGCTAAAACCGGCTTATAATGTTAGTATGTTTTAGTTACCATTTACAGACTACTTGTGCTTCTTTCTGTGTATACATGGTTGGTCTAGTCACTAAATACTAAATAGGTACTGATATATAATCCTAGGTGGTGGTCATATAGCGTGCTCTCATGTGCATGACTGGTATAAATAAATTCTCCATACGTTCATGTCATGCTGCAACAGTCTTATATAACTTGCTATGATCGCAGTGCATGTATAAAAACACATCCTCCCTCATTCCCTGCCCAACATCAGATAGTGCGAGCAAATATTTGACTTAAATAAACATTCATCGTTTCAATTTCCTCTCTTAAATAGCTTTGGTTTTCTTTCCAAAGTTTCTTCTGTTGAAAACTTTCTTAAATTTATACAGTACTGTGCACCATGAATCAAATGGTCATTTTCTGTTTTGTAGCACAGTCTGTCTGGCTCAGACAGCACCTATAAACCTATTTACTTTAAAACCCTGAAGAGTGACACGGTTCTTTACTGCTACTAAAAGACTTTTGGCATCTAATGGAAAGTGAGATATGAGTTAGTTTTTTGTGTTTGTTTTGATATGCGTGTGCTGAATTTTTGTTTTTGGCAGGTGCATGGCTTATTTTGAAGAGTTTATGAACTGCTGTTGTGAAGCAATACTTGATGACATTCTGGGTACATCATGTACTTTGGAAAATAGCTGTTTTTAATTTTTTTTATTAAACTGAAAGGTACCAAAAAGATTTTTGTGGAATTGACAGTTTGATTAAGAGACATCTTGAAGTGGTAGTGATGTATTATCATCTATAGCTGAATGGTACTGTATAAATTCTCCTTTTCTCTTTTTATCTCTTCCTTTCATTGGTTTCGTTTAAAGGATCAGAACGTTTTTCTGCTAAACCACGTTGTAGCATTGTTGGTGTTCCACGTATGACGTGACATCTACCAGAGATGATTGTTTACTTCGGCTTCTGGTGAAGAGTCAAAATGACTGTAGTTCTTTCGAGGAACGTTCGGCAGCACAGGACAAGTTCCCCAACATTTCTGGACCTCTGTGTGGCTCCACCCTGAGTAGTGTCTAATTACGTACCTCCTGCTGCTGTAACAGCGGCGTTCATTGTTGACTAAGTCCTTTATAACAGTGTGCGTATTTGTGCCAAACTTCACCACTAGTATGGAAAGCCCCCAATTCTCCTTCTTTTGAAAATGCTTTCGATTCTCGACCCTCATTGTGATGTCATTAGCAATTTTTTTGTATGCTGTTCATTCAACTGTACTACCTGTGAGACGGGACATTGTTCAAGCTGTTGCCAAGAGATCAAATGTTGTAAGGGATTTGAGCTTATTCTCCGCCTCCTGGCAGACTGGCCTGCTTTAGATATTCATCTCTACTGTAAAATGCGTCCTAAATATGAAAGGCAAAGACACTCACTGCCCCTTAAATGGCTTTATGAATGATTAAGATAATGTACTGGTTTGAAATTAATTAAAAAAGGCCAAGTGTAGACGTTATGTTTAAAGATGACTACTTCAAGATCATATTTTATGGATGTTCCTCATTGCTTTCTCTCTGTTTTGCCTTCAGGTAGATTTTGAATAGTGACTTCATAGCTTCTCCTGGTACTCAAGATGCTTTCACTGACATTTCATGTAAAATAATCTTTACAGGGCGCAATAGGTCTGGTATTTTGGCCCTCAGCTGTCTGAAAGCTTGTGGTAGCGTGTTGAAGCAGAGCAGCATGCAGGAGACTTAACCAGTTATGTATGAAAACGTACAGTAAGGCCTTTCAGGCGATGCTGGTTTCTCTGGTGTTTTAAAAAAAAAAAATATGTCTCTGCGTTTGAATGATCCTATGAGTTCAATTGATGAACGGACACTGAACCAAAATTGTTTATCAGACAAAAAAACACATTCCCTTCAGATAAAACATTAAGTAAGGGATAATGTGTAGGCAGCAGGTTGTTATCACACAAATGTGACCCTGGACCTCAAAACCAGTCGTAAGTGGCACATGTATATTTGTAGAAAAATGCAAAAATACAGATAATATTAGTATGCCAAAAATCATTAGTATGTTATGTAAAGGTTATGTTAGATGAAGGTTTTTGTAAATTTCCTACTGTAAATATATCAAAACTTTATTTTTGTAAGTGGATGCAGCAAAAGCGTGGCCAGAAACTCGCCTACAAACTTTGTGTTGCTACCCGTTCCTAGGGGATTTTTAATTCAAGTTTGTTTTTTTATGTAAAGCTTACAACTTCTCCAATCCTGGCAACGACATTACATCATTACAACGGTAAGACAGTAGTGAATGCTAAAACACAAATTTTTCTTTACTAATAATATGTGTTAAAAGGCTATCTTTTGGACTTGAGCTTTAAATGCGATTTTCTCAGTATTCTAATTTTTTGCAATCTCAGTTTCCAGATTTTAAATTCTCTACCAAATATTGTCCTATCCTAACAAACCATACATCAATGGAAAGCTTATTTATTTACCTTTCAGATGGTGTATAAATCTCAATAAAAAATCGACCCTTACGACTGGTTTTGTGGTCCAGGGTCACAAATAAGCCCTGACTTATTTTGCAATATAAAAATCTGGTGCATGTACTTTATTCCGCTTATTACACGGCTATTTACCTCATACATAAGGTAAGGAGCATTTAATATGGATTTTAATTTTTTTGCTAATTTTAAGTTCTAAGTTTACTTTCGGTTTAAGATAAGACATTCAAAAGGTCACACACGATTTTGGTTTAATCACTATTTTCTATTTTTAAACACACTATTTTCTGTTTTTTTTTTTGTATGCAACTTTTTGTGCCGCTGTCTGTCCAGGTCTCACTGGAAGAAGAGATACCGTACTTACCGGAGTATAAGCCGCATCATTCAAAAATGCGTCATTAAGACGAAATAACATATATAAGTCACAGTGGACTATACGTCACGTTTATTTAGAAAATGATTTCACAAAATCCAAGCCGAATAACAGACATTTAATCTGGAAAGGCAAGTTATTCAATAAACAATAACAGACAGAACAGCAGGCTGAATAGATGTCTGTACGTTGAAGTAATATTATAAGTTATTTAAACGACAAACCATAGCAAACAGAACTTACCTGGAAGGTTGAATAGGCTAAATTAACCGAACAAGCCAACTAGCATGAAGTTTGCATACTCGTCATTCCACATTATTGAATTACATTATTACAGGAGCAGCATATGGCGGACTCTCATGGCTGTAGACGGTAATGTTGTCTCTTGTCTCATAAATGTCCAAATGAATTCATACTGACTTACAAGGCGCACCTGACTATAAGACGCAGCACCAGCCAAGTTATGAAAAAAACACGGCTTATAGACCGAACAATACAGTAGTAATATCTAAGTGTGAACTTCTGGTTAAAGGTGCAGTGTGTAATTTTTAGATGGATCTTTTGACAGCAATGCAATATAATTTTGATAACTATATTATCAGTGGTGTATAAATACCTTACAAAATTAACGGTATTGTTTTTATTACCTTAGAATGAGCCATGTTTATTAACATACACCCCAGGTCCCCTTACATGGAAGCCGCCATTTTGTGCCATCATGTTTCAACAGTAGCCCTAAATGGACAAACTGCTCTACAGAGCGCATTTGTCAATATGTTGTCTCAGACATTGAAATATTTGTCCTGTGATGGCTACTGTAACTTCTCTATGTGTTTTGAAAGGGAGGGGTGCAATTTTCAATCTCACCACTAGATGCCGCTTAAATCTACATATTGTACCTTTAAATAAAGGAGTAATATTAAAAATCATTTGTAAATAAACTCATATGTAAATAAAAGACATGTTTATATTTACTATTTGTGTAATATTAAACTGTACCTGTCAATGTGATTTGCAGAATCCTTTTTACCTTGTGTTGTTCGTTTTAAGTGTTTGTTATCTCGGAATAACATACCTTGGAATATCGCAACTGGCCGATCAAAATTGTATAGTGCTGTGTAATAAATTGTGTTAAAATGATCATAAACTGCATAGTCCCACTAATAAGCAAAATTATTAAAATTTACCAACTAGTGCTGAATAGGAAAATTAAGTTGGAGTTTAGTTTGAATGTTTTTTACATGTCTTTCAAATTTTTATGCATGGTTTCATGTTCTCTGTAGTAAAAAATTCAACACACAATTGCAAGCAGCCTGGGTTGTACTTTTGTTTTTATACATGGTTTTCTATAACCTTAGAACAGACCTTTTTTTTTGCCAAACAGAGGGGAACCAATGTGCTGATCTTATGTAAATCAGTTTGCTCCCTATTTAGTTTTTAATCAACAAGAAATTGGCATTCCTTATTTACCTGTTTTTTCTTTGTCATATTTGTGCACTTACTCTCTCCAACACTGTCATTTCCACCTAACTCAGTGTCACATGTAAATGATTGTATAATTGTACTCATGCACTCAAGCAAGGTGCAGATGGGTCAGATATGCAAGTCATCTGCTGGTGTGGTGTAGCGTAGAGCAGTGGGAAGGCGTTCGCTACCTGTTGTTATCATGTGCGCTCAGATTCCAGGCATGTAAAAAGACAGCTGCCCTTCCCACGCTCACTAAACACCCTGGAGAGGAGCGGCTGGGGTTCATTCGAGCATATTTGTGTTCGTAATTGTCTCTTCACGCTCTTTGTGCCTGTCCAAATATTAGATGCGTCAAGAATAAATGGTGGTTGACTGTCAGTTAGTACTGCTTATTTGAACAAACCCTCGAGGTATTTGACTGTATTAAAGCCATCACATACCATTTGCGTGGTTTATTGAATAATGTCGTGCTTCAATATTTCAAACATTTACAGTTTTCTAATCAGCTTTATCTTTTTGTCTAGATTTACATGAAAGTCTGAATATCATATAGAGTAAATATTTTGACCTAAAAACCTGGCATTGTGGCAGAGAGTTTTGCATTGAAGCATTTCAAGAAATGTTTCACATGTGCAAAATTTGTTAAAATCATTTAGATGGCACAATAATTTACATTTAGATTTGTGTGAGTACTCGGTAGTTTATCCCCTCTTCTTTAATGGCTCTTAAACACTAATTCATCCATAAACAGTAATTGGTCAGTGAATGAGGCATTTTGGACTCGTGAACATTAACGGTCCTAGTAATGGAACAGACGAGGGGCCTTCCTGACCCTTTCTGCTGTAAACCGGACCAGAATGAGCCAAGCGTGCTGCGTGACTCACACAGCTGGTCACTTTAGGTTGTGAAAGCGAATGAGATGTTGGACCGGCGTCTGTGTGTGCTGCGGTCAGGCCGGGCGTCCCGCAGGTTGACTGCCTCATATTAGCGGCTCATTCGGTGCAAGTACAGTGCAGCTTTGCTTTGAAAACACCATGCATGTGTTTGTCCAGTTGCTTAAATGTTTACAGGGTCATGCACTTCAGACTTGTGTCTTGCATTTAATTAAACCTAGACAGGATCTACACATTGCAACACAACACGGGTCTCCAGACATGTTTTTCAACTAATTTTAACATGACACGCGGAGATGCTGCATGGCACGAGATGCTGATAAAGACCCCTATGTCTGCTTGTAACATGCAGGTTAAAAAAACACCTTACTTTTAGATAGACTTTCGTCCATTAACATTGCAGGTGATTGTCTCTTTAACAAAAGTAACTAATTTCCATTTCTTACAATACTCAAGTTAAATACTTTGAGCTGAGAGATATCAGTGTTAAAGGAATATTCCATTTTCTTAAAAGAAAAATCCAGATAATTTACTCACCACCATGTCATCCAAAATGTTGATGTCTTTCTTTGTTCAGTCGAGAAGAAATTATGTTTTTTGAGGAAAACATTGCAGGATTTTTCTCATTTTATGGACTTTAGTGGACACTTAACACTTAACTCAACACGTAACTTTTTTTTTCGACGGAGTTTCGGGGGACTGTGGGCGATCCCAGGCGGGGCGTGGGGGTCTTGTCTAGCGGGGCGATTGTCATTTTTGACAAGAAAAATAAAAAATATGCTCTTTTGAACCACAACTTTTCGTCTAGGTCCGGTCCAGCGCGACCTAACGTAAATGCGTAGTGACGTAGGAAGGTCACGTGTTACATATATAAAACGCACATTTGCGGACCATTGTAAACAATTACACTGACACAAAGACATTAATTAGTATCAGTTGACATACAAGAACGTAGGAACGGTCCTCTTTCAACACACTTGTAAACACTGGGGCGGAGTTTCGCATTCGTCTTCTGTGACCTCTTGACATCATGACGTACTGCGTGGGGTCACCTGGCGCATCACGACCAGATCTAGACAAGAAGTTGTGCTTTAAAAGTGTATATTTGTTATTTTTCTTGTCAAAAGTGACAATCGTTTTGCTGGATGGGACCCTTATGCCTCGTTTGGGATTGTTTGTGGTCCTTTGAAGCTCCGTTGAAAAAAACTGTTACGTGTTAAGTTAAGTATTAATTGTTGGTGTCTATTAAAGTCCATTAAAATGAGAAAAATCCTGCAATGTTTTCCTAAAAAAACATAAATTTCCTCTCGACCGAACAAAGAAAGACACCAACATTTTGGATGGCATGGTGGTGAGTAGATTGTCTGGATTTTTCTTTTAAGAAAATTGAATATTCCTTTAACTTTAGCTTGTGTATGTCACATCTCCAGTGTCGTCACCTGCCTGATCTTTCCTCTCTGTCTTTTTTTTCTTCATTTTATTTCTTTTCTTGAGAGCTGCCGAGTGCTCTCAGTGAAACTGAATAAACAAAAAAAGCTTTGAAGAAAGAACAGAAGCTTCTTGTACTGTGAGTGCTACCGGCAAGGTCCAGTTTCTCCTTGTAACATTACCTGGAGTCTGGCGGTGTGGGTCTATGAATGATAAAGAAAGCACTTGTGTTTAATGGATGAAGCTGCTATTAAATGTTTTAGTTTACAATTTCAACAAAGACATTATAGACAAAATAATGTAAAAATTTATTTTATGGTCATTGGTTGACTATGTATTATCTGTTGTTGTTTTCTGGCAGTAATGAAAGGGCCCGCTGGATCAGTGCTCTCGGACACAAAAACAGTGAAAAGAATGCAGACAGATCAAGTGAGTAAAACTTAGACAACAGCACCACCCCATGGCCAAGCAGTGTATTACAGTTACACTTATTAGCTATTTCATTACTACTCATCATACCAGGGGCCAAGGATTTGAACAAACCCCTAACTCTAAGTAATAGTAACCTCTACATTTAAATTTGCCCTGAACCAACATTTATGACAATAGAGGTATTCAATTAATACTTTTTAAGGAATAAAATCTGGTGTTAATAAATGCATTTTTAATTGTTTCCATAAACAAAAAATGATAGTTTTGATTACATTATTAAAAGATGTAATGCTTTCAATGTTGGACTGTGATATTAAGTGTGATGTCATTCTCTGTTAGACGCCATGCAGGTGGAGGTGACAAGGACGTACACGGCCAGACAGCCAGACGAGCTCTCTCTGCAGGTGGCTGATGTTGTGCTGGTGTCTCAGACAGTGGACGGTGAGATCATCCACCTCATGTTTCCTTCTCTCAATCTCAGTAAAAAAAAAAGTTACACCGAACAACACTGAATTAGGGATGCATAACGATTAATCACGAATAATCTATAGCACAATAAAGGTTTTGTTTACATCATATATGTGTAAACTGTGTATAATAACTTTGTAGATAAATGCACACACGTGTATGTTTACACATGTTTATACATTTTTGTATTTATGTATCATTTATAGTATATATCAATATATATTTCTCTTAAAATTATGCACGTGTGCATATTTATGTATACATAACTATACACAGTTCAGACACATATATGAGGTAAACAAAACTGTTATTCTACTATAGATTAATCGCAATTATATCACGGGTCTGTTGAATGCTGCATTCTGATTGGCTGAGAAATGTTCTATTGGTGTTGATTATTTTTCTGTAAACCGCACACCTAACTTGTCAAATGTCTTAAAAATAGGCACCAGAGCAATGTGTGGTAACCGTGGTATAAGCGGAATAATTGACTCCGGTCCTTTGAATTATTTGAAAATAATGCACACCCGCGTCGTGCCGCATTACCACCTTAGTGTGCATTATTTTCTTATAATTCAATGGCCTGTCGTCAATTATTCCTTACTTAATCGCTATGCATCCCTACACTGAATGCATTCATTTTGATTTTGTTATGTAGTAATTGGATTTGTAGTGATTGTTTTTAAAACATCCTGCAACCACAGGGCTGTGTTTTCATGTAAGGGATAATATATAGGCAGACGATTGTTTTATAGCAAAAATTAGCATTTCGTTTAAAAGTGAGCTAATAATTTTGCAATAATAACCGGCTGGCTGTACATTATTCTGCTTATTAGACAGCTATTTACCTCCTAAGTGAGGTAAGGAACGTTAAATATTGATTTCATTTTTAACAAATGCAGACGTTCCTTGACGTTCAGATGTCACAAACACGCTATTTGGTTTAATTATTTGTGAATATAATATGATATATGTTAGTAAAAGATATAATCATATTTAATTTTTTGTAATAATAAACTGTACCTCTCAAAATGATTTGCAGATTTTGGATTACCATGTTTTATTAGTCTTGAGAGGTTGTTATCTGGAAACGACTGGCCAATCAGAATCATGCATTTCAACAAGTCGTGTAAGGCTTAAGGTCTTGGTTTTAATGCCGATGGTCAGCGGGTCAAGCATAGGTCTCGCTTAATCTGGTGCTCGATGACTGGCTTTCATGATGAAAGGGCAGGGCTTACGGGATAGGGCTTCAAAGGGCACTTCAATCTTTTAATGGACATTAAATATATGCTACAATAGACAGTTGAAAAGCTTTTCATTTTTCAACATTTTATCCACCAGTAAAGAGAGATTTTTTCACTTTTCACAAGAGTCATCAGAGAGCAGATTGAGATTGAAAAAAAATTACAAAGATTTTACATTTTTATTTAAATGTTGTTCCAAACCTGATTGACAGTTTTGTGAACTATAAAGTAAGCTACATTTTTCAGTTTCAGTGAAAGTAAAATTGGTGTCAGACGCTAGATTGACCAATAAATATAAGTCATATACAGTAGGCTATTATTTTTGTTATTCTAGAGCTTGACTGCCCCGGTCTACTTTCATTTTTCACCTAGATTAGAGTCACAATATTCTTCAAACTCACCATACAATACTTTAAAGTTTGGACATGATGTCATTTTTTTATTTTTTGTGAATTGACATTTGGCTGTGGTTTCAGGCTGGTATGAAGGGCAGCGTCTGCGGGATGGGGAAAGAGGTTGGTTCCTTGCCGAGTGCGGCGAGCTCATCACCTGCCAGGCGACTATTGAGAAGAACATGCAAAGGATGGATCGTCTGCAAAGCCTTGAGACCAACGTCTGAGCCCGTTTGACTTTCTTCCCTTTACAAATGCAGCACATGAAGATAAATGTGGATGGACTAACCCACTACACAACGAGAACTGCTTCAGTTGCATCCAAACACAATTACTGTATCACACCATATGAAATAATGTTTAAACAGCTTTTATGTAAATCTAATTATTATCGTCTGAGCTCAAAGCTCATTTTAAACATGAGATAAAAATGGGATCAGGTTTTTCTGCTAAAATGTGCCTTTTTTTACTTATTCAAAGTGACAACGGTTCACGCTAATATTTTAATTCAAAGCACTCCTGCATGCCGTGTGAACTTAAAATGTTGAATTAATAGCGTTATGGAATCCCTATTCAAAGTGAAGTTGTTATAGCCACACAAAAATATTCACTGACACTCGTATTGAATCTCAGGGAATGTAAACATGAATCTAACCACTGTAAATCATACCAATGTAAATATGTATCTGATAACCTGATAATACTGAACAGTATATATACTAGATGCTTTAATGTGCATTTAAACTGTAAATAAGTTTCACTGCTTGAAGGCAATTATGGTGTGTTTCACCAACCAACATATATCATATGACCAATATAAGTATGTGTTTGTAAATATACAGCAGAGACCTCCATTGACATATGGATTGTATTATAATCAATATACAGTATCAATATACTGTAAAGAAAATCTACCACTTAAAGGTGTAAAAACTAAATGACTCCAGACAATGCTAAAATAAAACATTAATAACAAAACAGATGTGCAATGGCTTCTTCTGAACAGTGTCACTCAAATAAATAAGCTGATGATGGTTGATGGTCATTGGCTGTCTCTCCTGGCGTCTCCAGCAGGGGTTTCCTGTGTGGTGATAAGGTCAATGATGGCTGAGATTATCTTCAGAGTGGGGGTCATTCCAGTCCACAGGTCGTGGTCTCCTTATCTTTTAACACATCCAGGTCCTTCCTTGGGTCCTAATTTATACATCAAATGTGAGGCACAACTGCAACCCAGATTCCAATGCATAACAACCCACCCTTAAGATCCCCAGTGGCAAATGGGCATTTCTTCAACTAGGGGCACTTTTAGCCTTGTGAAAAAACTTGCTCAAAAGTCATGTAACACAGTCTGATAAGTTTAAATAATTGTAAGAGGACAAACTTAGATTATAAGAGAAATTGTTAATATTTGAAATTTTTTCAGACCTGCAATGAACAAATGTCATTTCCACCGCATCTCAATATACAGCTGTTATTTAAAAATAGAATAACTTATGTCACTTCAGAATCATTTTTGTAAGTAGTTTTACCATTTTTCCCCTCAATAATTATTTTGTCAACAAGATAAGTTAACTGCCCTAAGGACCAAATGCTGAACTGTACACCTGTCACACTCTTCAATTTAATATTGGTTTGGGTAAGAGCATATTAAAAAATAAATAACTTGAATTGTTATATTAAGTAAAGAATGATCTCATAAATTGTGGGTACATTTTGATGTTTGATGAGAACTTTTTTAATATTTAAAAAAAACGTGTGTGGTGATGGTAATGATAGGGTGGTGGTGGAAATGACAATGAATTAATGTGAACGTAGAGAAACAGTAGAGATATTTCTTAGAAAAATTCCTAAACTCATCACACTCATTAAACTCAATTTACAAAGTCATTAAACATAACAACACATTTCTTTAGTGTAGTGCTGAGTTTGAGTCTCCCAAGTACCGCTCCACCCACTTCCTCATTGTCAGCTGATGGCTTTTGCAAACTTTTTTACCAACAAAACATAATCCATCAGCCACCAATTATCTATATCACAAACCTCAGGACACACTACAGTCATAGCCAACATCCATTTTTTCTCTTTTTCTCCACTGACTGACACTGAAGTTACAAAGGGTGCACTTGATCTGCGTTTGACCCTCAAAGTCTGGTTTGTTTGACTCACGTGTATCATCAACACCTCCCTGCTGACCAGCACATTTCCATCCACTTTAAAGCAGGCTCTAGTCTCGCATAGCCAGACCTTCAATACTTTTAGAGAGTCTATGTCGTGAACTTTGCATATTTTTGAGAATCCAATGTTTAGCTGATGATAACTGGTCATTATTATCCACATGAACACAACTGATTGTCTTCCTCGTCAGAGCTTTGTTTTCCAGGGACCGATACTAAATGCAACACTCTCATCTTATGGAAATCCGGTTTATTTCAACCAATCAAAGACGACTTCGACATTCCCACAGGGTTTCCAGAAAAGTGTACAATAAACATCAGACGTTTAGCCAACAATCTGTGAGTGTGACGTCTGAGGCTGAGACTAAGCAGGCCCTGGTCACTCCATTGCTTAAAAAAGCCACACTGAACCCCTGATTTTGACATCGGATCAACGTTGGATCCTGACGTCGGATTAACGTTGCAGCAGCTCGGCTTATCTTCCAAAAGCCCAAAAAGGGCTCATGTAATGTTGCTCTTCAAGTCACTACTGCTTGCTTACAGAACATTTACTGCACCAACATACTTTACATTCCTATGCCTCATCCAGAACATTATGTTCAGCAAATGTGCATCATACCTTCACAAAAGGGAACTAAATCACTTTCCCGCTCATTTTCCTTCCCTACTTCCTGATGGTGGAATGATCTTCCTATAGCAGTCCAGTCAGCCACATCGCAACATTCAAAAACAACTAAAAAACTCTTCCAAAAATACTTGACAAATATATATTCATATTTTCACCTCTTCTATCTTTATAAATAACAGGTACTCTCTTTAACAGGTACTGTTTTGGAATAGTGAAAACTTTTAATTTGGTATAAGCACTTCTTGTATTATAATGTATTATTGTATTATTACATAATTATTATTATGTAAACACCAAACTTAACCTGCTTTCTCGTAATTTTCTTCATGTGTGCATGTCTTGGCGTGTGAAAGATAAATGTCACACACCGAAGTAAGCGCAAATAATGCATAAAAGTCTCCGCTCGACTAAAGCAGTTGACAAAGAAACTGTAAAAATTAAAGATCATGTTAAATTTACAGGTTCTGCAGACACGAGAAGAGGTACAACAGTACAGCTTAAGACAGATATTATGTCTGCTATTTTGAATTAACTATATGTACTATAGGCGGTGATGTCACTACATGTGAGAAACCTGATAAATCTCCAAATCCCATGTAAACGCATAAAAACAGTTTTCTATAATAAGCAGATTTTTGATAGTTATCCACTTATTCTGTGCATGTAAAAGCACTCACTGTCATTACCACCACATGCTGTTTTTCCACCAGAGAGGGCAGTGTGGTGGAAATGACGGTGGTGGTAATGACATTTCTGTAATTTTTTGTGAAAAAATCGAAGATAAATTCACTGATTAGCTTTAAATTAATATTATAATGAATTTTATTTATTTTACTAGTGGTAAATTCAGGTACATTATTAGTTACCAGATAAGTCATATTTTTTAACTGTTTTTTTATTGTTGAAATGTAAAAGTCTGGGTGTTCGACAAGGAGAAAACCTCTGTACAGGAAGATCTGAGAAGAGAAATAATTAACCTTACTCCACAAACTGTGACAACACATCATGTTTGTAGTTTTATAAAACAAACTCAATTAAGCTGCAATACTTGATGTCTCCTTTACGTGACTGAATCAGAAATTTTACTCATATTTAGCATCACAGACATATATTTCAATGATGCATGCAGAGGCACACAAACACACTTCCTTAAACTGCCTCTGACCTTTAATGTAATGTGATTCATTTATAGTGTGATGCTGAGAGCTAAAATGTTTGTTTGCGCGTGAAAATCTCACTTTTCCCTGTGACAGAGCTGTGTTCTTTTACACACACACAAACACAATGTGTGAAATGTGACAAAAATCGAGAAAAAGGAGAGATAAACAAAGATAAAGAAGAGTAAGTGTGTCTTGGTTCAATATGGCCTGCTTGTATTTTTAAAATCTAGAGCAGTGGTTTTCAAACTGGGGGCCGGTATGATAATTCATTATTATGAATTCTTTGTAATTAAACCTAAAAAAGGCTACTAACCAAAAGCACCACTTTTTTGTATTATTTAATGTTTTTTTTATTAAAACGTTGAGGTTTTTTTTCACAAATTTTCTTTGGGGGGCCGCGAAGGAATGCACCGTACACAAGGGCATTCAATTCACCCCTGCTGAAAACAGCATCAAAACAGCATGAACCAGCATGGGAATTATGCTGGTCTATGCTGGTTTAGCTGGTGGTCACCAGCATACCAGCACCAAAACGCAACATATTCTGGTCTTGCTGGTATGACCAGCATGGGATGCTGGTGCTAATGCTGGTTTGGTGCTGGTATAGCTGGTGCTAATGCTGGTGCTTATGCTGGTTTAGCTGGTGTTCACTAGCAAACCAGCACCAAAACACAACATATGCTGGTCTTGCTGGTATGCTGTTTTTTTCAGCAGGGACCTTCTGGAAAACTTTTAATTAAAACACCTCTTTTGACATAGCCTACTCCATCATGCCTCTTCGCATGAAATTAAAAAAAATATTTTGTTAATTGCAGAACACATTTTAGAGTCTACATAAATGGATAATGTAGGATATATAAAGAAAACACTTGTGCTTTGGAAATCAATAGAGTGCCGCAGGGATGACGTATTTTGTAGGCCAACCCGGAAGTTTTTTCCATAGACTTGGATTATCTCAAAAAATAAGCTTTGTGTTTGACAAAAGTTAAAGACACTTACATGTTTTGTCCAGCAAGGTAATCTGAACATTATGAATAAAAATGTGATGAATTTTAAATGCGTTTACTAGATTAGTGTGTTTCGAGCGCACAGTGATTTGTTTTTCGAAGCAATTCAATTGATTCAAAGCTTCAAAAAGCTTTGTTTCTCCCTCCACTAGCATGATTGACTATTAATGAACTAAAGAGGTTTCCAAATTCAACAAAGAGAAATCAAGCCGGCGTCTGTGTGTGCTGCGATCAGGCCGGCCGGGTGTCCCGCAGGTTGACTGCCTCATATTAGCGGCTCATTCAGTGCAAGTACAGTGCAGCTTTGCTTTGAAAACACCATGCATGTGTTTGTCCAGTTGTTAAAATGTGTACAGGGTCTGCACCTCAGACTTGTGACTTGCATTTAATTAAAGCTATCTACATTGCAACACAACACAGGGGTCTCCAGACGTGTTTTTCTAAGTAGGCCTACAACTAATTTTAACTTGACATGCTGAGATGCTGCATGGCAGGAGATGCTGATAAAGACCCCTATGTCTGCTGTAACATGCAGGTTTAAAACACCTGATTTGTGGTGTTTGCTTTTTTAACAAAAGTAACTAATTTCTTTTTACCCCATATTTTATTATTTGAGCTGAGAGATATGAGTGTTAACTTTAACTTGTGTAAGTCACAGCTCCAGTGTCGTCACCTGCCTGCTCTTTTTTCTGCATTATTTCTTTATTAAGTGTGCTTGCAAAAGCACACTTATTGTTCTTCTTAAGTTTTATTATTCTTATTATTATTATTCCCGGGTAGATTTTTTGTGTCAGCTCTAGCGACCAGACCGTTTGACGCAGAGACACCGTTCAAACTTTAAAATGTTCGGGCAGTACCGGTGTAAGTTGCTTGAGAAGATGAAGTCACAGATCCATGTCGTTCGGCCGCCATATTGGAGAGAACACAAAACCTTAAAAAAGTTTCACAGGTCACAAATTTTGTCCAAACTTTATGAAATTCCACGTACGCGATCCTTGGACCGAGCCTCACAAAAGTTACTAGAAGGATTTTTGATTTTCGGAAGCGTTTGCGCGCCACAGCCCAAACTAAATGTGCGTCAACGCCGCCAAAACAGGAAGTAGTTCAAATCTCAATATGTCTGTAACATTTATTAACCAAAAATTTTATATGAACTCTTTACTCCAATGTGAAGATGCCCAAGATAAAAAAACATTGCAGTAACATGTCTATATTATGTTATTTTCACTTTAAAATGTCCAATTAAAACCTGTGTAAAAAATAAAAAATGTCATTAGCCTTTACCAGTAGAGGGCAGCCTTTACGTTCAAACGTGTTTTTTAGACAGAATGTAAAGATAGCGGCAGCCATCTTTAGAAGCTAAGCTAACAGGCTATTGCTCCGTGGAAAAGTTTGAATAACAATGGCGGGATGTAGTTTTAATGTTAAAATGGCAAAATGGAATTTAAAAGAGCTTTTCAGAGAATCGGTGTTCCTTTAAGAGCCACAATACAGCGAAGAGCTGAGGAAGAGAAAGCAGAGAAGCCCGGAGAAGAGGCGACACCCTCAGACTCTGCTGCGAGCCCGTGGAGGAATCAGTAACCTCGGCTGCCACCCAATCTTCGTATCGTATATGGACAGATTCCTGGATACATATTTTTAGAATCGTAAACTTCATCTTATTCACTATACAATATGCGGTTTCGGACGCAAAACTGCAAATGGATTTTATATTCTGAACGCTTGAATCAACGCGAGCTCTCTGGAGAACGTGCAGTTTCACATACAGGGAGGAATGATATGATTCAGACATATTTTAATCCCTTTGTTTTATTTCAGTGATATATGGCACGACAAGTTTAATTCCCTTTTTCATCAATGTAATACATTGTAAACGTATTAGTTTGTAAAGACGTCAGTTTCGCGTCCTCGCGTAGCAGTGATCGTTTGGCATCGGTATTTTAATTAATTACGAAATTTGTATTTTATTTTTAAATTGCTATCTTGTGTTTCTGGCGCATTCGCGGATTAATGACTCATTTGAGTCGTTTTCATTACAAAGTGTTGCAAATAAATGAGTCTTTTGAGTCGACTCTTTACAAAGCGAATGGGCCAAATGTTTTAAAGTGGTTCGCGAATCAGTTTGAATGAATTGTTCAGATCGCTTCAAACACGGAATCGTCCGAAGCTGTTTTACTCGTAACCTATGTAGAAACACGCAGAATATAACCAGTGTTGGGTGACGTGGAAATGAATTTACCAATCTTTTAACTAAAAGCAAAACTTCACACATGTACCCGCCATTACATACGCGCGACCGCCGACCTGTTCGTCGTCAGACACAGTTAAACGCGTGCAACCTCCAGAAACACTGTAGCACAGATTGAAGAAAATCCATGATCCATGAATTCGATGATTGACGTCTGATTCGCTGTTTAATGTACTGTATGATGTAAGTGATTCTCACAAAACACACGTGACATGACAACGTAAGAAAACATGAGTTTTGTTATAGTGTAAACTGTCAATGTCCTCAGACCATCTTAGGAGATTCCAACTTTATACATATACAAAACTGTTGTCAGTTTACTTGTCTGATATTTCAGCTACAAGCTACATCAACATTGAGACTAAAGTTAATTTGTTAATTTGAAATGCTTGTCTATTCTGTGCTTGTATTCTTTTTCTGTACTGTTGGTGTATGTTGCAGTTTTACACATACTGTAGTAGAAGTGCCTTTCATAAGTATTGTTCTGTTTGTTGTGGAGTCAAGAAATGTCTAAACATTAAAAGATGAACATGAGACAAAAGTACAGAATCTGTCACATTATTTTTTTTAATGGGCACTGAGCTGTGTCCTGACTGTTTACACATGAAAAGCATAAAATATGTAGGATCAGTTTGGTTCACTTATGTGCATTTGTGTACAATACACATAAGTCAGCATTTAATGCTGTTGTTCTTTGTTGTTAAAGCATGTATGTGTTGAAACATAAACAAAGGTTAATAAAATGTGACATTCTAAACTTCTGGCATACTGATATTTATCTTACCAATTTCTGGTCTCCACATCAAACAGAAAAAGCTTGTCTTTATTGTTCTGATACTTATGGAGGGCACTGCGTGTGTGTGTGTGCGCGTGTGTGTGTGTGTGTGTGTGTGTGTGTGTGTGCGTGTGTGTGTGCGTGTGTGTGCATATATCTAGATTTATTTTTTCATGAGTAACTAGTAACTCGCTACTTGAGTATTATTTTCATTGCATACTTTTTACTTCTACTTGAGTAATTATTTATTTAGTTACTTTTACTTTAACTTCAGTAAAGTTTTTGGCTACTCTTTCCACCTCTGTTAAAATCTTCATGAATCTAGGCTGAGTTTGCCACGTTGAAGCCTAAATAATCAGACAGATAGTAAGTTAATCGCCCATCGCTCACAGCCCAGCACCTGCACCACTGCATGCGTATCGCGCTGACAAACATACACCTGATTTTACTGCCCTGACGAAATCTAAAAGTATAATTTCTCTTATTAGAAGCTAGCCTAATGTTTGCCAGCTATTAAAATGGCGGTTGTAGTTTAAATAGAGGTCGTGAAATAATTAGCATTGACAAAAAACTGCATAAAACAATGTTATATTCCATATTATAAACTTTTGGTTATGTGTACTTAAGTGAGTAAATAAGTTAACCGCAAAAACTAAATGTGCGTCGACGCCGCCAAAACAGGAAGTAGTTTATCTCAGGAACGCTTTCACGTATTGAAACCAAACTTTGTACATGAACTTGGGACTCCAATGTGAGGATGCACAAACTAAATCGGCGGCACCAGAGCAAGCACACTTTTGCAGTTCGTCCCGAAATGCATTTTCTAGTTATTATTATTTTTCCCGGGTAGATTTTTTTGGCCAGCTCTAGCGACCAGACCGTTTGACGCAGAGACACCGTTCAAACTTTAAAATGTTCGGGCAGTACCGGTGTAAGTTGCTTGAGAAGATGAAGTCACAGATCCATGTCGTTCGGCCACCATATTGGATAGAACACAAAACCTTAAAAAAGTTTCACAGGTCACAAATTTTGTCCAAACTTCATGAAATTCCACGTACGCGATCCTTGGACCGAGCCTCACAAAAGTTACTAGAAGGATTTTTGATTTTCGGAAGCGTTTGCGCGCCACAGCCCAAACTAAATGTGCGTCAACGCCGCCAAAACAGGAAGTAGTTCAAATCTCAATATGTCTGTAACATTTATTAACCAAAATGTTTATATGAACTCTTTACTCCAATGTGAAGATGCCCAAGATAAAAAAAACATTGCAGAAACATGTCTATATTATGTTATTTTCACTTTAAAATGTCCAATTAAAACCTGTGTAAAATTAAAAAATGTCATTAGCCTTTACCAGTAGAGGGCAGCCTTTACGTTCAAACGTGTTTTTTAGACAGAATGTAAAGATAGCGGCAGCCATCTTTAGAAGCTAAGCTAACAGGCTATTGCTCCGTGGAAAAGTTTGAATAACAGTGGCGGGATGTAGTTTTAATGTTAAAATGGCAAAATGGAATTTAAAAGAGCTGTTGAGAGAATCGTGTGTTCCTTTAAGAGCCACAATACAGCGAAGAGCTGAGGAAGAGAAAGCAGAGAAGCCCGGAGAAGAGGGACAGCCTCAGACTCTGCTGCGAGCCCGTGGAGGACTCAGTAACCTCGGCTGCCACTCAAGCTTCGTATCGTATATGGACAGATTCCTGTATACTTATTTTTAGAATCGTAAACTTCATCTTATTCACTATACAGTATGCGTTTTCGGACGCAAAACTGCAAATGGATTTTATATTCTGAGTGCTTGAATCAACGCAAGCTCTCTGGAGAACGTGCATTTTCACATACAGGTAGGAATTATATGATTCAGACATATTTTAATCCCTTTCTTTTATTTCAGTGATATATGGCACAACAAGTTTAATTCCCTTTTTCATCAATGTAATACATTGTAAACGTATTAGTTTGTAAAGACGTCAGTTTCGCGTCCTCGGGTAGCAGTGATCGTTTGGCATCGGTATTTTAATTAATTACGAAATTTGTGTTTTATTTTTAAATTGCTATCTTGTGTTTCTGGCGCATTCGCGGATTAATGACTCATTTGAGTCGTTTTCATTACAAAGTGTTGCAAATAAATGAGTCTTTTGAGTCGACTCTTTACAAAGCGAATGGGCCAAATGTTTTAAAGTGGTTCGCGAATCAGTTTGAATGAATTGTTCAGATCGCTTCAAACACGGAATCGTCCGAAGCTGTTTTACTCGTAACCTATGTAGAAACACGCAGAATATAACCAGTGTTGGGTGACGTGGAAATGAATTTACCAATCTTTTAACTAAAAGCAAAACTTCACACATGTACCCGCCATTACATACGCGCGACCGCCGACCTGTTCGTCGTCAGACACAGTTAAACGCGTGCAACCTCCAGAAACACTGTAGCACAGATTGAAGAAAATCCATCGATGATTGACGTCTGATTCGCTGTTTAATGTACTGTATGATGTAAGTGATTCTCACAAAACACACGTGACATGACAACGTAAGAAAACATGAGTTTTGTCTAAGTGTAAACTGTCAATGTCCTCAGACCATCTTAGGAGATTCCAACTTTATACATATACAAAACTGTTGTCAGTTTACTTGTCTGATATTTCAGCTACAAGCTACATTTTTCTGTATACTGTTGGTGTATGTTGCAGTTTTACACATACTGTAGAAATGCCCTTCATAAGTATTCTTCTGTTTGCTGTGGAGTCAAGAAATGTCTAAACATTAAAAGATGAACATGAGACAAAAGTACAGAATCTGTCGCATTATTTTTTTTAATGGGCACTGAGCTGTGTCCTGATTGTTTACACATGAAAAGCATAAAATATGTAGGATCAGTTTGATTCACTTATGTGCATTTGTGTACAATACACATAAGTCAGCATTTAATGCTGTTGTTCTTTGTTGTTAAAGCATGTATGTGTTGAAACATAAACAAAGGTTAATAAAATGTGACATTCTAAACTTCTGGTATACTGATATTTATCTTACCAATTTCTGGTCTCCACATCAAACAGAAAAATCTTGTCTTTATTGTTCTGATACTTATGGAGGGCACTGCGTGTGTGTGTGTGTGTGTGTGTGTGTGTGTGTGCGTGTGTGTGTGTGTGTGTGTGCGTGTGTGTGCATATATCTAGATTTATTTTTTCATGAGTAACTACTAACTCGCTACTTGAGTATTATTTTCATTGCATACTTTTTACTTCTACTTGAGTAATTATTTATTTAGTTACTTTAACTTCAGTAAAGTTTTTGGCTACTCTTTCCACCTCTGTTAAAATCTTCATGAATCTAGGCTGAGTTTGCCACGTTGAAGCCTAAATAATCAGACAGATAGTAAGTTAATCGCCCATCGCTCACAGCCCAGCACCTGCATCACTGCATGCGTATCGCGCTGACAAACATACACCTGATTTTACTGCCCTGACGAAATCTAAAAGTATAATTTCTCTTATTAGAAGCTAGCCTAATGTTTGCCAGCTATTAAAATGGCGGTTATAGTTTAAATAGAGGTCGTGAAATAATTAGCATTGACAAAAAACTGCATAAAACAATGTTATATTCCATATTATAAACTTTTGGTTATGTGTACTTAAGTGAGTAAATAAGTTAACCGCAAAAACTAAATGTGCGTCGACGCCGCCAAAACAGGAAGTAGTTTATCTCAGGAACGCTTTCACGTATTGAAACCAAACTTTGTACATGAACTTGGGACTCCAATGTGAGGATGCACAAACTAAATCGGCGGCACCAGAGCAAGCACACTTTTGCAGTTCGTCCCGAAATGCATTTTCTAGTTATTTTTCATTCTCTTTCTTTCTTTTTTGAAAGCTGCAGTGTGCTATCGGTAAAACTGAATAAACAGGAAAGAGCTTAGAAGACAAAGTAAAAGTTTCTTGTACTGTGAGTGCTACCGGCAAGGTTCATTTTTTCTTGTAACATTACCTGGGGTCTGGAGGTGTGGGTCTGTGAAATGAATAAAGCAATATAAAAAGAAACCACTTGTCTTTGCTGTAGCTGCTGTTAAATATTTCAGTTAAAAATTTCAGGAATAGCATAGATGATCAGATATTTTTGGTCATTAGATGCTTATAGGATTACCCGGTAGGACACATTTAGCAAGTGTAAAAATGTCAATCCAGATAGTGCCATCAATTTGCACCAAAACGTATTAATTTTTTTATTTAGGCTACTTAAAATATATATATTTTAAGTTTTTCTTAAAATAAAATGAAGCTGCGTGTCCGGTGTGCGAACCCCTTTAGCCTTGAATACCACTCTGAAGCGGTATTCGAGATATGATGTTTTATTAACAAAGTTCGGGAGGAACACGTTCAAATAATCAACCTAATCATCTCAACTACCACCGCTGTCGACAATCAGCAATCATGTGTCCACCTGATCGGCATCAACAGAAACCTATATAGACTGGAAATCAACTCACCCTCATTCTAGTGATGGGGAAATGAAGCTTCGAATGAAGCACCGATACTTCTCTTACTGTTTCGAACCATGATTCGAAGCCTCAACGAGGGTGTCGAAAACAGCGCCATCTTTTGGTTAATAAAACATATAGCAGTTGCTTCTGGAAAAAGCTCCGTCAATGAAGCAACAAGCTGATGAAATTCAGATGAATATTAATATTATGTGTTCAAATAAAGCTTAGACAACATGTGTGTGAATGGTCAATATAATAAATGTATTTACTCATTAAAGGGTGGCAATAAATTCCAGTATGAGTTAATATTCATATGATTCAATTCTGTATTGTACAGAATTATGTTCACATGCATATAATAACAGACGCGCACACAAGTATAAATAAATACAATATTATATATACAGTATTATGTGGGACCAAAATGTGAATAAGGCAAATAACTCATAAAAAACCTCTGGGGTTCGAACCTTCTGACACGCAAAGCGAAGCACGCACGTGACTAATCAGAAGGTGTGTTCGACTTCATGCGGCGCTGCGCAGACCGATCGGTGGCTGACTTGAAGCAGTGCATTCCGGTTAGTATTTTTGTCCGACTTCAGCTGGCGCTGCAGGCACGTGATTGTGTCATATGGTTTTTAAGTACCGCGAGAGCGGTTCGAGATCAGCCGCCTGAGTAAGCCAGCGCAGTTCCCGAAGAGGAGCTGCACGGGCTGTAATGACGACACAGCTGTTTCACGATTGGTCGGATTCACCACATGACAACAATCACGTGTATTTCGTGTTTATTTTCACGCCCTCAGTTCCACAAATGCTCACAAATCTTTATTTTTATAACAGTTAAAGCTATTTTCATGTAGTCGCGATGTTATATCTTGTCATCTTCATCAAAATAAAATGGATAAAAAACGTAGACCCCACTACATTGATATTTAAATAATATATGCTTATGTTGAACTCTTTATTCTTGTAAAACACTGCTGTAAGCCTCTTCAGTTCCACTCATGCTCATACACGGACATTCAAAAGAGTATAATTCACTTTTTATGTAGTTTATATCTTACAAATCATGTTTAATGCGATTAAGCAAGCAAACGCCACGTGATCAGCCATGCCTGACGTAAATGCAGCAAGCTACGGGAACCACAGCGCGTCCGACTTCACGTCTCCGTTTTCAGCTCCTCCCCGCCTGCACGCGGCTAATCTCGCCGATCGGTTACATCCAGCCACAGCCGATGTCGAACACACCTAGAAAGTGAAGCTTCGTTTGTCATTGGTCACGTGATTTCAACGTTAACAACACAAGCTTCGAATCAAAGCTTCATCTGGCACGCCCACTTTTGCTCGACACAAGCTCCGAAGCCTCGCTTCAAATGTAACATCACTACCTCATTCCTTGATAGTTTCAGCATCCCTCCACCTCCCCTTCTCCGCACGATTGCCTAGTCACCTTACTAACCAGAACAGGGGGGGATTGTTCTAGTGATGGGCAGAGCGAGGCTTCGTGAAACACTGAAACAGTTGAATCAATTGTGTCGAGGCTTCGAAACATAGTTCGAAACCGCCTCCACAGTGACACCTAGTGGTCATTTGCACATATAGCCATAGCGCAGCCTTGACAAGGTTTTAGACGATCGCTGACAAATTGTATCCCACATGTTGATTGATTGGCACAAGTGATCGGGTGTGAGAGTGGATAGTGTTGTCGACTCTCATACAACAACCCTTTGGATCGAACCCCGGGAAACGCATTACTATTACCGTCGTCACAATGAAGTTACATATTTTTTGTTGTTGTTTTAACATCTGTTTGACAAACATGAGCTTTTAGGCTCATCATTGTCAATAACTATAAGCTGGTCTATTTAATAAATAAATTGAATAGAGATAAATACCACATAAACAATAAGAAATTATTAAAATATATTGTCACGGCCGGGGGCGGACCCAAGGTAACGAAAAGGCCACGCCCCTCTCTAACTTCCACCTCGAGGAGGTTCCCAAGACCACTCCAATGACCAGACAGACAAGTATACTACGTTTAAAAGTATCACTTTATTTAAATAATTAAAAAGAGAAAAGGGGAAGGGGAAAGGGCAGTTAAAACTAATAAAACTCTCTTCTTGTCTCCAGGGCGGTTTGGACCAGGGAATGGGGACAGGGGCTCCTTTCTGGCTTGGTCCTGCAATCCGTGGCGCCCTCCGCTTCTTCCTGGAGGCAAACAAGTAAAACACTGTTAGTGCACTAAGTATTCCACACGGGACTTCAACTAGCCGGCTTTTTCACCCGTATCTCCTACACCCTTAGGTTTTTCCAGTTGGGGCCCCTCGCTCTCCTCGGGACGGTGTACAAGGGCAAAGGTAAGTATTTCACTCTCTCTCCACAGTTCGTTTCTTCCCCCAGGTGTTGCTGTAAACACAGACGGTTAGACACGTCACACAGGCAAATTACTCACGGGGCTTGTCCGTCTCGTTCCCCTCGAGGTGGTGCACTAGGACGAAGGTAGGTATTCCTCTCTTTCTTCTCAGTCCTCTTCCTCCGCAGGATGTGGCTTTAAGCACAGACAGAATTATTGCGTCACACAGGTAGGTTACTCACGGGGCTTGGCCGTCTCGTTCCCCTCGAGGCGGTGCACTAGGACGAAGGTAGGTATTCCTCTCTTTCTTCTCAGTCCTTTTCCTCCGCAGGACGTGGCTTTAAGCACAGACAGAATTATTGCGTCACACAGGTAGGTTACTCACGGAGCTTGGCTGTCCCATTCGCTTCGAGGCAGGGCACTAGGACAAAGGTAGGTATTTCTCTCTCTCTTCGCTGTTCGGTTTCCGACTGGGGCGTTGCTGTAAGTACAGGTAGGTTAATACATCACACAAATAGGTTACTCACGAGGTATGGGCGTCTCGTGTACTGCAGACAGTGGGCCATCGCGGCAGCGTTCATGCACCGTATACCTCCACCCGTCTGCTTATGCCTTCGGGGTGTCGTGGGGACTGATGGGTCAAGTGTTGCGGAGCCGAACGCTTCCCTGGCTCTCCCTCCTTGCTCGGACACTTGGGGCCACGAATTGGGGCGAACTCTCGATGAGGCTCCGCACACACCAAAGGCTTCTGTGGAATAAATCCCAAAGAGAATGCTGTGACCTGAACTCCGTACAGTACACTTAATTTGCTACTCGCACGTAGCACTGGGCTTCCCCACTGTCTGCTCCGAAAATAAAGTAGTTAATACTAACACACAGGGGGCCGATAGGTCTAGGCTCCTCTTCACACGGGGCGCGAGCCACAACGTGTTGTTCTTTCCTCACGAGCCGTCCGAGGCGGGGGCGGTTCTAGTCACTACAGACACTGCACACACAGCAAGCTTTGTGTAAACACCAAATGATAAGTTCACTCACCCCACAGCACTCCGCACACTCTCACGTGAATTTCTAGGCTGGACCACCTGGCCTTGACCGGTCAGTGAGGCCCGTTGAGCTTCGCTCCCACCGCAGGAGAAACAGTATGGTGATATAATGGAAGAAATCAGCACTAGCCCTGTTTGCTATTTGCTACCCGTTTGGCTCACCCACGCTTCTTGTATCCGCAGGGCCAGATGACCTACAGCAACAGCTCCCACGTCGTCTTCCTGTTCGCACTTCCGGTTATCCCACGGCTCTCCCACGCTTCCCTTCACAGTGGGGCCAGGTACCTTTAACACACTCAAAATACACAATGGCAGCCTTCTATCAATACAGCATACACATACACCAGCGGTTACTCACTCGTTGTTGAATCTCACAACCTGTTTGTACTTCCGGTTGTTACGCGGCTCACCCACGCTTCCCTTCACAGTGGGGCCCAGTACCTTTAACACACTCAGAATACACAATGGCAGCCTTTGGTCAATACAGCATACACATACACCAGCGGTTACTCACTCGTTGTTGAATCTCTCAACCTGTTTATACTTCCGGTTGTTACGCGGCTCACCCACGCTTTCTTCCACAGTGGGGCCCAGTACCTTTAACACACTCAGAATACACAATGGCAGCCTTTGGTCAATACTGCATGCACAGACACCAGTGGTTATTCACTCGTTGTTTGTACTCACAATCTGGGGTTCAACTGCACTCGTTGGTTTCTGAATCATCACATTCACAAATACATCCGTGTCCAAACCTCTTCACCTAGTCACCTTTTGCCTCTTTTTCTCCCCAAGGGATCGACGTAGATCAATACGGCAGCTTCACACAGCAGCAAACGCAGCGTGTACAAAGTACACCAACAAGCTCCTTCTGATCTCTTCAAAGGCCTTTTTGTACTCTGCTTATTCCCCTGATGGACCTATCAGGAATCGCTGTGTCAATCGCCCTCACCTGCACGTAATTCGGCTTGATTTTGTGTTCGGGGAAACCCCGGGAATTCCGGTGTTCAGGGTTAGTTGTCTGGGCGGAACCATCGCCGGGCGGAACCCATCTTCCACAATTTTGGTTCCGCTCTCACAGATCGTCCCCTGGTGACAATATCAAGCCACCATGTCACATATAAATATCTGCTGTGTGTGGAAGGACTTAGCCTACTTCTTTTTTTACAGATAATTTCTCCAGCCTTTGAAAAACTCCTCTCACAAAACCCACAAGGTCAGTATGCGTTTATTTCACTTTTATTCAGATGTGCGATTGTGTTGTCTGTTCCCGACCGTGCCAATCAAACGCTGATTCGGCAGACCAAACCTGATGAAACACTTAGTGAAACACTTCGAGGCTTCGTTTGGTCATAGTCACGTGACATGGGTGTTTTGAATCACGCTTCGGATCAGTGTTTTGACACATCTGCGCTTCGGGATCTCGCAAAGCTTCGGAACGACTGTTTCGCGTCAGCCATCCCTAGATTGTTCTGGGTTCGGGCCTAAGGCTGAGCCCGGAACCCTATCCCCGCCAGGAAGCGATCTGGGCTCAGGACATTAACGAGCTCGGAGCCCTCACCTCGGACAGCACGACAAATACGCTTATCAATAACTCTGTTCTGAATTATTTGTAAGTGCGAACTCGTGAAAGTGTAGGTTTAGTGTGCGTTAAGGGCACTGCACTTTGCCAGTTTGAAGACCTGCCCTGCGTTCCAGTTCGTTTTTATGACCTTCCCTTGCTAACTTCCCTCAGTCTCGTTCACTTAGATACGTCATTGCTTACGTTGTACGAGTGTCCACTACTGCTGGAACACTTGAAGGTTCAAATGGATCGCCCTAAGCCCTTGATCACATGGAAAGTGGAGACCGCCCCCTCCATCATATGAATTGTGCAAAGCACGAGCTGCTGAAGTGACGTCAAAATCGTGTTGCATTGTGGTATATGGAGCTTCCTGAAGTGTACATATGAAGTAGACTCGCTTCCTCTGTCAAAATCAAAGGAACGAGGGTCTGTCCATATAAACTTCCCTCGTCCTCTTGATGAAGTGGAATGCACTTCAAAATGGCAACAGGGATTCCCCCGAGTGGAAGTGTTTAGGGAAGTTCACGAGTGCGTGTCTAAAACTGGAGTGGAATGCAGCCCTGGGACAGTCTTGTGCACTTACTTCCTGTCGCATGCACATGCTCTCAAGTGGCCAAGGCCGCAAGTGGGTATTTGGACGCAGCCAGTGAAAAGAATGCAGACAGATAAAGTGAGTAAAATCACACTTGGACAACAGCACCACCCTCTGGTCAATCCGTATATTACAGTTACACTTTTCAGCGGTTCACTTTTCAGTGGTTCCCTGCCATTTTCCTTGCCCCTTTTTATAGATGGCTACAGAATCAGCAGATCTCATCGCAACCGGCAGATCATTTCACAGATATGGAACGGATTCAGAGAAGGTACGCAATAGTGATATTTTCCCTTTTTTGGGATGACACCACAAGCCGTTGCTCGGTGGCAGAGTGCAGGAATCTAGAGAGTACATAAGGCTGTATAAGCAAGTTAAGGTAAGGGGGTGCTGACCCAGTGGTGGTTTTAAAGGCCAGGAGCAGAGCTTTGAATTTAATGCGAGCTGCTAAAGAAAGCCAGTGTAACTTGACGAAGAGAGGAGTGACGTGCGCCCAATTTGCTCATTGAAGACCACTCTTGCTGCTGCATTCTGGATCATCTGGAGGGGTTTGGTTGTGCAGGTTGAGAGTCTGGCCAGTAACGTATTTTAATAGTCCAGTCTGGATAGGACAAGAGCCTGGATTAGGACTTGTGTAGCATGCCCAGATAGGAAAGGTCTAATTTTCCCAATGTTTTAGACTAGAGGATGAATCAACAAGAGTAGGTGGGGCTGGCAACACGCTTCATGAAGCTAAGCTGATCATCAATTCCTTCCAGGTTTCTGGCTGACCTTAAAGCCATAATGGTTGAAGAACCTAGTTGAATGGAAAGACTGTGATGAATCATAGTGTTAGATGATATGACAAGCAGTTCTGTATTTGCAAGGTACTGTATTTGCAAAGATGATGATCCTTCATCCAGAATGAGATGTCACTCAGGTATGCTGCGATGTGGGCAGAAACCATGTATTCATCAAGCTGGAATGACAAGGAGTTGTGTCATCTGCATAACAGTGGTAGGAAAAGCCATGTTTCCGAATTACAGAACCTAGGGATGTCATGTATATAGAAAAGAGCAGTGGTCCAAGCACTGAGCCTTGAGGTACTCTGGTATTGAGACGTTGGGGGTTCAGAGACGTCACCTGTCCAGGATACTCTAAATGACATTTCTGAGAGGAAAGACTTAAACAATAGTAGCGCCATTCCAGAGTCACCCATAGCCTTGAGGGTCGACAAGAGAATGTGGTGATTGACAGTGTCAAAAGCGGCAGAAAGATCAAGTAGCATCAGTACAGATGATTTGGAGGCTGCTCTTAACCGAAGGAAAAATGGCCTAAAGGGGTATGGGATCTAACGGGCAGGTAGTGGGGTGGTTAGAAGCAAAAACATTCGCTTCAGATACAACAATCTTATTACACCCATACCTCTATATCAATTTTTCCTTTCGATTGAAATAATTATCACATCAACCACCCCCCCACCAATTAACTCCGGCGTCGAACCCCAGATTGGGAACCACCGAGCTATAGAAAAGCATTTTCAATTGTTTTCATAAACAGAAATAATTAGTTTGGATTACATTATTAAAAGATGTAATGCTTTCACTGTGGGACTGTGATGTTAAGTGTGATGTCATTCTCTGTAAGACGCCATGCAGGTGGAGGTGACAAGGACGTACACGGCCAGACAGCCAGACGAGCTCTCTCTGCAGATGGCTGATGTTGTGCTGGTGTCTCAGACAGTGGACGGTGAGATCATCCACCTCATGTTTCCTTCTCTCAATCTCAGATTCTGTTTTCAGTTTTTAGAAGCAATTTTGAGTAACGCTGAATGTGTTAGTTTATAGTTATCGGATTTGTCATGATTTTTTCAATCATCCTGCAACCACATGGAGGTGTTTTCATGTTGGTCTCAGTTTTGCTGCCGATGGTCAGCGGGTCAAGCAGGGGTCTCGCTCAAGCTGGAGCTCGATGACTGGCTTTCATGATGAAAGGGCAGGGCTTACGGGATAGGGCTTCAAAGGGCATTTTAATCTTTTAATGGGCATTAAATATACAACAGACAGTTGAAAGCAGCCTGTTTTATTTTTGGACATTTTATCCATCTGTAAAGAGAGATTTTTTTTTAAAATCTTTTCAAAATAATTATAAAATTAGAGCAGAACGATTTTACAATTTTAAATGTAACACCCATGTGTTTATTTGAAAAGTTTTATGAGCAATTGGTGTGCATGTTAAGGAAACTGTTTACTTATATAAATCATTTTGTTTCAAACCTGTATGACAGTTTTGTGAACCATAAAGTAAGCTACATTTTTCAGTTGCAATGAAAGTAAAATGGGTGTCAGACGCTAGAATGACCAACAAATATGAGTCATATACAGTAGGCTATTATTTTTGTTATTCTAGAGCTTGACTGCTCCAGTCTCCTTCCATTTTTCACCTAAATTAGAGTCACAATATTCTTTGGGAACAACATGAGGCCCGTTGTTTTTTGTGTGTGTGAATTGAAATTTGGCTGTGGTTTCAGGCTGGTATGAAGGGCAGCGTCTGCAGCTTGGGGAACGGGGCTGTAAGGTGACTCGAGGACCCCTTCCCA
This sequence comes from Misgurnus anguillicaudatus, assembly GCF_027580225.2. Lineage (NCBI taxonomy): Eukaryota > Metazoa > Chordata > Actinopteri > Cypriniformes > Cobitidae > Misgurnus > Misgurnus anguillicaudatus. The sequence goes on from NC_073351.2 coordinate 15,648,005, forward strand.
AAAAGTTTTAGCAGTCCCCTTATTTAAAATGAAAATCTGAAGACTGTTATTTTAGTTTTACTCTGGAAAGACAATGATTTGTAAATGTTTAATGTTCATTTAACTTTGAACAAAGTGTTGGCAGTAAATAACATTTAAATCTACGGTAAGTTACCGGCAACCAGCTGCAAGTAGCACTGTAATTTCTACGATTTTTTTTTACTGTGTGGAGTGGACTAACCCACTACACAACAAAAAAACTGCTTCAATTGCATGCAAACACAATTACTGTATCACACCATGTGGAATAATATTTAAACAGCTTTTATGTAAATCTAAATTACTATCGACTGAGCTCATTTTAAACAAGAGGATCAAATGGGATCAGGTTTTCTGCTAAATTGTGATTTTTTTACTTATTCAAACACTAATATTTTAACTCAAAGCATCTCTGCATGCTATGTGTTACCTCCGTTTGCCATCTGTTTGTGTTTAAACCTCCGTCTCTCTCTCTTTTTTAATTTTTGTTTTCTCATATGCCACTATGTTGATTCCGAACCGAGGCTGTGTATCAGGATGCTGGTCATTTAGCTATTCAAACACAAAATACATTGTTGTTAAAATTATTGTTAAATCAAATGAAAAGGAACATATGACCTCATTTGCGATGAGAATAGCGCATTGTGCACATATTTCATTCCCTCCCATATTTTCTAGCTTGGGTGGTATTGAGTTTTTTCTTAGTTAATTGCAATTACGATATTGGCAAAATACTAGTAAAACTAGCTGAGTTTCAATGCCAGGCCTTTCTCTCATGGTCTTGAATTTACAAGCACAATTTCTCACTGCATAAGTATTATACACTCTAAAAAAACAAACTGTGCTATATAGCACCAAAACTGTTGATTTGAATCGTAACCATAGAAGAACCGTTTTTAGTGCCATATAGGACCGGTGAAGCACCTGTGTAGAACCATATAGGGGCCATATAGCACCACTATAGCACCACATTTGGTTCTACACAGCACTATATGGTTCTACACAGGTGCTTCACCGGTGCTATATGGCACTAAAAACGGTTCTTCTATGATTACGAGCAAAGAACCACTTTTGGTGCTATATAGCACCGTTTGTTTTTAGAGTGTATGTGGACTAATAGGGATATTGTGTATAAGTGTAAATCTCATTTTCTTGAGTATTGGTTTAAGAATGGCATCATTCTGATAGATCAGTTGTTTAATTCAAATAGTTTTCACTTTTGGTGAATTTTTGACTTTTTATAAAAAGGATTATGTCAAAGTTTTTGATGCCGTATCTCCTAAAATGTGTACTTTATATAGATATCTAACAAGAATTAATACTTTGGTCCCTACATTGCAAATACTTATTAAGGTAGGATGTGTCTGTCCTTTAAGTTTCATAATAAATGTATAAGAACTTTATTTTAAAGAAATATTGCATCTTTGCCTTGTGTTCATTCACTTGGGAACAGGTTTAAAGATGATATTGTTTGGAAAAAGGTTTTGCTAATTCCAAATCAATATTTAATCACAAATAAAATTAAGGAAGTACTTATTTATAGGTTCTACCCAGCAAAACATTTCCTTGTGAAATTTAAAAGTGATAGAGACGAATTGTACTTTTTGTAATAACATTTTAGAAGCTGGTTCATTTATACTGGCACTGCCCACTTGTAAAACCCTTTTGGGAAAATGCTTGTGATTTTACTGTTAAGAATATTAATAGTGATTTGGTTTATTTTGAAAACATATACTTTTGGTGATTTATAGATTCAAAGAGACTACCACTAGTATTTACGTAATACATCTTCATAATAAATACATTCTTCTATTAATTTCATAATCACAAATGTAAATTTTCTGGAAAAAACGTATTTTATCTCATTTAAAAAAGAATTTAAACTTTATATTGATTCAATAAGATTTTCTTTAAAGCTAAAAAACCTAAAACCTTTAAAAATCTGTACATTAATATTTAATTGTAATTTCCCCCTAGCATATTTTTTTTGTCTTGGATGCAAAAGATCCTTTGTTTTGGGCATTTTAGAAATTTAAATAAGTTCGATTTTTATGGTTCTATGCCTTCCCTGGAGTTTGTTTGTTACTTTTCATATTGTAAATATTTAAATAGTATGCACCTTGTACACCAATCACTGTACTATAAATAAACGTCTTATTTTTGCACCGCACCACTGTTTCTTTGTTTTGCCTGAGACTTTATTGTTTCAAATACCCCTTCAAGCATCTATAACGTGTGTGAACTTCAAATGTAAATATGTGTCTGATAACCTGAATCTGTAAACTTGCAACGTAAACAGCATAGAAGCAAACTATATACCAGATGCTTTAATGTGCATTTAAACTGTAAATAAGTTTCATTTAAACTGTAAAAAAGTTGCAAACATCTATAACTTAACACTATGTGAACTCAAAATGTAAATATGTATCTGATAACCTGAATCTGTAAACTTGCAACCTAAACAGCACACAAGCAAACTCTATACCAGATGCTTTAATGTGCATTTAAACTGTAAAGTTTCATTCCTTGAAGGCATTCATGGTGTGTTTCACCAACCAACATATAACATATGACCAATATAAGTATGTGTTTGTAAATATACATCAGAGACCTCCATTGACATATGGATTGTATTATAATCAATGCAATGAATTACTGTAAAGAAAATCTACCACTTAAAGGTGTAAAAACAAAATGACTCAGCCAATGCTAAAATAAAACATTAATAACAAAACAGATTCTGAACAATGTCACTTAAATAAATAAGCTGGTAATGGTTGATGCTCATTGGCTGTCTCTCCTGGCGTCTCTCCTGGCATCTCCAGCAGGGGTTTCTTGTGTGGTGATGAGGTCAATGATGGCCGAGATGACAGCACAGTCTTTAGACTGGCGGTTATTCCAGTCCACAGGTCGTGGTCTCCTTATCTTTTCCTCCAGCAACACATCCAGCTCCTTCCTCAGGTCCTAATTAATACATCAAATTTGAGGCACAACTGCAACCCAGAATCCAATGCATAACAACCCACCCTTAAAATCCCCAGTGGCATATAAGCAAGCACCACAATAAATAAACATGTCGAGTTAATAAAAATCGACACTAACCTTAACAAGGTGAGCAATCCGTGCCGGGGACTGGAAGACGATCCATTCGTCAACAGCAATGGTCTCTTGGTACTCGTCCTTCTGTATGGTAATATCCCCTCCAAAAAATAGCAGAGAAAATGGGGAGACCTCTGTGCAGTCATACAGGAAGATCTGAGAAGAGACGTAATAATTAACCTTACTTCACAAACTGTGACAACACATGTTTGTAGTTTTATAAAACTAACTCAATTAAGCTGCAATTACGACTTGATGGCTCTATTATGTTAGCAAATTTAGCATCACAGACATACTTCATCGATGCATGCCGAGGCACACATACAATATTCATGCAAAGACACACTTCCCTTCAACTGCCTCTGACCTTCAATGTAATGTGTTTCATTACATAGTGTGATGCTGGGAGCTAAAATGTTTGTCTACGAGTGAAAATGTCACTTTGCCCTGTGGCAGAGCTGTGTTTTTCTACACACACATGCACACAACGTGTGAAATGTGAAAATAATCTAGAAAAAGGAGAAATAAACTAAGCTAGAGAAAAGGAAGTAGCTGTCTTGGTTCAATATGGCTTGCTGGTACACAGTATTGAGTATTAATCAGGCTCCCAAGGGCCCAATGGAGGTGAAGGTTTAACCAGCAGGTCAGCGCTGTGGGCTGTGTGTTAGTTCTGACCAGACATAGAGTCCTTAGAGAGCCAGAAAGAAAGAGGAAATAACATACATTCCGAATAGAGGAAAGGACATTAAAATTCAGTCCACCTCAATTCACTCCCTCAAATCAATCTCTCTCAATCTTCACAAATACCCTTTTTTCGAGCGTTCAGTCTGCCTGCATCGGTCTGTGTCTGTCATTCGAAAGTCTTATTCAGTTTTCTCCATCTCTCCTTCAACGCAACTGTCTTTTCTCTAATCTCTCCGTTGACTGGTTTATTTAACTTTTGTTCACGGTACTTTCCCTTTCAATCTCACTATCCAGCACTTTTCTCCAGGCAGGCAGCCACCTTGTCAGTCTCTTAAAAATCACATTTTCTCTACATTCTGTCAGTGTCTCACAGCAGCGATCATGAATAGCCATGCAGGAAACAAAGACCGGCACAGGAATAATATACCATCAGTTGGCCATTAAATCAATCCCACAGGGTTGATGCAAAGCCCAGGGTAATACTTACTACAGAGCTTCTTCATTAAATAAACATGAAATATTGATCCCGGTTGAAATTACTATGCCAGAAGATACCATTGAGTGATACGAGAACTTTATTAGGTTTGCGATGTATTGGTAACCTGGAACAACGGTCAATCATAAGAGTTTATCAATCATATAACTTTTCTGCAGAAAGCACACTGCAAAAAATGATTTTGTTTGTTTTCAGTTAAAATATCTAACAATTCTTAAATTAAGATGCTCTTTCTTGATGAGCAAAATGACCCAAGAAAATAAGTCTAGTTTTTAGACCAAAAATATCAAATTTAGGTGATTTTGATTGAAACAAGCAAAAAAAAAAAAATCATTTTCTAAATTCAAGAAAAATTCAAGAAAAAATAGCTTACCCCACTGGCAGATTTTTTGCTTGTTTTAAATGAAAACAAGACAAAAATACTAAAAAAAAATTCTTACATTTTTTTTTTGCAGTGCAGCAGTCATAAATCCCTTCATCAAAAGTTTGCATACATCTTGCTAAATTTGGGAAAATGCTTAATATTTTGGAAAAAAGCAAAAATAAAGTTTTTGTTTTTATTTAGACCCGTCCTAAACTTTTTTTCATATGAAAAATGTTTACAGAATTTCAAAAAATAAAAAAGCCCAGTGTTAAATACAATGCAACACAAGTTTATTTGTATAGCACATTTAAAAACAATTAGAAATTGACCAAAGTGCTTTACAATGGTAAAAGACGAGAAACAAAATAGATAAAACAATTTAAAATAAAAATATGAAATAAAAATAACAGAGTAAGAATCAAATGACATTAAAGGCCAATGAGAAAAAGTAAGCTTTCAGGGCAGATTTAAAAATATAAGAGTTTGGGCAGTTTTTATGTGGGCCGGGAGACCCATAACTTCGGACCGATGACAGCAAAAGCGCGGTTTACATCCACCTGATTCTTAATACTGCACAATGTTACCTGGACAATCGATAACAGTTTTTATGTTTTGTGATAGTTGTTTATGGGTTTCTTGTTTGTGCTGAACCATTAAACTGTTCAATGATCTTCAGAAAAATCTTCCAGATCCTGCAGAATTCTTCTTCTGCATATTTGAACCCTGTTTACCAGTGACTATACGATGATAAAATTAATCTTTTCACATTGAGACTGATATGCAACTGTTACAATAGATAAAAACACTGAGTAAAGGATAAGTATGGAAGGTATTTTTGGTCTTTTTTTAATTAATTAATTAAATGATCAAATAAAAAAATTAAATCGCAAAATATGTCCCAAATTTGAAAATTAAATGCTAAAATAAAAATTAAAATGATGAAGCATCATTCTGGCCAAATTGAAAAATAAAATTAGTTTGATGATTTGACAGTAAATTTTCGATATAATTTTAAGGCAAGACTGCCAATATTACAATAAAAAGGCAAACTTGAAAAGGAATCTGTAAATACATTTTTAAAAGGCTTTTTATTCATGTCCAAGCAATAATAGGGAAAAAATTAAAATGTAAATTCAGTTTTAATTTTATGTTCTCTTTTATTTATCGGTTTTCTTTTTCGTTTTCATTTTCAACTTCAACTTGTATGCAAATTCAATGTTAATCAGTGGGTGGGGTTTACTTGCTCAAAAAAAAGGGGATTGGCTGAAATGATGTTGCCAAACTTTATTGCTACATCTAGCGACTTTTAGACCTATTTAGACAAACCTAGCAACTGTTTGGATGAATCTTAGCTTCACGTCTGTACGGATAGGCTAATTTAATTGTTTTTATTTTTATTTTAGCATTTAACTTTCAAATTTGGGACATTTTTTGCAAATCTAATTTTTATTTTATCATTCAATTAATTAATTTTAAAAAGACCAAAAATACCTTCCATAGATAAGAAGTCAGCACGATTCATGAAAAGTCAGATGGGTGTAAACCTCAAAAAATGATAATTGGAATAAATTATTTTGTCTTCTGGGAAACATGTATGTATTTATAGCTTCTGAAGAACATCACTAAATGAAAAAATAAGATATTAAAATAAAATAATGCCTATTTATACTGGTTGCCCCATCCAAAAGTTTACATACAGTTGACTTTTAAATCTATGGTATTGACTTCTTGAGCATCACTGAATGTTTGTATTTATTGCATATGAGTCTCCTCATTGTCCTTAATGTGAAAATATGAATCTCAAAAGCATACAGGCACTAGTGAACAGGGTAGATGGATGGATGGACACATGCAGATATCATAACATGCTTCTCAGGAAACATATTCTGATTCTGACCGCTGCTTTCTGCAGAAAATTTAATGTCGGATGGACGGATAGACATCAGATGGAAGAGATAGAGCGATCGCTTGACAGATAGACAGACAGCCAAATAGATGAAAGGAGAGATAGATAAACTGATGGAGAGGTGGGTGGACGGACAGACAAATCGATGTATTGAGAAATAGACAATTAGACGGACAGACAGACAGACGGACGCTATTTATATATCTGGGTGGGTTTCTTTCTCTGTTAACGTCACTAAAAGTAAAAAAAAGTTAATATTGTTTGTATCTAACAAAAACAGCTTGAAGCCTATGTGAGCGAGAGAGAGAGAGAGAGAGAGAGAAAGAGAGAGAGAGACCTGAATTTGTACTCCTTGATATGGTAAGAAGCTTTGATCTCTTTTGAGAGGACATCAGTAGAAAGGCAGACAGAAACTGAATAAAAGATGGACCGTCTTAAAATGGAGCCTGCTTTAAACTACAAACACATGTCCTCTCACCACACAACTAAATCGTGCTCTTCAGCAGAGTGACATACAATTACTGAAGTCCTTTCCTTTCCACATGAGTGAGTGGGTAAACAGCCTGGGCCTTTAATGTGGGTGTAGGTTCACTTAGTTACACAAAATTAGTTAATAAATTCAGACAAAGCATCCCCTTGGGGGTGAGTGGTGTCCTCAAAGCAAAAATGTATGCATGCAGTAAATTAAGTTATTAGAATTTTTAAAATGCAAAAATTAGTCTAATTTAGTCTGGCAAGTAAATTAATCTAAATTTACATTGAATCCGAAATCTATAACACTGATGTAAGCATGTGTTAAAGGTACGTACACTTGTGGTTCTCATCTTCAGGTGATAGATGAGCCATGAGTAGTTGAAGTTAGCCTCCTCCGCATTAACAGATTTAGGGTGGATATACACTCTCCCCTCAGTCTTAGTGTACACCTTCGGTCTGTAAAACGCAATGTAAAAAAAAACTGAGCATGTACTGCTAAATTGTTTGAATTTGCCCATCACAAAACATGATATTAAAAGCAATGTGATTGGTTGTTTGCTTTGTGTATAAACCAGTGAGTTGCATATTGTGTTCCTGTCGCTCAGATGGTGATAGTAATATCACCAGTTTGATTCCCAGCCTGATAAAATGTATACCTTATATTACTTTGGATAAAAATGCAAATTTGTTCAGTCAGTTTGACTGGATTTGTATTTTTGACAGTCTATAAACCGACTGTGCCAATCTATGAGGCTAGACGAGAACAAGCTACAATATGCATCAGGCTTCACAAAGATTTGCCGAAAGTCTGGCTGACAAGACATTCATACAAAATGAATATTTCAATCCAGCACTAGAAAAAGCAGACAAAAGCTTCTCTAAAACTTTTCTCACACATAAAAAAACAACGGCAGCCTTTCTGTACAAACTCAATAAGATGTGTTCTGCTTCTGCAGTTTTTAGTAATTCATATGAAGCTGTGTGATGTATTACTGCCTGAATGTAAAGCAGCAACAAATGAAGCAAGTTTTGAATTACAGGCAGAACGGGACTGAATGCAGAACCTTGTGCATAATGAATATAAGGAGTGTGAATAACAGAGTCATTGAATGTACAGTGGCGTGAATGAGGTGTGCAGATGATGCTCATTGTGTGCGTAAAAGCTGAAATCAATCGTCACCGCTGAGCTCTGCCTCTTCAGCGTCATGGCGACGATATCTTTAAACTGCCAGCGTGACATGGCTAATAATAGAGCCAGACGAAAACCAAGTTCAATAGACACGAGTTAAAAATTAAGAGAAAAAATTATGCTTTGCAGTTTGATTTCTTTAAGGACATCAATCCTACTCTTTTGACGTTAGACACCAATCTTTCAAGTCATGTATAATATTACTTTCTGTCTTTTATCTTTCCTTTATCTATTAGAATGGAACAAAGTCTGTAAAGATTTCTAAATTGGGACGATCCTAACAGTTATATTTTAATATAAAACAACTACTGTTGTCCCTTTTAAGGCAAACGTATCACTCCGCCACCATATTTGCAATGCCTTCAGGTCTGGTAAGAACAAGACAAGTAGTACCCCACAGTTTGGTTTGGGTCGGGTCAGCTTACTTTTGGGAGCTTTTCCACTGGGTGCAGTACGTAGCACCCGATTAATTTTTAAGTACCACCTCGGTCGGGGTTCCAAGCGACCCGAGCTGATACTAAAACGTGATGTGAAAACCCTGTAGATCACTGATTGGTCTGAGAGAATCGTCACTACCAGCATCATCGCTATAATTTAAAAGATTAGCTTTACCTTGATGCTAGCTTGCGCTGTCTCGAGTAAACCTGTTGTTATCTGTTGTCGATGAAAACCATCCACAGGTTGTGAATCATGAACACCATAACAGTTTTTTCCAGACTTGCATTTTGTGGCGGCACATTTGCGACGCCCACGTCCGCATATATGCTTAAATGCAACTTAAATGAGGTTCAGCGGAGCACTTCGACTGACACCACGGGTGTCATGTGAGACAAAGGTAGTGGTAAACGCAATGTGCAAACATCTATTTGTGGTGGTCAATTTTAATTTTGTGGTGGACTGAGAAATAAATTAATGTGTGGGAATGTCCAACGATGCTCTCACTTGTATAATGTCACAGCAGTAGGCAGCGCAAATATAACGACGCGCCTATAATCCCTCCCACTTCGAAGTGTTACTAAATTCAATGGAAAAGCTAACCAAGCCAAAGTGAGGTGAGCTGACCTGACCCAAACCAAACCGTGGGGTACTATGAAATGGAAAAGCACCACTAGAGCAGTGGTTCCCAAACTTTTTCAGCGTGCGGCCCCCATTGTGTACAGTGCATTTTTTCGCGGCCCCCCCGAAAGAAAATTTATGACAAAAACAGTTTTAAAATGTAATATTTTAATTAAACTAAACATATAAAATTATACCTAGTAGTGCTGTTGGTTAGTTTGTAATTATTTTTTAGGTTTAATTACACAGAATTCATGATAAATTAATGCCCCCAGTTTGAAAACCACTGCACTAGAGGATTCATGGTGGCGACTGGCTCTTTTTACTCGGAGGCGGGACTAGAGAGAAATATCCCACTTACACTGGTCTCTTGTTAAAGGTTACTTACATTTTACTGGGGCGGACCTTGGCAACCTTAGGATACAGGCCTGCTACGATCACCGCCTTTATCAGCTTCTCATTATCTACGCCACATAGAAAAGGGATAGTTAGATTAAAAGGTTAATTTGGCACAAACAACAATAATAAAAGCCAAAGTTAAATATTACAGGTGGGTACTGAATGGAAAGAGAGATATCTGAGTTTATGTTAGAGGTGGGATCTTTCGGGTCCTTGCTATTCACAAACCCAGTTGCCAAAAGATGCTCTGCAAACTGACCTTTCATGTTCTGAAGCATCTGTTAGGAAAGAGAAAGTTTCATCTAATGCAGTGTTCAACTGAAGTGGAGGGACAACAGATGTGATTTTATCATAACCATATTTTTCAGACTATAAATCACACTTTTTTTCATAGTTTGGCTGGTCCTGCGACTTCTAGTTAGGCGCAACTTGTAAATCAGCCTGAATAAATTTTGACATAATATGAACCAAGAGACAACATTACCGTCTACAGCCGCGAGAGTCCGCTATATGCTGCTCCTGTATTTATGTAATTCAATAGATTCAGTGATGCGGAATGAAGAGTCTGCGGATTTGATGCGCGTTGGCTTGTTCTGTTCATTAAGCCTATTCAGCCATCCAGGTATGTTTAATATGCTAATGTGTATCGTGTAAATAACTGATAATGTTACGTTAACATACAGTCATCTATTCAGATTCTGCTGTTCTGTGTGCTATTGTTTAGTTGAATAACTTGCCTTTCCAGATTAAATGTCCGTTCTTCGGCTTGGATTTTGTGAAATCATTTTCTAAATAAATGTGACGCATAGTCCATTGCGACTTATATATGTTTTTCTTCTTTATGACGCATTTTTGAAAATACGGAAAATACGGTACTATAAACACAGATAAATGAAATAATGTTAACTAAAAAAATAGATATCATTAGATACAAAATGAAACTAAACCAATGTATACTTTCCATAACAAAATAGAAAATGAATTGGTGAAAACCCAGCTAAAGACATTGTTTTTGTGATTTACTGTTTTCTACATAAATTCATCCTATATAAAGTAATATATAACCTTGATATCTTTAATATTGACTGGTTAAAATCATAGTGAAAACAATAACTGAAATCTCCAAATCTCAAAATTAGATTATGAGACTTTGAGACCTGATTTAAAAAAAAAGGTCACATTTTTGATAGGAGTATATATTGTATATCTTGAACACTCTCAATGCTTCTGATCATTTTAATGGCCAAAATCTAGAGTCCAGACTAACCTGTAGTGTGTTGGCAGATAGGAAGTTTTCCCAGCAGTACTCTCGCTCAAACCTACCACCCTCTCTCTTAGCCTCCTCCCAGCCCTGATAATACATTCAAACACACGCACAGCATCATCAGCAACACAAACTAGACATTCAAATATGAGCTCAGAGACAAACTACAGCACTTAAGGACTATTGCACTGAGGAAAATCAATCAGATTCCTAGGGCGTTCATCTAAAGATTTGTTTGTAATTTCATCAAGGACCTACCCAAAAAGCATTGACAACAGTGAGATGATCACTCCTGGTGTTTCTGGAGAGGATTTTTCTCCTGTTGTCTGCAATCTTCTCTTTCCCCTGAGATAAACAGATCGATCAGTCCACAATTCCTCATTAAAGCACACACACTGGGATTGCTTTTAAAGCTCTGTATTAGAGATCCTGCTGTCTCGGGAATTGAACATCTGTTGACGTATGTGTGAACGTGTTTGTGAATTAGGTTGTGTTTGTAAGTACCAGTGGTATAATGAAGGGGTCTTTGAAGCTAAGGCTGGTTGCGATGGTTAGCACAGGGTCCAGACAGCTCAGAAGAGCCCCAAATATAATCATTTTTCCAATGTGAGGCTCTACCGGCACACGGGCGAGATGGTATCCTAATGGGGTCAACTCTTCATTGTGATCCAGAGCATTCTATGATACATACAACATACAAATATATGAGACAAATGACAGGCGTTCTTTCGTTTTAAATAGATTAAAGAGTGCTGCAGGGATGACGTATTTTTGTAGGCAAAACCTGGAAGCGAGCTAGCATTTTAGCACTTCCGTTTTTAAAGGTCCTGTTTTTCCTGTGTGAAGCTATGATTGTGTTTACAGTGCGCAATATAACATGTATTCATGTTTTGTGTGTAAAAAAACACATTATTTTTCACACAATTTACTTATCTCTATACCGCTGTTTTCACTGTTCTAAAAACGTGCTGATGTCTTCTTTGTTCTATGAAGTCCCTCCTTCAGAAATACGTAACGAGTTCTGATTGTGTAGCTTGTTTAGTGCGTTGTGATTCGATAGCAGCTTAGCTTAGCAAAGCCGTTTGAATTATTCATCTGGGCGGAGTTTAGTCAGAAACTCTTATTTTGAAGTCATTCAACCGGGAAGTAGAGGGCTGTAGTCCAAACCAGCCATTCGTTGTAGGCTTTGAAAGGGGAAATCTGTTAAAGAAAATATATCGCTTGGCATTGAACTTGGCATTGAAACTCCCGAAGTCAAAGTTGGTGGTAATGACGTTGATGTTGAGAGACTGTGGTGAAGTGCACTTGTAGCCTAGAGTTATATTTTTATTTTATGCATCTAGTATTCAAAATGTATGACAATTGTGTTCATCTGTGAAGAATATCTTGTAGTACAAAACGTGTAAGTGTCTTTAACTTTTGTTAAACACATATCTTATTTTTTGTGATAATCCGAAAGTCTATGGGAAAAATTAACTCATTCCCCACCAGCCATTTTTTGAAAAATTGCCTGCCAGCATTTTTTTGTGATTTTCACAAGAGTTTCACAAAATGCCTTCCATGAACATTTTCTTCAAAAAATATATAAACATAGAAATATATCAAATGAAAGAATAGATCCTCTGCTTTCAAACAAACAATAAACAAACAAAACGGGGGGGAAAATGTTTCATCCGATCTATATTTTTTTCTCTGCTTATAAACTCTTAAATATGGGTATTTTTCTTTAAAAATAATTTTTTTAGCAAAAAGCTGAAATAATTGCATTTTTATGAAGGAATTATGTTAGAGATCAGACTCAGAACGATTATCAAAACATACACACAGTTTAAAATTTGTAATATTTTTGCTTCAGTTTTTTATAAACTGGGTAAGTGTGCCATCTAGTGGATAATTACGGTATTAGAGATTAGCATAAAACCTCTTTTTTATCCAAATGTTTTTATCCAAATCAATGGCGGGAATATAGGCTTTTTTGCGAGGGAATCAGTGTCCCACTAACTTCCGGATTGGCATAAAAAATACATCATCCCTGCGGCCCTCTACCTGTATTGCATTGAACAAGCTGTTGTTAAAGGGATAGTTCACCCAAAAATAAAAACTTTATCAGTATTTTCTCACCTTCATGCCGTTTAATTCCCAACTGTTCTTTAGAACCGGAATGCAGGGTTTTTTTAAATGTTGTTTTGGGTTTTCTGGTTACTATTGGACCATTTTGGGTGAACTATCCCTTTAAGTACACTGTTCTCTCCATTACTTTACTCTAATTGGTCAAACACAGCACACTACTTTAGATACAATTAAGAGTTAAATAATATAATCGACTAATGTCCCATGCAGGCAACCCATTTCCTAAAAATCGGCATCTCTCGCTCTCTCAATCTTTCACACATATTACTCCATGGTAATTTGAATTCAAATCAACTGGATTATTCCAACTATGTTTTCCACTTCTTTTAACCCCTGATTCCTCTTACCAGCTCTATCAAGTGTGTGATGGCAAGATCTATTGCTGTGTCTGATGGAGGGTCCAGACATTTATGCAGAAATGCCGCAATGGAGCCCAATTTCAGGATCTAAAAGAAACAGAAATACAGATCACAAAAGTAACATTGGCAAAAAAGAAATTTTGGACCCTGCACATAGGCCTAACTAAAAAAAGCAGGACACAGTGATAAAGTAATACAAGGCTCTGTTTCCTGCACGCAACTACGTGTTAGAGCCTGGTAGATCATGGCCTGGCCACAGGGCTAAAACAACTGGGAGCGAGCATCCATGTGGAGGTGAAAATGAGCAGTAATTGACACAGCTAAAATGCCTTGTTAGACGATTACACTGCCTCTCAGATACAATGACAGTGATTAATGTCCCTTTTAATCCATTAGTTTGTTTGTGTGCTCGGCTGTTACAGTCACCGGAGACTATTTGTGAAACCTCTGCCTTTAGGCCCCATTAAAGCCACACAGATACAGTGTGTGTGACTGTGCTTGATAACCTGAATGAGTCACTGGTAGAAATGTTCAGTCCAATCTCCCACTACCACATCTGTGAGAGGCTTTCTCTCTATAGGGGTTGCCAAAAACCCCTAATTCTTATGCATTTTAACAGCATACACGCCCACTACCTGCACCAGCCAATACAAACAAAACAGACCAGTCCAGAAGCCCTGTGTGATTCACAGATTGCTAGATCTACGCTTCATCAATCACTGCTGGGAAATTCAGGTATGCATTTTGGTGAAATACAGAAGGCACACAATTGAGCATTTGATTAGATACCTTAATTTGCAAGCAAAGCTCTTCCAGTGGGGTGCGTTGGATCTCGGGTAGCTGGTAGCTTTCGAGGAGGCTGGCCCTTAATCCGTTATACAGGTGGTAGCATTTCCCCGGAGACACTCTGCAAACGTGCACACACACACATGCAAATTTACACACAAAGCAAATGAGATGCTGAAAATACAATATCATTCTGCTTGCAGTTGGAGACTCCGTGTGATGAATGTAAATTACTGCTGTTAAAAAAGCAATTGTGAGTTCAGTCATCTGTGTGAAACAATATATCATTCACACATAAACACAATAACATTGATTTACAGGACACTTGTATCCGAAGTGACTTAGGCACGCATGGAATAATGAAAGAGGAACAAAGATGCTATATGCACACAGAAAGGCGAACTGGTAATAAATGATGTTTAAATGATCAGAGATTAATATTACACAGTATGTGGGTCATTCTACAAAAAAGATGAAAATGCTTGTCCCTTGCTTTTGCAGACCCCTGAATCATTTAATTTGACCCAATAATCCCATAATGATATGATATATATTTAATAAATATAGACTGTCCTTAACATGATGAGAGAGTTTATTTATGCAATTTTCTTTTGTTTCCTTTTTAAACTTTTTTTTTAAATGTCTGGTCCTGAAAATTGCCCTGTCCCTTTGATCATACATGGAAGTTGAACTGTGTACTTATTATTTAAAACCATGTTTTTTATTAAACAAATCTAATTTACATTTACCTTTAACCCTGTATGAATTTACTACAACACTGAAATGGTAAAAAATACACTATTAATATGAATAATATCAAATAAATATTTGTCCCCCAATTTTATGTCATTGGTGTTACCCTACCCAAAGCACCTTTATTTTGAAACAATGCATTTTAATAAAGGTCTATGAAGTTTTTCTTGGGGCAAGAGGTCAGTGGAAGAAGTGCAGTGGAGGAAGGCAAAAGGTCTGTGAGATTATCTGTGAGTCTTACCTTATTTGTCTAAAATATCATGATATATCTAAGAATTTTGATATAAGACGTCTTCTCTAATGAGTACTTCCTAAGCACTATTCCTTTAACTGACCAACATAAAAGCATACAAACAAAACAAGATGGAAAAAGTTTTATCATATTCATATTCATTATCTATTATTATATTCTCATTTTGTCAGGTATTGAAGATACAACGTCATGGGTTCTTTATTAAAATGTATTAAAAATTAAACATAGATTAAGCTGCCCGTTTTGCGGATTCATACATAAGACAAGTTAATTAATGCTATTATAGAAGTTTTGGGTGTTTTGAAAGAAGTTCATTGAAGCAGATTTCCATCACCCGAATTCCACCTTTTCTGTAGAATGACCCAAGTGTTTATTACATCTAATTTGAAGATTAGTTTTGCATACAATGCAGCTTCTTTTACAGTAATAGTTAATCTGTATGCAGCATTTATCTATGAATGAACCAAATGTTTTGCGTCCTCTATACAGTAAACCACTCCTAAATGCCACAAAAAACAAAAACTCAACCTGACCCTCTTTTCCTGTCTACAGTAGGTGACAGGTGCACACTTTACTTTGCTGGTCAAAAGTCTAGCAACGCAAGAACAGACAAAGCTTGCTGATGTGAAAGTCAATTTGCTTTCCCATGAATAATGCAGAGCTATGGCGTTACCATGGCAACTGGGCGGTGCATGTGCTTGACGGTGTCGGGCACAATAAGAGAGAGGGTGTACGTTTTGATGTTTATGTGAACAAGTGTGAAATTGAAATGGTGTCAGAGCAAGGGCAGATTCATTTAAAGGTGTATATCTCACACACAGACACACACACACCTCTTATCTCATTCACTCACTGTCTAAAAGCATGAGTCACATGCCAACTCAACCACAAACACGTACACACCAGACACAAATTGGAGCTGCTTTACACACACCTGAATATGTATGTCTGCCATCCAAATACCAATCAAACATCATCATAACCATATGTTACTGACACTAATGTATCATCTGTTTACAGAAAACACATTTGGTTTAAATAAGAAAACGAGAGACGAGTTTCGATGACAGAACTGAAGCGCTCAGGGAGAACTTTTCCTTTTTAAATGACTGAGATAACAATGAACCGAAGGCCACGTTTTCTCTCTGTGGACTTTAGATTAAAGGTAGTGAAACTGTGAGCGAGGCACTGAAGAAGCTTGCAGGTGGAAGGCTGGTGACCTTCATGTATACTCTTCTACTAGTCATGAATGCATGGAAAGAAAGCCTGAGAGAAGATTTGAGGAAGGCTCAGGGACATATGGCAATCATTTCATACTGTAAGTTCCATTCAAAACTGTATTATAATTCATTAGCGATATAGTGATTCATCAAATTAATAATTAGCATATGCGAATGAAGGGTGAAACAAGATTAAAGATACACAAGGGAACTTTGCACACTGTTAATCTGTTCCATTTATTTATAAAAGATGAAAGGATCTTCATTGAGAAAAGCACCCAGATAGAGATAATTTAAAAACATGTCAGGGTAAGGGTTAATTGTGTTTAGGTTTTTCTACGAAAACAAAATAGACGTGTCCATTTATAGCCGTAGCTATTTATAGTACTTGTAAATGCAAATACTATACAGTAGAGATATGTATATTCTGCTACAATGTTGTTATAATTGAATTTCACTTGCACATATTTGCAGATCTTTATATCTGTTTTTATGTTTACTTTTTATTAATATGTATTGTTTTATATTGTGCTATTTTCTTTTTCTAGCTGCTAAAGTATCTACAGAATTTGCTTCAACATATAAAGCTGTGGAAAAAAAAAAGGTAAGAGGTCACACCGGATTTGCCTTTCATTATCATTTCTAAATGTATTGTGACCATTTCAGTCCAATGTCTGTTGAATTCCAACAAAAGCAACGATTAGAAGTGAAATAATGTCACCCAACCGCAACGTGAAAAACAAAGAGCATGGCAAGACACATGATAGACGTTATTAAAAATTAGTTTTTTTTTTATGAAATGCATGCAGAAACATTAATATTGTTGAAAATTAATTTTAACTTGTTATCTTTGTAGAAATCAGGATCTGAAAACACTGATCTGAACAAATCTTTTTTTGTTCTTTTTGACCAATTTTCCCGATTTCAATTTTAATAAAACATAACTGGAATTTATGGCAAAAATGTTTGTCATTACTTGACAGAATGAAACAAAAATTGTCATTTCACACATAAGTTGTAGATATAAATATATAAATAGTAGATATGTGGGCAATTTCCCAGAAAGGGTTTAGATTAATTCAGGACTAGGCCTTAGGGGTGGTTTCCCGGACAGGGATTAGTTTAAAACAGGACTAGGCCCTAGTTTAATTAGGAAATATAACCAGTTCTAACAAGCATGCCTTACTAAAACATTACATGTGTGCATTTTAAGGCAAAACCAAGGGTTCTGTTTAAGATATGTCAGTTAAGTTGTTTTCAGTTTGGATAGCTCTTAAAATTTTTTTAGTCTAGGACTAGTCTAATCCCTGTCCGAGAAACCGCCCCTTAGTTATATAAAGACAATTTAGGAGTTTTTACAAACATACCTTAAAAAAAACATTACTGGTGTGAATCTTGAGACAAAACAATGGCACTGATATATTTTAGGGTATGTAAGTGCAAGCTGTTTAAAGTTAAGACATCTCAAATAAGCATTTTAGTCTGGGAGTATACTAGGCCCTGTCCAGGAAACTGCCACATAGAAAAACTAAAAATAATCTGGAAGTGGTCTCTTAATTTTTTTAGTGGCTGTATGTGACAATAAAACTCTTGTATTTGACTGCAAAAATGAAATGCAATGCAAAGCTAGTGGCATCTAGGGAATAAAAATTGAATGAAATTGAATAGTTTTATCCCACTGCATTCCTTAGATCCCGTGGGAAAAGCATATACTGCATACTCTGAGAGGTTTGATATTATACTGAGGGCTGCAGTTCCTCTGACTGAGATTGGATTTGATATTTGTGAATGGATTGAGGAAGAGCTGCAGATATAAAGGCATAAGAGATAAAGGAGAATAGATAGAGAGCGAGGAGACAGAGAGTGATCTATACCTGCCAGCACGGCCCTTCCTCTGTTTGGCGTTGGCTAAGCTCACCCACTCCGGAGTCATGGTGCTGATGTTGTTTTGTGTGTCAAAATGAGTTTCTTTAATCTTCCCCCCGTCAATCACGTAAACCACATCATCTATTGTGATACTGAAAGACAAAGAATGATTGGAAGAAAATGAGACAAATATAGTGTACTGGTGACAACGCTGCAGAAACCACAAAATTGAAAATGGCCCCATAGTAACTTTTTCACCGCCATTAATAAGTTATCTCATCAATTAAGAGAAAACACTTCCCTGTCAATTACGAGTTTTTCCGGCAATTCGTATTTCCGCTATTATCCACCAGGTGGCGGTCTTACCTAACTTATAAAACCAGGAAGTATTCCCTTAGGGCAAACAGTTTAGTCGCCGTGTATGTTTTGAGGATCGCTCTGAATCTGTTCTCTATCAAAAGTATCTCAGCTATTTGCTCAAAATGTGGTATTTTTGAAGAAACCTACCCATATTTGAGAGGTGATAAAAAAGAATAAATAAAGGAAGGATGAAACTTTTTTTTAAGTAGAGAGTGTGTTCTTTTATTTGATTTATTGTATGTTTAAATAGTTAAAGAACATTTTCTGGAAGGCATTAAACTTTTGTGAAAATCATAAAAAATGGCCACTGGCGGGGAAAGAGTTAATAAGAAGTATGTTACTGGTTATAGAGTTTCTGTAAACAATGTTTTTTTATGAAAAAAGGTATACATGTAATGGCACAAAGTCTCATTTCCTCCGCACAACCTTTCTTGAAAGAGACATGTGACACAGCAAAGTTGCTGACGTTGTGGACACAACTGTTTGTATATTAAAATTCTTTAATAATAGATACAAGTTTAACATCACAAGACTATGTATCCTGACTACTAATCATACTGAACATATTCAACAAGAGATCTAAAAATGAATGTATGCCTGTACATCTCATCAAATTCTGTCGGCTTTGGAGTCTTTATTGAGTTTGTTTGTACAGACGAGACTGGAAGTCTGTATAACAGCTGTGCCCGTGTTAGCGCGTTGAGTTTTAATTAGCTGGCTCTGTTGCCACTTGGCCAAGCCACGAGTTTGACTTTTGCATATTGATGACACTGGCTTCATTAGCAGTGTGAATACTGTTAATATTCACACAAACGCTTCCTGACTCAGATCAAATCATAAAGTAACAGGGACAGTAAACTGCAAAACAAGCCTTGTACATCATAAGTATTCATACCACGTTTAAGTACACACAAGCGCACCTGGTTTCAGCGATGTTGGTAGCAATCACAATCTTGCGCACTCCCGCCGGTGGCTTTTTGAACACCTGAAGTCAGAGAGAAAAAAGAGAGAGACGCAAAGTGTCATTCATGAACATAACAGTGCTACTGATGGTTAGAAACAGAGCTTAGAGATTGAATTCAGTGCAGGCAGATGGGAGGGCAATATCACATTTGAAAGCTGCGGTAGGAGGCAGAGAGCTCATCACAGCTGTCTACACTCACCTGAGTCTGAGAGACCGTGGGCATCAAAGAGTGGAGGGGGATGATTATAAATCTGTCTGAAAGAGACGAGAAACAAGAAAGTCAGATCGTAGGCCGTTGCTACTAGTCTACATGCATTTACTGTTATTCTGCAATAAGATTAATTTAGATGTGTACAGAGACCAATTTAAACTTTTGACACTCTGGATTTCTAAATGTACTATCCACTTTTATATTCCACTTTTCAGTATGTAATGCTTAAGTACACATCATTTCATAATTTTCCTGTTTTCTGTGTTTGCTTTTTCAAGCTTCCTTTAAAACAATGCAACATAAAAAAGTGCTACTGAAATACATTTAAATTGAATTTGACACTTCTGTCAATGCAGGTAAATTGAGACATTACTCTGTCACATAAACATGGCTACTCATATGCATTTCTTTGAAAGTGAATTTAGTATTATTTAGTATGATTTTGTTGCAAAGATCTTTTAGGCATTTTTTCTGCATATTTGTCATGTATATTTAGCTGTCTAACAATAGCTGCGTTTCCAATACCCTATAAATTGCGCAAATTGACATTGCAAATTGAAAATACGGTCAATGGAAACACGTCAATTTTGCAAAAACTCCCCCATATATCGCAATTTTACTAGCATGAAGTGGTTTTTCAGGCAATTCGAAAAAGGTGTATTTCACAAAGCTGCAGTGGAAACAGTTTGTTCACATCTTTAGGTAAACCAATGGAAGTAACTTATAAAATTCTGTTAATGCTTGGTTAACACTCCTACATATCTTTTGATTTAAAATAATGTACTATTACGTTCAAGAAACACATAAACGTTGCCGCTCCCAAGCATAAGGGGCTTTCCTTGGCATTAATGTTTGGATAATACAGGGTTTCCCACACCTTAGTTTACCTCAAATTCAAGGATCTTTAAAGGACATTCCAGGTACAATACCCTCAAATTAAAGGACTAAATGTGGGAACACAATTTAGATGAGAGCAAGGTTACATTACCTTTTAAGATAAATTGTTACAGTTCCCTTTCGAGGGAAGTCGCGCTGCGTCACTGCGGTGACACTTTGGGGACGCCTCCATTGTTAAGTGCGTCTGAATGTGTATATCAAATTCAACCAATGGTGAGGCTTAACGACAAAGACCAGGTGACGCGGAAGCCAGGAAGTATATCTGAAATATTGCCGAAGACGGCGTTACAGTAACGCAGGAAGTATGGCAAGGAAGACGCAGCGTCTCATTCCCTTCTCAGGGGACAACAGTTACATACGTAACTCGAGACGTTTTTATGTGTCAAACACAACTATGCCAAAAAGCATTTTGGTATGAATCAACATTCACATACAGAAGATATAAGCATTTAAAGCGAACAGTTATGCGCGTGTGCTTAAAGTTTAACATTTTTATGATATAATCTTACACAGGGAACAATATGGATTTTTTCCAGAAAACTTCTTGCATTAAATAGATTCAAGCACTTTCAATCATCTGTTTCTATGTATGTATATTTTCAAAAACTTCCCACAGCCTTGAATCCAGATTCACAAACTTTCAAGGATTTCAAGGACCAATGGGACCCTGATAATACTCTTACTCAACATCAGTCGACATGATATGATGTTTGTAATTACTTATCGCGACATGAGAAACTATGTTTCAGTTACATATAATTGATTAATGGAAACGCCTTTTGACGACATTTAGAAATAACGCTAACGTTTTGCGCAAATCTGCAATGGAAATGCAGCAAGTGAAATGTCACCTCTCACAAACAGTCAAGAACCATTACGATTCTGTTCCTAATTTTTTTTTATCTTTTTTTGCAGCATAATATCATGAATATTGCAGCTTCATGCACAAATAACATTTAAATAAAATAATAAAATCAACAAATAAAATAACCTGTGAGAGAATCATCCATCATTTCAATATTAACAGTCTATGTTACAATTGCAAGAAAATGTTTACTCTCATCAAGTGTATTTTTAGACATCTACCTGATCTAAACATCTTATCTGCCATAAGCAGATCATTCAGATTGCTGATGTTGTCCCAACCAGGCAGAAACACTAGAATAGCTCCATCCTGAAAGAAACAACAGCATTAAGGTGTCTTCAATTGCACATTCATATTCCCACACACGTTTAAATTACTGGGGCTTGCTAGGGTAAAAATTGCTATCACTACTGCTTAGACCTGAACAAACAAATGCTTGTTGGTTAACTTGTCTTTATGTTTGATTTGTAGATGTACGCTTACTACCGACTGTGCAGCTTGTTGAGGAAAGGAAAACCTAAGAAATCAGATGTATGATTTTACCTGGCGGGTGAAAAAAGGTCTTGTGGAAGGAGAAAAGAAATTTACGTTCAAGTAAATATTACAAACTTTGGAAATGGATGGCTTGGATTTGGCACAGTAAGACAGTTTCGTGACATGACTTTTCCATAGGTATCACCCTTTCAACACAGAGGTAACATACAAAGAATACAAATAAATCGCCCACACGAGCACCACGATTTGATGTGCTGAACCAAGTGTAGTAACTGCCAAGATGCACCTTCCAACGCAAATATACTCGCACACGAATAAACCAGCGTGATCTGATGCAGTCAAAATGAAATGTTTTCTCTATGTGCCACCTGGCAAGTTGTTCGAATATTTTTGACAGATTCGAAATCACAAACTGCATTGACATGCTGTGATCTCAGGGGCAAATTTATGTCCTAAAAGATGAGTCACCCACGAAAGCCAGATAAAAGTGAATTAAATCTATTACGTTTGGAAAAGCAATCTGAGGATTTTAACCTCATAAAAATGCAGTGTGCGTAGACGGAGAGGAGGAGGGAGATAAAATATGAAATCTCCCCAGACAGCCCTAGTTCTATATTTAACAACCCTGCAACATCACATCAAGGGTACATGACAAATTAAACAGTCTACTTACTTCTGCGATGTGTGCATGCGCGCGAGCATTGCCGACAGGCATCTGTGTATGTGTTAAGAAGTTTCAGAGCATCCTGTGACCCAGATTCCTCTGTGTGATGCACAACAAACCTTGACATTCAAACGCCCAGGATTCCTAAATTTTATGGTTAATTAATACTAAAATAAATCTCACTACTCCACTGTGACGTCCTAGACTGTAACACCGATGATGCAAGCACTCATTCTTATGATAATCTCTTCAACTTCCCCAAACAAAGAAAACATTGAAGCAGGTGAGCTGAGACTTTTCCACACAGAAATATATATTACATGCCACATTAGCACAGTTACGTTTCATTAAAAGAAGACCTTATGGTCTATAAGTGGGACTTCAAGGTTAGCAAAGACCAATCATAAGACTAAGTTAAGTCATGGAGGGCACATAGAGAACACATGCATTAAAATTATTTACTTTTAATCCTCTAAGTATAATTTCATGGCTTAGCTTCTTAATTAGCCAATCACAATGCTTGCCTTAGTTTTGAAAGACAACATATACCGCTATATCTGACAGATCGATACGCGCAATAACTCTTCTATAACGTCTTTCATATTTCTAGAACATGTACGATCAGTGGACTTTCTTTCATATGTCAAACTGTTATTTGATCTTGCCAAGTGTTTTGACTTCTCAACTCCATTAACGTTTGAGGTCTCTTTTCTCTTAAAGTCACCATGAAACGGAAGTAGCGATTGCCTTATTTTCCCCGTGGTGACGTATATTTGAATGAAACGGCTTTTGAGATGAAATAGGGCAGGGCTGGATTTGAATTTGTCCATCGAGAACTGATAGGATCGTTTGAAGTTGGGTCGTGTTGCTAATTGCTAATCGCTATGATCTTCTCCCGGACCCCACCCACCTGCCATACTTATGACCGGAAGTGAAGAGAGATCGTTTTGAGGAGGGGAGGAGATTTACATTTTTGATTAAAGATTATGAGCACACACTAATTTTTTACAAATAATGAAGCTCACAGATAAGTAATTTGTTAATAATACCCAGGGCTCCAGACTAACTTTTTTAACTAGGAGCAAAGTGGCCCCCAAATGAAAATTTAGGGGTGCATCCAGAAAATTTAGGGGCACACACTGTAAATCAACATGCTAACCAAATATTCACATTTCTACTAATTTTCACTGCATTACTAATAAATACTTTAATGATAGATGCAGAAAGTAGTGTGCTGTTTCAAATTCAGTGTCACATCACAAAAAAGTGGTCAAATTTACTGGTCGCACATGTGCGACTGGATGTAAAATTCAGTGGCACACTCTCAAATGTTGGTGGCAAAATGCCACCATTTGGTTGCAGTCTGGAACCCTCATACCACAATATAAAAAATATATATAGTTTTTCATTTCAATTTCATTGCGACTTTAAGGTAATCGTGCCCTTTTTACAGACAGGACAGTAACCAAAGGGCAGGAAATAATGCTGGCAAAACTCGAACACTCAATGCCAAAGTTATTGTTCATTTCGCATGTAAGACTGCAATGATCTAAACCCTGTCTAAAATGAAACAAGTGTTGTTTATAGTATAAACAAAAGTCTGATTTTTTCAACCTGATGCAAGCCAGATCAATACATATTTAGTGACAACTTTGAATTTAATATCCAATTTACATTTAGATTTATGCATTTAGCAGATGCTCTTATCCAAAGCGACTTACGGTGCATTATAAGGTATACACTTTTATCAGTATGTGTGTTATCTTGGATCGAACCCATGACCTTTTATGCTGCTTAGGCAATACTCTATCACTGAGCTTTCCAGAAGCACAATTAATATTTAATAATTGAAAATAAGCAAACTGTGAATGATGTTTTCTAGTAACAATTTACCAATGCATAAGAGAATTACATGTACCAACTGTATGCTTTAATACAAGTATACCCTCTATACACCCTCAAGGACTTGCTGACTAGAGTCCCACGGGTCTTTGTTGCTTACGTCATCACAGTGTGTGCTCAGGGAAAAACCACAAGGACAGATGACGGCATTTGAAAGGGAGCCTTAAAGGGACAGCAACAAAAATGGTGCATTCATTTATAAGAATAAAAAAAATGTAATGACAGTTGTGGTGCAAAAAACTCACATCAAGACAAAAAACTTGATGAATTTATGAAGAATATAAAAAAAAAGGTTTAAACTTCCAGTTGCTCACATTTAAGCAATATAGATTAGGCATTTGAGATATAAGCAAGACATGCAGATTAAGCTTGAACATGTAGTGGTACTGTATGAACAGGGAATGAATGTTGCAGTGAAAGGGAGAGATAACCAGACAGAATGATTGATGCGTTTTATCTAACCCTCTCTGACACATCCCTGCACTCATGTGACACAGATGGCAACATTTTTCCACATAAAAGAGCCGCAGGGAGAAAAAAAATCCCAGAGGTATAAAGAGAAGCATGGGAAATGGAGTTCACAGCAGTTCAGGAGAAGAGAGGAGAGAAACATAAATGAGAAAAAAGGAAAGTGAGGAAAAGAGAGGAAAGAAAAAGGAGTATAGAGAAGAGGACAGAAATGGAGAGAAAAGGAGATTGTCTGATAAGCAGAACCATTAGCACACATTTCATGCCAACGCGTTTTTGCTTTACTGGAGCTCCACCATCTGTTCCTGCTTTGGCCAAAGTTACACACACACACACACACACACACACACACACACACACACACACACACACACACACACAGCAACACCCAGCCGTAATGAGAAGGAACTCACATTCTCATTCATCACGATGTGACGGATCAATGCCACGATAAGCTCCAGATTAATCTTGTCATCATCATCCATCAACTCCAATGCGTCAATGGTGCTGTCTGAGTACCTGCCAATCAAAACGCAGAGAAAGTAGGTGATGACTTCTTACAACGATGACTCAATACAAGCACAGCTACTCATGAAGATCTCACTATTGTGGGCAAAGTCACTCTGACTGATACCTGAAAGATAAACGTCAACCCAGTCTAACAACTTATCACTAAAAACTAATTTTCAACTGCACTATATATCTTTGACATAGTGGCTAAGACACACACAGGTTTTAATAAAATGCATCACAGTAATGCAATTCATCAAATAGACCATTTACCTTTAATGACTCCCGCATACATTTCGAAGAGTAGAGTTTGTGGAATGAAAGACTTAGTGCAGGTAATGATAAAGTACAGACTGTACAGAACACTGTCTGAAGGTTAATAAATACTGACCGATCTCTGAGCGTGCGGGCGTAGGTTGGCCAACTCTCCCTGTACTCAGCCTCTTTCTTCTCCTTCTCTGGCAACATGTTCTGGCCGCGCATAAAACCTCTCCTGCAGCGAGATCGCTGTTGCTTCGGTTGGTGTTGTGGCTTGAATCTACAGACCAAAGTCAAAATAAGACACCCAGAATTGACTCAATCTGTTGCAATGGATCCGCTTTGGCCATTGTGTTAAAACAAGGTTTAAAAAGAAACTCTAGCTTAAAGTGGTCAAGCTGCCCAAGCTGAACGCCTCATTGAGTCCCTCACAAGTTTAGCCAAGTTTCCAGCACTGACCAAGATCTAAAGATCAAAGTAAGCTCCATCAACTGGAAGACCACCTGGATAACCCAGGAAGGAAGCATCGAAGAGCTATCACATTATGATAGTTTCAGATGGAACTTTAAAAACATTTTCCAAACTCTGTAATGAGTTCACCTCAGCATTTCCACTACATCCTCCAGTAAATACTCTTTCACAGGAAATGTGTATCCGGGAATATGGACCATGGGGCAGTTATCTGTAAGAGAAAAGATCAGTTTGAGAGGAAAGAAAGAGGCTTGGCAATCTCAAGTGATTCCCATAGTTCAAGGCTAGTCAACTGGCTGCCCGCAGGCCAAATGCGGCCCTCCAAACATCTTTATTCGGCCCACCGGTCAACTCTGTTTGATGTAAGATCAGCGTGGTTACTTTAAAGCTGCCTTTCCACTATACATGACAAGTGATGGCTGATAAACCGGAAGGAGAGTCATAAAAGGGCTGTGTGGGGTGCCAACCATCTGCAGGTGCGTAACTTTCGGATCTGATTTGAGCTTTGAAAGCACTAAAAAAAAAATAAACTTGTGCAATTACACCGCATGTGACAAGCAGACCGGAAGTGATTTATTTCAGTGTTCCAAACAAAACACTGTGTGCTAGGTGAAAATTGTAAATCCTTTTTTTGTTTAACATGTTTATCAGTTACACTGGAATCCTTTTAAACATTTAAATAGTGATAAGTAAATTATTAAGTATAAATATATTTGTAGATTAAAGGAATGAGCTTCTCCCCCATGTTGTCACAGGTTTATGATTAAACTGAAATTATATTACTATTGTAATGTACAATGGAAAGGCAGTTTACCCTATATATATATCTTTAAAACGTAGCAATTTATGAAAGTTAAACAGCTATAAACAAAATAATTTTAAGAGCTCTGCATTACAGTTATAATTAAACTATTACTATTTAGCTCTTGCAAATTTTTTTAAATATTAAAAAGGAAAAGTTTTTAGTAATTCAAAGGCAAAATAATGGATACAAGATGTGTGCATCTTTTTGGAAAATGCATGTTTAATTTATGACCTATAACAAAAACAACATAAGTTATAAAATAATAGCAATAATAATATAATATAGGTATAAGTAAAAAATTTATAAAACGTAAAAATAGGGGTAAAAGTTTGGTCCGTATCATATTTAGATTTTTAAAATCTGGCTCTCGAAGAAGAGTAGTTGAAGATTCCTGCCAAGCTTGTAACCTATTGCATGCATGGATTCCCACTGTTCATGATTCGTCTCGTTTGCTTTTGAAAGCTAAAGCTATTATTCCGGTTGTTAGTGCTATACTAAGCCCTGTTGTATTCTGTTCTTTTGAGAAGTACAAAGAGCTTTATTAAACTATTTATATTACATGTCCACGAAAGATCTCACACACATACATCCCCAATTAAATTAAGGACTGTATAAACCAAGTTTATTAAAAGCACAAGCACACTAACTATCTGTAAAAGTTAATTGAATTCTCTTATTGAAATATCTGCTAAATTTTTCAGCGTTAAGCGTGGCACTCATGAGCACTACTTTGAGGTCATCTCGAGTGCGCAACAAGTCCTTCACGATGGTGAGTAGAACATCCGACTGAAGACTCCTCTCGTGAATCTCATCTAGGACCAGATGACTTATGCTGCAGAGATACCTGAGCAAACATACAGAGCACTTGACCAAAGAACAGACTTGTATAATTCAAAACTTGTCAACAGCACAAAACATTGACCTAAAGCAGAAGGTAAGAAAGAAGAAGATTCCTAAAGCCCTGCTCACAAGGCCATGGTCATAAAACTTTATAATGTTATGAAAGTTGCTATCTTTGATATTTCCTTAAAGGCGGAGTCCACGATCTTTGAAAAACGCGTTGGAAAAGGAGACGGGCCGACTACCAAAACACACTTATAGCCAATCAAATCAAATCAAATGCCGGGTTGCGTATGTGTGGGGCGGGTCTATCAACAGAAGGTCCAGATTCTATTGGGGTAGGGGCGTGTTTGTTCAGGGGATTTTAAATATCAACATTGGCTTTCAAACATCATGGACTCCGCCTTTAAGTCACTGTCACTATGATTTCAGGTGTTGTTCATGGATATCAGAAGAGTAATAAGAGGGTTGACCTAAATATCCGTTCAAGCAAATAGCCCAGGAAATGAGCTGTTATATAGAGGGTTTCACCGGACACACACGTTGTCGCAGTTGCGTGCCTGAACCGAAGTGAACTTCCGTTATGTATTTATTTTTCAGTCTAGCTAATGACTAAACAGATGTCTGAAACAAATACCAGGTAAAAAATAAAATGTTTTGGTTTGCTAGACGAGGAAAGACGACGAGCATGGATTACAACTGTGCAGATACACAGCAAAAATTGGACAGTTAAAATGTCAGTGTTAAACATTTCTCAGTTAAATTCAACACCTAAAGAGTAAATTTAACATATTTAGAGTAAATTGGTGTTAAGAGTTGAAGTTAATTAACAGAGGTAATCATGCCAGTGTTTACCCAACTCCTTACCGTGGGTTTACACCAGCCGTGTTTGAGGCGTCAAAATCGCATCTACCGTGCCTAGTTTGCCACTTGAACAGTTTGAGTGTACTCGCTTCATTCACGCATGAAATTCTAGTCATCAAGACATTCATGCGGAAATTTGATTGCTTTATGTAATCACGTCACTACTAAAGCAAGCTCCTGATTGGTTAACGCGGCGCGTTTTTCCGCCAAAGTTCCCGTTTTTCAACTCGTGCGTTTGCCACGGCAATGCTCAATTTGCGGCTGGTGTAAACGCAGCTTAAGAGATATAATTGCACTCCGCCCACACTTTTTAGTCTTCCGTTACTACATTTGCATTTTACCATCTTACTTGTAAAGTGTGTTGGCTGTTTCATTTAAAGTCACCATCACTGCGATCAGTATTTGCATTTCATTAGCTTATTTGCATTATAAAGGACACACCTAAAACAACACATTTTTGCTTGCACCTACAAAGTGACAATTTTAACATGCTATAATAAATTATCTGTGGGGTATTTTGAGCGAAAACTTCACATATGCGCTTTGGGGACACTAAAGACTTATTTTTTACCTTAAAAAAATTTCATAATATGACCCCTTTAACACTTTTGTGAGTCAAAGAAACTCTGGCCTAGTGTTAAACATTTAACTATCTTGAAAGTGTTCATTTAACTCTGATAAGTGTGGAGCTATATAAACTCTGAAAAGTGTTGAAATCAACTCTGTGAGACTTTTTGCTCTGTAGGTTTGGCAGCCAGGCAAGAATTCAAGGACTGACATACATTCATTTTACAAAGTAACGTTAGCTCAATGTAATAGTTGATACGCATTAGATATGATATCTGAACAAAGTTAATTTTCATTTATTTGCCTTGTTATGAAACATAAACTACTGTAAAATGACTGTTATTGATTTTATGTGGAAGTCTACAGGGAATTGCTTTAGTTCACAAAAGCCATTGGTGCATGTTGTTGCTGCTAAAACTGTCTACAACAGAATGATTCCAGAGTCGCATATGTTGGTGAATATGGTTGTCAGTCTCAAATAGGATTGCAAAATTCTAGGAATTTTTGAAACTTTCTTTAAATATTACATGGGAATATATGAGAATTGTGGCCAACGGATAAATTTGAGTCGGATGTTGAGAAATTGTATGTATTACAGTATATAAAATAAACAACATTTACAAATAATTTCTTTTAAAGTTTATAACTTGGAATTTTCCAAAATTCCCCAACTTTGCAACCCTAGTCCCAAATGCAGTGTGAATGTATCCTAAATAACACTATTCAGGTCCCTTACAGGGTTTCTGTCAGAAATTCTGTGTGTTTAAATATTTCAGCAGCAAAACAGAAGAGATCAGAGAAAAAACAACAGCAACAGTGCATAATGTTTTCTCTATGTGGGTTGGACTGAAAGCTGTCTGAGTGGATGAGTCAAACTAAGAAGCATGGCAGGCAATAGGCAACCCCCCAGAGCAGCCTCTGAAACAGATTTAATGTCAGTGATATTGGATGTATTTGCAATTATATGTTTGTCAGTGCTTTGAGTATGCATAAGTGTATGTGAGTGTGTGCCGTACACCTGCTGCGGACTGATTAAACAACGACACCTCTTACTGGGTAAAGAAAAGGCACAGCGCACAGATAGAGGATGGAAAGGCGTAATAAAAGAGCGAAGGGGTGTGAAGGGAAAGAGATGCAGAGCACTTACGGATCCGAGCGGAGCCATTGAAGAATAATGCCTGTCGTACAATACAACACTGAGCCTTGTTTCCGTGGTAACCGGCTGAAAAGCAGAGCAAGAGAGTGGGAGGAGAAATAAAAGAGAAGTCAGTGTAAAAATTTATTTCATTTCAATTTGAAAGCTAAAATTGTAACAATATTTTTATATGTAAATGTATTTAAAACATTTAACATAAAACATACAAGTGTTTAGACTTATAAAGTTAATAAAGTAAAGGAGAGAAACAAAACTGTTAGGGAAAAAAGGAGATTATAGTACATGTCACTGGTCAAATTCAAAACTGTATCACCCCGTGAGGCCACCACATAAAGAAGATACACTGTGCATGTTAAATCTGTGTAATTTCAACAATTTGATGTTTCCCATAACTTAGTACTGTGTCAGTATTTCAAATAAACCTCCTATTTTATCTGCGATTCAATTTTACAATGTGTCCAGGCTAACATCTTCATCTACTCCCCCACACTTACATAGCCGATCACATGAGAGCAATAGGAAAATGTAGGGATTGCCACAGGCTTGTGTAACCGATGTGTAACAGAGGAAAAAAGATTAACGGGCAGAATGTGAGAGGTCCTGCACATATTAACCTCTTTTGGCCTAAAGAGATCATTTGCATCCTACTGTCTCTTCACCTCTGTCCTCCTCCTACATTTCCTCCCTTTCCTTGATTATTTCCTACTCTACACTTCCACACCATCACAGCAAGACAAGATTAACAGCCCATTTCGCCTCACCCCGTCTCATACCCCTTCTGCACTTTTTCACATTATCACTCCATCTCTCTTGACTCTGATTCACCCCTCCATACCCCACTTCCCCCTGACGTCTCTCTTCTTGAGAGATGTCAAGTGTGTGACCTGTGTGAAGAATTAAACATCTGATGAGTTGAAGCTTTCTGTTCCCTCTCCAACTCTGCAGTATCTGCAGCAGGTGCTGTCCGACTACTTCCATAACAGGTTTATAGTCGTATAATAAATGACTCGACGGGCAAACAGTGAAAACTGTCTGACCGT
Source organism: Misgurnus anguillicaudatus (assembly GCF_027580225.2). Classification (NCBI taxonomy): domain Eukaryota; kingdom Metazoa; phylum Chordata; class Actinopteri; order Cypriniformes; family Cobitidae; genus Misgurnus; species Misgurnus anguillicaudatus. The sequence goes on from NC_073351.2 coordinate 15,679,658, forward strand.
AAGGCTTTTTTAGAAGCAAGAAACTGGGTTTTGCATTAGTTTTGGGTTTTAGGCAAGCAGGTCTTTGTCTGTTTGTGAAACTGCAACGTTCACAAGATGCAGAGCTATATATTTATTCCAGATTTTTCATTCCCAAATTTCCTATTTGTTTTCGGGACTTAATAGTTTTGCAAAAATATCCACATTTATTTCACCATATAATGTCTTCGGGCATAATAAATATATATCTGGTGCTAAAGCTTCCACTTTGGTAAAAGTCACAAGATATTTGAGTCACTAGTAGTAGACAGTGTGCATCAGTTTATATCAGCAAGAGGCAGCCAATCAAACTAATAAATCACTTACCAGTTATTTTGGTGAAGTATTAAGGTATTTGGTGAAATATTTGGTTATTTAATTTTTTTTCACATTTGGTTTTGAATGATTGGTAGTTTTGAACCCTATATCTGACAATACAATGAAGGAGATTAAAAACTGTAAAATTCCACCCTCATCCCAGATATACAGTACTGTGCAAAAGTCTTAAGCCGCCATGCCAGAATTAGTTTTGTTGTTTTTGCAATGGTCTCTTTAATAGAATACATCCAGAAAATACAGGATATGTGTATATAGTATTAAAAAATGTATAAAAATGTAAACTGATGCGTCAAGTTTTAAGGGTAAACTCCCCTTCCACTTGAACAATAGCAGGAAACTGCAGGATCTCAAGTCCTTATTTTAAAGAAATTAGTCATTTTACTTCATTCTGCTTAAAAACGCTCAATATGTGTTTAGTGCCAAGAGAGGTCACACTAAACACTGACGATACCTAAAAGCGGCAAGCCGACCGGAAGTGACATGGGGGCGTGGCAGCATCGACAATTCAATTTTTTAATTCGAAGTTATGACTTTATTTCGATCGAAATCGTGACACCCTTATTAATTAGGTAATATAACTAGTTTTAACAAACATGCCTTACTAAAAAATTACTTGTGTGCATTTTAAAGCAAAACAAAGGCATAGCTTAGTCCTGGATTAATATAAACCATGTCCAAGAAACCCAAATATGTTAAATGCATTTTAACATCACTTTCACTTCACTTAACCGAAAATCATGTTACAATGCTAAAATTATGAATGGTCCTAAAATAATGTACATTTGTGTGCATTATTAAGCAGGTGCAAAAGTTGTATCTGACCGCTTTAAAAAGTAGCAGCACAACTTTACTCAACAAAATGAAGTATTCTTTCTGTTTGACCAAGAGTGTGTGAAAGGAATAGTAATGGTGATGTTGACTTCACCAAACACCACTAATAATAAGACAAGATGAAACAAAGGGCGATGGGGAAGAGTTGTAAGATATTTGGCAGTACAGCTCTAATCAGTTCTCTCTCTTCTATCACAGAAGAGAGGCAATTATCTGCACTCGGACACAACATGTTCCAGTGACCTCACTCCTTAATCCACTTTTCTCTCGCTCGAACACTCTTAAGATAAAACCACTAGACTAAATATATACAGACAGACCTTCCCAGCATCTCGGCTTTCCACACAAAAATAAAATAACTTAAACAGTTACATTATTATAATAAAACATTGTGTTACGTTTTATGTAAACATACACATTTCAGAACACTTTCATAGCAGTAAAAAAATAATCAAATGTATGCAATAAATAAATAAATAAATAAATAAATAAATAAATAAATAAATAAATAAATAAATAAATAAATAAATAAATAAATAAATAAATAAATAAATAAATAAATATACACAGTGGCAAGAAAAAGTATGTGAACCCCTAGGAATAAACTGGTTTTCTACTGTGATTTGCCATACAATGTGATCTGATCCTCATCTAGGTCACAACAATAGACAAACCCAATGCGCACAAGGTGACAACACACAAATAATTCTAGTTTCTTTTGTTTTTTTTGAGAACCCCCATTAAACATTCATAGTGCTGGAGGAAAATGTAAGTGAACCCATGGATTTAACAGCTTGTTGAGCCTCATTTGGCAGCAAATACTTCAAGCAAGCGCTTTCAGTAGTTCTGAATCAGACCTGCGCATCGTTCAGAAGCAATTTTTGCTCATTCCCCTTTACGAAACGGCTTTAACTCAGACACATATGTAGGATGTCTGTTGTGAACCGCTCTCTTGAGGTCATTCCACAGGTTAAGGTCTGGGCTTTGACTAGGCCACTCCAAATGGCGCATTTTGTTTTTCTTAAGCCAGTCTGTAGTGGATTTACTACAATGCTTAAGGTCATTGTCCTGTTGCATCAACTAACTTCTACTGAGCTTCAACTGGTAGACAGCCACCCTGACATTATCCTATAGGATTTTTTTTACTTAATAATTCATTTTACCCTCGATGATGGCATATGGTCCAGGCCATGAAGCAGCAAAGCAAGCCAAAATCATGATGTTCCCTCCACCATACTTCACTGTTGGGATGATGTTTTGATGTTGGTAAGCTGTGCCCATTTTGCGCCCATTACATTTTTCCCAAAAAAATGCAACTTTTGTTTCATCAATCCATAAAATATTTTCCCAGTAGCACTGGGGTTTGCCAAGGTGCTCTTTTGCAAACTTCAGGCTCACAGCAATGTTTTTCGGGAGAGCAGCGGCTTCCTCCGTGGTGTACTGTCATAGACACCGTGCCTGTCCAAAGACTTGCGTATGGTAGACTCAGGAACAGAGCTGTGTGCCCGTTCCAATGATGTCTTCAAGCCTTTAGCTGTTACTCGTGGGTTCTTCTTTACCTCATTGAGTATTCTGCATGGTGCCTTAGGAGTCATCTTGGCTGTGCGCCCACTTCTAGGAAGGGTAGTTACAGTATTTAACTGTCTCCATTTATAGACAAATGTCTAAGTGTAGACTGATGGAGGTCTAAACATTTTGAGATTGTTTTGTATCCCTTTTACGCCTTATGGAGTGCATCATCTCTTGATCAGATATCTTTATAACAGCATGGTTCAGAAGAGCTGATGCTTCTTAAGGACAGCAATCTTAAAATGTGTGAGTGTCTTAATATCAATCAAAGTTGCACTAAACCACACATTTAAACTCATTTTATTAATTGGACTCCAGTTTGCCAGCTTCTGACAAAAAAGCTTTCAATAAAGTAATTAGTCCATGGGCTCACTTACATTTTCCTCCAGCACTTCGAATGCTCAATGGGTTTTTCCAAAAAAGACACAAGAAACCGGAATTATTTATGTCTTGTGAGCTTATGCATATCGTGTTTGTTTATTGTTGTGACCTAGATGAGGATCAGATAACATTTTATGGCAAATCACTGTAGAAAACCAGTTCATTCCTAGAGGTTCACATACTTTGTCTTGCCACTGTGTGTATATATATATATATATATACAAAATGTTGATCCCACAGTAAACCAACAGCAAGTGCTTTAAGCATTTTAAGAGGTGATAAAAATCTTTTATAAAGTATGTTATATATTAAGTTTACCATATGTCCCTATTAAAAAAACAGAATATGACAATAACAGTATTTAAATTAAAATCAAATAAATCTAGCAACCTTTATTCCACCTCCAAGTGTAACTTACTTTAATACTGTATTATTAGTGGCAAAACTTTAAAAGCTAACCTCAATATGGATCTCATAAGAATATTCATTAGTTACGGTTTCTTGGACAGTTGGCAAGTCCAGAGAGAGGTTTAATCCTTTTTTTTACTTTCCTTACAGTGTCTGCATAGTGATTGCAGCATTGAATCACTCACCTCTGCAAACGAATCTGATACCCACAAGACTTCCCATCTCCCACCGCCTCTGCCCGCTCTGCAGCTACTCTCTCAGCTACCTAAACACAAGCACATAACATACTGTACACCTTTGATGTATGATGTACCATGGAGTTTGAAAACCTGCTTGCAGGCAGTTTTATAAACCCTGTTTGGGGCAAAATTACATGTTTTATCTTAAAAGGGAGCGCAGATTCCCTTCAAATCATGAAAATGTATTTGTACTTACTGATATGGCACTGATGCGCCGTGGCTGGGTGCATACCACCCTGCAGAGAGAGCCCATGCCCTTCTGAATATAATCATCAAGGATGAACTGAGTAACCTGTGTAGTCTTCCCACATCCTGTCTCTCCACTGATCACTAGCACCTGGTTAGCACCAATTAGCCTAACCAGCTCCTACAAAGCAAAAGAGAAGGTTGCACGCTTGATTGTATTTTTACATTTGCATAAGTTAAAACTAAAAGACAAGTAAACACATGTATACTGTACATATAGTCTATATCGAAAAGTATCGACATTTACCTCTCTCATTCCATATGATGGAAGCTTTTCTCTGAATTTCTGAAACGGGAAACCACCACATTAAAGCATAGGTTTTTTGTTATTTATTTCTTTTCCATACAAAAAGTTTTAGCAAAAGTTTTCTCTGCACATCTCACCAGCATATCTTTGTATCTATGGTTATCTCTTTTCTTCTGCAGATCTTCCTTAAGCTCCTCATCCAGAGAGGGTTTTTGAACAACATACTGAAATAAGTAGTCCAGTTCAGTGTCAGTGAGGTCTTCTCTTACACTCGCCCCAGACTCATCCTCTCGCCTCTCCTCTTTGGGCTCAATTTTTGGAACTTTCAGAACGATTTCAGGAACATCTGGAGGATCGTCTCCATCAAAGTAACTGAAGAATAGAGACCTTGCTGTTAAGCATCTTAAATTGACGATTAGGAGCATAAGGTCTTATAATAGTAAAATTACTTAAATAGTTTAGTAAAGATACTGAATGCAAGATTAAATATTTAAAGGATTAGTCCATTTTCTTAAAAAAATCCAGATCATTTACTCACCACCTTGTCATCCAAAATGTTGATGTCTTTCTTTGTTCAGTCAAAAAGAAATTGTGTTTTTGGGGAAAACATTCCAGAATTTTTCTAATTTTAAAGGACTTTAATGGACCCCAACTAGGGATGCTCACATTGACCGTTTAACAGTTAACCGAAAATAAGAATTTATGACCGATTAACATTATCAGTTAAAATAAAAAAATATTTGATAATACATGGTGCGTGTCGTCATGAGCCGACAGACATTTCGCCACTTTTTCTATCTTTAATTTGTAAATGTCCTGTAAATGACACAAATTATTGCTGCCCTGACGGTCTGATAAAGTAATCATTTGTATGAGAAATCATTTTTTGTATGCGTGTTTGGAAGCTGAACGGAGACGCGCGCGTGTCCGCGCAAGATGACGCGGTCCGTCTCGCGCACATCCGGACAGACGTTCGCTGATGGCCTCTGACCCTGTCCATAAACATCTCTCTTTTTGCACAAACAAAGAAAGACGACGCAAAAGCAAAACTTTCTGAAAAGCATCCTGCTTTAGAAATGACCACTGTGGTAGATGAAACGGAGACAATCTGCCCTTTTTGGATATTAATCCTCTGGACTGATTGCGTGCTTTTTAATAAGGTAATGTTGCGTGAATATCTAATAATGTATGAATCCTGGTTCTGTTGTTGATCTGTCACTGCTGTTTGCACATTCAAATTAAATCTTTTGTTATTACTAGTTCACAGACAACCGTCAACTGTATTTTTACTCAATGACAATTTCATATTAAAATCTTATAAGTTAATGGTTAATGTTCGGTTTAGAAGCTACGGTTGTCGGTCAGGAAAATTAACTGATTTGAGCATCCCTAACCCCAACACTTAACACTTAACTCAACACTTAACTGTTTTTTTCAACGGAGTTTCAAAGGACTCTAAATAATCCCAAACGAGGCATAAGGGTCTTATCTAACAAAACGATTTTCATTTTTGACAAGAAAAATAAAAAATATGCACTTAAGTTTTAAACCACTTCTTCTCGTCTATCTCCGGTCCTGTGATGCGCCAGCGCGATTTCACGCAAAACGTCATCACATCAAGAAGTCACAGATGATGTAGGCGAAACTACGCCCCAGTGTTTACAATAGTGGAGAAAGAGGACGGTTACGACGTTGTTGTATGTCAAATAATACTAATTAATGTCTTTGTGTAAATTTATTGTTTAAAATGGTCCGCAAATGTGCGTTTCATATATTTATACCACGGGTCTGTTGAATTCTGCATTCTGATTGGCTGAGAAATGTTCTATGGGTGTTGATTATTTTTCTGTAAACCGCACACCTAATTTTTCAAATGTCTTAAAAATAGGCACCAGAGCAATGTTTGTGGTAACCGTGGTATAAGCGGAATAATTGACTCCGGTCCTTTGAATTATTTGAAAATAATGCACACCTGCGGTGTAACGGCACTCCGCGCATTACCACCTTGGTGTGCATTATTTTCTTATAATTCAATGGCCCGTCGTCAATTATTCCTTACGTAACACGTGACCTTTCTACGTTACTACGCAATTACGTGAGGTCGCACTGGCGCGTCACATGACCGGAGAAAGACGAGAAGTTGTGGTTTGAAAGTGAATATTTTTTATTTAAAATGACAATAATTTCGCCACATAAGACCCTTATGCCTCGTTTGGGATCGTTTAGAGTCCTTTGAAACTCCATTGAAAAAAACTGTTAAGTGTTGAGTTAAGTGTTAAGTGTTGGGGTCTATTAAAGTCCATTAAAATGAGAAAAATCCTGGAATGTTTTCCTCAAAAAACATAATTTCTTCTCGACTGAACAAAGAAAGATATCAACATTTTGGTTGACATGGTGGTGAGAAAATTATGTGGACTAATCCTTTAAGATAAAATATAAATTATAATTTTTTTTATTAATTTAATTCCTGTACATTTTCAAGATTTCCAAGAACTTAATAATGTTTTCCCACCTGTGGCTGACTGGCTCCTCTTTGACCCTCCAGTTGTGAGACGTGGAGGGATGGGGTTCTCTGTCTGCATCTCTAGGGCTGTTGGGTTCTTCCTTTACTCTCCAGCTTTGAGACGTGGAGGGAAGAGATTCTGTGTCTCTACTTCTTCGGCTGTTGGGCTCCTCTTTCACCCTCCAGCTTTGAGACATGGAGGGTAGAGACTCTCTGCCTGCATCTCTTTGTACTGAGTTCAGCAACTGAGTGATGCGCTGCTCTCGCGATGCATCCATCTTAACAACAGCTCTCTAAACATGACACAAAGTCAATCTCTGCTTTATAATGCTGTATTGTTGTGCATATTACAGCTTCTATTTAATGGTCACATTTTATTACACTGTTGTACTGGCTGTAGACTGTGATACTTTTATATACACACACACTACTGGATAGGGCCTTCATAACAGTGACGTCAGTGTCATTGTTTTGCTTCAAAATACACACCAGTAATGTTTTTTTTTCATATTTATAAAAGCTACTTAAATGTCCTAAATTAGCTAAGGATTTATTCTTGCTTAATCTAAACCTTGTCTGTGATACAGAGCATTAATCTATATTATATTATTTGGTCTTATTCAATTCCCTATTGTGTTTATTTTTAACTTTGTCAACTGTATTATTACTATGCATTTCATAAATAAACTTTCACTCTGCTTGTTATAACTGCAACAACTACACACCAAGCTGTCATTAATCATTAAAAGTAACTTACATTTAATAAAAAAATCTACCTGGAATTTGTGCAACTGCCTAACTTACATACTTAGCAAGACAAAACCTACTCACCGATTTCCTCTCTGCCTCGGCTCTGTTAATGCCTCCGTTTTTGGAATACCACAATCCAATTTCGCGACCCGTCAGATGGGGTGGGTGTTTGCCGACTCTTCGTCCTCCTCCATGCCCCTGCTCCTCGTTTGAGTCCCATTCAGAGTTTCTCTGGCATCCTCCTCCAGATTCTCTATTCCACCTGGAACCATCTCCGAAACGCCGGCCTCCTCCTCTTCGCCCGCGTCTGTTACCATACCCATGGCCATAACTCATGCTGCCAACCAGACTAAGTTACAGCAGCAGACACACACTGTTACACACTGACTACAGCGGCAGATACACAGGAGCAAACTGTTATCCCTCGCCTAAATGCATCAAACAGCCGTTATACTTTCGCTGTTATTAAACAAACTGCCGGTCGAGTTACGTAAAACAAAAGAATACGTTCGTTGCTATGAACCTTCTATAAACCGACTGTTTTTCGCTACATACAAATGCTTTATTTTTGTTCAAATATTTTCCTCGACGCGCATGTATGACGAAACCAGTTAAAGCTAGACGACTAACATTGACGTCGTGATAGACGATTGGCTGTGTGCGCACTGGTCCTACAGTGTTCATGGAGTGCTGCGCAGAGCAATCAATGTATGACATCACAGTATCGCGAGAGCCTCGAAAGTACACCGATACTTTGATGTGAAATGTTACACATGGCACATTGACAAAAAAATTATAAAAGTATACAAATAATTAAAATAAGAATATTTAAAGTATGTTTACAGATCTCGCTACTTTTTCAGTGGTTCTGTAGGAATAAAGTAACTTTGTTATTGTGTTCTTTAGGAACTCATATCAATTTTGGATTGACATTTTATTCAGTGAAAAAGAATCTCCTTAAAAATGAATATAATAAGACAAAATGTACTTTAATCCTAACATACAATGACATATTTAATAGCCTTTTGCTACTCATGCAGGGCTCTCAAGTTTTTCCAAAAGTTTGAAATGAGATTGCATATGTTGGGAATGGGTATTTTCAGCAGCTGCCCCTCTGACCTACCCAATTCTCTCAACTTTTGCTAGCAGTTTAATTTGACCTGTTTATAATTGACCAGCAAAAACAGAAATGATAACAATTGCCAAATCTGGTAAAAGACATAATATCTAAATAAAAATACATTGTTTTATGTTTTTTTTTTTTTTTTTTTTATATCGTTTTATAAAAATTCAAATGTATCAAAGTAAATTAAAATCTGGACCCAAAATTTTTGTTTATTTTTGTTTTTTAATTTTTGTTTGTTTGTTTATCAGAACAAACCAAATTTATAAAGGTTTGTAACAACATGAGAGTGAGTAAAAGGTGAACCCTTTAAAATGCACTGATAAATAGATGTTTTTAAGATTATGTTAAGATTACTAAGAATAATGTTTAGTATATTACTAGTATATAAAAATAGAGCACTTTAAGTAGGCTACCTACATTATGGAAATGTAATTTTTACCTGGGTAATACTGTACACATACATTGCAGAACAGCTTCTGGGTTTGTATGTTAATTGTGTAACAGAGAAATAGTAGGCTCCACATTTTAGCTTATGACTGGTGTTTTGCATTGTGTTTGATGCACATTTGATGATGACAGGGCAATAAAAATGAAATGATTAATGCATCCATGGCCAGGATATAAAATACATGATTTTAAAAGTGACCAATAACATTGACGATGTAATAAACTTTAATGTATTTATTTAGTGCTAATAAAATGATTAAGCTATTTTGAGAGAGATGTTTAATGTGACAAAATGTCAGTCATCGTGTGATAACTAAAAAATAACTGTTCTGAGCAGGTGTGTCAGTGAACAGGCTGTAAAACTGTTGGCTAAGTTATAGACACTCATGGAAAAACTGATGCTGATTATCTTGAAAACATTCTCTAACAGTAGTCAAGTGTTTATCAAAATAAGTTGTGAATTTGTTGTAACATTAAAACAGGAGATCATGACTTACTCTATGCTTAAAGTGATGCTCGGAGCTCCAGTGGTTTCCTCTGTGTGAGAGTAAACGAGGATGATGGTAAGCAATTCCAGGATATGCTTTTTTCATTGGTTGTGCGTTAAATCTTATCCCGATACAATACTCTTTTCTGATTGGCTATTGTGTAGTTGCTTTCTTTTTTCTTTTCTTTTTTTTGATTGGCTGATAAGGCTCGACTAAGAACTCCAGGGGAAATCCCCGGTTCCATAGAGACAGAGAGCGGTGCGGCCAAACATTTTGGGCCAATTGTATCAATTTATTTAAGTTATGCTTATTTTCATTTTCACCCATGCTTATTATAGATTTACTTTCAAATGTATCTATCCAGGCTGTACTTTGCCTTTGGTCCAAGATGTTGGGATAGATTCCACCCCCTACACACTTGCAATGCTCTTAAAACTGTATTGAATACTGGACATGTCTTGCCAGTTCTACTTACATTTTTACCTACATTTGTAAAAACCTCAGGCACTTTACATTTCCCTAAAAATATCTATAAGCACAAGCCTTTAGATCAAACATTATGGAGTGGTTTCCCGGACAGAGATTAGCTTAAACCAGGAATAGGCCTTAGTTTAATTAGGATATATAACTAGTTTTAACCAAAATGCCTTAAAAATGCCTATTTTAAGATTTGTCATTGGAAGTGGTTTTCAGTTTGGACAGCTCTTTCTTTTAGTCTAGGACTAGTCTAATCACTGTCCCCGCCCCTATATGATCATAAATTCTGCTAGGTATGTCCAAACTTTGACTGGTACTGTTTATTAAGAAGAAAATTACATTTCCCCTTTAATAGATGCAGAGGTCAATATGCTCATCAAAGGGAACAAATGATGTCCATTTATATTTAATGGCAACATTCTTTGTAACACAGAGAATGAATTAAGCAAGAGCATCCTCCCCCAACTTCTGCCCCATGATTAATTTCCATATTTTATAATGTCTATTTCTAAAGGCAACATATGCTTAACAGAAAATACATGCACCTCAGAAAACAGAACTCTGCTTACACCTTTTTCTTTGGAAACAAAAGAGCTAATGTGTTTTCCCACACAGAATTCAGGAGTTTGCAACCATATGTCATGGTGAATCCTCCTAATGTTCATCTCGAAACCAAGAGACACTAATTATCTTTGCTTAGCATCTCTTTAGCCGGTGTAATCTTACAGCTACATCCCCGAGACTGAGAGAAGTTGTCTTCTGGTTTCTTCTGGATCCCAGAGCAAACATGGTATCGACAAAAGTGGCTGTGTGTTTACTGCCGCAGAGCGTTGAGTCTTCCGGCACTTGTCCTAATGCTTATTCTCTAATTGGCCTATGCTCACATTGTCATTAGTGTCTCTTTAAAAGGGAGTGGAGCAGAGGGGGGATTAACAGGGAGGTAAAACAGTGACTGTTTTAATAGAGAGCAAGGAGATAATTAGAAACCTGTGGCGTTGTGTGTAGTGGAGGTGCAATAGACTTACAGTAGCGAGTGGAAGCTTCCAAACACAGGCATGAAATATGTATTAGATCTTTACCATCACAGCAAGTCTTTTTTTAAATAAACCAACACCCACCCACCCATTCTTTCCTCTGTCTTGCTTTATCCTCGTGCATAGCACACACTTACATATCTTGCTTACATTATGTAGTTAAACGAAAAACCTTCTTTATTTTTAAAGTGAAAATTGCATGTATTAAAGGGATAGTGTGCCCCAAAAGTAAAACCATTATTTAATAATTTACAGTTATGCAAAATCTTAGTGTCCTACTTAACTTTCACTGTATGTTTAAAGAGCACCGTTAGGTTTTTCTTTTGTGTTTGACCATGCAGTTCATTTTTATCTAGTCCAGCACATGATCCTCAAACAGCTTTAAACACTGTGGTAGGACTCTGAAGTTTTTCTCTTTACATTATTAACTTGATAAGGGAGCTTCCTGACATTGATGTTTCTGGCAGGCTATGAAGAGTATGTGTTATATTGTGCGTTTGCACGTGTCAGTCCATGCACAATTAAAATGTGTTATTTGGGTACAGAGGCAGGAAATGCTGGTGACAACTTGCTGTCAAAACACAGACCATCTGAAATAGGACATGTCCCCTTAATGAATGACCATTTATGATTGGTCTTCATTCCCGTGTATGCTCTGTCCCACTTAATCCTTTTGCTACTTTGTAAACGTATAACCTGTCCGTCGGTTAGTATGACAGGTTGCAAATCTTTCTATTCATGCAGAGAAGCATCTTGTTCTTATTTTTTACTCTTTAATCACCACCTCTGTCACTTTCCTTTTATTTAAAACCCCCTTTCCAGCAACCTGTCACTCTCTCTCCATGCACAACAATCTTCTGCTTGAGATGCAACTCACAGTTAATTGCTTACAAACAGAATCCATACACTATGTCAGGGTCTTATAAAGAACTTGCCTTGCAAGAGGGAGGAAATATGGACCGGAGGGTGTGTCAGTCTTCAAAATGGCTCTGAGGTTTAAAAAGGTGGTAAGAAAGCTTTTCTTTGATAAGTGCAGGTCCGCTGTAAGCATGTTGGCTACCATTAACCTCTGGGTCTGCAGTTTTCTGCCAGTGCAAAAGCAAAACCAAATGAAGGAAAAATTGTTATAGTCTTGAAGCACACCATTAAAACTTCTGCAAGCTAGTATTACACAAAGTGTTAAGAGAGTTTTGTGGTGGCAAGCAAGGCTTTGAATCGTTTCACGGAACGAAAACAAGAAACGTTTGATGTTTTGCAAGGAACAGAAACCAAACCAGATACTTTCAAAAAATATATGTTCCGGAACAAAATCGTTTATTTAAAATGATGGTAACCGGTTAATACCTTTATTTTTATTTTTTTTTCGACAAGATTTCTGTGCAAAATGAGTGAAGTTCATTTCCGGTCGTCGTTGACTCATTGGAGGAATGAGAAGCTTGCCACCAGCAAGTAGCCTACTCAAGCCCAAGTCTCTAATGCTCAATCATAAATAGGCTACCAAGTATCTCAAGATGTTTGTTTTTTACTAATTAGTGGTGTAACGGATCGCAGTTGATCCGTGATCCGTACAGATCATGACCCACAGTTCGTCTCGAATGTGATTCGCGGATTAATACGCAAATTTAAATAGGGTGAAAGTTGATCATTTGCACGTGTTTCAAAGGCTTGCATATAACACGCTAAAGTGAGCAATTTTCTGTATGCACAGACGCACATGCGGTTGAATATGTCTGCTCCAACTCCAATCAAACGTGATTATCCCTGTGCCCTTCAAAGATCAGAACTCTTTATGTATAAACTTGAGAGAGAGTTACGCTACTGTGTCTCATACTGTAGTCCATTAAAATACATTTGGCGAACAAAGCACTGAAAAACAACGTAATTTTCACTTTATGTGGAGCGACTGTTTATGCCGCATCTTCTTCCCGAAGCACCGTTTGGAATTCGTCCTCCTTCTGTGTGTGTGCGCGTGTTTAAGTGCACCCAACAAATGTAGGCATGTCAGAATTACAGTTCTAACCGGTTCAGGAACGTCAATTTTAGGGTTGAACCGAAAACCGTAAACGTTAATATACTGTTTCTGTTCGGAACGAACTAATTGGGAAAAAGTTTTGGTTCAAAGCCCTGGTGGCAAGATATTAAAAAATGCCATAACCTTCAATTGAATCATCTATTCAGTTTTGTAGACTCAACTTAATAAAGTAAATTACCTCAATGCCTTGAAATCTTGAGTTTATTTGACTTAAAAATATAGAGGGTTTTCACAGCACTCCTCAATCCGGAAGTCGGACATATTGGCAATACTGAGCTAAAAAAAAAATACAGAATGGACCTCACACATTTTTGCTGCTGAAAAAGGTCAATTACTGTCATGTTTTTGGCTGTAGTAATCAGTCGACCAAGAAAAAACATTTGGAGTACTACAGACTGCCAAAAAGGTATAACAAAGAAGAAGAGTGCAAAAAAACTGTCAGAGGAAAGAAGGCGCTTGTGGTTGGCCAAACTAAACCAGGATTTCCAGGGCAAGAATGTTGACAAAATTTGTGTTTGTTTCCCCAACCCACAAGTTGTATATTCACATCGTGAATATAAGGCCACTTAAAGAATAACTAATAGAAGTAATATTTTACAAAACATGTAAATCTTGCACTATTAAAGTAGATTACGAAATTAGATAAGAATCTGATTTTTAGCCAAGTATTTTACAAACAGCAACGCAATATGAGTGCATACTATTACACTACAAAGTTAGTTAAGATATTAAGAAATGGGAAGAACAAACACAAATGTCGTTAACATTAGATCAAAGAGCCAGCTCGTACTGATCTGTACCGCCTAATAACACTAGTTTATCAAAATATTGCACCCTTTCCTGCTTACCAAGTCCTTCTGTATGATTGTGCAACTTCCACAAGCTTTATCTGTGGTATGTGATAAATTAGTAGGACAACATCTTGAATACTACTTTAACCATGTAATCCATGCTGTTGTTTACGTCTGAGTATCTCCAACATGGCCGCGCGTAACTGACCAAACATAGGTGAAAACACTATTAGTTAATTTAAAAAGTTGAGTAAAAATTGTCAACTAATATTTTTTAAGTTGAATTAACATCAAAATCTAAACCCAGTAACATACTTTTTTAAGTTTATGTTTTTAACCAACTTTTAATAGTTAAAAAAATAAATAAACAGTTAAAGTATATAAAAGTGTGACCGTACACCGAAAGTGCACATTAAATAGCGCGAGCTTAGTCAGATAGCATCTACTTCAAAATGCTAAATATACGTTAGAAGCCAATGTTAATCGCTAAAATCGCTGTTATTTAATGTTAAACTATGTGAGTGGCGCTCTGTGGCGCAACAGGGATTTAAGCAGTGTCCAGAGTCAAAGCGGACAGCCGCCTAATTAAAAAAAAAAAAATGTGTTTTTTAGATTCATGGCTCGACGCGGCGCTGTGTTTCTCGTCCAGTGTGCGACCCCCTTTAGAGGACAATTATTTTCGCTGTTTTAATCATTGTTTCTCATTAATTTTCCACTTTGTCAGATTAATGTTTTATAAACTTTCATAAATGTTTCAATAAATAAAATTGTTTATGATGAATATGATCATTAATGGCATTGTGAATACTGTTTTCTGCCCTTACAGAAAATGAAAGTTTAAAGAGAAGTGAGCAATCTCAAAACCATTAAATATCCAGTCATGGGAATTTATATCTCATTTGCAGTCATAATTTATATAAGGCAGTTCCATAAAAAGCAGCATACAAATAAGAATAAATCTACACTTGTGATTAGGCTTTTGCATCTGCAAATAAATCTTTAATGAGAACACTGATGAAAATATTTTGTAGCATGATGCCTCAGCGATGCCTTTGCGGCTTGACAAAAGGTCTACTATTCTGAATATACAACACGTTTTAACAGTTTGAAAATAAATATATACGCTAATGTCTTGCCAGAAATTATAAATAGTTGCTCTAGAGCTTTGTGAGCCTCAATGATAATGTTAGCCTTTAAATACTGTCATACACAGCTTGAATGTGAATAAGGGTATCATCACAGCCTGCAGTTTTCTTACATCTCAGCCATATATTGAATCATCCATGAATGTTCCATTTTCTGAGCTGAATTTATGGCAGTATTAAATGCAAGTGAGTGGCCTGGCTCACATTTCTGATTGCAAATGCAATGCACTGAAAATGGGGGGATTCCTAAGTGGCTCAAAAATGAGCGTTCATTTGCACACACATTACCACCTAAAATAGGCCAATGCATCATACTCACTTTTACATTTGTGAAATATTCCATTGGCAAAATCTCTCTCTTTCTTATTCTCTCTCTCTCTTTCTCTCTCACTCTCCCTCAGCAATCAGACTAACGATTATGATAAAGCAGGACATGTGCAGGGCTTTAGTACAACAATAAAGATGTACAAATACACACAGCAGCAACCCTACAGACATACAGACAGCTATCAGCACATATTCGAACAGTATTACACTGAGACACACTCAGACAAACGCAAGGTAAAAGCAACAAAATGTGTGCCATTTACAAAAACATGATTCACAATGTAAACATCTTTTATTTCAATATGTGATATGGTCTATGCCTGAGCTAGAATACTAAAATTTAGTTTTTTTTTATTCGACCTCGCAAGTCCTTTCTTTGTCTGTCTCAATATTAACTGTCCTTCTCTGTTCGACTCCCTCATCAGCCCTCTCTATTGATGCACTTTCGTTTGTGTTCAATAAATGACAGAACATCAGTGATGAGTAAAGCACAGTCCTATTTCTTATCCCTCAATAACCTTTATTTTTAGTCTATATGTCACCTTCAACAACTCAAGGACTTCAGCATGTTCTCCAATACTTCATACCATGCCAGCTTCACTTCTCATTAAGACACTGTCATCGTAACCCTCTGATCTATCTACCCTGGGGCTTAAAACTGAGGGTGGATCTGAGCAAACTCACTTTCTGTCCTGCTTCTGTGATTCTAAGATTTGTTGTACCTCTGAGCACATTTTGTCTGCACTTTGTCATATAAATCTCCAGCCCTTCCCTGCTGCATGGTAACCTTGAAGATGTGGATGCTCACATCACGCCTCAGGACAATTTGTAACCACTGCAACTGCTTATTTAAGCAGACAGCATGGCTAAACAATATTTGTCTTGTTTTTTTACATTTATGCATTTTGGCAGATGCAACGTACAGTGCATTCGTATCTGAGAATCACTGCTATTACGATGCTTTGCCAATTGAGTAGCATAAACAGAAAGTATTTGTATTTCTTCTTGCTAACTGGTGTATAGTTGTGCTTTGAAAGTAAGTAAGTCTTTGGGACTGGATGCTTTTATCTATCAATACGTTTTTGCTATATAACCCCTTTTGACCCAAATTGTCAAATGGCAGCATACCATGATTCATTCCCTAGGGCAGCCCATTGGCGTTAACTCTTGTATCTATTTGTCTCAGTTTCCCTGTTCACCTCCTTGCCGTCTATAGGCTTCATTGAGTAATTGTATCTCCTCCTGGTATCCACCGGCCTCCTGGTGCTGTCTCCTGCTGTTCTGCCTATGCGCTTCCACCGTGTCTGGAATGTGGATGTTAATGTTGTCCGCATCCGGGTTACTGCTGGGGATCAACAGCGAGTATGAGGCTGTTTCACCCAAGTCACATGACACAAAACGGTTCTCACGGCGAGAATAGCGCAGCGAGGGTGAGCGAGCGTGCGTGGATGACTGGCTGATGTTGGAGACAATAGAGACACTATCCATCGCCTCTTCGTTGTCGCAAATCTCCAGAACCTCCAGGTGGATTTTTACGTTGGTATCTGCGACTCCGACGCCTACACCTCCTCCACTCCCATTTCCAGAGTTGGGCTCTTCTGCGCTGGGTTCGTGACCGACTGATTTGGAACGGTACACCTCGACCTTCTTTGCATTGTTGGGGGAGATCTTGAGACCGTCACTGCTGACTTCATAGGTGGATAGGGACAGTGTTTTGCCCGTGGGGGCATGGAGGGATACTGTGCCCTGGAAAGCACATATAGGTATGGCCAACCCAGCTGTGGATCTCTGTTTGGACATAAAAGACGACAAGATGCTTTGAGAGTCAAGATCACTACAATACAGAATTTTAAAAGTGGGTGAAACTGTTGCAGAGATCTTATATGACCACAGAAGCTGAAGCATGATATGGTGATGATACCATTTATAATAAAAAGTTATGTGGTTTATTGTGTATTATAGTATCTGGTAACAAATTCTATTAATCTAGTCTGCTCCAATAATGTTTAATAAGTGTAAAACTCAGCCTCACAATACTTTTGACTGACATGGAGACATAACATAACTTTAATTTCAAAGGTCTATTACACACAAAGCCAATGACATTTAAAAGCAGGCTGATAAATGTGATTTCATTTTGCCATGAGTTAATGAGCCCTGCGTATATATCTAACCCAATGAGAACCAAAGCTCTTGTCAAATTAAAACAAGAAACATAAACACCCATGGTTCTATTGTTCTTTCTCCAGGCAGTAAAGTCCATATGATTACGTTGTCATTATCATTATTATGCCCCTATCACAATGAAGGGAGACTATCGGCATGAAGTCTGTGCGTAATAGATTGAAATGCCACGCTTGACTGAGGACTCTGAATAATTCAAGCATTTTGATCTGATTTAATTTGACCATTCAGAATGTAGATAAGGGTCTCTCTCCCTTGAAGGCTGAGAAATGAGATGTCAACAATATGATGTGTCCCTACAGCAAGAACATTCAGATGAAATAATGCTCATCGGAGGTCATGGGACCACGTGACTCGGGTGTGACTTGGATGTGAGTTTGACCAATTGAACAGCACCACCAGATGTGCTAAAGGCACTGGGGTGATGAGAAATGATGACCACATCATCGAGGCCACAGAGTCAAGCCAGGAAAACAAGACAGAGAAATGACAAATGCAAACAAGTCTCAGGCTTTATATGATATTTATGTGTGTGAGTGGACCAGTTTCCCACGATTCCCTTGTGAGTTAGTCAGTGTTCACTTCGATGCCGTCTTACAAATGTAGATTATCCAAAACATAAAAATCTATGTATGCATAAAAGCCAAAAATGGCATACACCAAAAAATATAAAGAGTTATAAAACAAAGCAATGTTCACTTTATAAATCACAGATCACCTGCAAGTGTGCGTACATGAATCACCCTGAGATCCCACCCGGCAAGCCCATTCTCCCATCAATTTTGTTTTTTATAGATCACAACCTTTGCGTCGGAACCGGCGTATGCACGTTTCCAGCCCTGTTTTGTGTGTATGCCAGCTTTATAAATGAGACCCCAGATTTTGCCTTGTTTTATGCTAAATGGACTGCTGGGGTGATACTTATACTGGGTACACATGTGCCATTTTTTATAATTTACTATGAAAGCCGTTTTTTTATTATTTATTATTATAGGAGCACTTACAACAACATTATAAAGTTTTTTGGATGTCTATAAGATGATTTTGAATTTGTCAATTTACTTAAAGTGCCCATATTATGAAAAACTCACCTTTTCGGGGTTTTGGGGTGTACAAACTTGGAAAAAAATCCATCCATGCTGTTTTGAGTGAGATACAGGTTTCTGAATTTCCTCTGCCTTGAGTCTCTGATTGCACGAGTTCAAACTCAGCTCCGAAGTGACATAACTAGCCTTGTCGTCACATTCTGTTTGAATTTTCCCACCCACCACCCCACTCGCAGGTCTCCACCCACCAGGTAGCTAGAGAGCACAGAGCAGTCACTTCACTGATTTCCTCTACACTGTTATCATCATGGCTCACGGAAATAACAGCGCTATTTGGATATTATGGATTATACTCCCGCCTACTTTTAAAAACTAAGTTTTAACGCGTGTTTATTTGAACCTAAAATGTGATCTCATATACAGTGTGTTACGACGTCCTCAGATTGTAGGCGATAAGACGTTCATGCAAAATCTGATGTAAACAACAGACTATATATCTATATTTCACGGATTATACGCATTTGTGGACAAAAATGATCATTGGATGTATTTTATTGGACTTTCATGGATTATTCACACATATGAAACAGACTGGATTCGATTCACAAAAGGTAAGAAGTCACGTTATATTTTGCATGTTGTCATCTTCTGTTACAAAATACTACATTTATGATGCTAGAGCATCTGTATCTCAAAACAGAGATCATACATTGGTGCTAATCCCGAAAATTATACCTTTTAAATGTATAGTAATGTTAATATTATTGTTTGTAGACAGTAGGCTATATAGATATTTTTGCAGGCTAGATAGTTTGCAGCGTGGTTTCGAAAGTTAAATAAAATATTTAACGGCTTTATTTTACAACTCTACATGAACTAATCAAAAGTGTTTTGCCAAACTAACCGAGACTGGGCCTTACCGACCCAGTTTTTCTGTCGAGGCTAACGTCCCATGAGTCTCTTATAACTTTCCCAAGATACGGTCCGGACCTCCCGCTAGCTTCTAGCAATTAACACGCGGTCCAAAAGCAGTATACATCCCTGCCGGGTCTTAATTTCTGTAGTTTGCGAAAATAATGCGTTTGAAAATGTTTTATAACGGGAATATGTTAGCATTGTCCATGGAAAACGAGTGTATTGTTGAAACTGCTACATCACAATTTACTCTGGAATCATTGTGTGTCATGAGTTTCTTCTCCTGGAGTGTACTTATTAGTGATACTTTTCTGCTTGATTTGTCTGTTGGCAACATAAACCGTTAATAATAATATATAAAAATAATAACACAGTATGGTCTGTAGTCTGTACTGCTTACGATATCACTGAGCACGCGCACGTGCACATGACGTTAGTAGTGGGGCGTGATCAAAGGAGCAGCAGCTCATAAATATGTAATGACCACCTCAAAACGGCACAATCTGAAATGCACTGAAACATAGCTTTTACTACAAGCTATTTCGGGCAAACAACTTTTGAAACATGCTTTATGGAACTCATACACATATTTAACTTGTGGAAAAGCAGTCATAAGATGGGCACTTTAAAAGGCTAATCATGCATTCTGAGTTATTTACACAGTTAAAGAGTTGGATTCTCATAATAAAGATGGGAAAGTTTGAAATCTAGTTGTACGTATGACTGAGTATTTCTGTACCGAATGTACTCCAACAGGCTTTGTGTAAGATTCAGAAAGTTTTTTCGAGTACGGCCCTGTATGACATCATAAAGGGTGGAATTCCTTGTATGTGTACTTCTCTCGGAAGAGTGTTCGCACACATTAGCCACACTCTAAAAATGGCTGGCTTATTTTTTTACCCATAATGGGTAAATATTGGACAGAACACATGCTGGGTTATAAATTGACCCAATGCTGGGTTATTTTAACCCAACTGCTGGGTTATTATGGTTACATAACAACAACCCAACATTGGGTCATTTTTAACCCAGCAGGGGGAAATTTTAAACCCAGCACGTGTTCTGTCCAATATTTTCCCATTATGGGTCAAAAATAACCCAGCCATTTTAAGAGTGCAGAGTGAGTGTAAAAGCACACCCTTCAATGGGCACCATTTGGGTTACAGAAGTCGTCTGCAGCGGGTTCATAAAAGTGGCTAAAACGAGTGGATTGTCACATTCCTAAATTCACAGGCGGGGATGCAGGCGGATAATTAACTCCTTGCGGGTGGGTATTAGCGCAGATGAAAATAATTTTCAATAGTTGTATGTCTAAATTACACATACGCAACAACGATATTACATTTGGAGCGAGCGTTGCAGGAGTATGGATGAAGTAAATGTAAAGTTGGCGAGTATATACATTTTTTTGACAACGAATCTTTAAATCACATCGGATGTGTGGAGAAAGTGTGGCATAATACGAGGTTGTATTTTTTTATTAATAGGTCTATTTGCGTATAGTTATCAAGTTCCATATAGCCTACTTAGGTGGCGATGGTAGACTACTTGAATGGCGCAAAACAAAGCGCACTTTAGGCTATGTCCACACGAAGCCGGTGCATTCCCTATCCGATCATTTTTTTCCTTGCTCTAAAAAAATAATCCGTAAACACGAAACCACTGAAACCGACTGAAAGCGGTGTAGTATATATGCCGGACCAGTATGGGGCGCTGTAATTCTGCCACAGATATACACTATACACGGAGAAGAAGACTTTGAGCATGCGCATAACCAACGTATGGTGTTGTCCATTATCGCTTGTTGGTCACCACAATTGCATAGAAGCAATAGATTTTGCTGTAATAAAGCTAGTAGGCTTTAGTAGCTTCTGTAGCACGAACACAATCACGTAGTCTGCCGTTATTGTTGTTGCTGTTACGTGTGACGCTTCTGACATGTGATGTGATGACGTTTTCGCTTCACAAAATATACGGATTGGCTGTACAGACGAAACCGCAAGGGTGTCGGTTTCAGATTTATCCACTTTAGGCCCCGGTTTAAAAAAATAGCGGATTCAGTCTCCCAAAACGTTGGATCCGTGTGGATGAAACGCCAATACGATAACAAATTTATACGTATATAGTGATACGCTTCTCCGTGTGGACAGCCCCTTAGCTTGCTTCATTTGCCTCCATGACACTATTGAGATGTTGAGAGAGGTGCGAGATATAAAATAAAGCACTTTAATTGGAACGATTATAGCTTGTGTGATTTATTGCGGGCACGGATTGGTAACAGGCCAAGTATTAATGGGTCTAGGCGGTTGCAAATTTAAGTTTGATATTATCACGGGTGACGGGTCAGATCTGGTGCTGAACTTTGTAGGTACGGGGCAGGTCTCCAAAAATGGACCCATGCAGGACTCTGCTGCACAGGACTTTTTGGTTGTGAGGGAAATATAACATTGTTCAGCTTTCCTTGTCTTTCAAACATCTGATTAAACTAAAGACTCTTCAGAGATGAGGATGACATATTACTCAATATTACAATATTACTTGTTGTTTTGTTTAAATGTTTAAATATATGCAATGCAGCCATTTTTAATGTCCGAATACATTTCAGGGCCAATGTGTGTAAAATGCCTTGCTCATTAAAGCAACCAATCTTTTCTTACAGAACAGCTCAAACGAAACAAACAACCTTTTGCAAGCTCACACGTGACCTGAGTTCACAGAAATACACAGAGCTAGTCATCTGCCCTGGGTTAATCGGTGCCAGCGGTGTTACTTCTGACCTCTTCTCCTACTCTGGACCATCACCACTGGAGGCTCTGAATGTCTAAGACATGATCTAGCCTCCTGGCTTCAGTGGATAAAGCATAGTGACAGCAGAGGGTTTCTGCAGCAGATCTCTTTTGCAGTCCAAGTCACAAGAGAGTTATTTGTAAGCCTGCTGCTTTTGCTATAAAACCGCAAAGAGTTTAAAGAAACCCAACAGGCCGTTTGCAACCCCCAATTACCCAGTGTTTCAAAGTGGTGGTTTGCAGCAGAGCTCTTTGTAGAGGTGCAGAAGGAGAAGCTGCCTTTGTTGTCATAAATCCTGTATTCCTCAGAGCATAGGCCAAGGGAAAACGAGATCATTTGTTTTCATCATACATTTTTGCAAGACCAAATGGTTGTAAGAGAAGGGTAAAAAAGGGACTGCTCAAGGGAGTATGAGGACAAAACTATCTGCTTTATATGATTAAAAATGTCATAAGAAGTCAACTTTTTGTTTGATGTACTGTAACTTTCAAAGCTTAAAACATTCTATTGAATCCAAAAAGACAATTAAAACTGAGCAGCAAAAACATATTGCTCTGAAGTTACGGTAGATTTCTGATCTCAGTAATTAGTAATGAAGTGAGACCATGGGTATGTTCTCATTTCACATTTATGGAGAAGGCATTTAGGCAGCTGTCCTAAAGGCACAGAAGCAAAAAGAGAGATGGGTTATAGAGTTCGGTAAATTGTCACATTAAACTAGACCTGTTAAGGCAATTAGCTTACAGTATGTAATATATTTGTTCAATATTAAGAGGCAAATGAAAGAAAATAGCTTTAGTGTAGTATTACTGAACGATCTATTATCATGAAAAGCTATAAACAAAACATCAAATTTGTCTGTAAGTTTTGCTTGTTGCAGTAAGATTATATTAAAGGCGACATATGCGAATCTGTGAGATGTCACTTTTTGTTGATGTTTGAACTGTTTTCAAACAAATGGAGCGTAGCTAACTCCTCCCCCTCCCTTCTGTGCTTTCATGAACGAGCCCAACCCCCACCCCCAAATCCTTCTTGTCGTTCATTGGCTGGAACACTTTGTTATGTTTCGTGGTGCTAGGTTTGGCCACTGTGTTTTTATTGCGGTTTGTGGAGCCTGGGCTGTCTACAGAGATCGCGTTTTTTTACAGTTTGATCAGTGGACAGGCAGCAAGCAGATAGTGAGGAGATGTTTGCTGTATGTAACAAAAAAAATGTTATGGTCTAAAACGCGTGAATTCGCTTAGAGCACCTTTAAATCATAATAAGCTGTAAGCACAGTGTATTGCTTTGTGCAAAAAATGTTAATGCAATATGTGCTATTTATTTGGATTTTTTGTTCATAAGTCTGAATCTCAAAATGGCTGTCCAGGTATCAATCTACAATTCCAAGGACAGAACAGGTGAACGCTAATTAGTTATCACCTTCAGTAATCACCTTCATTCTCTAGTGTAGGGAATTTGAAAGCGCACACTTAATCAAATAAAAGTTCACTGCCTGGATTTAAGATCTATGAGAAGGTTTCATTAGGAAATTACATCAATCAGTGTTAATGACATTCAAAACAAAATGAATAAGCAATGCAGTGATAAACTCTTGTGGGCCAGCCAAAGTCCAGTGCTATTGAATTGACACTACTAAGGTAAGAATCTTCCTCAACTCTCCATAAAAACTTGAGTTAACATTAATGTGATTAAGAGAAACGCCAATATGAAAAGGAGATAAAAAATGCACTGGTGTAAAAAATGGATTTAAATAAGACAGTGCCTTCGGGGTGCCTGAAAGGCTAAAACTGTGATCAAACTAATAGTGAAGAGGGAAAGTCACATCAATGCTAATCTTCAGATCAGAGTCCACAATCCATAAACCTTTAATCCATATATAGAAATATATCAAAGTAAATTGTGTATTAAAGTAACTGTCTATTTGCATTTTAAATAGAATTGACCCATAAGCAATACTAAAAGATTGAACTGGTTTTCTGAACTACATCTTAACAAAGCAGCAAAGCAATTCTCAGCAAAACTGCGTTCAATCATGTCAATGTCTCTGCCTGGAGACTCAGCCTGTCTCTAAACAAAACCTTGTGTGCCTGAGACAATACAGTCAATCTGTATTGTCAAACAATTATGGTCTGTTTGTTTTCTTTAATTAGAATAATCTATATAAGAGTTTGTTCATCTGAAGGCACTGTTTAAGCATCTGTTTTTAAAGAGCATGTCCCTATTATGATTTGTATAAATCTCAGTTTTTGATGGTACTGTATGAGACACATATTCAGTTAAATTCATCCGCTAATTTTCTGCCTCAATAATGATTTTACTAACAGCAGAGCTCCTGCACAAAAGTTATTAGTTATGTCTATGAGACAGGCCGCAGGCGTGACTCTGAGCTTCATGATGCACTCCTGCAAACACTGAATAAATCAGAGTTACAATGAATTCAGCTCTCTAAATGAATAATCATTTAAGTTTCCTGTGGTTGTGAATAACTAGATTCATGCTATTAATTTAAAAGTGCCAGCTGAAACATAATTGTCAATATCACTGCACAGAAAACAAACAAAAAAATAAACATAATAAGAAAAGCGATTACAAAATAAGATGTGCCCGATTGTAGAGTGCATGTGCCATATTGTAAGTGTATAGTGTATAGAAATGTATATTATTTGTGAATGAATAGCCTATTTATTATGCATGTTTTAAAAACTTCAATACCTTTTAAAACAAACAAAAAGTTATAGCTAAAAAAAGCTAGTGCAACTAAGTAAAAACTTATTTTCCATCTTGAATACACATACTTGTCTTATACTTATTTATTACTAAAAATTATTCATTACTATAAATTAAAATTATTTATTACTATAAATTAAAGCTTCGTCTCCAAGCAAATAAATCCCACGTCACAGGTTTGTTTAGCTCTTTGTTTTACCTGTCTCGGATTCCTCTCTGATTTACTCCTACACCACTCCCAATCCGTAAGCTCAATTTTGCGACACTCCTCGTGTGACAGCCTCCTCTCCGGACCGTCGAAGACGGATGAGTTGTCGAGGTTAAGATCCTCGCGATCGCAGGCGGACACTTGCGGATAAACGCTGCCCTGTCCCGCGGAGCTTTGCGGCTGAGTGGCCGCTCTCTCTTCGATAAGCAGCTCGCTGTGGACGGAGCTGTCCTCCGCCGGCGTGGTGCTGAATTTACCAATCCGACCGCTGTCCAGCACTGCCACTCTACTTTCAGAGAAATCACAGCTGTATAAACTGTTAAACGAGGGTCTCTCGATGGACTTGGCGTGAGAGATCTTGTAAATGCCATAGCCTTGCTGGAAGGAGAGGTTGAATTCAAACCTTCTTTTCTTTGCTGTAAAAACAAACACGAGACGAGAAAGTTAGATCTCACACTCACACAGAAATAAGATAAAACAAAGGATTCTGATATGCATTTATTTCGAAATGTAGCACGGCTAAAACCTACGACCTTTTTAAATGTCACTGTGCCCTTTTTTATGTTGATGGATTATAAGGGCACGAGTGCATGCACTCTAAAAATGCTGGATTGTTTCAACTCATAGCTGGGTAAAATATGGACAAACCAAACCTTTGGTTTAATTTACCCTAAAAATGTCCATATATGACCCAACCATGACTTGAAACAGCCCAGCGTTTTGTGTGTGTGTGTGTGTGTGTGTGTTTGTACTACAAGAAATCTGGAAAACCTTACACAAATAATCTCAAATTACACTAATTATCAAAATCAAGTCACACATCCACTTACAGTATTAGGCCACTGGATTAATCGTTAAACAGCCGTACTGGTTGCTTTTATTTGACCACAGTTAGTGGTGTCGAATTATTTATTTTCATTAGTTGTACCAACCCGTGGAGAGCTCGGATCCCAAACCCTGGCGGCAGTTGATGAAACATCCGCAAGGTAGATGAATCCAGCGCTCCGAAAGCACGAATACAGGTGTGACCGCAGCGGAGAGCAAGGTCAGGAAAAAGCACAGAGTCTCCAAGGACGAGCTGTGCATGCGAACAACGTGACTCACCAAGATCTGGATCTGGAAGGGCAACATATGCAAGTGAGAAATAACAGTATAAACAAACACGTCAGTTTGTTTAAAAGATTAATACAGAAAAAAAGTGAATTTCCAATTAAATGTTACTGTATATTGCTTAGTTGTTAAAGCATTGCGTAAGAAGCGCAAAGTTTGTGGGTTCGATTCCCATGGATCATACAGTATACTGATAAAATGGATAGGCTTAAAATGCACTGAAAGTCATTTTAGATTAAAGCGTCTGGCAAATGTAAACATTTTATATGATGCATTTATGCCTTCGTATGTCTCTAACAGAAAATAATGCATTTATAATTTCAAGTTAAGACATTTTGGTTATTCAATGTGCGCAAATTTTTGCGAAAGAGCAATATTCAACAATATTAGACACTTGAAGAATGCGCATTGCGCTTCACACTCAGTGTAGCTCACCATCATTGGCATCCACAAAACTATTCGAGCCATTGCCAGAATCATCGAGAAGCGCTTCTGGGAGAAAAACACGGGGGGATACCGTGCTGTATCCCTCTGAAAATGACCCGGGGAACACGACAGGTTATAAGTATCCGTCTTGTTCTTGAAACTGTCCGTGTTTGAGCTAAATTCATTGTAAGCTCCCAAACTTTTCTCCAAGCTATCCCGCGACAGCGAGGGGATCTCGCAAAGCGGTGCCGACCCGATAATTTCCAAATAACTCGGGTGAAATGTTTTCAGGGCCTCCGTGGAGCACATGAGCTGATAAAGGAGAGGAACCGAACAAACTATCAGTCCGCAAAAACACAGTGAGTAAAGAGCGAAAAGAAGCAGCACGTAGAAGCTGTCGTTCTCCGGGAGACATCCGAGAGACGCGGGCGCAAAGCGACCCCAACCGCACACCGGCAGGACACTGATCACCAGACTGACAGTCCATATTGCGATGATGGCCACGAAGACTCCAAAAGGACTGTTGGGGGTGTGATGAACTCCAAAGCGCTTTGTCACATACAAAGTATAGACAACAATGAGACAGGCTTTTATATTGCTCGACAATCCTTGGAAAACATAAAGCAGTCCGGCAAAGGTGCACAGTGTGCCCGACCGGTTTGCGTCCCCGCTCCTCCATTGTAGGATCATAAAGAGTGTGAGCGGAACTACGCTGATCAGGTCGTCTATGGACAGTGAAGCCACTATAAGACATAAGGAAGACTTACTCCTCATCCTGAGCAACGATATAAGCGAGTACAAACCTCCCGTAAATGTGACACTTGCCATCACGAAGGAAAAACCAAAGAGAATCTTCCAGTAACCCTCAACCGGGTCTGCGTCCCCATAATGGTTGGTTTTGTTGGGGAATGTTGAGGCATGTGTAGTCGACATGTTCATTCAGTCTAACTTTTTCAGCTTAACTCGTCTCATTCCCCCACATAGGATTACGCGATCAGCCCGATCTTATGGAAGTTTCGTCCGGCGCGCAACGAAGTGCATGTGCTTCCCAATGCGCGGCATTCGGCCATCGGTCTCCAGGCACTTGTGGTCAACGCATTTAGTGCGTAAATGAGTCAACGAGTAATTTCCCTTTAGTCTGCTACTTACACAATGGTTACATTAATATTTCCCCCCGGGGCATGCGTAGTTAAACGTGTTGCCAATTCGGTGCGTAACCCGCGCATCCGATCGCTTCAGTATGAATGAGCTGTCAGAGTGGAGTTGCTAGTAGAGGGGTGGAGCCACCTTCCTCCCTCATCTGTCACTGCTTTAAAATACGATTTATATTGCACACTGTCTTTAACTTGGTAACTATAATTCATACAAAATGCTGCCCCATAAACTAACCTGTAGTATATTAGTATTCCATACATGTAGGCCTACAGTATATCAAATGCAGTACAAATTTCTTTTTTATTATTATTATCTGAGTACACAGAATCGTTATGTTTAGTGTTATTGCAATGACTTTGTCATATCTGCGCACGTTCCTACAAAAATGCTTGCATTCATCCAAATTGTTTTGTATAAAACCTGATTTCATTTGTATGAGTCAAACAAATATCTCTATCAGTCAGCCTTCAGCATACAAGATCAGGCCTCCGGTTTCACTTATCCTTGAAGCAAAAACATCACATTGTTTACATTTAAATGTTTGGCAGACGCATTTATCTAAAGCAACTTGCACTCAAATTACACTGAAATTATTTTATCAGTCCATGCTGAAATAAAACCCATGACCTTGGTGTTGTTACCACTATACTATACCATAAGTGACCCATAGGAAAACTTTAAGAGGTATCATAATCTTGAACACACTGGTTTCCAAAACAGACTTCTGTATCTGCCCCTTATCAATGCAGCTAGAGTGAATATATTCTACTTACACTTTAATTCAGAGCGACTTACAAGTGAGAGTGTATTTAGTTAAAGATTGTTAGGTTATATTTTAGCTGCCTTGGTTATGTAATTTCATCCTTTAGCCAGTTTGGATGAAAAGCACAGTGCAATTTGATAAAAGTCAATCTCATGACCTCTGCAGGCAAACTACAGGTAGGGGAGAGCAGTTTAAGTTGTCACACTTTTCACACTGTCTAACATTTACTGAGCACCATACATCACAATGGTATAAATCTCATACCAAATGAAAGAAGGAAGTCTTGGGCACATAATGTTGTATTCTTTAAATTTTCATATCTTATCTCATTACGGAACTGTAGACTGTTGAATAAAGAATGTTCTTGTGACAATCTGCCCCATCGGCGGGTAAGATTATATACAAAGAAGAACACAACTTAATTGTGATTACTGATTTTAATTTTTAAATTCAAACCAGAACTGGAAATATTAACTCTAGGGTTTTCACACTGCACTTAACCCTAGGTTATTTAAATCAATTCAATTCAATTCAATTTTATTTATATCGCACTTTTCACAATTGGTAATTGTTTCAAAGCAGCTTTACATTAATAGAAGCAGTGAAAAGCACAGAAAATCGACAGATAGCATAACATAATACATATAGCATAAGCAGCTAAATTTGCTGCGGCTATGAATCAACATTATAAGCAAGCGTATTACGTAACATATAGAAGAGGGTGCTAAGTTAAGCCAATGAAGGCTGCCTCCACGGGTTGAAAAAAAAATTGACATTTTAGCCGGGGGAAAAAAGTCCTAGGAGGATAAAACCCTTGGGAGATATATATATATATATATATATATATATATATATATATATATATATATATACACACACATGTAAACGGATAGGGAGATAAAGCGGGTTCTGCCGGTTGGTCAGGAATCAGCTGGGTATCACGTTGAAGGATGGCCAGTAGATCAGAGGCTTGCCGACCTTTACTGTTTGTCTCATTGTCCTCGGGGTCAAGGACGAGACAGGGAGAGAGAAACAAAATCCTATTAGCGTAGGGGCCGTTCACATGTAATGTAAGTGTCACACAGTGATGTGGTTTAAATCAGCTTGGTTCCAGACAGGCTAACTATTGCGGCATAAGTATGTTACCCACAGTTGAGGATTTAGCATATTGGGGCCCAAGGCGAAGGTATCTATGGTATCTATGGGTCCCCATTTGATCTTTAAAAGGTTATATTTGTTCTAAGCCCTGCTTTTAACCCTATAGCTAAGGATCGTTTCACACTGTAATTTAGAAGCGGGGTTATCCTGAAATTTACCCAGGGTTATCTCTTAACCCCTGGTTAAATATGAACAGTGTGAAACGTAAAACAGATAACCCAGGATTCCTTTAACTCGGGTTTAGAATAACCCAGAGTTAAGAATAACCCAGGGTTAACTATTTCCTGTGTGAACAGCATGTGACAACTTGCCCCAAAGTTATTAAGACAACTGGCCCCAAACTGACATGTGTGCTAATGTTGGCTAAACCTCAGGGTTAGCTCAACATAGAATGTCAGCTAAAGTATCAAAAGTATAAAAAGGTTATTGTCTCCTCTATTTTGTGCAAAATAATAATTTTGAACATTCATACCTAATAAAGTTGTATTGCATAAAATGTAAAGTGCATTTTTTTACATTTTAACCAAAAAATAAAAACATTGTGCTAACGTCAGATTAGAGCGATCTTGACCACATGTAAACATGACGTTGGAGTGTTGGAGTTATGAACAGTGTGACAACTTACCCATGTGACAACTTTCCCCGCTCTCCCCTACATACACACATGGAGACCACTGATCAGTGACTCTAGTTAGAAAGCTTGAACAAATAAACTGGATTAATTCCGCATGAGACTGTATCCGGATGTGATCATAATCTAATCTTGGTCAACTCAATTTGGAAAGAGCATTTATCTATGAACAAAATGCCTACAGGCTTTAGAGAATACATGTGAAAGCAGGAAATAGATAATTAATGCATTAAATGTCATCATTAAGAAGATCGTCACTGAAATCCTGGGTACTTTTGTCAGTCAGTTCAATCAAAGCAGATTGACATAATGTGTTTGGTCAGATTATGTATTCAAGGTTGATATGTGTGTTTGCATGGCCTTGTCCTCTGTTGCTGACTTACTCAAGGTTTATTTTTGATTAATGATTTTTTGCCTTTAGGAATCAAAAAGAAACAAATCTTATGAAATATAATTAATTTGAACCAACTTCATACTGGTGAAAGGTTTAGTATACTACTATGTTGTCAACTTTTATGATATTTTCATTAAAAAATATTTTATTGTAGTCACAGTTTCCTCTTCTGAAAATGCCATCTCTCATGTGCTTGAAGGTCTGTGATTTTTTTTTTTACGTGTTATGTTTGGCTTTTGCATAGTACTTTCATATTTCATGTCTCAAATAATATTTGCAGTATTACTTAGGTTTGTGCACAGGCTTAAAAATCCATTTACATTTCATACTATTTTTTTTGCATAAATTCAACTCACCTCATTTTTCTACCTTTTTTGTGGTTTATTTAAATCCTATTGACTTGACTTAGCAGTCCAGTTTTTATCCTCATCCATTTGGAAAATTAAAGGTATAGCGGAAGATTTTCCCGAATTATTTAAAAGAACCGTCGCTCCACATTTATTAAAAAATGCACAAGTGCAACACTCTACCTTCTCCCGGGAGGGAACGCCTGTTAAACGCGTGCACGAGACAGAGAGAGAGAGAGCATGCAGGACCCTATCTTCTCTTCGCTCTGTTTACAAGTTGCTGTCGGCATGTGTACCGTATCTGTGCAGTTCGTGACTTGTGCCAGGGCTAGCATCGCTAATCATAGCTTACATCAACTTTTACTAGCAGTGATTTTAAATGGATTTCTCCAAATAGCATGACAAAATGTACCTTTCCAGTAGAAACTTCACGTGGGAAGCCCAACCTGTCCTATTACCTCACGCCAGCGGCAAGCGTGTGAAATAGTCTCCCATTAACACTCTGGTCTTGTTTCTTTCTTCATAGTCCTTTCTCTTCTTGTCATACAATTCGTAGACACTTTTTCTCTTGCGACATTTTGAAAAAAACAGTGAGAACGTGAGCTTCAATGAATGTTTGAAACCGTAGCACAAACACAACACACATATACACGTGAAAGTGTGCATGCGCAGAAAGCAAACCTAGGGACGAGCACGTACAACGGTTATACGTCAACATATCATCAGAATGATTGACATCTGGGATGACCAATAATATAGGTGATCCACCCGGAAAACGAAAATCTTCCGCTATACGTTTAAGTTTCTTAATACATTTTATAGTGATTTACAGGCTAGGTTAAGTCTGTTGAGCTATTAAAGACACAAGTATACCCACAGGTATGATTGATTATCTCTTTTTGGTGGATTCTGAAGGTTAGGTAATGTTTGTGAATTAGTACATAAGAAAGTTAGCAAATATCAAGTGAGTGAACATGTAAATGTGAGTGTGAGAGATTTACTGTATATGCACAGAATAATAAAGAATTCAACTTTCATTATGCTAGAATAAAAGATCTGTTTATGCGTAAGTTCCATGTGTGTGCTTGGAAAGATTTAGTTTTGTATCTCCTATAAATTATTGAAAAATTACAAATTACCACAACAAATCAGATGTTTTAAAATTCCTTGTGTGCATGTTTGTTTAATTTGTATGAATGACATCGTAACAGAAAATAAGTACTACTAACTGAGTCTGTATTTCACCCACAGTAATGTCCACTGGGAAGTTGAAGATTACTGCAATAAACTAAACGATTGTTTTGTTGGGATTTAGGCTTGACAGCCAAGCATCTTTTTCTGGCTAATTAATCATGAGCAATTGCCAAACAGTTTGTACTATGAGCAAACTCAGCCATGTAAACCAATCTGCTAATGATTACGCTGGAAAAGAACTAGGCCATCACCGAATACCAGAGTGCATGCGGGTATTAGAAAGACACATGTCTTAGTCATATGGTTTTCTTCAAAGCAACAGTGTGAGCCAAGTGGTCTGAAATGAAACACCAGACATATTATCATCTCTTTTACTTAAAGAATATCTCTACGTGCTTCACCACCTTAAATGACAGCCTCAAAGTTCTGCAATTTTATGTTCATGGACGAATCGTACCTTTGTCTCCACCTTCTTTCTTTTTGTATTCAGCAGCAGTACTCATACTGCTATCAATGCCTCAAGGTGTCTGAAATACATAAGCATCTTATTTTATCATTCCATCTCTATTCATTTATCTCTCTGTCTCTCTCTCTCTCTCTCTCTCTCTCTCTCTCTCTCTCTCTCTCTCTCTCTCTCTCTCTCTCCAAGTGATGATATGGACAAGGTTCTGAAAAATACAGATACATATCATCCGAAAAATCACACCTTTAAGCATTTACAATCCATGCCATTTCTCAACTTTGTCTCTCTGACACACACACACACACACACACACACACACACACACACACACACACACACACACACACACACACACACACACACACACACACACACACACACACACACACACACACACACACACACACACACACACACACAGCATTACTGAGAGCTAAATTCACATTGGCTGCCTGGTTGCATCTGGATTTATTTAATCAAATTGTGAATTACTCTCGATGGGTTGGCTGAAGGTGCATGAGCGTGGGGGAGTCGGTTGATGAGCACCATGTCCTAGGTTTACCACATCCCTCTGGTGTTTGAATTCAATTTAAAACAGTGGGGCAAAATGCACCCATAACCTCGTGTCGCTTTAACCCTATATCCTGAAATGGGGCTATGACTCTCGTTTAAACAACCAGTCACCTGCACACAACATAGTCCTCCCTATGGACAACCACAGCAGTGTGTATGAGTAAAGGTCTATGGGGGGATGGTGAAGTTTATTCAACAGTCTGTTGGGTTGCATGCTTCGAGAGCAACAACATAAAACATTACACATGATGGAAAAGAGAGAGAGAGTAAGAGAGAGAGAGAGAGAGAGAGAGAGAGAGAGAGAGAGAGAGAGTGTCCAATCGGCTTATTTGACCTCGCAGTGAACAGTCCTACACATTAAATATTCACTATTCCAGCAGCCTTTAACACGCTCGCATACAACGTGCGCACATAGTCCATCCAAAACAGATGGTACAAGTGCACCCAGAACCTTTGCAACTTTAACCCCACACATAAAAGTGATGCACACTAAGTACCAGCCAGCTACACCAACTGCAGATCAATTATTAAGATATTCAGGCAAAGGGAAAATAAACAGTTATTAATTTTTTATTGGACATTGTCAGCTTTTTCTGCAAGTAGACTATGTGGAAAATATCTTAAAAAGAGAAAGTGCAAAAAGAAAGAGATTGCTCAAATGAACACTGACTAGACAAAAGAGCACACTACAGATTCAAGTGACCACATGTTCATGGTCACAGACAGAGAAGCATCTGCGGTTATACAGCATGAAGTCGGCCACTACGCAAACAGTGCGTCACTGTCAGCACAGCATGGGGAACTAGGACTATAACGTCAGACCATGTGTTAGTTTGAATGAGCGTGTGCATGTGTGCTATACTAAAAATCCATCCATTGTGAATTAGTATTCATAAAATTTCTGTTTGATTTTGTAGTGATTAAAGTTACTTTGGGGCATGAATACGAGGTAATAATATAATGAACTGATAATATCTTTACAAAGCATATAGTTCCTGTCCTGCCAGTTTGAGGTGGAACTCCATTCCCTCCAAAATTCACTCCCAGGACCCCAGTGTTCCCCCTCTATTTCCAGCCTTAAGCTTTGAAACTCCTAATTCAGATTTTTCAGCACAATATGCTGTTACTATTGCTAAAATACTGTGAAGTAGCCTGAAATATACTGTAAATTAAATATGTATAATGCAGTGTATTTTGTGTATATCAAGTCTCCCTGAACGTCTCTTTTTGTATACACACAGACAAGGTTCATTCTGTCTGCCTTTTGGGTATAAACAATATGGTGTTAAAAACATTGTTTGCTCGGCAGAAGGGACAATTCGATTTCCAGCTAATAAAAGTCCTTGCTAGGTTTATAACACCAGAGCAGACTCAGAAAAAGCCTTTATCTTCTCTTATCTGTAGCTATTGTGTGCGTGTGCACTCTGAAAGTGTGAAACTCTAAATGACATTAGAAGCGGGCCTGGTAACACCCTGCCTAACACCAATGACTTGTTTCTATGGATACAGTGAAAGTCACTGAAGGCAAACATGGGAGTATTTGATTGTAAGGATGGGTGGCACACCATTCATTTAATGAGAAATATGAATGAATACGCCATCTGGCACAGCCCCCTGTAGATTCTCCGCAACACACGGTTGAGGTCAAAGCGCTATAATAATGGCTATAATCACATTTGGGTGTCAGCTATGGCGTAACCTTTCACAGCCCACATTTATAAACAAAAGTGGTCCGCTTGCAACCTGTCTTACTCTTGTTATACAACACAAGATGTGTTACCATGGAAACTATGGTTTTGTCAAATACTCCAAGGCCGGTGAAAGCAACCACTGATGTATTTAAACAATTTGTCAGCGGTCAAAGCTTGAGAATTCAGGCCTTGTGAAATGCTGCCCTGAGTCATAAAACTTGTGGTCCTGTAGCTCTATCGACAGAGGATTGCATTAGCAAAGCACAGGTCATAGGTTTGATCCCAGTGAACACACATACTAAAAAATAATGTATGGTTTAAATGCACTGTAAGTTGTGTTGGATAAAAGCATCTTCTAATAAATGTAAGATATTAATGCCCTATGAATGTTTACCTGAATACTGACTTTATGCTATTCACCCTCCTATAACTCACTTTATTTACTTCAGGATAGACACCAAAAGTACTTGAATGGAAAGGTTTTACTCATTTCGCTCTGGTTTCACACACTTTTGAAATCATATTTTATAATAACCAGATATTATATAATAATTTACTGCACCGCATTGTTAAGAGGCAAAACAATGTGTTAAATTGTGGTTGGCATAGGGAACACATAAAAATTATCGTATCATCATTTGCCACATATTTACCTGTCATTGTCAAGCATCATCTAAAAATGAGAGCATAAATGTTTGCACAACCAACAAAAATTAGATTGTGGCAGATGTGGTTTTTAATTTCATACAATTATGTGATAAGGATTACCAACCCTTTAAAATGTACATTGCATTGCTTTAAATCAACTCTAATACAAGGTAATGCAGATACAACCAAGTAATATCTAAACAGACAATGCAGTTGATCAGAATGCAAAAGCATTTCAAATACTGTATGTGTGCATGAAATATTACAAATTAGCCCCTTAGGTGGCGCAAATACCTTTAGAGTGGGGGGGGGTCAATTTGTGATATACATCTTCTAATTAATATAACTCTGGCATTTTTTTGGTCTAGAAGCCTAATCTTGGTCTTGTTTTAAAGAAGACACTTTGGGAGTTTTCACAAAGGAGGTGAACATATTAGATAATTAAATTGTTAATTCCATAACATATTATTTTTATAAATAAAATTATAAAAATGTAAATGTTTCACAAAAGTAATAATGCAAACATGAAGCCATAAGTCTCAAGTAGTTCTGATCCAAATTTCAAGTTAGTGAGAAATTTTGTACATAGTGTTGACAGCATTACAGGTCAAAAACCATAAAAACCCACAAGGTACACATTTTTCTTTCTATTATAATAAAACGTTTTTTATACATTTAGTGTATGTGAATATTTTGTGTTGGGGGGTGCTAATATGTGTAGTACATTGTACATTTAAAATAAAATGACAAAATTTCTTGTTATATACTGTCATAGCAATAAATCAAGAAACAGTGTCTTATTTAGTGATTAGTCGAGGAGTTATGATTTCAGGAAACTTCGTGTCTCACTATCCTTTTCATTTACCAATGGTCTAGAAATAATTGTGCTTATGCTTATTTGGCCTCAGATTAATATTCTTTTGATTCATTGTTTTGCTGAGAGAATTCACACATGCACACTCACACACACACACACACACACACACACACACACACACACACACACACACACACACACACACACACACACACACACACACACACACACACACACATTCTGTGTTTCCATGTTTTGTGGGGACATTCCATAGACGTAATTTTATACCGTATAAACTGTATACTCTATTCCCCTTACCTACACCATTCCCTAACCCCAACCATCACAGAAACACTTCTCCTACTTCACATTTTCAAGAAACATCATTTTGTTTGATTTATAAGCTTGTTTCCTCATGGGGACATCAAAATGTCCCCACAACGTGATAAATACCAGGTACACACACACACACACACACACACTTTTATTTCTCGTGTTTTTGGACCCTGTACGAACAAACATCCTTTAATCCAGACAGCTCATTTATTCACACTTCTCTCAGGCATTTCCTGACGTCAAAGCCACACTGAAGGTCATGTGTGAGACCTGATCTTTAGGTTATGCCACTAGATGGACCTGTTGTACTAAACGTCAGTTCTTTCTTGCTTTTCTCTGTGTGCCAGTGTTTTCTGAAAAATG
The DNA here is from genome assembly GCF_027580225.2 of Misgurnus anguillicaudatus. Lineage (NCBI taxonomy): Eukaryota > Metazoa > Chordata > Actinopteri > Cypriniformes > Cobitidae > Misgurnus > Misgurnus anguillicaudatus. Next base: position 15,716,995 of record NC_073351.2, read on the forward strand.
TAGTGAGCTCTGGTTTCCGTTTCTGGATCACCTGATGAAATTTGAGTTCAATGGCACTTTCGCATAGTTAAGTTTGAAAACGCACTTAATATTTTAAATAATATCTTTATAGACACTGTTGGAGTGCATCATTTGAACTGAATTGCGCTGGATGATGACAACACTGTTCTCGGCAAATTGCTTGGTATTGATTCATATCACTGCTTGAGCTGAAATTAATCAACATCTAAACTGATTTGAGCATACAGACATTAGTGTCTGCCTTTTTAAAAAGCTGTGACCACTGAGTGCAGACTTCAACATCACTGTCAGAGCTGGGGCTGTACAGCTTTGTGTCTAAAGAGTCATATTACATAGTATCTCGAAGATAAATATTGATACCAAATGTACACATAACGTTTACATAATGGAAAATAATAGGGCCTTTGTAAAGGGTACTGTGAAAGTTGGGGTACATATTTTGACATTTTTTCAGTTATTTATACTTAATTATTTATAGGCTATTACAAAATATATGGCTATAACCAAAGCTATAAACTGTGATTCACTTTCAATAATTAATTAACTTTACTGTATAAAAAAGGTGAGTTGACTAATGGCTGAACAGATGCTCTGGGTAAACTCTGAGGTAATATGGTAATTAAAAAGCGAGAGAGAGAGAGAGAGAGAGAGAGAGAGAGAGAAAGAGAGAGAGAGAAAGAGAGAGAAACCCATCAGTAAATGTCTATGAGACATGAAATTGATGGGGACATCCGCATAATGACAAAACCCCCCAGAGACTCACAGCAATCACAAACCCACGTAAGAGTTTTATCTCAGATTCACTCAAACCTCACACAAATCTAGATAATGTATTCATGCAGCCTGCGGTGTTTAATGAAAACAATTACCATGATAAAAATATAATTACAATATTCACAAAGAAAACACAAAGAAAAACAAACAGAAAAGAACGGTTCAGTATACTTCCAAGAACACCACCTGTACATGCAGGTAATAAATAAGGACTGTATTTACAAAGTGCACGACCTGGAAATTGCATGCACATATTAACTCCTTTGCCTTTTAAGCCTGTGACAGTCCATAACCCACCAATCACAATTTCTACTCAATGAAATATTTTACAAATATGTATCATAAAACCAATAATATTTTGAGTTTAGTTGTTCTGGCTTATTTTAATGCTTGTTTTTATATTCTTGTGGCTGGTGAGGCCCCTAGTGGTTTACAAATACTGAAGTAAAGGATCTCATTTAAAGGTTAATGAAAGACCATTTGGTGAGGTAGGCTGTACTATGTGCGCGTGCACGTGAGTCAATTCCTAATAAGCAACAATTAATTAGTGAAGATGCACTACAGAGAGTTTTACTTTAATCTCCTGGCGACCCAATCATCCAAACATGGTTAGTATATGATCTCCCTAGATGTAAACATGACTATCTTGGGAATACTGTGGTAATATAAACACTTTAACATGCATAACTTCAATAACAATGCGCATTGCATTATGCAGTATAGCGTTCATGCCAAGAACGCGCAGTCCATAGAAATCTATGCAGCGCCTTATTTTAACTTATTTTAACCCTTAAAGTTTGAAACTTTCTGAGTTTAACATTACATTTTTTTTACATTATGGAAATTAAATATATGTTGAAACGTATAGATGTAAATAGTTTTTAAGTGCACACTAGAGGGCAGTATTTTTACATTGTTTCTGCTAATGATTAATCGATGCCTTTTGAGCAATACAGGCTTGTATATTTTGCAACATGATCTCACGGAAAGTCGTGTTATAGTCACGAAAATTTTTATTCATTTATTTGTGTCCATGCCACGAAATTCAGCTTTTCATTGTCATTTGGGGTTGGGGTTAGATTTGGGCTTTGGGTTAGGATGTACCTTTATGTATTGGTTTCTACATGTTTTTCTTCCGCTTTTAAAAGTATTCTCGCATGAAGATGGGGTTAGAGTTGGGGTTTGGGTTAGGATGTCTAAAAATGTAACAGAAAGTAATTCTAAGCCCAACCCCAAGCAACAAAATAGTAAAAAAAAACTATGAGAAAACAATACATAAAATGCCATGAAAAGAAAATTGTGCCACTCACACGAAAAACTATTTATAGAAATTTGTGGGAGTGACACAAAAAAGACATTCGTGCTCAAGGCACGAAAAAAGTTAATTTTGGACATAAATAAGTTAATTAATTTTTTTGTGACTATAACATGACTTTCCATGAGATCTAACAAAAAGCAAACATAGGCATAAATAAACACAAATGGCAGTGAATCAGTTAAACAGTCACTGATAATATAGCCAAACTTGCATGATAAATAAATGAGGTACAGTATTTTATTTTCATTATTCTCACTTCTATTCTTAGAGCAACTCAGGCCATGTGAACACTGCATTTGTTTGACAACTTTATTTCCTGCCGAGTCCTGATGTGGCTTTGATGTGAACTTCACTACACTGAGGAATAACAGAATTTCTTGGAAGCAAAGCTAACCTGACATGGTTTGGTCTATTAGAAGTATCAAAGTTATGGAAAGAATTTGCGGCATATTTTTCCTGTGTGCTAACCACATATCTCATGGCGGATCAAAAGAAAAATATTTTGACAACTTCACTTTATTAAGTTTATCATGTCCTTGAATTTCACGATGATCCCTAAACAGCTCTCATTGGATCTTATTCAAGTTTTTTGTGGTTTATGGAATACTGAAAAAATACAGAATTAAAATAAAAAGTACACTGACCTGAATTTTATATATGAATAACCCTTATACCTTATTATAGATAATTAATATAGTATAAATATATATAGTATTATATATAATATAGGGATCAACTTCATTTTCCTTTTTTTTTCAGAAAAACATTCATTATGCTGTATATGCATTCACTGGATAGTTCAAATGCCCAGTTTTTATCCGTCTTTCGAGCTGTCTCTACAACAGATATCGTATCACTCAATTGGCACAATTTTATTTGCATATTTCTATAAAGGTACCAGACAGTATCAACTCGGCACACTATACTGCATGTGTGCATGCCCAGGTATCTTCTGTTGCAAGAGTTTATCTACAGGATCAGTCATTGCATCCTATCTCTGATCTGCAGTTAGTCACCCAAATCAGCACTTCATTAACGGAGCAGATATCTGTGAGTGGCAATGTCAGAGCAGGAATGCAGAGAGATAGTTTTCATCAGCTACTGCCTACTTAACATGCCTGCCGTGAAGACAGATCACCCACTAATGTGGCTTGGGTCTCTGGGACACACCAACAGTGATAAAAGCAGAGCCAATATTCCACCATAAACATCAGAAAATACAGACTATCACAGTAATCATCTCCATTCACGTCACAGTGGCAGGAGACTGTAAGAGAAGAGAAAATGGTGTAGATGAATAGAAAATAGTCTTGTTTCACTGGAAAACTTTATCATACATTATGCAAAAGACATATGCAGTTGAGTGGGATGAATATTTTCTTTGTTCTTTAACAATAATGACAGAGATGCCACACATATGCTGTTATGGTCATAAAAAAATTGATTTTGATATTTGTTGAATTTATTTGTACTAGCTGATAATTTGTTGTACTTTAGTTTTAAGCAGATAACTACTTTCATTTTTTGAAAGTGCATTAAGTGTCTTAAATATAAAAAAAGAAAACTTGCCACTAGGGCATCATAAAATATTGATCCATATAGATACAGTTTTTCCACATATCTGTCATTATGGGTTACAAGTGATGAGCATTAATAAAGAAATATTTTGAAGCATGATTTTTTTAATTTAAAAATGTTAGTGGTTTGTTTTCTTTTTCTTATTACTTTTTTCTTTGCTATCTGTTAAGTCTTAAAGATTTTTTGTAAGCTCACAGTAGTAGACTCAGAGACTGACATGAAACATTTTGCAGTCTTGGGGAAATTCATCTAAGACATATAACTTTGTGTTAGCTGAACCTAGAAAAAACTAGTGGTGTATTGCATGCACGCGCGTGTGTGTGTGTGTTTGTTTGTTTGTTTTCTTAACATGCACCAATCCTCTAACACTTTACATTCCTTTGACCCTGCTGCACCACTCCAGTCTCATACACATCAGACAACCCTACTGTGTTTGTATGCTATAAAAAACATCTCAACATCACAGCGTGTGATCGGGGATGGCAAAAAAGAAAGGTAAATTTTAACTTTCTATTTATAGGGTCCATGAGGAGTATGTGTGTTTATGTCACTGTGTGTAAAACCAATTCTATGGAAATTGCCAAATTAAATGTTTACTCTGTCCCTTAGGGATCCAGGACTACAGACTGAAAAGGAGGGGGGTGCAACAAAGCTATAAAAGACACAAACTCAAAACATACTTTTCAAAGTAAAGCAATATCATATACAGTTTTGATAAGTGGTTGTTGTGTTGGAATAAATCTTGTGTCTGGTTCTATGAACATAATATATTAGATAAACTTCACTTTCATTAAAGCATAGCAGCTCTTTTAATATATTCTGGTTGTACATAAGCGTGATATTTTATCGCCCATTAGCTTAATTGTGTGAATTCCTAAAGTGAAATGCGGTTGAATGACTCACTCTCATCTGTGATAAATTCTCATTATGCAGCACTTAAAATGAATTCCAGTCCATTAATACAGTTTGTTTTAAAGTGTCAACATCAATGTCCATATTTAATCAGAGACATGGATTAAAATGCTTAATTTATTTTACACAAATACACCCAGTCTCCAGAAAGGGACATATGCTCACATTAATTATTCATTGAAAATCTAGCAAGGGATTTTGCTGAGAGTTTTGCAAAATGTAATGTATGTTTGCAAATATCTTTTTTGATCAATGTAAAATTGGTGGTTCAATGGTATTTTATGCAGTTTCAATGGAGTTGTTTCCTCATGCTAAACGTAATGTCAAAAAAGCAGTTGGGCGTGTTACAGAGTATTTCTGTGCCGAAAGGAACTTCGCCAGGGTTCGTACAAGTTTCTGAAAGTTTTTTTCGATTATGGGTCCAGCTGACGTTTCAGGGGTTTCTATACGTATCACTTATTTTTATGGGCACTTCCCCCGGAAATGCAGAAGTGTGCTTTTGGATGTAAGGAGAAGAAAGCCAACCTTATGGAAACAATGGATATAGTTGATTATCTGGTGTATAGCAGCGGAGTTTTGTGTTTGTGTTTGAGGCGCTGGATTTTATTGAAAAGTCCCAACTGGGTCATGAGTTGCATGCGGTAAGTAAGACTTTTGTCTTACGTTGGAAATAGTCGCGTGCATATTATATAAATGACACAAACAAGTAAGTGAATCATAAGTTATAAGTGTTATATAGTGTTGCATGACGCGTACTCGCTCCTCCTGCGGTAGTAACTCCTTCTTCTTTTTTTCGTACATTTTTGGAAAGATTCGGTAAAGCTAATCTTTCTTTTATAAATCTGATTAAACTAAAGACTCTTTGGAGATATAAAGGATGTAATACTACTCTATAGGTACTCCAAATTTACATCAGAAATGCAGAAACGGTGTGTGTTATGTGAGCTTTAAAAAACAATCAGTGCAATATGTGCAAAACGTATTATTATATATTTCCTCATTATAAATGCTTGATATTTCACAATTGGAGGTATACGTGATCTTTCCTCTTTAAATGTTAAAAAACTTTAATATAATAATGTATACAGATTGTACAATTACTTTTTTCAGTTCACAGGTTATTATGGTGAATTTTACATTCTTTGCCTTTCTGTCATGACAGGAGCTATTCAACCATTTCCAAGGAAATACGGTTAAATCATGGCTGTTCCTGTAAATCTGAGGTCCAACCCACGTAATTGTGGTTTTCAGTTAAAAGTTTCGCCCTGAGTTTAAATGCTGGTTTATTTGCATGAATCATAGTTAAAACTAAAAGTCATTTCGTGGATGGAAAAATGCACAGTGAAATGATGATCATGGAAGTCAGATACAGTAATAGGCGTGTGCAGCATGCTAATACCAAACAGACCATCTAATATAAAGGCGCAGGAAGCAAGAGAAGATCCAGCCAATGGCCTGATGCCGGAGACCCCCGAAGCAAGGCCTGCACAGATTATCCAAGAGATTGCAAAGTAATTCACTGCGCACAAAACCGACTAATAGATAACAGTTAAGAAAACAAGAGGAAGATAGAATTAATGGGTAGGGTGGATACAGTAAAATAGAAAAGGAAATAAACATTCCACAGAAAAGGAAATCTGATACGATCTAATGGAAATTACTTGATTTGAACGGTGGGGGGTCCTTACCGGCCCAAACTCTTATATGCTCCCCTTGGACGGTCAGATAACAGATCGCATAAGAGTTTTCTTTATCACTCGTAAAAAGACATTGCATCACAGCAGTAATTTAGATTTCAAAAATTCTCTTGGGGTCACCAGACATCCAAATGTGCGTCATTGTGTTAAGTGTGCTGGGCCCTCAGTGACAGGAAAAAGTGTTCTTGACTGAAACCCTGTGATTACTCAATATCACAATGAGAGCACTGCAGAGGGCCATGGACCAGTTAAAGTTCAATTTGTTTACATGAAAAATTGCACATTTGTTTTTAGTTTTGTTTTATACTAATGGTTCACAGCGAAGGACAAGAACGCACAGAACACAAAGGACCTGGAACAAAATTTCAATTACTTTTAATGATTTCTACATTTTAGCCCGAACCCAGATTACTCCCCCCTCTTTAACTGGGATAGATGTAGCAACTGAGAGTGAGGTGATGGGGTGGAGGAGGGATGCTGCAGAAAACTGTCACGGGACAGAGGTGAGGGACGGTTATTTAAAGGCACATCTTCGGACTAATTGGTTGGATCACATGATCATCCTTCTCCTGAACTTGGTAAAATAAACTTCATTTCAAGAAATGTAGAATTATTTACATGAGCACTTTGTTGTAACAAATCATACATTCATTTCTATTGCAGAAGGCAACTCTGTTAAATGTTAAATTGTATGCTAACAACTTGTTTATAATGATTGTTTGCTGCTGAGTGAGTGGTGATGTCATACTGCCCTATACAGTTTATTACTGTGTTAAATGTGTCAGCTGACCTCACAGGCTTCTGTGAAATTGCAAAAGGGAAAGCAATGCCTTTACAACATTTAAAAAAGACTGCATCCATTTCATTTCATTCACTTTTTTAAAAGTCATAATAGTAATAATATTAGTAATAGCTCATTTAAATTCTACACACAGCTGTAATTAACACCTTATAAAACTTTCTTTTAATATCAAATTTATGGACAAAGTAGAGATATGTATTGTATGTATATACCATGTAGACAATATATAACTTTTGGGTATACAGTATGAGGTACCTGAAAGTCAATGTTATTAATATTTGTTCGAAGTTGTTGTTTAAATTACAAATAACATCATGTGAATCTTTATGCGTGGAGATTATACACATCATATGAAGGTTAAAACTGTATAATAGTATAACTATATATAAATAATATCAAAAACAGTAAAATTCAGAAGTTTTGGTCACTATAGAGTTGTGCACTAAAACGGGTTAAAGGTGTTTAACAGTTGCGCGCTGATCCTAAAGTGGTTGGAGAGCAGCGCACGGTTGCGCGCTGGCACCGCTTGCCATCTCAGTCACTCTTAACACCGCCTTTCGTGGGAGGCAACATTAGACACCGGCTCAACTTACGCGCTCCGCTGTTACACACCGTGCATTTCGCTGAATTCATGCTAAGGTTTTCTCCAGGTGTTTTCCTGATGCGCACAAAAAATAACTGTAATAAGGACATCCATCCGGCGCGCCAATAACAGGTAGCCAAGGAAACTGATATAACTGATTGATTTGTTATCGATATCCTAGGAAAACCAGAATATTCTAATCGATCATCAGCTGGACTGACAGGCTCTCTGAAAGGAGGGTATCTTTCTCACGGATTTGATGGCTGTTTGATCGGTTGGTGATGCCCATTTATATCATCGACCGCAAATTTGCAGAGACACCTGGTGAGTCTGTTACGCATGCTGCACATGGCATAAAACACGGTGTGCTGACCAAGGTGTTTCATTTAGCCAGTTTGTGAAATGTTTACTTAAAGTTTACCAGTTTTTAAAGAAAAAAATTGCCGTGGAATGATTATAATGACAATAGTGTTATGTTTATATCATAAATTACGCACTATTCTGAAAGTATATAAACGTCTCGATGTATTTAACTCTGCTGCTTCTAAACCTCATTCTAAATGAACGAAAATAAGTAAATGAATGAGTATTGCTGAAAAGGGCAGACAACGTTCACACCTCCCTTGTCAATTTAACTTCTTTGGTGTCCTGTCCTGTCACCTTCAAGTACAATTTTCAGATATTTTATGTTTATCCAAATTGTAATAGCACAAGAGCAATAATTTTATCAGTATAACGGTACATAGTCTAAAGCCCTAATGATTTACAAGCACACACTGTGTGTGTCAAAATAATTTAGAGATGCAGAAAAGTAGGCAACATAACAGGACCTACAAGTTATACAGCAGTGCTGACACCTCTACACTGAACACACAATAAACCATGTGCTCTCTGCTGTCATGAGCGATGATGTTTCTCTTTCGAATCAGCAAAACATGCTCAATCTATTGCTGTTGATGTGCTTTTATTTACAGTTCCCTTCGAAACACTAATGAATGGAAACATTTTTGGTCTGATCTTTGACCCTGTCAAATTGTTTCCATGATAGATGCATTCATCAAGTGCCCCATACAACCTAGTGCCAAACACACCATTGAGAAGTGTTATCCAGAGTACTCTCTGTACCTCTTTCTCTATCTTTATTTGTATGTGTGTTTGTGTGTCTCAACTATTGTTTATGTATTTCTTATCTGAATAGAGAAGTGAGATAGAAGATAATTTATTTGAACTTCTGTTTTGATCTCACCTTTTGGGAATTTTCTAGTTTTCTTTTTAATACTTATAATCACCATCTTTCTTGCATTTATTTTGATTTTTTTGAAAGTATTTTTCAAAACTTTGAATAAGAAAAGACAAGGATGGAAATTTAAAGGGTGGATACAGTAAAACTTGTTGTGATACAGTAAAGCCCTTTTCACACAATCTTACTTCTTTTAAAATATCAGGTTAGATAGGTAAATGGTGGTATCATTATTGTGTTTTATAAATAGAGTCAAACACTAAATTAATATTGAAATCTATTAATTTGCTTGTTTGCATACAAACAGATTAAATAAGTTAGCAAAAAAAGACTATTAATTTGGATAGAAAGTAAGAACAATCTTTACAGGGCTTTAGTGGCAGGAAACCTTCAGTTAGACTAAATGTATATTTTTATAGTGATTTGTTTAATGAATAGTTCAAACTGATTTAGAAAACACTCTCAGAAATACAGTAAAGGCACAAAACTGTACCTTTTCTGTCACTGGGGCTGTACCCTTTCAAAAAGTTCAGCTTTGCACCTAAGGATTTCATTTTAGTACCTCAGTAGTACATTCTGGGACCAAAGAGAGCTTATAAGTACCTCAAAAATACATATTAGTATCTCAAATGTACAAATTGGTACTAAATGTTTACATATCTGTAGCTAATGTTCCATACAATTACCTTTTTAAAGGGTGCTGCCCCACTGACAGCTATGGTACATACTTTGACTTTTTTCTAACAATGTAGGTCCTTAAGGTATGGTAATCTACCCAAAATTGTATTCTGTTTTGTATTCCTGTAAAGGTACCAAACGGAAACTTAGGGTACAGCCCCAGTGATAGAAAAGGTACAGTTTTGTACCTTTATTTCTGACAATGAAGGAGCTGAATTGTAGAGTTAAAAGATACTATACTGAGTCATCATCATATTCCAATTCTTGTGCTGCATACAGTTTTGTAACATAAAATATATGCAACACGCAACACCTGTAAATAATCTAGGGCAGTGGTTCTCAAACTTTTTCAGCCCCCTTTGTGTACGGTGCATTCTTTCGCAGCTCCCCCAAAGAAAATTTATCACAAAAAAAAAACAGTTCTAAACTTGACATTTTAATTAAACAAAACATTAAATTATACAAAGTAGTGCTGCCTTATTTTTTTAGATTTAATTTCACAGAATTCATGATAAATGAATGAATTTAATAAAATGTCATAAAACTGGGGCCCCCCTGGCACCATCTCGCGGCCCCCCCTGGGGGCCCCGGACCCCAGATTGAGAACCACTGATCTAGGGCAAGCAAATAAGCCTATAGTAGTATTATCCAATACACATTTTTAATAACAGTTTATTAAAAGGGGAAACAATCATGCAGTAGTTCAATCATGAATCAGTTCATATATTTGTTCAGGCGCTAGGACATTATAGGATCATTTGTGCTCCCTCAATTTGGCTGTTGGGCTATTCAGTAAGGTGTTTGAGAGATCTTGCAGGCTAAAAAGTGCCCAGTGTTAAAAGAGCCCTGTCAGAACTCTGTGCATGTTTTATTTCAAAACATGTAGAACACATGCAAATGACATTTATTTATAAAAACACATTTACTTTTCGATTCAATTATTAAATCAACACATTTCATTAGATATTAAAGCCATTAAAATTAAACAAACCTATACAGATCACAAACCTCCCATTATGCAGTATTTATGATATGATGCTATACCAAATTGGTTTAGTTGGACTTGTTTGGTAGGTCTGTGGCCTTTTTGCTCGCATTGTATTCTTACTGCAAAATGATTTTTTCGTGCAAATATCAATTTGGTGTCTTCAGGTCAAAAGCTTCAGGTTTGTGTCATGAGGTATGTTTCAACACTGCAGACTTAACACAGGACAGCCACAATCATTTATACCCATAGTCTAGAGTAGTGTCTGCATATCACTTGTCATCACTTTGCAGATATTTGCTCAGTATTACCCTCATTCTGCACATTCCTAAAGATAACAGATACTCTCTAATTGCCAGATTTTTTTTCATCTCTGTTTTTCTTTCCTCCTCTTTCTGCCTGACATTCTAAGCTTTCCTTAATCAAGGGTTTATGGTTTAGGGTGGGGAGTTTAAGGTTACTATAAATTACAAATTTGTTATGCTTCGTATGACATTATACAATGATCAGAGAAAAATGTCAAAATATGTCCCAGGCTGTCACTGGGGCAGTACCCTTTCAAAATGTACAGCTTTCCACCTAAATAGTTCATAGTAGTACCTCAGAGGTATACCAAATGTATACCTGTACTATTGGTATTAGGACCATTTTAAAGGATACTGTCCAAGTGACACCTGGGATACAAGTTTTGAACATTTTTTTGATAGTACATGAGGCATGTTCCCTGCTTGTCCTTTCACTTTATAAACTAACAATTTTATAACAATCTGTAAAACATTTGTGCACTCATTCCCTTATAAATTAATTTATAAACAAGTTTTAAAGTGTATTGCACCATAGAAGCAAACTTAAAACCAATTTGAGACTGGCAGTGGAGAATGACGCAGAAATACACTAAGAAAGTGCAGAATCTTAGAAACAGATAATTGCAGATGTTTTGTCATATATTAACGTCCAAACCAGTCTTAACACACATTTGAAGATGAATGCTTTCTATTTTCCCCATTAAAGGATTAGTCCATTTTCTTAAAAGAAAAATCCAGATAATTTACTCACCACCATGTCATCCAAAATGTTGATGTCTTTCTTTGTTCAGTCCAGAAGAAACTATGTTTTTTTTTTTTTGAGGAAAACATTGCAGGATTTTTCTAATTTTAATGGACTTTAATGTAACTCAACACGTAACAGTTTTTTTCAACGGAGTTTCAAAGGACTATAAACGATCCCAAACGAGGCATAAGGGTCTTATCTAGTGAAACGATTGTAATTTTTGACACGAAAAATAAAAAAATATGCAATTTTTAAACCACAACTTTTCGTCTAGGTCCGGTCCAGCGCGACCTAATGTAAATGCGTAGTGACATAGGGAGGTCACGTGTTACATATATAAAACGCACATTTGCGGACCATTGTAAACAATAAACTGACACAAAGACATTAATTAGTATCATTCAACATACAACAACTTAGGAAAGGTCCTCTTTCAACACACTTGTAAACACTGGGGTGGAGTTTCACGTTTGTCCTCTGTGACCTCTTGACGTCATGACGTATTGCGTGAGGTCATGCTGACGCTTTCAGGACCGGAGGAATATGAGAAGTTGTAGTTTAAAAGTGAATATTTTTTATTTTTATTGTCAAAAATGACAATCGTTTCGCTAGATAAGACCCTTATGCCTCATTTGGGATCGTTTATAGTCCTTTGATACTCTGTTGAAAAAACTGTTACGTGTTGGGTTAAGTGTTAAGTGTTGGTGTCCATTAAAGTCCATTAAATTAAGAAAAATCCTGCAATGTTTTCCTCAAAAAACATAATTTCTTCTGGACTGAACAAAGAAAGACATCAACATTTTGGATGACATGGTGGTGAGTATATTATCTGGATTTTTCTTTTAAGAAAATGGACTATTCCTTTAAGCAAAAAATCTGTACATACAGCTACTTCATATTTTATTAACGAGACTGGAACAGAAACAAAGTTTAGTTCTACAGTCTGCTCTGTTTAACCCTTGTGCATTGTTCAAATTCACTACCCTTTCGTGTTGTTAGTGGATGGAAACCTCCCCAACAACACATAAGGGTTAAGACATTTAGGATTAAACGTGCAAGAGTGTGGTTTAGCTACAGATGCAGACCCCGAAAACCGGACACCAATGAACCAACACTTTCCTAAGGGTGTTAGTTATACATTACACTTTGATGAAGAAGTCATCTGGAGGGTATGAGGACGTGTTTGTCTTAACAGACATGCTTAGAGGATTCACCATTAATGTGCCAGCACGGAAGCAGACGGCAGCTACTATAGCCAAGTCTGTGATTCACCATTGCAGTGCCAACAAGGAATCAGACAGAAGCTCTTACAGTAAATGCTGTACTGAAACAGCCTATGAAATTACTTCAAAGGGCTTGCCCCCATTTTTCAAAATGTATTTTGCCACTGAGAACTGCCTGTCAAAAGTAGAGGTGTGCAACATCAATTTATGTTATTTTGTCTTTCATAACTTTATATTATACAGTTAAAAACAATTGACTAAAAACTGCAAAACTAGCTTATGTATTATTTATGACCTCTCAGTTTGACCTACAATCTTAAAGACAAGCACAATCATGAAAGCAAAAATGAAAGCAAAGCATAGCATATATATTCTATTACCAACCCAGTATCACGAAATTACGTACCTAGTCACAGAAATTTGTGAGTCTTTTCCATGACACTGACACATTTTTGCGTGAACATGTCACGCATTTCAATTTACGTGTCACTGTCACGTATTTGTTACTCAACCGTTTTGTCTTATTTTCTTACCATTGTCGCTTCGGTTTAGGGTTAGATTTACATAAAATGAGATCCTTACCCAAACCCAACTCTAGCCCTAATGCCAGCCGACAATGGTTTAAAAATCATAAAATATTTAAAAAATCATGAAAAAAAGATATAAACAAATACTTAAAGGCGCAAAAGAGGATGTTTCCGCCGACTGAGAATCCAAAGACCGTTACTGAGTTTTTTTAAAAAACTGCATTTGTAAGAACAGCCTCCCTCATTCACAGCTCATTTCTAGGGAACGCCTTCCAAAACTCGTGCACGATTATTTGAACACGAGTGTTTGTTTACCACTGGCATATGCTGTGTCGCGTCAGTGGATTCATGATGTGAAATCATATGATATTAAACACATAAGACGTAAATTTAGATCAGTCGATACTACTCCCATTTCAACTAGCATGTAGCAGACTGGTCACTGCCTTACAACTACATTACAAGAACAATGTCGATATACCTGAATAACAGTACAACAATAATTATTCCACAAAGAAAGAATAATCACTGTTACCTGTCAAGGAGAATTATTGCGAACTGCGCGTCTGTCTTGACATCTCTCTGTTCCTTCATTGCTCTCCAGCGTTGAATTGTTTCTCCAATAACGATTCTGTTTACATTAAGTTATTCTGACAATTTTCTCCTCTTCTCAGCGACTTAAAAAGTATTTCTTTTACGTCCTCCTTCGGGTTTCTTCTCTACCATGGTGCAAATTCAAGGAGGAAAGCAGGAGCGACAATGAAAACAAACTGAAACTTACAACGGAGTTTCATGCACTATGCGCATTCGTCACTCGTGTAAAGTTACTGGAGCGTGCACGTCTCTCACAAGAAACGTAATGGCAGTGATTGACAAGCCAGAGGGCCAATCGTTGACACGATGATTGCGTCAACGATTGGATGATGTTTTTAAGGCCATACCTTATGCACAGATGACATATATTAATATTATTTCTTTCAGTGCACCTAATAAATAGTCTTTTATCATTTAGTGAAGACAGTTTCAAGTAATATTGCAAAAAAATTTATTAAACAAACATCCTCTTTTCCACCTTTAAAGTGACTCCCTAACGCAAACACCAAATCTAACCCTAAAGCAAACCAAAGCATCAATGGTTTGAAAATAGAACAAAAATATGTGACAGTGACACGTAAACAGAAATGCAGGACATGTTCACGCAAAAAAGCAGAAAAATGTATCAGTGTCATGGAAAAGACTTACAAATTTACGTGACTATAGACGGTTTCAGCAGTAAAAACATAAACAAGCGGCTTTCGTTGTCAACACGTAACTTGCGGTAAACTCCGCTAAGAATAAATAACAACTAAGTATTTTACGGGTAGTGTATTTATAAAACAAACAAAGTAAACAAAATGTAGATTACTTCGGAAACCAAAACATTTGTCATTTTCGACAAGGTATTTGTTCAAGAGTTCAGTTTAGCAACTGAACCAGAAGTAAAGTTCGGACCAGACACCTATAGCGCCCCGTATGTGCGCCTATAGTGCGTCCGATGAAACCATCTATAGGTACATAATTTTGAGATACAGGGTTGTCTATAACATAACTATATCATTACAATTTATATTAATAATAACAATAACAATAACAAACTGTAACTGTTATTAAAAAAACTTTAAGAGTTCTTTCTTTAAAGGCACACCATGGAACATTTTGGCCGCTAGGGGGTGCTAGACATGTATTTTTCACCTTTAACGCCCCTAGAGGCCACAAGCGCCGCAGCACTGTCGCAAAGGAAAAGAAGACAACTCTTTAGATCACAAAGTGTGCCTTCCAGCATGTCATGTGTCATATAATATAATTTCATGGGTTTTATTTTCATCAAACGCCAAACAAATCGCGTAGCTCACGTTTACAAGCCAGTTGTAACGGTGGTCGCTTGGTTAAAGATTATATTTAAAAAAAATATTGCCCTAAAGGGGAATCGAACCCAGATCGCCGTGTCGTAGGTCCATGACGCTACCACGGTGCCACAATTTCAGAAAAGGACTTATATATGCATATATAAGCATTATAACATTACTTACTAGTACAAAACCCTGGGTTTCTTTTTCTTAGTTGTTGCTTCGGCCATGACAAAAACATCAGGAAAATAAATAGTTGCGCTCTCACGTCCGAATTTAAGGGAGTGGAGAAAGTGACGTAGTTTTTTGTAGTTTTTTGTTTGGTGCTCGGGTAACTACCCGAAACCCCCAGTTTAAAACTATGAGTAAAAACGATACAGACCCCGTCAGGCTATGGTGGACATGTCATTCAACCTATTTTAAGTGGATGTACCATCACAAGGGTCTTGAAAATATATGAAGGTTGAAAAACTTCAAAGTGTCATTTTAAACATCATTTTTTAAATTGATTTTATGATTTTATTTTATTTAGTTAAACAGTCCTTCTGTCTACAATTGATTCAAAAAACAGATAACACTGGCCTTAATTCACACCACTGGTTAGAGCATATTTAAGTATAAGGTTTGTTAGAATGCTAAAACAACAAAAATGTTTTAATATTGCCAGTGTTGTCACTTTTCAGTATAAACTGTTTGAAAGTTATGTGCCACATTATCTCAGCAAAATAATACAGTATAACATAAAAATAATAACACAAATCACTTTTAACAACACAGGGATCTTCACTGCCATTGCTGTCTTAAGCAAAACAAATTATTTTTCCTAAAGTATACTGTAGCTGTTTAGTGTAAGTTTGGTTTGTGAAGATAGCAGCATGGCTGATCTGGAAAAGATTTGGTTGAAAGGTCATCCTGTTTCTTAGCACCTCAGGGAGATTGCAGTACCCCCACTAAGTTTGGTTCCCTGCTGTTCCATATACGTCAGATGATATCCGATCCAGGGGTCCTGGTACTGTCCCTGCATGTCAGGATTATGTGGCAAGTGACGCATCTGCCACTATCTCTTGCAGTTGAACCCCCCTTCCCCATCTCTACATCCGACTTTCTTTGCGTTTAAATCAAAAACAGCCTCCTGCCTGGATTTGGAAAGTTGAATTTGAAAAACTGATGAAGACAACCTTGGGTCTTATTTGCCCTGAGCTGCTGCAGTCACGAGTAGATACACAAGGAACAGTTCTGCTCCGAGCTCTGATCAAGTCCACAGTGGGGGGCAGAGGACATGTATTAGCTGTTACATAGCCACTTAGGTTAACACCAGGGCTGGAAAAAGATACCTCACTTGAATTTGTCTATTACTGCAGGTTTGCTACATTTATATAGATAAAAATTTGTAAAGATATTACCAACCAGACACACTCACAACATGTAATACTTATTTTTTTTATTAAATTGAATAAATAGGGTTTCCATTGATGTATGGTTTGTTACGACAATATTTAGCTGAGATACAACTTTTATTTAAATTTTAAATATGAAATGCAACATGATCTTTACTTAAAGAGCACCTATTTCATTGCAAAATAACAATGTTATTTTGTGTATTAGGTATTATACAATGTGTTCGCGTGGTTTATGGTTAAAAAAACACATTATTTTCCACATACCATACATTTTTGTAGCTTCACTCTCTTCCTGAAACGCACAGATTTGAAAAGCTTTGTGGCCAGCTAATCTGTACTTTGTGATTGGCCAAATACCTCTGATGTCGGCAGGAAATATGACGCTCCTTACCATGTTTGAAAGATTCGGTCACAATGCAATGCTAACAGGAGTTAACTTACAGGCTGTGAGTCCGAAGCAAGAGGGTTTATGATAATGTCGGCCTTGTCTACATCACCAATCCCAGGAAGTAAACTGTTGCCTACAATCCATGTGTTTGCTGTAGTCCAAAAAAAAGAGATTTACATTGGAGACAAAAACTCGTGTCATTGTTTACTTTGGGGTTTGAACCTTTTGCATATCGTTATCGTGTACTAATACACACTTACACACCAAAGGGTATGTAAAAAACATGAATAGGACAATAGGTGCTCTTCAATGATTTTTGGCATTAAAATATAAAATAAAAATATTTTATAATAATAATTTTAGCTTATTATTTATTTTTTAAATTTTAAACATTTTGGTTGTAATTTAACCCATGTTGGATTGTTTCAACCCAAAATGCTGGGATTTTTTTAGCCCATTGTTGGGTCAAATATAAACATTTTCTGGGTTCATTTTAACCCAGCTGCTGGGCTTTTTTGACCCAACGCTAATTTTTTTAGCATGTACAATTGCCTACAAATATACCTGTGCAACTTATGACTGGTTTGGTGGTCCAGGATCACATATTTCATGTTAATGGTAATTTAAATGAAAAAGTGAAAGTGACAAGCAATGTGTCCTCTGCATTTAACCCATCTCAGTGAGTAGCAAACACACACACTGCAAGTCGTGAACACACACACACAAAGCAGTGGGCAGCTATCCAAGCACTTGGGGAACAATTAGGGTAAGGTGCCTTGCTCAAGGGGACCATAGTTGGAACCCACCGGCCTTGAGACTCAAACCAGCAACTCTTGGGTTTTAAGCCAGACTCTCTACCACTAGGCTACAACTGCCCTGAATGATAATGTTTATGTATAAGTAATTATAAAAAAACCTTATTCAATAAAACTGTGCAACCATAGCACAGGATGATTCATACAAAATTTGTTTTTAGTTAAAAAATAGCTTAATTAAACACAATGCAAGGTCCTGCGATGCATTGGTGTAGACTGCAACCGGTCAAAGATTTTTTTAATAATCTGAATGAAAAATAATTACATTTCTTATTTGTTTATTTTTAAGAGGGCTCTTTGCCACAACTCTACATAGATTAAAGGGAATATAATTTTTTTGCCGTTATATTAATTGATTAATTGCAAATAGTTTATATATTTACTAATCACATCATGCATTTGCAATGCAAAAAAAAAAGATTTATAATAGTTTGACAGGCCTAGAATTGTGTTGACATAATGAGTGTAAGTGTGTGAAGGGTCACAAATCAGGCATTTGTTTCAAAACAGATGCAGAACAGATGAAGGAGAGATCAGATGTACAAAACAGAATGAAAATAGCTGTTTTCATTTTTATGTTGATGTTTTCAATAACAAAATGAAATGGACACACATTAAATTTAGTTGCAGGAAAAATCAACCTATTTGTAAAACACTCTTTTTACAAGTTTTTTTAACCTGCAATTATATTCTATATAACATTCTTTATTTACTGTAGTACTACTGTATATCAAACATGTATAACTGTATAAACAAAAGTGCTTTCATTAGACTTGTCATTAGTTAACATTGTTATTGGTAGTTTTATTAAATATCCCTTCCTGGACAGTACATGTACATCTTGCCGACGTGAACCCAAAGGCAGAACATCGTCCTCCTTACCTATATCTGAGAAGTAACTCTATTTTCTAGTTCATCATACGTCTCCGTTACATTATTTTGCAATTTCCTGTACACACAGCACGTTTGTACTATGAATGTCATGTATGTTTTAAGAAATTATTAGCTCAATTAACAAGCTCTAAATGTTACACACCTCATTTACACCTGTATTTAGTGTCGTCTACCTGTAATCGACCAAAATGCATCTTACGAGGGGTAAACAGCCTTCGAGATTAAAGCCAGGACCCCCTGGAAGTACAATTTGGCCATTCATTAGCCACATTAGCCCTGACATTCTTCATCCTCATTTCCACCAGAAATCCAGCCCCCTGTTGCTAAAGAGATTTCATTTTTATTATTCATAAAGACAGCAGGAACCGAAAGAGACGTGATTGTGTGTAAAGAGGGGAAACAATTGCCCCAGTGTGAATGTGAGTCTAGGTTAGTGTGTATTTCACTGTAATGCTGTGCTGTGTACTTAAATTTGTGTGTGTGTAATCATCACTTTGTGTGAACCAAATGTCCCCACAAAAATAGGAATACCAGTAAATTTTTGATCTTGATTTGGGTTAGAATAGAACTGAAATAGGGAAGGTAATAAAATATACAGATTATAAAGTTGTTAAGTGTTGGACCTTTATTAATTATTCAATGTTTTTAGTAAATTAAATGTTAAATGTGTGTGCGTGCGTGTGTGTGTGTGTGTGTGTGTGTGTGTGTACCTGGTAATTATCATGTTATACCAGTGTTTTTGTGACCTTGTGGGGACATTTTGATTTCCCCATGAGGAAACAAGCTTATAAATCAAACAAAATGATGTTTCTTGAAAATGTGAAGAAGCAGAAATTTTTCAGTGATGATTGGGGTTAGGGAATGGGGTAGGTAAGGGAAATAGAATATACAGTTTGTACAGTATAAAATGCATTACGTCTATGGAATGTCCCCACAAAACATGGAAACCAGAATGTGTGTGTGTGTGTGTGTGTGTGTGTGTGTGTGTGTGTGTGTGTGTGTGTGTGTGTGTGTGTGTGTGTGTGTGTGTGTGTGTGTGTTAGAGAGAGAGAAAGAGCATAAGTTTCCTTCAAATGAACTTTAAAGCTCACATAACACATGCTGTTTCTGCATTTCTAGTGTTAATCTGGAGTATATAGAGTAGTATTACATCCTTTATCTCTGAAGAGTCTGTAGTTTAATCAGATTTATAAAAGAAAGATTAGCTTTACAGAATCTTTCCGATTAATGTATGAAAAATGAAGATGGAGGAGTTACTACCGCGGGAGGAGCGAGTACGAGTCATGCAGCACTATACAACACTGTTTAACTTATGATTCACTACATTTTTGTGTCATTTATATAATATGCACACGCCTATTTCCAACATGAGACAGAAGTCTTACTTACCGCATGCAACTCATGAACTGGTTGGGACTTTTCAATGAAATTTTATAGAAACCCCTGAAACATCAGCTGGACCAGTAATCGAAAAAAAAAAACTTTCCGAAACTTGTACAAACCTGGCTAAGTGCATTTGGCATAGAAATACCCTGTAACACGCCCAACTGATTTTTTGACACTTTGCCTACATTTAGCATGAGAAAACAACTCTATAACTGTGTTAATAAGTCAAAATGCATGAAATACCATTGAACCACCCCTTTAAGACTTTGTCCCCAGGTCGGGGTCCTGTCATTTCAGCCATAAATCAGCAGTAGTCAGGTCTCTGCCTTAGCTTGTAGCTCTAGAAGTGTGTATTTGTGATATTTTTAAGTGTGTATGACTAGTAAGTGAGTAAGTGTACATGATCTGCATGATCTCACAGTGTGTGCATGTCTGGAAGCTGTTAAAATCAAGATGTGTGAGGACGTTTCGGATTTCAGTGTAAACACGCTAAAGGTATGACCACTCTCTTTCTGTTTATCAGGTGAGTTTCTACAGGTCGCCCAAGAGGGAGAGCAGATCATGGCCGACAACAACACTCAGAAAAAAAAGCCCCGCTGGACTTCCCTTGAAATCGGGCTCCTGACGATTGTATCTCTGCTCTTCGTCATTATTGTGGCTCTCATCATTCTCTTCATCACACAAAAAGGGAAAGGTAATTTCATACACTTTCAGAGGTGATGTTATGAACAGTAGAATAACAATTACATATCGTACAAGATACAGTATATCCAATTACATTAAAAATTAAGTGGTTTTTTTTCTTTGCAAAATGTGTCTAAATGGTTTGTTGCAAACTTACAGTAGCCATATAGTGCATTTAAATGTGAAAACCCAGCAAAAGTCATTTTATATGATTTACTTTATTTTCTATATGAAATCATCATATATAATGTAAAAAAAAAAACATTCTGTGAAAGTATAACCTTGATATCTTCAGTATTGTCTGAAATCAATGTGAAAATAATGATTAAAATTAAACTGAGACTTTATCCAAGATATCACAGGCATGGTCACAAATGATCATAAATATGTAAAAATATTTTAAAATCATAATGAATAAGCCTATGTTGTTAAGTAAGGGATAATGTAGAGGCAGCCGGTAGTTATTGGGAAATAAGCCCCGACAGTGTGATCAGGACCCGACGCGAAGCGGAGGGTCTTGTATCACACTGAAGGGGCTTATTTCCCAATAACTACCGGCTGCCTCTACATTATCCCGCTTATTACACGGCTACTTGCCACATAAGAAAAAAAACTGGACATGAATATGAATTTTAAACATTTTATTGGCATATTTGTTTTTAATTAACATTTTTATCCTTCCGCGAAACTTTGCACAGATGCATAAAATGATCGTAATACCTTATTAAGATCCGCTGCTTCATACTTGTCTGTCTCCATTTTTTCTCTTTTAGCCAGTCTTTGAGCAGTTTTAATCCCCATTCTGTATTTTTGTGTGTGATGGCAGCTGTCATGCTCTATTTTGTCAACTTCAGTCTCAGTAAGCTCTCTGTGTCTTGTCGTGGTTGTCGAGTGTTTGTCACAAGATGGCGCCAAACAGACAGTAATCTTTATTGATCTTTATTGGCGCGGAGCGATTTTACTCGTGCAAGTAGTCCGGCTATGCATTATTAATTTGGAGCGGTTATTATTTGAAAAGAACGAACCTGCAAATGTCTCAACTGACCAATCAGAATCAAGCATTCCAGAGAGCCGTGTAATAACATGCAATATAACATTAGCTATGAAGGACAGCACAAGAGAAAAGCAATCAATGTTCAGTAAAGCAACCAGTAGGCGGACCATAATAAAAGGCAACATACATATCAAAGACATCCTGTAGAATATCACATTGACTTTAAAACTCCTGAAGTGTTTCCAATTTTGTGTGCTTTATGCATCAGATATTCAGGCAACGGTTTGTGGTTGTGAGGTGTGATGCTATCCCAAACATGGCATGTAAGCCCATCTTCACACCCCATTAAAGGGCCCCAGGGCAGCAGATGGAGCTTATAGACAGAGAGTTCACTGTAACCTTATGTCATTAATACGCTGAATTAATGTTTAAACAGCAAAGGTAGACATAATCCAGAATAAGGAGATGATCTCCACAAGCTCTTCCTTTTAGCTGCAGGGTTCAGGATGAGAGGGCAGAGAAGTGGGATTTGGCCATGGAGGCTGTGTGTTAACTTTTGCTTTTGCAATTAATGTGCATATTTGTAGAGAAAATCTGCAGAATGGATTTGAATATGGTAAGATGTGGTAAAAATGAGGCTGTGAGTAGTACCACACTTTGCAGAACTAAGCAGACTACTGGCTTCACATTTTAAAGTGATACTAGTTATTTCTTAATGACAAATATACTTTTTAATAAATACAAATGATCTATGATCTATTGGTACCATGTATGAGATGAGGCAATGGTCTGAGACAACATCGCTTTGAGGCTATAGCACCAATTAAGGTTCTACATACTAGGTGCTATATACACACACTGGCCACTTTATTAGATGCACCTTGCTAGTACCGGGTTGAACCTCGTTTTGCATTTAGAACCAACTTATTTCTTCGTGGTATAGATTCAACGTGTTAGAAACATATCTAAGAGATTTTGGTCCACATTGACTAGAAAGCATCACACATTTGCTGCAGATTTGTCGGCTGCACATCCACAATGCAAATCACCCGTTTCACCACATCCCGAGGGTGCTCTTTTGGATTGAGATCTGGTTACTGTGGAGTCCATTGGAGTACAGTGAACTCATTGTCATGTTTAAAAAAAACATTTAAGGTTACTTGAGCTTTGTGACATGGTGCTTATCCTGCTGAAAGTAACCATCAGAAGATGGGTACATTGTGGTCATAATGGGATGGACATTATCAGCAACAATACTTAGGTAGGCCATGGCGTTTAAACAATGTTTAATTGGTACTAAGTGGCCCAAAGTGTTCCAAGAAAATATCCCCCACACACCATTATAAGGAGACAGTTCTTCAAAAGCAGTGGCGGTTCTACACGGAGGCCAAGGGTGGCCCGTGCCTCTGTAGACAAGTCCCTGGCCACCCCTGTGGCCACCCCGTGCTGACCAAATAAAAAAGTATACCTTTATTTTGATTTTACACGGAGAGCGCCAAAAGCGGAACTAATCCGACGCATAACGTTCTAAACGGGCAAATTAGAGCGGCGCACCCAATCACTGTAGCCGGCTGCGGGTGCTGCTCGGTTCCGATGTTGAGAATGTGTATGCAGGTTTGGGCACTGTAAGGACTCTAGCTCAATTGACATTGGGACACTGTTCACTTTTTCTCCTGTGACATGGCTGCTTAAACGCGGTGATCATTCACAGCTGTTACTCATCAACAACCGGCAAAACCAACATCTCGCTAAATTTTTAAAGTTTACACATTGTAAAAAGCGCTGTAATTATGCTCTTACATATACGTGCATACAATTGGAGGAATATAATTAAATGTGTCATATAAAAATGTTTACAATTTAAAATAAATATTATTTTAAATACTGATTAGATTGTGGTCCCTAACTGTCTAGCAATGTGTGTTTATATGTAAACTAAAACAAACGTTTGTCTTTATAAAAGTTTGCATTTCATAAAGTTTATTAAGAAGGCTCGCATGATTTTCGGTTGGGGGGCTTTAGAAAAGAGCCAAGCTCCTCTTTTGCACCTGCACTCACTCTTGTATTAAATAAAGATTTATATGATTGTAAAGTAAAATAAAGTTTACGGGGCAGTTTCCCGGAAAGGGATTAGACTAGTCCTAGACTAAAATAAATGTAAGAGCTGTCCAAACTGAAAACAACTTGCAATGCCATATCTTAAAATACATCAGTGCCCTTTGTTTTGCTTCAAAATGCACACAAGTAATGTATTTAGTAAGGCATGTTTGTTAAAACTAGTTATATTTCCTAATTAAACTAAGGCCTAGTCCTGTCTTAAACTAATTCCTGTAACCGCCCCTATAATCTTTAAATATAATTTCTTGCCGTTTTTTTATGTGCCCCTCTGGTAAAACACTGGCCCCTCCTTGGCCCCCCTAGTGAAATTTGTCTACAACCGCCACTGTTCAAAAGTAACGACATCATAGGTCGTTTGTGCAAGCACCTTATGTCGACGTATAGTGATGTGTTAAGGGATTGTCCTCTAGCGGCAGTAGCTTATACAACCTTTTGTTATGTTTTAAGGTTTTTGCCTTATATATCAGATTTGACACATTTAATTTAATGAATTTGTAAATGTATAAACGGTTTCATAAACATTTATGGTTTTAAAGATATTTTGGAGCATCTAACCCCACCCCTATCCTAAAACCAACCACTTCTTAACCATATAAAACACAACACACAAGTAAAAGTACAGTCACAGGTATTTAACGCATAAAACAGCATAAAAGTATTTCAAACCATTCGTGTTGCAAACATTGCGAACCGAAGCCATACGATTACTTTGTATGAAGAACTCTGTGATCAAAACGCACAGTCAGATCTTATTCAAACATAAACCAGCATAATGTAGACAGTCACAAGAGCCAATAGCAATTCACATTCTCAGCTAAAGTAATGATGCAATCGGTCATGAGACACATGTGTTTCACAATCATATGGCGTATCGTCACTTCTTCTGGCGGCAGTTTTTGAATCAGTGTACACCGGTTCTGATATTTACAGTGGATTGTCATCACTTTTTTTGCATCTTTTCTTCAAATCAATCGATCGTTTGACGTGGGTAGACTTGGAATATGTTAAGTACATTTTTAAAATGTGACTGTTTTGTATGCTGTGTTAATATCGTAGAATAAATAAATGGGTACGTTATTTGCCATAAATGCCTGAATATTGTAATGTGTAATAAAATACAATTAATCCTGGCAGTTTAAATTGAAAATCTTATCTCAGTACATGTCATCATTGCAAAATTATACCCCAAAATATAATTTTATACCCTAATATAATAAGTTTCACCTGTTTCCGGTAGAGGCGCTAATTTAGTAAATAGTCTTATTTGGTGAAATAGACAAACAACCAAAGCAATTATATGGGTTGGAGAATAGGTTAATTATAACACTGGTGGGGCAGCCCGAAAGCTTTAAAATGTTTTTTTTTAAATAGGATTAGTTATCACAAAGGCGCTCTCTGTTTATATTTCAAACAGTATTTCATTATGCTGCGTATGAAGGCTGTCCGAATGCTTTTCCCAGAGCTGCGTCATGTATGGTGTGAGCGTCGAGGAGAGTTAAAATTAGTTCAACTTTATGGTAATGGGCTATGATGCGGTTCGGCGGCAATCAATCAGAAGGCGGAAACGTTTGCCGGCAACCAATTGGAAGGCAGAATCCTCCTCTTGAGAGGAGTTTAGAGAATGCATTCGAGCATCGGAGCGTCCACTACACCTTTTCTATAGCGTCGTTGGCAGGGCAGCCAGAGCTTTTTTTACGCTTTTGCCGGTGGGGGTGTGAAAGCACAGTAAGCATTCGGACACAGCCTTTATAGCATTTAAAGTGGTTCCCATATGATTACATGCCAGTAAACCACTTTTAGCGCAATGTAGCAAAATTTTTTTAGAGTGTAGCACTTCTACAAAAAAAGCTTTACAACCTTTATTTTTAAGAGTTTACAGCCACAAATGGGGGGGGCATTTAACATTTTGCCTTAAAGCTCACGTAACACACGCTGTTTCTGCATTTCTGATGTTAATCTGGAGTACCTATAGAGTAGTATGACATCCTTTATTTCTCTGAAGAGTCTTTAGTTTCATCAGATTTATAGCTTTACCGAATCTTTCCGATAACGTACGAAAAAATGAAGAAGGAGGAGTTACTTTCGCAGGAGGAGCGAGTACGAGTCATGCAACACTATACAATACTGTTTTAACTTATGATTCACTACATGTTCGTGTCATTTATATAATATGCACGCGACTAATTTCCAACATAAGACAGAAGTCTTACTTACCGCGTGCAACTCGTCATTGAATTGAATTGAATTGAATTGAATTGAATTGAATTGAATTGAATTGAATTGAATTGAATTGAATTGAATTGAATTGAATTGAATTGAATTGAATTGAATTGAATTGAATGACCCGGTTGGGAAAATCCACTGCATCAAACACACACGCAAAACTCCACTGCTACCCCGGATAATAAACTATATCCATTGTTTCCATAAGGCTGGATGTCTTCTTCTTACATCCAAAAACACACTTCTTCTTTCGTGCAATTGTTGACTTTTGAAATTAAACAAAGCTGAGTGGCGTGATAAGCTGTTAGCAGCTCTAGCGTCTCCCGCTGATTGACGGGTGGGCAGGGTTTTCCGGGGGAAGTTTTCTGGTGGAAGCCCATATAAAGAAGTTATACGTATCGAAAACCCCTGAAACGTCAGTTAGAACTGTAATCGGAAAAAACTTGCCGAAACTTGTACGAACCCTGGCGAAGTGCACTTTGCCTACGTTTAGCATGAGGAAACAACTCTATAAGGGGCCAGTCACACCAAAAGCGATTTAAACGCTTGCAAACGCAAGGCGCGACGCTCTGCCTTTTATAAAAAAAAGAGCAGTGCGACGTGGCTTTTCATATTGCTAAGCAACCACCGAGTCAGCTGTCTTGTCAATCAAATATTGAAGCGTGAGCGCTCTTTTGCTGTTAACTGTCATATTAGCAGAAACTTTAAAAAGAGGACGCTTGCTCTGACCTTGTTTGAGGGTGAGAGGTGCACAAACACGCATGAGAGAGTGAGCGAGTGGAGTCCGGTTCTTCAAAGCAACTGTAAACTTCCCTCACCACAACGTAAGGCACGCCTCTCCCCTCATTCGATTGGACAATGGAAAGACAATAATGACGTCGGGCGCTTCCCCGCTCTCAGCGCTCCTTCAAAAATGCGTGCGCGGCAGGCGGCAAAAAAACCGCAAGGCGCACGGCGCGCATAAACAGCGCGCAAACGCGCCCTGTCCATAGAATATCATTCAGAAAAGGCGCCTGCAACTGCCATAAACGCTTTTGGTGTGACTGGCCCCTAACTGTGTTAATAAGTCAGAATGCTTGAAATACCATTAAACCCCCCCTTTAATACCCTAATTTTCTTTATTTTCGTTTTGTAGACGGTGTTTGCATAACAGCTGACTGCACACAGTCAGGTAAAAATTTATATGACATATATTTCCAAATTGTACGACATGCATACCTATTTGTTAAAGGCGGAGTCCACGATGTTTGAAAAACGCTTTGGAAAAGGAGACGGGCCGACTACCAAAACACACTTATAGCCAATCAGCAGTAAGGAGCGTTTCTACTTACCGACATCCTTGCCGGGTTGCGTATGTGTGGGGCGGGTCTATCAACAGAAGGACCAGATTCTATTGGGGTAGGGGCGTGTTTGTTTAGGTGATTTCAAATATCAACATTGGCTTTCAAACATCGTGGACTCCGCCTTTAATGTGTTTGTACTATTATTTGTTATTTTGTGAAATTTCTCCAAAGCAACTGTTCTTTGTTATGTATTGGTTTCTCTCTGTAGCATCTCGCCTTATTGAGAACATGGACCCCACTGTGAACCCATGCGAAAACTTTTACCAGTACGCCTGTGGTGGCTGGCTTAAGAAGAACATCATACCGGAGACAAGTTCACGTTACAGCACTTTCGACATACTCAGAGATGAACTGGAGGTGGTACTCAAAGGTAGAGAAAAACACTGACTATTGTACTAAACTGTACTGTACTCTACAGAGTCAGTAAAATAAGTGACTGAAGAAAATGGCATATGTTGAGATGTTACAGTATATAGGCCTACTGCAGTTTGCATACACCAATGCAATCTCATGGCAATTTGTATGTATTTACGAGGTGGCTAAATTATATTCATTTGTGTAACCGCATGTTTTTGTACGATTTGCTTTCCCCCTGTGGTGTCTGGGCTAGGGGTGGAGTTTCATAATTATATATTTTGTACGCTTGGTACGAACTTCATTTAGCCAACTTATAAAATACGTACAAATTACTGTGAGATCAAGCTGCATATAGTCTACTGTATAAATATTTTTGTTTTTTTAAATCTTTTGGCAAGTGAGAACAAATATAATTAATTCAAGCTTCAGTTAGTTATGGCTGTTGTCAGCCATTTAAAGCTCAGCGGGACTCTGCCCAAGGCTTGGATAGCTGGACTGACATTTATAGCTTTGCTTTATGTTCCCCTTCACACAATAGTGAAACCTCTCAGACAAAAATATTTGAATCTTTGGTGTGTCTTGAAGTATAGAGAGTGCTGATGTTTAGCTACAGGGTACAAGAGGTGGATTGATGATGGGAAAAAGGGTGATGTGAGTCCGGGATTTAAAGGGTTTCTAGAGGAATGAGAGCTCTGCTGACTGACCAGTAATGGGGAGCTTATTGGCCCCAGCATGGACACTGATTTATAGAGACCATTCCCCAGCAGCCTTTTGGGGTCATGGGATGCTTTAGCGGGGGGACATATGAGGATTTGTGGGCTAATGATCAGGCTGTGGAGGTGGAGAAAGCAGCAGTAGTGCAGGAGCTGTGAGGGTTTGTGGATGTGTCGAGGAGTTAAATGTTATCAAATCTGTGGGGAACTCGAGCTCCGGGGGTCAAATGCTACCAGAGCTATCACTTAACCCTGATGGTTGTGCTTGTACACAAGCATTGATAAGAATGTCAAACATTTCTCTCTCTCCATCTCATGTATCGCTCTGTATCATTCCCTCTCTCTGACACGTTCTCGGTGCGCTACCTTTTAGAATTTAATGATGTGTTACAATCAGCCATTTCTTTACAGCCTTTTAATTAAGAGTAGTAATGACTGCTTGATTTATAGCGGCAGCAGACAAAAGCTACTGAGCTGCCATTTATAATTCACGATGAAAATTTCCCAGACTCCTCATAACTTGTTAAATGTTTAATTAATTGAAAATTCTTGCTAATCAATGAACAAACACTTAGATTAAAAAATAACTATTGTTGAGAAAATATGTATTAGTGGTTGTGACTTTCCCTTGCGAAATCTAAATGCCTTCATTAGCATTTCCAGTGTGCTGAGTGTTTGAGAAATTAACAGGAATACTGATTGGAAAATAAGAGCCTATTTAGAGACTTGATTAGACTTTTATGCAAATTAAAATTTGATGAAATTAAGGTTCAGAGCTCTGGCTGTGGTTGGCTATCACTGCAGTTTAACTGTTAGTACTTTTAAATTATAAAAATATTTTAAATATTTGTGCATACATATGTATATATTCCCAATATTCAGACAAGACAACCACCAATATTTATTCCTAAATTATTATGTACCAGACAATCTTGATTATTATTTTTACAATTCACTTATTGAATTAAAATAAGAGAGTATATGATCAAAAGAGTCAAAGCATATTTTATTGTGCAAAACCTGGTTACAAGAGATTTGGACCTGATGCTACCTTAAAAGTCACGCCTGAAAGACTTCCATTAATCAGTGCAAAAACCAAAGTTAAAAAGTATGCTCATAGCACTTTTCTGGTGCTAACATTGCACCTTTGCCGGTCCAGAGTCTGAGGTCCTAATAATGAAAGACTTGACCCTTCACAACAGTTCAACCTAATGGAGCCACACTTTCTCGATTTAACCTGACTTTTATGACCCTCGCTGTTGGCCATTGCATTGCAAGCAAACTAGCTCATAGAGTATAGAACCTGCCAGAAGTAAAGTACATTTGTGAAGTAAATTCTACTCCATTTTATTCTATGACCTCTAGGAATAAATCTATTTGCATGAGATATTCACATGTGAGGACTTGAGACATCGTTTCCAACCAGTGGTCTAGTGGTGCCTGGAGAAGTGGATATGCTCTTCAATTTACGCCCCTATTTTTTTTAAGCTGCTCAACTTAGGTTGAACTCCCTGTGATATAAACAGTGACATGTAAGACTATAGTCTTGTATAATTTGTTTATTCCAAAATGGGCTGGCATTGTCACTGCTGCTTGACTTCTCAGCGTAAGGATCTTTATGAAATAAATATTTTATATTTAGTAACATGCCATCTAATAAAGAAGTCGGTATACTCTGTATATCTGCACTACACCACAGTTTCCAATAAAAAAAAGGAACATTTTATTTCTTTCTTTTGGGTCTTGAAAACACAAACTTTTGAAAATGAATTTTAAAGGCAACTTGCAGTAATAAACATAACTTATTGTTTGCATAAAAAACTGCTAGATGCTTTTGCTGCATTGATTGTTTGTATTTTATGCTCTGTAGAAGAATGTGTACAGTATATGCGCAGACATGTAGTATTTCACCAACTACTGGCCTGGCCAGTTTTTTTTTTCTGCGTAAAAGTGAATTGTTTTGACAACATTGTTGGGTGTACGTGAAATGTTTTAAAAATGCAAAAAATAGACTTTTTTTATTTTTCACTACATCATTTTAAACCTAGCCTTAGTAGTAAAAGAAGATACTACAGAAGTGACAATAAAAAGAGACAGTAAGGAAATGGGAACAGAACGACTTCTGTTACCAATTAAAAATAGTTTTTATGATGAGCCGGTTGGTTCAAAGCAATGGTTTGCTCAGTTTACTTGGGTTGTTTAGATTTGTGTTCATCTGGAGACAAGAGTTGGGTATGAGTTCTTAGCCTTTCTAGGCGAACCATCCTTTCTAAGTATCGAGTGTTCTTGCAGCTGGCTCATTAGCCCTGTAACCTACATTTCTTGTAAAATTTTAAGCACAAGAGCTTAAGCTATAAAAATGATCCTTGAAATAAAAACATAAAATAGAGTTCACAGAAATCTCTCTTGGCCATCTGTATCTCTGGGAATCCCATGTGGGGTTGCGACCAAAAGGTTAGGAATGTCTGGTTTAGGGAGAGAGAGAGCGAGTGAGAGAGTAAGGTAAGTGCGTTTTTAAGAAAAAGTAGAGAAAGTTAAACACGAAAAGAAAACAGTCATAGTTATTTTCTCTTCTGCATGGGAAACTTCCCATGAATTCATTTATGTAAACAGAAATGTTTGGCCAACACGGTATAGACGGTTTCAGCAGTAACAACATAAACAAGCGGCTGTCGCGGTCCGCACGTAACTTCCGGTAAACTCCGCTAATAATAAATAACAACAAAGTACTTTAAACGTAGTTTATTTATATGACAAGCAAAACAACAACACATAGATTACCTAGGAAAGCAAAATATTTGTTATTTTCGACGAGGCATTTGTTCAAGAGATCAGTTTAGCAACTAGTCAGACTACTAAAAAAAACAAAACCGGAAGTAAGGTTCGGATCCAGACGTGTATCACGTGAGTCCGATGAAACCGTCTATACACAGAATAAATACAAGTCAATATATGGATGTTAATGACTAAATGGTAACATATCTCCAGCAGACTTAGTGTGCTATGACAGGCTGTCTGTGAGAGGCATAATCCATATTGAGGTGACAGAAAATGGGATATAAATACGAAAAGCTTTCTGAAGAAGGCCAGCAGGAATACTCATGCATATACATGCAGGAGATGCTAGAGGAAAGGGCTGTTTCCTGCCGGGACAGAGTGAGCTTTGTCGAAGATGTGGGTCAGATAAGGCTACTTGCTGATCTCAGTATCAAAAAGTTACTTTCAATGAGGCTGTATACTGTAGCTTTAATGGCCATTCTATTATAAAGACTTCAAAGTTGCAGTGGAAAAAGCAGTAGTTTGGCTTTGCTATAGACACATGCTATTTGTTTTTTTAACTTACTTTTAAATCTGGACTTTCTTTTTCATTTTTATTGCACATTTTCTGTATTTAATCCATGTTTTTTTTAAATAAAAAGTGAAATTCATGCAAATAATGAAGTAAAGGGTTATAATCTGACATATATAAACATACTGTATATCAGTTGAGCACGTGTTATTTATAAAAGCTAAAATGTTAGATCCTACTGAACTCCACCTGCAAAATATGTTTGAACAAATTGTTCTGGGTGTGTTTATACGGCATTCAGATGCAAAACCACATGTACAAATCAACTACTATTTACTATTTAATTTTTATAAATTTATCCTAATAGCAGTCAAGTGTGCAACACCTTTTCTTAAAGTATTTGCCTATAAAATTGATCTACATTTGCATGCAAAATTAAAACCTGTAATCCGCACATGTCAGATGGATAAAGGAAAAGAGTGGCTGAGATGAAGTGACAGAGTTTTGAAGCTGTAGGGGTTCGTGCCACATGGACACCAGGCGGCCTCTAATCCAATCACACACACATGATCTGTGCCCTTTCACAGGAAACACTCTGAACCAAAGCACTAATTAAAACAAAATCTGAACACAAACCCTGAAAACAGGATACAAGTTGAGAGATTTGGAGCCATAGCTGGTCCAATTATTAAGATAATTGAGATTATTGGGTGAATGAAGGGTAAATGAGATGAGGAGGAAGGATTTTTTGTGTCTCCATGCTTCATTCAGCAGCATGAGGTTTTCATTTAGTTTTCTCACAAACACACTGATTCAGAAAGAAATGCATCTCTAAGGCCCTGTTTACACCTGATGCATGTGTTAGTAATCATGATATTGCTTATACTGTAGTAACATAATATCTCCTGTAAGAATTTGTGACTTAACGTTGCAGAGATTGTCTTTGATTTTGTCACTATGTATGTGTTTAATACTCACTATGTTTAAAACAAAAGTATCTTGAAGTTTCTCTAATTAGTGTTTAAACAACACTACCGATGCAGTGGGGTTGCATGTTTTTCTGACTATACCACCGAATGTAGTTTGGGAGCAACTTTTTGGAACCGGTTATAGGGACACTCCCCCATTTTCCAGCTCCTCTAGAGTTTTGGAATCCATTCAGACAATCTCCGGGTCTGGCGGTACCACTTTTAGCATAGCTTAGCACAATCCATTGAATCTGATTAGACCATTAGCATCACGCTCAAAAATAATCAAAGAGTTGCAATATTTTTCCTATTTAAAACTTGACCCTTCTGTAGTTACATCATGTACTAAGACCGAAGGAAAAAAAAGCTGCAGTTTTTTAGGCTGATATGTCTAGCAACTATACTCTCATTCTGGCGTAATAATCAAGGACTTTGCTGATGTAACATGGCTGCATGGGGCGCAATGATATTACGCAGCACCCGAAAATGCCATTGAAAGTAACCAAGGGGACTATTTTCAGGCGCTGCACCGAAACTCTTTGGTTAGTTTAGAGCGCGATGCTAATGGTCTAATTGAATTCAATAGATTATGCTAAGCAATGCTAAAAGTGGTAGCGCCAGACCCAGAGATCAGCTGAATGGATTCTAAAACAGTAAAAATCAAATGTTTCACTCTAGGGGAGCAGGAAAATGAGCCTGTTTTCAAAAAAGTGGAGGTTCCCTCTAACACGTACAGTATTACAGTATAGTACTTGTGGTCAGGTCACACAAGACTGGGACAGGTGTAAATAAAGTGTAAGGTCATAATGTGGCGTTCATTGGTACTTTACCATTTTCTTACTACAGGAGTGATGGAGCGGAAGGAAAATGAAACCAGTAGCGCATTAAACAAAGCCAAGATCCTCTACAAGTCCTGCACCAATGAAAGTAAGTAAAGTTACATTTAGACTTAGGACTGGGTTGTCAATTGTTGTAAAGACACCCAAAATGCTATTTTGACATTGTCCATGTAGGACGTCATTAGAAAACCATTACTGTATGTCGTAATCGTCCAACAGTAAAGAGATTCTCCAAAGATAGGAACTTCAGAGGATATCAATATTCATTGCGTGCTAAACTAAGCATGCATTACTTCAATATTTTGCATTTTTCTGACAGGCCACATTGAACAGAGAGGTGGGTCACCTCTACTGACAATGCTGCCAGATGTCTTCGAGTGGCCCGTAGCAACAGATGATTGGGACAACACATACGGTATGAGAAGGATTTTTCATGCATAACCCCAAAGACCTCATCGGTTGACTATATTACAATTCATCTCCTCTTGTCTTTTCTCTTCTTCTCCTCGCATCTGCAGGAATTAATTGGACAGCAGAAGATGCCATAGCCAGACTAAATGAGAAATATGGAAAGCAAGTCCTTATTAGCTTTTTTATTGGTACAGATGACAAAGACTCCAATGCACACATCATTCATGTAGGTGTGCACAAAAACAGACTACAGTACATCTGTTCTGTGTTTTATGTAGACACAAATGCACATAAACAGTTTTTGTGTATTTTCTCAGTAAAAACTTTTCTCTAAACAGCCATAACCTTTCCCTGCAAGGGGCCTTTTAAACGAAACACTTAACATCACAAAATCTTTATGAACAAACAGAACACCTATTTATGTGCCTTAGAGGGGGCTTTTGAGTGCTTTCTTTGTTTTAATTGCAGTAAATGATACCATTTTACTGGGATGGCTCTTTGGTATCAGGTTATATTGGGTTTCTTATTAAGAATGAAAGGGTGATTGTCTGTTTGGTTTTATTTTCTGTGCTAGTTTGACCAGCCCCTTCTTGGCTTACCCATCAGAGACTACTATGCATGCACTGGACCATATGCGGAGGTAAGAAAGACTTTGTTTATATGGACAGCAGTCATCTAATTATTGAACTTATTCTGAATTTAATTTTGTTGGCCATGTAAACTGTCTTGACTTTCCTGTTCAACAGTTACAGGTAGATTTAGTCAAATCTATCTTCTTGAAAGACAAACTGAAACCAATATGAATTCTATACTGTCAGAAAGTACACAAGTACAAAACTGTACCCCTTTTGTCACTGTGGCGGTACCTTAATGGCGCTTTTCCATTGCATAGTACCCCACGGTTTAGTTTAGTTTGGGTCGGGTCAGCTCATCTCACTTTGGCGTGGTTAGCTTTTCCATCGAGTTTAGTATCACTTCGCAGTGGGAGGGATCATAGGTGTGTTTTTATATTTGCACTGCCTACTGTTGTGACATCATGCAAGTGAGAGGTTCGTTGTAAATTCCCATACATTCATTTATTTCTCAGTCTGCAACAAAATTAAAATTGACCACAACAAATAGATGCTCCGCTTGAAGTTGCATTTAAGCATATATGTGGACGTGCGCATAGTCTGGAAAAAAACTGTTATGGTGTTCCTGATTCACAACCTGTGTATGTTTTTCATCACTAAAAGGGAGTTTGGGAACTTATAGTACACATGACAACATGTTTGCTCGAGACAGCGCAAGCTAGCACGTAAGGTAAAGCTAATCCTTTACATTATAGCGATGATGCTGGTAGTGACGATTCTCTCAGACCAATCTCTACAGTGTTTTCATGTGATATTTTTTGGTATCAGCTCGGGTCGCTTGGAACCCCAACCAAGGTGGTACGAAAAAAGTATTGGGTACTACGTACTGCACCCAATGGAAAAGCTCCCAAAAGTAAGCTGACCCGACCCAAACTAAACCAGATCCAACCGTGGGGTACTATGCAATGGAAAGCATCATAAGGTTCTGTTTTGTACCTTTACAGGTATACAATATATAATACCTTCTTTGGATACATTACATTACCTTATGGACCTTTTCCGTACCTTTAAAAGTACAGGAAAATTTTTGTATCCCTAATATTTAACTGATACACAATATAACCTAAGAGTATAAAATTGTACCCAAAAAGGTACAACATTTCAATGTGTTATACATGTATAAAGGTACAAAATGAACATATGAGGGTACCACCACAGTGACAGAAAAAGTACAGTTTAGGTGAATGATGGCTTGGTGGACAGTGGACCACATCTGTTAGTTATCATCTAATTATTATTCAAGTCAGACTTATTAACTCTCAAGTGCCTATGTGCCTTTAATATATTCCAGGCCTGGCTGGTAAATTAGAAACAAAATGGATAGTATAAAGGTTGGGGAGCCTCAGTTCACCAGAAAGGAACAAACACATAAAACATTTGTCTTTTATTTCTATAGACCTTTCTGCAGGAAAGCTAAAACTCACTTAATAATTTTGTCAATGTACAAATGCTTTTTACAAACAATTAACTGGAGAATCTGTAGGCTCGTATTTTAGTCAAGAACATGTGCATTCTTACGGGTATTGAATTTAGCACTCATGTGTTTCCAATGTGTACTTTTTCTCAGGCTTGTGATACATATGTGAACTTCATGACTGATTTGGCGAAACTCATCAGAACTGACCGGAGACTTGACGTTAATGAAACCAATATCAAACAAGAGGTTTCTCGAGTGATGATGTTGGAGAAGGAAATTGCTAATGTAAGTGAGGATAAGCTTCTAAAATCCTAACCACCTTCCAACCAATCACTGAGACTGGCCAGAGGTTTAATGATGGATGAGAATATAGGGCTAATTTTTAATGCCATCGAGAAGACAGTTGAATATGAGAAACTAAATCTTATAATCTACAATCTAAATCAATCATCTACGAAAATGCCAAATGTGTTAGCAATTTACTAACAAGGCACACATTAAGGAACATAGACACAATATCTGTTTTCTATCATGACCAACGCAATTAAATTCAAGTTAAATAATAGCACAAATACCAATGAACTGCCGCACACAAATCTTAGTAAATCAGTTTGCAGGATTTATTTCAATACTCTCCTCCCATAAATTTCACGTCTGAAAGGGGAAACTCCTATAAATGCATAAGCAATTAAGTCAGTCATGTCTAAACAACTGTGTCTACGCCTTTTCACTACTAACATTTTACTGTGTGTCTTAAAGGACAAGTTTGGTATTTTACACTTAAAGCCCTGTTTTCAGATTGTTTATGATGAAATAGAACGGTTTTGACTGAAATTTGGACATATGATGCTGGCCCGAGAATTTTCGAGTGCTTGTTGTATCACCTCCCAGTCCCACCACTACAATGGGTGTATAGGTGCACTGGAACAATCCTTCCTAAAATGCATTAAACTTTCGTTTACAAAGACGTGAAACTCACCGAGTGGTCAGGGGTGTTCACTGATATGCTCACACAAAAATCGCTGCAAAAGATGCATTCCAACAGGTTTTATCACAGTTTTTGTCCAACTCCATTGACTTTTTAGATGTGCTGTGAGGTACGGCATTACTCCGTGCCTGGACATTGTTTGTATTCTTGCAATTGGCAAAGGTGGATTATCGCCACCAACTGGGCTGGAGTGTTTATTAGTCAAGCTCTCAGCGGAAGAATATACGGGTGTGAAGTGTTTTGAAAAATAGGTCCACAAGTTTACAACGAATGGTAAAACACCTGTTGGAAAGCATCTTTTGCAGCGATTTTTGTGTGAGCATATCAGTGAACACCCCTGACCACTCGGAGCCTATTTATCTGAAAAGTACTGTGTAGTTACTTTAATATGTTCATTGTGCATTCAGCGCTCATAGTTAGTTTTTTGGTTTTACTCATAGGTTGTGTCTGTGCTCCACATTGAAACAATTAGCTAGAGTGGCTGTATCAGCTGCTCAATTTGTAAATATAGGTGACATGTTTCTTTCCACAAGTTATAGTCATGTTTTTACCTTTTACGATAGTGAGCTCATTCCTACTCAGTTTACAGAGTATGGATTACAGTCCTAATAAATGTGTTCAAGTTAAGTTTGAGCTGATGTCAGACCCACACTGCTGCTGAGACATTCTTACTGACAGTAATTAAATGGCCAAGCTCATTGCATCATATGTATTTGTGCAACAGGGTGGGTTTGGCTCTAGGTTACATCTTCAAGATTTGATGCTGTATGCTGGCAAAACTTTTAAATGTTTCAATTTGTGGGATTCTGTGTTTATAAAATAAGAAAATTGGATAAAGATATCATGCTCTTGTATCTGCCTCTCATTCCCTATGAAATACTCTACCACCCTTGTAGAGATGTACTGGATCTCCCTTATGTAATACATTTACTGTCATTGCAGGCGACAGACACACTAGAGGACAGAAACAACCCGGTTCTGCTTTATAACAAGATGCCTCTGGAGACACTGAACAACAACTTCACCCTGGAGTTTGACTCTGAGGTAAAAAAATTAATCTCCTATAAGAGACTTTATGCGATGTCTTAAAGTTTATAAGTGTATTTCTGCCAGTAGCACCACTAAACAGTACTAAAACTGTAAGAATAACAAGTTCATTGGCTGGGCAGACATACAGTATAATTCTGGACCTAACATATGCTATTGGTCGAGCACGTGTTGCTACTCTGTCAGGCTGGGGATGCACAAATCACCTTAGTTGTTTTAAAGGACAAGTTCGGTATTTTACACTTAAAGCCCTGTTTTCGGACGGTTTATGATGGGGTGGAACGGTTTTGACTGAAGTTTCGACGTGTGGTGCTGGCCTGAGAATTTTCGGGTGTTTCTTGTATCACCTCCCAATATATAATGGCTATATGGGTGCACTGGAACAATCCTTCCTAAAATGCAATAAACTTTCATTGACAAAGACGTGAAACTCACCGAGTGGTCAGGGGTGTTCACTGGTGTGCTCACACAAAAATCGCTGCAAAAGACGCATTCCAACAGGTTTTATCGTAGTTTTTGTCCAACTCCATTGACTTGTATTAGTTGTGCTGTGAGGTACGGGATTACTCCGTGCCGGGAACTTTGTTGGTATTCTTGCAATTTGCAAAGGCGGATTAGCGCCACCAACTGGGCTGGAGTGTCTATTATTCAAGCTCTCAACGGAAGAATATACGAGTGTGAGGCGTTTGGAAAAATAGGTCCACAAGTTTACAACGAATGCTAAAACACCTGTTGGAAAGCATCTTTTGCAGCGATTTTTGTTCGAGCATATCAGTGAACACCCCTGACTGCTCGGTGAGTTTCACGTC
The DNA here is from genome assembly GCF_027580225.2 of Misgurnus anguillicaudatus. NCBI lineage: Eukaryota > Metazoa > Chordata > Actinopteri > Cypriniformes > Cobitidae > Misgurnus > Misgurnus anguillicaudatus. The sequence goes on from NC_073351.2 coordinate 15,755,984, forward strand.
TTTGTAAACGAAAGTTTAATGCATTTTAGGAAGGATTGTTCCTGTTCACCTATACACCCATTGTAGAGGTGAGAGGTGAAACAACAAACATCCGAAAAATCTCGGGGCAGCCGCATATGTCGAAATTTCGGTCAAAACCGTTCAATTTCGTCATAAACAATCTGAAAACAGGGCTTTAAGTGTAAAATACCGAACTTGTCCTTTAATAATGATCTATACATAATATTATTGATCCTATCATAATTTCTTATGCAATATTCTCGTTCAGGTGTTCAACTGGACCCGCTTTACTAAAAAGATCATGGATACAGTCAGTGTTAATGTTACAGACAGTGAGGATGTTATTGTGTATGCCCCAAACTACTTTAAGAGGCTCAACCCTATCCTTGCCAAGTACACAAAGAGGTAGTTCCCACAGACTGATCAAGTATGCATAGCTTCCAGAATGTGTCACTAAAATATTACTGTATATAAACACCAGCATATACTTACACTAAACTATAACATGCCAGAATATAATAGCATACTGTTGTTTACCTTAGCTTACTTGTTTGTGCAGAGACATTCATAACTACATTGTGTGGCGCTTTATTATGAATCTGGTGGTTGGTTTGAGCAGGCCGTACAGGGAGACCAGAAAAGCCTTCAGAAAGGTAAATGACAAGGAAAATCTCAAACTGTGAATTGCCTGCCATGTTTCATTCAAGGTTTTATACAATAGTATACAATTGGTCAATGTATGTGTGCCCTGGGAATTGCAAATTAACTATGGTTTTCTGGTAGGATCAATAGTTTAACCATGATTTATTGTTTGCAGATTGTAATCAATACACCAAACATATGGTTACTACACTTTTAACATAATGAAACCAAAGTTAATATTCAAAAGGTGTTGGCATTTCTAGCTCAATTTGAGCTTCAAGAACTAGTTGAGCTACAGCAACTTGACCCCTTCTGCTTTTTCTCTTTACTCAGGCTATCTATGGGACCAGCTCCGAAGCAGCAGTTTGGAGGCAATGTGCCATCTATGTCAACAACAACATGGACAGCGCTGTGGGGAGATTGTATGTGGATGAAGCCTTCGCTGGAGATAGCAAAGAGATGGTAAGCAGCATCTGTGTGTGGTGTGCGTGTAGGTCCTAAATGGGTCTCGGGACTTCTTGTGGGTACGATACGCTCAAGCTTGCGTGGGTTGATTTGAGTTGTGTTTCTGCGTATGTAAGAACAGCTGAGCAGTGTATCAGTACCACCTGTTGTAAAACACGCTCTTTAACACTCCATTAATCACTGGACGCCCTTGGCCTCAAGCCCACTACATGTACATTGACAATATCCTTCTGCATGTTCCAATGTTGTGTGAAACTGCAGACCAGCATTTCTATGATAAAAAAAATACAACAAATCAGTATAAAACAGACCTGATGTGGGTGTCCATGATCAGGTGACCTAAACACATTTCTCCTGCAAATCATTCCTCACTGCATCCATGTTGTTCCAGGCAGTACTAGGTCACCAGGATAACGTTACAGATTTGCACACAAAATATATGCCAATCATTAGCCCGTTCAACAACATCAGATAACAGCATTCTGCAGGCTCTCAAATTTTCCTTAGTATCTGTCTGCCAGTTTTGATAAATGGGAGAACACTGTATTTGTCAGATGAAAAACAAACCTATCACTTAAAATATTAAAGTCCCTCATTGGCAGTGAATTTCCATATCTTTATTTTTTGGCAGACATTAAAGGCACACACATTTATATAAACACCGTCCTTTAAAGGCGGGGTGCATGATCTCTGAAAGCCAATGTTGATATTTGAAATCACCTAAACAAACACGCCTCACCCCAATAGAATCTGGACCTTCTTTTGATAGACCCGCCCCACACATACGCAACCCGGGCAACGAAGTCGAGTAGTAGACACGCCCTTGGTATGATTGTGTTTGTTCATTATATTTACTATTTCGTAAAGATACACTCACCAAAAGGATTATTAGGAACACCTGTTTAATTTCTCATTAATGCAATTATCTAATCAACCAATCACATGGCAGTTGCTTCAATGCATTTAGGGGTGGTCCTGGTCAAGACAATCTCCTGAACAACAAACTGAATGTCAGAATGGGAAAGAAAAGAGATTTAAGCAATTTTGAGCGTGGCCTGGTTGTTGGTGCCAGAGGGGCTGGTCTGAGTATTTCACAATCTGCTCAGTTACTGGGATTTTCACACACAACCATTTCTAGGGTCTACAAAGAATGGTGTGAAAAGGGAACAATATCCAGTATGCGGCAGTCCTGTGGGCAAAAATGCCTTGTTGATGCTAGAGATCAGAGGAGAATGGGCTGACTGATTCAAGCTGATAGAAGAGCAACTTTGACTTAAATAACCACTCATTACAACCGAGGTATGCAGCAAAGCATTTGTGAAGCCAAAACATGCACAACCTTGAGGCGGATGGGCTACAACAGCAGAAAACCCCACCAGGTACCACTCATCTCCACCACAAATAGGAAAAAGAGGCTAGAATTTGCATGAGCTCACCAAAAATTGGACAGTTGAAGACTAGAAAAATGTTGCCTGGTCTGATGAGTCTCGATTTCTGCTGAGACATTCAGATGGTCGAGTCAGAATTTGGCGTAAACAGAATGAGACCATGGATTCATCATGCCTTGTTACCACTGTGCAGGATGGTGGTGGTGGTGTAATGGTGTGGGGGATGTTTTCTTGTCACACTTTAGGCCCCTTAGTGCCAATTGGGCATTGTATAAATGTCACGGCCTACCTGAGCATTGTTTCTGACCATGTCCATCCCTTTATGACCACCATGTACCCATCCTCTGATGGCTACTTCCAGCAAGATAATGCACCATGTCACAAAGCTCCAATCATTTTAAATTGGTTTGTTGAACATGACAATGAGTTCACTATACTAAAAGGGCCCCCACAGTCACCAGATCTCAACCCAATAGAGCATCTTTGGCATGTGGTGGAATGGGAGCTTCGTGCCCTGGATGTGCATCCCACAAATCTCCATCAACTGCAAGATGCTATCCTATCAATATGGGCCAACATTTCTAAAGAATGCTTTCAGCACCTTGTTGAATCAATGCCACATAGAACTAAGGCAATTCTGAACGGGGGTCAAACACATTATAAGTATGGTGTTCCTAATAATCCTTTAGATCAGTTTGATCTTAAGTTCACAAAACACATTACATTTTCTATCTCTTAAAAGTAAATGCTTCTGACTTAAACCTCTGTGGAGAAATGTCTCATAGTGTCCTTTGTGTTTGGCTCAGATGGATGAGATGATCACTAACATCAGAGAGGTGTTTGTGAGTAACCTTGATGATCTAACCTGGATGGACGCTGAAACTAAGAAAGCTGCAGAGGAGAAGGTAAAATTTATTTTACCTTCCGTGTTTTTTTAACCTGATCAAAAAAAACTTATCAACTTGAACAATGAAGATAAAGAACATTAATTCTATCACCCAAGCAATAGTATGTTAAAGCTGAACCAAAGATCTTTAAAGTGTGTAACTGCAATTTTGCTGTTTTCTATTTTTTTAACATGTGCAATATTCCACCCACCCATCCAAAGCTATTGTTATCATTTCACTATTCTTTGTCACAACAGGCACGAGCAATCCGAGAAAGAATTGGTTTCTCAGAAAACATAATGAACGACACATACCTGGACCAGGAGTACCAAGAAGTGAGTGGCTACAAGAAGAATGGTTGACGAACAGAAATTCATTTGCGATTGTATTCAAATCGATGTGTTGTGCAAATCCTTCTTGTTATCAGTTAAGCTACAGTGAGGATAAATACTTTGAGAACATCATGATGAACCTGGAGTATGGCCAGAAGAAACGTCTGAAGAAGTTAAGAGTAAAAGTGAACAAAGACGAGTAAGATCTCCTCATCATGTGATTTTTTTAAACTACAGTCTCTCCGAAATAGCACTGTCATTTTTCAAGATTCATAATGGCCATTACCCGTACTAATAAAGATGTTTCATTAAAAATTAAAGAGTGATATGTATTATTAATTCAAGGTGGATCACAGGAGCTGCTGTGGTCAACGCATTCTACTCATCTAGCAGAAACCAAATAGGTAACTGAATCACAAAAATGTATGAATGTCAGTAAAAAAAACTTTTTAATACTCATTGAATATTAATATTCAGTTCTTTTTTCTCAGTATTTCCTGCAGGTATTCTTCAGCCTCCTTTTTTTGGTAAAGGTCAGCCCTGGTCTTTGAACTACGGAGGCATTGGGATGGTCATTGGACATGAGATCACTCATGGCTTTGATGACAATGGTATCTGAACAACAAGAGCAAAACACTCTTATTGAGGTTAAGAGTGTACTCCATTTGTGCTTGACTTTGTGTCATTTCTATTCTCGTTCAGGACGTAATTTTGATAAAGAAGGTGACCTCAAAGACTGGTGGACTCCAACGTCGACTCAGAAATTCCATGATCTTTCGAAATGCATTGTGGACCAGTATGGAAGCTTCTCTTGGGACCTGGCAAATGGACAAAATGTATTATATCATGGCAAATATTTTCCATTTGCAATGACTGTCTAATCTTGCCAGACCATTTTTTAATGAGGCACATAATGTGGGGAAAGTAATCAGTAGAAATGACAAATAATGTTCAGTGCAACAAAGCTCGCAATTCGAAACCATTGAGCAAACAGTCCTGCTCAGGCTGTTTACTGTATTTTGCACATTATTCTTTCATGTCCCCGTCAAAGGCTCCTCATAGCTTTCTGTGAGTTTTTGACAGCAGTAATTTGGACCTCATTGTCAACAAATAGTCTTCCTGGAAGTAGAGTAAGCAGTGATTTTCTGGAGATGTAGAAAGACATCTAAATTACTGTCTTATTTTCTGTTCTCTCTCATGTGTCCTTTGTGTGAACAGCTAAATGGGAATAATACCCTTGGGGAGAACATAGCTGACAATGGGGGCATCCGGCAGTCTTATCAGGTAAGTACAGGACATCACAGCCTTCGCTGTGGATGCCTTGTCATCCTTCTTTACTGCCAGAGGAATGGGTTTAGTTTAACACACTTTTACTTCCAAAACAATTCTGGTTAATAAAAAGTGAAATACTCTTAGTGGTCTCAAACTGCAGATGAATTGTGTAGTTCACTTCAGTTAAAGTCTCTATGATTGCCAATAGTAATTGAATAATAACAGCTTAGGGGATAGGTATAAAGGAGAAACCGTTTTGAGTAATGCAGGTTCGGCCATTTGCATGCATGACTTAGACAGGAAACTTGTTTTTCTTGATACCCTAATTGTTATCATAAGACTTTAAGCTTTTATTGAAATATATTTTAACAGTTTTATGGTAGACGTTTCATGATGTCACAAGCGGTCCACCCATTTTATATCACTGCCACTTTCAAACAGCCGAGAACCGGCGCTGTGCAATCAAATAAGCCGTGTTTGAAGGCTCCTAAAGTGAACTCATAATAAACTCGGGCAGTTCTGCTGCGGATGGCTTTTCTGTCAGACTGTGATGACAGATAGAATCGGCTTAATAGTTTAGTCTCCCAGAAAGCCAAAGGGGAGAAAATGGCTCATGATCCGAATGTGTTTAATGCTAGCTCTCAGTGAACCATCAAATATGGACTTTCAGTGTATAAGATGCAATCACAAATCTGTCACAGATTCACGGGTCACATGTGATTCGCATTTTCTGCAGAGAGCTATTGGCTGTGAGATGACACTTTATGTCTGATGTTAATTACTGTTTAGAAATCTCAAGGACGAGACTTTGTTTCCAATAACAGCTTCCTATAATTCTTCATCGTCACTGTGTTCTCACTTTTCCAGGCCTACAAGAACTATGTGAAGAAGCATGGGAAGGAAGCTCCTCTGCCTGGAATAGACCTCAGTCATGATCAACTTTTTTTCCTTAACTTTGCACAGGTAAAAAATTATATATATATGGAGATAAAGTATGAATATAAATAAACCACCTTAGCGGGTCACAATACAAGAAAATCATTTTCACAATCCACCTAAAGGATTAGTCCATTTTCTTAAAAAAAAAATTCCAGATAATTTACTCACCACCATGTCATCCAAAATGTTGATGTCTTTCTTTGTTGTTTTTTGAGGAAAACATTCCAGGATTTTTCTGGAACAGTTTTAATGCAGTTTTAGGGGCTAATCACACCAAACGCGCTTTAAATGCTTGGAAACGCAAGATGTTTTTTTTAAAAAGGCAGTGCGTCGCGGCTTTTTATATTGCTAAGCAACCACCGAGTCAGCTGTCTTCTCAATCAAATATTGAAGCGTGAGTGCTCTTTTGCTGTTAACTGTCATATTAGCAGAAACTATAAAAAGAGGGCGCTTGCTCTGACCTTGTTTGAGGGTGAGAGGTGCACAAACACGCAGGAGAGAGTGAGCGAGTGGAGTCCGGTTCTTCAAAGCAACTTGATTGCCCGCCTCTCCCCTCATTCGATTGGACAATGGAAAGAAGCGAATGATGTCAGGCGCTTCTCTGCTCTCAGCGCTCCTTCGGCAAAAACCTGCAACTGCCATAAATGCTTTTGGTGTGATCAGCCCCTAAAATTGCAGTTTCAAAGGACTCTAAATGATCCCAAACGAGGCATACTGGTGTTATCTAACGAAACGATTGTCATTTTTGGCAAAAAAAAAATATATAACAATATGCACTTTTAAACCACAACTTATCGTCTTTCTCCGGTCCTGTGACACGCCAGTGCGACAATGATAAACTGCATTAAAACTGTTAAGTGTTGGGGTCCATTAAAGTCCATTAAAATGAGAAAAATCCTGGAATGTTTTCCTCAAAAAACGTAATTTCTTCTCACCTGAACAAAGAAAGACATCAACATTTTGGATGACATGGTGGTGAGTAAATTATCTAGATTTTTTTTAAGAAAATTGACTAATCCTTTGGGCCCTATTTTAACGATCTAAGTGCATTGTCTAAAGCGCACAGCGCAACGTCTAAATGGGCGTGTCCGAATCCACTTTTGCTAATTTAAGGACGGGAAAAATGGTTTGTCCACCAAGCGCATGGTCGAAAAGGGTTGGTCCTATTGTAATGAGAGTATTTTGGGCGTAACGTGCAATAAACCAATGAGAGTCTCAGCTTTCATCCCCTTTAAAAGCCAGTTGCGCTGGCACTATGTCTAATCCCTATTTAGATGACGGACTTTGTAAACTGAAAAACTAAGCGGAGGAAGAAGATCCCCAGTTTAAGATTAATGTTAAATAATTGTGTTGTTTTTCACTTGTATTGAAATTTTTATTTTTTATTAAAACCTTTAAAAATCGTTTTCTTATAGTCATGAAAGTAAAAAAGTAGGCTTGTAATTGCTTTAAATGTATGGCTATCCAATATCATCAAAAAATAATTTACAAGTATGTAAGATAAGGTTTGTACTCTAAAAATACTTTATTTGTAACAAACAGGAGATAAGAATTTACAAACGGCCCTCTGCACGTTTCAGCACTTGGACAGCGTTTTTTTTTTAAGCATTATTTAAAAATGTTTCTCATCTCACCATATCCACAGGCACAAAGTCATCATATACAATAAATCCGTGAGGTAGCATTTAAAAACATTTAAAAATAGATGCATTTGTTTAAAGCAAAGCATTTATTTACTTACCAGGCGACAGGTGAAGCAGCTCTTTGTGCCTTCTAACGTCTCATAATTAGTCCTCATTTATGTCCAAGAGACTCAATAATAATCTTTTACATTCAATCCTTTAATCTTTCATATTTAAAAGCGTTTTTTTGCTGCTGCGCATTCATGTACTATGTGATAAGCAAACCCGCGTTGTCGTCCCGTTTATAGGCGCATATTACTAATCTCTCTTTAAATAACATAAAACATATTGCGCCATTGACTTTAGACTTTAGACCAGGTTTTTGTTGGTCAATGGCGTAGTTTATTTTAGTTCCCCCAAAATATCAACGCGCCAACAATGCGCCTGAACACACCTCGTTTTCAGATCAGAACGCCCATGGGCGCAAAAGGGGGCGCAAATGCATATGCTATTTAAACAACGTGGCACTAAACGTGAAAATTATAATTGCGCAGGGTGGAAACTAGCGAAAGACACTTCCGTCGCGCATTGCGCCGGGTGTAAGATAGAGCCCTTTAACTTTAAAATTAGATAGAATAATTAACTATTTGAATACTAATGCTTCAGAGTAAGACAAACTTGAGATTAATGTGTATTGTAAGTGAAGCATTCTTCCTAAACGGCATTCTTTTTTTCAAGGTGTGGTGTGGTACACATAGACCAGAGCATGCTGTCAACTCAATCAAAACAGATGTCCATAGCCCAGGGAAGTTCAGGTACATGCATCTTTATTCACCAAGATTATTCTTGTGTTTGATGTTCATGCATTTTGACTGTTACCATGCCCTCCATTGTTTCTTCTCTGTGCAGAGTTCTTGGGTCATTACAGAACTTCCCAGAGTTTGCCAAAGCCTTCCAGTGCCAGAATAATCACAATATGGTGCCTCGTAACATTTGCCGGGTGTGGTGATTACTCGTGGACCAGAAGATGAAGGTTTTTTGGAGGTCCTATGGTCTGTAGAAACTCTGCTGACTATTAGACCACAATTGCGGAAGCTGAGAAATACCCTCGACAGGGTAAGCTAGGGCCGTAATGCTCAACTCCACCAGTGCACTTGAGCCATACACAGAGAGGGGGAGCTGTCTCAATACACTCCTATAAGCAATGGTTTATCTGATTTTAGTTTGTGAGATCATTACTCAGTCCATGGCTTTTACTGTTTCCAAACACTATGTCAAATCTAAAGTGAAGATTGTGTAGAGGTACTGTTCATTTTGATTGAATTATGGTAATATCAAGTAAAACTGTGAATTGGAGATATCAGTAGCATTATGTATATAAATATTTATCGCAATACCAATATATGTCCACTGCTTGTACCAACACCTGTCAACCAGAATAGATTCAGTAAGCTAAACTATGACACCACACAGCTATGACAAGAACTGTTATGTATAATACAATGGGAGTTAATAGATAGTCAGTGAACTACAATAAAATAAAAATACTCTGTATTCATTTATTTAAAAAAAGATGATTTAACTAAATTGCATACAGTGCAATGTAAAATTAAAATATGTAGACTCATTTGTAATTTGTATGAAGTTTTACATAGATTGTCATGAAGATCATGAATGATTAACTAAGATTTGTTGAACATATAAACATTTGTCAGTATGTACAATGTATCAGACTTTGAATGTTTAATATGTTATGAAAGAGGTCTGCTTACATTATTTGAATGTTTGGCATGTGTGTTTGTCTACATTTGATTGTTTTTCTTTTTCCATTGTGCTCGCCTTGACATTTGCTTGTATGAATGGGTGCACATTTGACGAATAATCTCCAGCCTGTCCAGCTTTATTGACTTAACGCCTTAAAATGATCTATCAATGTTTTATGAAATACAAGGCAGAATAAGTCCTACTGTGACCAATCCATGCACACAGTACATTATAATGCCAAAGATTTTTACAGTTATTTACATTCTGTGATTTTGTGTTCATCTACCAAATTTATACGGTAATAATTTCTGAACTGCTGGACCAAACTCTTCACGCATTTTTTTAGGCAATGACACACACTGCCAAAATGATATATATGTATATTTTTCTTTCACTACATTAATGAAAATGAGATTACATTTCTGATATTATTAGTGATTAGGTTATAGTTTGATGTATTATAAATAAGCTGTACGACATCTTTCTTTTTCAAAGGCATGGGGCCTTTTTAACACCTATCAGACACTGCTCCCCCTCTAACAGAGTCCAATACTGTTCACCAAAATCCATCTCAATCACTTCACAGACGAATATACCTCAGATGCCTGTATTTAGATACTTTGTAATAAACATCTTAAAGAGAAATTTGTTTTAATAATAAATTGTTAATGTAAACCCTGTCTCCGTTCTGCATTTATTTCTCACACTACCACTTAGAAAAAACATTGAACGGGGAACATAATCAGGCTTCAGAAACAGGCATCCACTCTGGCATTTTTTTGGCAGGCAAACAAGCCCTGTGAGACAAAGCGTACCAGCGGCCAGTGAAGAGAAACACAGCTTTATTTCTCTATGTAATGTCTTAATGCATTGGGTAAGAGTCAGTTTGGGTTAAAACTTCCATATGGGGCTTTGCAAAAGGTCATAGCACTTTACAGTGCACACGCACACCAAAAAGCATCACCACATGGATTCTCCTTTCTACACTCCCATCATATTAGTCCTGTTCGCTATCTTTATGGGCTATTTGTGGATGAGTTAAATATACAGCACACTACTGATTTAAACAGATTTGCTGGCTCACTGGTGACAGGTTGCAGTGAGAAACGCCAAGCCATCGATGAGCACTTTGGAGCAATAAATGTTTTTTTCTGTGAAGGCCTTTCTATTGACCTTAAACATTATTTAATTTATTTTTAAGACATTTGCATTTTTCTCCCTTTCACTGTGGTTGGACAGTTTATTATTAAATTAAAGCTTGTCCAACAATATGCATTATAACTTTATTTAGGAGCAAATTCATATTCTCTCTTCAAACTGCCCTTACCAAACACCAATAATGAAATTTGCTTGTAAATAAGCAGATGTACATTCTCAACCACACACACAAATAATAATAATAATAATTTAATGATTCTTACAACCTGACTTACACTTATTTTGCTTGCACTTTTATAAAATCTCTTGTCCTAAAATGTCATGATGAATATTTAAACTTTAATTAGCTGTAATGCAGCTGTTTGGCAGTAACTTTGTAGATTTAAATTCATGTTATTTAGTCTACTGGCAACAGTTTGTTCAAAGTTAAATGAACATTACACAATAATAAATCTTTATCTCATGCAAAGCATGTCTTTATGGTATATGTGTACATTGTATGCTTCACAAAAATAAGTTTCGCGTTTTTGAAAGTTATGTATTAATACAACGTACTGTATTAACAGTGAGACCATGCAGGCTGGAAATCATGAGGTTAGTGAGAACATTTCTGATAAATGAAAAGAGACAGTGGACTTAACATGGCCCTTTCTTTATAGATTTTCAGGAAATGGGAAGAATGAAGTCAAGTGATGTCATCAGTGTGATTTTTTATCTCAAAAGAGATTTTTGTTAAACGATAACACCTGTGGCACAACTGCTTTCATATTTTACCATTTACATCATATATTTGATAGGTATGTATACATAATTAGATTTTAAATTGTTGGAAACGATAAAGCACTTTCCATCTGTACATGCTGTTAGGACGAACACATTTGTGGTGCTTGGAATTCCATATCATTAATTAAAAAACAAATAATGCCTCGTTGATGATTTAAAAAGGTGTAATAGTTCAAATAACATTGTTTCATTTTAAAATGTAACCCTAGAGTGTTTTTCAGGTGTAATATTTCTGTAGGGACAGAAAAATGACATTTTCATAGAATGACCCAACACCAGTGGCGGCCGGTGACTTATTTTTTCGAGGGTGCTCGATGCGAAGTTCGTCACAATGTAGCTCGTCATGGTTCGTAATTTTTAAAATATGTGTTCTGCGTGTCGAGTAAACCTATGTGCATCATGTGTCTTGTCAAAATAAGTCTAAATGGTTTATCATATGTCTTGTCAAAATACGTCTAAAGGGTTTATGATAAAAGAAACGCTTGCGTTTGCCAGATCCTGGCATAATCTCATGTGTAATCAGAGTTTACCGTTAAGGGAGTGTCTTGCGTGTCTTGAACGTGAGCGTCTCTTTTATCATAAACGGTTTTGACACATGTGCAGCAGGCACTTATTTTGACGAAACACATGATGCACATGGTTCACATGACGCAAAAACACATATTTTGAAAACACAAGCAAAACACATGATACTCTGAACACTTATTTTGAATTTGCGCCCCTTGGATGAGCAGTCACGAGCCGCCACTGCCCAACACTAGACCAAAGCCTCACAAATACAGTCCAGTAAACATGTGGAAAGTCGTGCCCTCACAACACAATTTTGCTCTTATTTTGGTATTACAAAAAATCTGAAACAAACCAAACTTGACCAACGATCTTGTTATTTGTGAACCCTATAAAGTACAGAATGTAAATTGCTACAGTGGCACAGACTGATCACCATATTACATGACAGAAACTAATGCTGTTGTTTAATGCGAAGAGTGCAGCAGTTTTGGTAGTCTAAGAGTTGTGTAGGGATAAGGCTTTAGCTATTTAAGACTTGCATTGGAGATAAACAGCATAAACATATTCTTGTTTAAAAACAAAAATGGGCAAAAATGTTCTTACCTTACTGATTCAGTAAACAGAAAACTTATAATAAAAATGACTTGTAAGCTGAGCCGCCCTGTAGGCTACCATAATGTTCATTTGACTTCCACCCACATAAAGAAAGGTAAGAAAAGTAATGTTCAATCTTATGTTTAAACAGAGATGGCGATATACCTGTACAAGCTAAAGTTATGGATTGCAGCTTTCTGGTGCTTGCCCAGACAACCCTCGTCTGGTCCGTTATGTTCTTATAAAAGTAAGGTTAAAAATCCTTACGATTTTTAATATTTCATTAGGAACACATTATTGGCCATAACTCCGTGTTCGGTAACCGACAGTCTGGTCTGAGAAATGGTACTCTAGTGTGAGGAAATCAATATTCTTTAGACAAAAGTGACTGCTCTAGTATTTACTGCAGGTAGAACATTATGGGGATGAGTGATACAGCGACGTCCTGTGGCGATACAAGGGACTGCAGAGATTTATTACAATTCTATCAGTGGATCAAACGTGATATTTTTGACAGTATTCGGGGTAGAGAAGTTGAATTTCAAGGCAACAATACATTTTTATACCTTTACAGCAAAGAGTAATAGCCTCAGTTATTAGTATAGACTTCTTTCTTACTTTTTCGTAGTCTGAAGAATCTTTTTCCACAACAAAGAATCTTTTGTAAAAGTATTGTGGAAATTAAGCCCAAATTAAGCCCAACAAGACCATTTCTAGAAAAGAGTGTAAACAGTATGTGAAAAAAATCGTGTTTACATTGACATTTTCAACCTCCAGGTGCTAAATATTTTATAATCTGATTAAGTCTAATGACTGTAGTTTTACTAAATACCACTATTTTGTTTTTGCATGGTACTGCCAGGTTTTAATGCCTCTAATTAAACCCAGCTTAGCTCCATGGGCAGGGTAAAGTCAGCCAGGATTTTCAAATGTCAGTATGTGTGTTAAGTCCATGGGAGAATATCCATGTCGCTAATACTTGACAGGATAAGACCAGATGTGTGGGGGCTGGGTTCATCTCATGTCTTTACTTTCAGCCTTTTTTATATTTTCAGAGATTTTCAAACCTCATCTGGCTTTCTCGAAAATTTTGCTGTAACAGGATCCTGCATGTTATGTTATGTTAAAAATAAGTCTAAATAAAGCATAGAAAAAGCATATTATGTACACAAGCACACATTAATATTAATAGAGTCCTTTTTAACTTGTGCTTGAGAAGTCTTATTTACAGAACAAAATGTTCAAATAAGGCCACTGGTCCCATGTGTCACCATAGCAACAGCATCCCTCTCTACACCTGATGTTTGGTATGTGTCTCTGGACCTCTGCACCCCCCAAGCACTCTCATGATCACTTCAGTTTAACAACACTCAATAAGACAGACAGAAAGAAGGAGAATGTGAGGGCATATTGTCCTTTCTGTTGCAAAACAGTCTGATTAATTTCAATGCATTATTAAAAAGAGACCCCGTTATTCAACAGTCAGATGGCCTTATGCAATTACTTTAGCCTTAATGTAATAAAAGCCATTTGGAAGATATTATTACACCATAGAAATCGTAGACGTGTACAGAATGCTATATCCTTAAAACATGTGGCTGTTATCTAATGTCATGTTCTTTCAGTTTGGGGTTAATTTGACCCCAGTAACAAATTAGCAAGGTCAACTGTTTTCCTTAAAAAAAAACATGTTTTTGCATTTTGTAACTACATTGTTAGCACAGAAAGTTTTTATAGTGTGTTTGACATGATTTATTCCAGAGAACATTGTGACCTTGCCCTGTACTTGAGGGCACACTGCTTGGAGACATTGGGTGCATGTGCAAATAATTTATTGGTTAACGCCTTTCGGTTGCAAAGCATAAACTTTTTATATTCTGTGACTGAACTACAGTAATGACAGTTTGTGACTGAATGTACTGTGTATTAACTTTTGAAACCTTCCTTGTCTGAATACAGTTATGCTCTCCACAACATGCCAATAACCAGCCCACTGTCAAAAAAATGAGCAATAGCCAACTGTCTGCAGATCTCGACCTTTTCATTGATTGGCCAGTAAGAAAATAAAAAACCGTGCCCAACTGTGCCCTTCAACTGTGTCCATGAGTAAATATGACAGCTTGGAGCTGCATGTGCATGTGCAGTGGAATGAATGGGAATGATGATGGATATTGTTTGCATATTTTTAGATCTCCTTGGTTTTCACACATATTGGCATGAGAGAGGTACTGCTGCTTGACAATGCATCTACTGTATAATTGCTTCAGTCACATCTGGACTTGTGCATCTGGTTGTACAGCATGACTGCAGAAGCATGAAGAACAAGAACAGAAAACTTTTAAATCTGTCCTGACTGATCCACTGAATATTCATTGACTTATCATGGCATTATAAAAACAACAATTTTGCATTTAAGCCAGAAGAGGGCAGAGTGAATTTTACACTATGGCATGAGCCTACACTTTCAGTGGTCTATTAGCATTGCCTCAGCATCTTTTATTGGGTTGAGATCTGGTGACTGTGGGGGCCATTTTAGTACAGTGAACTCATTGTCATGTTCAAGAAACCAATTTGAAATGATTGGAGCTTTGTGACATGGTGCATTATCCTGCTGGAAGTTGCCATCCGAGGATGGGTACATGGTGGTCAAAAAGGGATGGACATGGTCAGAAACAATGCTCAGGTAGGCCGTGGCATTTAAACGATGCCCAATTGGCACTAAGGGGCCTAAAGTGTGCCAAGGAAAACATCCCCCACATCATTACAGCACCACCACCAATTTGCACAGTGGTAACAAAGCATGATGGATCCATGTTCTCATTCTGTTTACGCTAAATTCTTACTCTAC
This sequence comes from Misgurnus anguillicaudatus, assembly GCF_027580225.2. Taxonomy (NCBI): domain Eukaryota; kingdom Metazoa; phylum Chordata; class Actinopteri; order Cypriniformes; family Cobitidae; genus Misgurnus; species Misgurnus anguillicaudatus. Next base: position 15,771,188 of record NC_073351.2, read on the forward strand.
CATCTGAATGTCTCAACAGAAATCGAGACTCATCAGACCAGGCAACATTTTTTCCAGTCTTCAACTGTCCACACTATAAAAAATACTTTGCTGCCTTAAAATTTTTTTGTTGAATCAACTTGGATTTACAAGTCATTTCAACTTTCTATTATTTATCTTGACTAGAGATGAGTTGTTATAACTACAGGTGAGTTGTTATTATAAAATTAAGTTGACTTTTCTCAACTATATTTTATAAGTTGTGACATCTCATCTCTGTTGACATGACTTTTAAATCTGAGTTGATTTAACAAAAAATTTTAAGGCAGCAAAGTATTTTTTACAGTGTAATTTTTTGGTGAGCTTGTGATTGTAGCCTCATTTTTAGGGATGCACGGATAGGATTTTTTTTGGGCCGATACCGATTTAAACAGACAACTTCTGGCCGATACCGATGCCGATACCGATATTAAACACTTGTATACAATACTATACAGTTGGTCTATTAGCTAGTTTATTTCTGCATCAAATTATTTTTACTAAACATGGATTGGATCTAATTAACATTCAACTAACCAACATAATAAGAGAGGCACAAATTAAGCTAAAACAAATATAATAAGACATCATAACCACCTTCAAAGGTAGTTTTTGCTATTCAGCATTTATTTTATTAACAACATTAACAAATTTTTTACATATAATGGATTTCTTTATGCAGTTAATTAATAAACAATCGATACCGGCCTTTCTCGTGCTATTGTCGATATGCCGATGGTTTCAAATTCATCAAAAATCGGCCGATAAATATCGGCGGCCGATACATCGGTGCATCACTACTCTTTTTCTTATTTGTACTGGAGATGATTGGTACATCAGGCTAAACAGCACCATCAATAGGCCATTCATACAAATGGCTTTGAGGTCACAAATGGACTAACCACAATTTTTTTTTGTTTATGCTCTATTAGCTTAAAAATGTAATTTGAATCCTTTACTATCGATAAGGAATTAAGGCCAATGTCTCTTTCTCCTCCAATGCTCTCATTTGCATGATGTAACCTTAATGACACGTTGTTAAAACTTTTTATTTATTGTTTGGGCCCCTGGAAAATTGCTCTCCACAAGGACGTTCTGCAATTATCTTCTACCTCACCTGTTCTCTTGTTACATTTTGTTTTGCCCCAGGCAAAATAAAATCTACAAAAGAGGGATTTCGTCCAACCCTTCTTCTTTGCAGGAATATCCTGAGCCTGCACTTCTTGTCCCTTATTCACTATCTCTCATTGCATGGGTAAAGTGATGGGTTTGATTGTATGGTTGTGGGTGGTCGGCTTCCTTGCTGAAATAGTCAGGGTGTGCGGTGCAGGTCTGTCCTGTGGTCTGTGGGGCAGATCGGTTTCAGAGAGTCTGTATAAAGAGGGAGATGTGATCATTGGTGGTCTGTTTCCTGTTCATTTTGATGCACCACAACCTGACCTTGATTTTACTCAAACACAGCACGGAGCTCACTGCCAGGAGTGAGTATGGTGTGACCACATACAATAGCAAGGTTTTAGTATTGTTTAGAGATTTAAAATATTTGCTATCGCATAAAATATTTAAATCTTACTATAGGTCAAAGTATAAAGTGCTTATTTAGTGCATTTTATAAAGGGTGTTTTATTTCTACTAAACCTACAAATATTTGTACCTAATGTTCTCAGGTTAATTTAGACATACAGTATCTAAAAAAAATATGTTTACATTTTGTTTAGGTTACTTAACAAAAAATGTATGTTAATGTCAGAGTTTACTGCATGTTCAATTTATTGTCAAAATAATGCAACAGCTCTTATTGTTTTGTAAAAAATTCTCAGTGTTGACCTTCGTTCATACCGCTGGCTGAAGGCAATGATCTTCACAGTAGAGGAGATTAATCGTGATCCTGTCCTGCTTCCAAATGTCACTCTGGGGTATCTGATAGCTGACACTTGTCTTGCCGAGGGTTCGACCCTGAGTGCCGCTTTAGCTTTGGTAACCGGGCAAGAGGAGACGGTGTCAGGAGCAGAGTGCAACGGAGCCCCAATGGTGCCAGTTATTATCGGAGACGCCCGTTCCTCTGCCTCAATAGTGGTGGCTGACACACTGGGAGTGTTTGACATCCCTATGGTATAAAAAAAAACATTCTGTATATTTCTTAGCTTTCTGCGTTGAATTTTTAATTTTGCTAGTTGGTTGAGTAATTTTTTAATTTATATTTATTATTTTTTATACTGTATAATTTTCATTGCACATTTGCATTTTGCTGATGCTTTTATCAAACTTAGTGAAGAAAACTTAGCACATTCAATGTATTCATTTTATCATTTCTGTTTTTCCTGGGAATCAAACCCTTAACTTTGACATTGCTAGCATTAAGCCCTACCAGCTGAGCCACTGCATCTGTAACCAAAATGTTTAAATGTACTTCTTTTTTGGTTAAAAACTGTGCTATTCAGTTTCCCCAAAATGATGCACTTTTGTTTTTATCGAAGCGTAATTTCAAAACATTTCATTCATCTCACATCAGTTAAACTATATACAAACAGAGTACATGAAAACAGCCCATCTTAAAAATAATAAAAGATAAGAATAGCTTTACTTTTGTAACAATTTCCTCTCAACTCTGTGTTTTATTTATTCAGGTGAGTTACTTTGCCTCCTGTGCTTGTCTCAGTGACAGTCGCAGATTTCACACTTTTATGCGCACCGTTCCTAGTGATGCCTTTCAGGCCAAAGCCATGGCCCGTCTGCTGCGTCTGCTGGACTGGACCTGGGTCGGTGTGGTTGCAGGAGATGATGACTATGGTAAAAGTGGCATTCAGCTGCTCTTTAAAGAACTGGAGGGTACAGGAGTCTGTGTGGACTACCTGGAGTTCATTCCTAAATCACTCTCACAGAGCAGAATCAGGAGGATTGTGGAGAGGATACGGACTTCCACAGCTCGTGTGGTCGTAACCTTTGCCATCGGTCCAGACCTGAAAGTCCTGTTCCAAGAAGTGGTGGAGCAAAATGTGACCAACAGACAGTGGATAGCCACAGAAGCATGGAGCACCACCACTCAATACTTTGACTCATCAAGCATTCCTTTTCTCGCTGGTACCATTGGCTTTGCCCTGCGCAGGGCTGATATTCAAGGTTTTGGTGCTTTTCTTACCCAGCTCAATCCTTTGAAGCAACCAAATGAACCTTTTGTGAAAGAAGTGTGGGAAAAAATATTTGGCTGCTCACTGGCACAAGACTGGCAGCCTTCATTTGAAAAACCAAGATGCACGGGGACAGAGAATGTGGAGGAACATGGACGCATTTACACAGATGTTTCACAGCTGAGAGTCACTTACAATGTGTATAAAGCTGTGTATGCTATTGCTAATGCTATTCATAACATGATGGCCTGCCAGCCTGGTAAAGGGCCGTTTGAACATGGAGAATGTCCTGATGTGCACAGAATAAAGCCTGGACAGGTAATTTTGATTTGCAGTGCGTTTACAAGACATACTGTACTAACATACAGCTTGACAAAATCATCCCATAATGTTTGTAAGACACTGGTAAACAAACCAAAGGTGACTCGAAAAAAGCAAATAAACAAAAAGTAAGAACAGCATAACTCTAAACAAAACCAGGCGTAGCTGGGGAGGGCTCATCTGTATCTGGCATTGCACTGAATGTACATGCCGAATTTAAAGTAGTTATAAACATAGCATTTATGTACATTTGGCCATGGGTTAATTTATATATTAAGTACATTTAATGATGCCAATTTTTATGTTCATGCATCTTTGTTGTCTTTTTGCAGCTTTTTCAGTATTTAGATGATGTAAACTTCACAACACCGGTGGGTGAGCGTGTCTACTTTGAAGATAATGGAGAGCCATCTGCCTCTTATGACATTATGAACTGGCACGTAGATGAAAGTGGAGCAGTGAATTTTGTCCAGGTGGGGCAATTTGATGCAGCCAAAGGACCAGGACAGGAACTGAACATAAACCTTGAGCGGGTGGTTTGGGGAGGAGGCTGGGCAAACCAGGTAGGAGTCCATTATTTTTCTGATTTACATGTATTTTAGCTCTTATATCTGTCTAAAGAAAGTAGGGATGTATGCCTATATTTTTATTTAAAAGGAAAGCACAAATGCAATGAATCAGTTGTGTTCTAGATGTGCTGTCAGATGTTGTGTTGTAAGAGGTTTGTTGTGAGGTTGATGGATTTTTCTTCCTCTGTAAATCAGGTGCCTGTGTCTGTGTGCAGTATGAGCTGTCTCCCAGGCACAAGGAAGGCTGTACAAAAAGGAAAACCTGTCTGCTGCTTCGACTGCCTTCCTTGTGCAGCAGGGGAAATCAGTAATGTCACAGGTATTAAAAATATTACATTTGTTAATGATGACAAGATCATTACTTTTTAACCCTAGCGACAAATCTAACTATTTTACAAATCTGTATCTTTGCTATAAACATCATCCTCCAGACTCAGCAGAGTGTATTAGGTGTCCAGAGCGGTTTTGGTCAAACACTGAGAGGACAATGTGCATCCCAAAGGTTGTGGAGTTTCTGTCTTTGCAAGATACCATGGGAATTGTCCTGACCGTCTTATCTGTAACTGGAGCAACACTGACCACCACTGTTTTGGGTGCCTTTTTCCGTTATCGTGACACACCCCTGGTGCGGGCGAACAACTCAGAGCTGAGCTTTCTTCTGTTGGTATCTCTCACGCTATGCTTCCTCTGTGCACTTGTTTTTATCGGTCGACCTGCGCCGTGGAACTGCATGCTACGTCACACGATGTTTGGAGTGAGCTTTGTGATTTGCATCGCCTGCATCCTCAGTAAAACTGTGGTGGTGCTGGTGGCTTTTCGGGCCACTCTGCCAGGATCTAACCTGATGCAGTACTTCGGTCCTGTCCAGCAGAGGGCAGGCATCTTCTTTTGCACACTGGTTCAGTTTGTCATATGTTTGTTGTGGCTGCTGTTGGCACCACCTCTGCCCACAGAAAGTGGAGAGCTTGGTGCTCGGGTGATCCTGCAATGCACAGTAGGATCCGTGGTAGGATTTGTACTGGTGCTGGGTTACATCGGCCTGCTCGCAGTTGTTTGCTTTCTGCTGGCTTTTCTTGCTCGTAAGCTTCCGGACAATTTCAATGAGGCTAAATTCATTACTTTTAGCATGTTGATCTTCTGTGCTGTGTGGATTGCATTTGTTCCAGCGTATGTAAGCTCGCCGGGCAAGTACACAGTGGCTGTGGAGATTTTCGCCATTTTGGCCTCCAGTTACGGCCTGCTGCTGTGTATCTTCACCCCGAAGTGTTACATCATTCTGCTCAGACCTGAGAAAAATACAAAAAAGAACATGATGTCGAGATAAAAGTTAAATAATAAAATAATTTTCTGCAAAGACAGCACTTTTCATATGGGAAATATATAATGTAATGAAAAGTGTATACAATATATATATATGTAGAAGTACTAAATAGTAAAGTTATGGTGACATAATTTGAGGTTGCATACATGTATTACAGTAGTTTGCTTTCAATGATAAGTAAAGAGGAATATAAATGTGATGAAGGTTTTGTTTGCATAATGTTTAATTAGATGTACTGTGTCTCAGTAAACAACATCAAATAAATAAACAAACAAACAAAAAAAGATTTTCAAGCATTCATTTTTGACCCTGCATTTTAAAATGTATTAAGCATATATGTAAAATATATTTAGGCAAATACAAATACAGTACTGTGCAAAAGTCTTAGGCCACAATGCTATTATTAGATTTGTTATTTTTGCAATTGTATAGTGATTATATATAATTATTTCTCAGTCTCTTTATTAGAATACAACCAAAAATACAGTAAAAGTTTATGTAGAATTAAAAACAGTATAAAAGTATAAGCTGAAGTGTCAAGTATTTAGGGTAAACTCCTCTTCCACTTGAGCAATAACAGGCAGCTGCAGGATCTCTTAAACCTAAATCAAATTAAATCCTAATTTCTAATTCTAATCGAATGACTTCAGGACTTCAGTCTCCTTAAAAAAGCTCAAGATGTGTTTCGTGCCAAGAGAGTCACACTAAATACTGACTGATGCCTGAAGAGACATTTAGTTCTGAAAAAAAAATTGTTTTTAATTTTGTGTACATATTTCCTGTATTTTCTGTTTGTATCTTAAAAAAAGAGTGAAAAATAAATATGGATAGACATTAAACCTTTGCTAAAACAACAAAGCTGGTAATGGTGGCCTTTTGACTTTACATTATATATACTATTATTTACAAAATTAGAAATGTATTTGCTTGCCATAAAATAAATTTTAAAATATGTTGACAGATGAAGTTAAAACTAAATACATTTATTTAGGCTTTACTTTTCACAAAATTTTATTTAGCATATATTTAAAACATTTTTGCACAGAGAAATTACTTTTTTGTCTTATGGGATGCTGTTTATGCTCATTAATATTCCATGTATTAGACAAGTAGTTCATGTATGGATGTCTGAGCACAATATTTGATTTACAAATTTTGTGGACGTGTGTGGGTCTTATAGCATTATAGCATTCACCATGACTGTTTGAGATAGAATAATGTTTTAAAAAGCCATCAGATATTAATCATATGTAAAAGCAGTTGATAAGAGTTTTAAGCTTATTTAAATCCCCATTTACTTTGTCACTTAAGGCTTAAAAAAACATTTTCAATGATTGCTTACTTAAATGTCCATCTATTTGTTACATTTATCAATAATTTTACAGCAGCACATAATTTACTGATTTGGCTAACACTCTGTGTTATGCTTAGGTTTTTTATGACTTGAGTTGTTTGAGTTTTTATGGTCATGAAGCATATAAAATATATTTTATGATAAATTTATAGATTCAGCAAGCAAAGCAAATTTGTTTCTAAAATGCATGGGGTGAACTTTTATACTCCTCCTAGGGATTCATTGACACCAAACATGGTGAACATGATGTCGAGACATTGCACTTGCTAAATTGCAAAGGGATTTTTGATATCTCGAACGGAGCTGCCATGGCAAGGAAACAAATTTATGGCGAAATCGAAGTGTTGAAGGGTCTAAAATCAAGGGGAAAAAATTTCTTATTTTGATGCCACGTGGGTGTATGTTCGGCCGAAGATTCCGATTGCATCGATGTGCCTATTGTGAGTCCCGGGAATAGTGCCACCAACAGGCGCCATGAAGTGTGTCATTCACAAAGGTGGATTTTTTTGACAGTTGCATGCAATTAACTTTTACATTCATTTTTAAGGCATATTTAAGCCTTACAGTTGCATGCAGTGAACTATTAAATACTCCTCCTAGGGAATTAATGCGATTGACACCAGAATAACATGATGACTTACACAAAGAATATTAATAAACACATCGGCTATTTTGTTTTTCCAAGAAATCTGGAAATTTGCTAGAATAGGGCAGAGTAAACTGTATGTTGAGTTAGCATCTCCATGAAGCTCACCTTGTGTTTGGGCCTGCCCTATGTAACTTGTAAACACTTAAGTCATGTATCATTTTTGCCTCAACATTTTCTAGTTCTCTGATTAGAGACCATAACGTAAAATCTGATTTCAACATTAAATCTTATTATTAACATTATCTCAATTACTGTAAAACTGTTATAGTAACGTTTGTGCAAATCGTTTACTCAAAAAAACGTTGGGTTGCTTTAAAGGTGACATAGAACGATTGAACAGGGTATTTATCCTTTGTCTGTGATGTGACATGTAGACAAATTTTTGTTTTGTTTGGGTCTGTAATGCCTTAGAAGCTTCCTAAAAACCTCTCTCAGATAGCTCTATTAGGGTGGGGATTTTAAACAAGTGGTTTTGCACATATTTGTCTCCCCCTACTGGCTTAACTTGTAATCTCATTACTGATTGGCTGATTTGCTGCCACTCAAAAAATGTAGCCAATTATTTTAAAATGGAGGGGCAGTGAGATGCCTGTGATGTCATAAGCATCAGTTTTTCAGATTGGGCCGTTTTCTGGCTGACATTTCTAAAAGAGGAATTTCTATGAGACTGAGATGTTTAGCATGTCTAGCACTTTTTGTATGTTCGTGAATGCGGGTAGACTACCATTATTCAGCAAAGACAAGGTAAAAATGGTTTTTCATTCTCTGTCCCCTTTAACCCATAGTTAGGTCAAATATGGAGAAACCCAACAGTTGGGTTATAAATAAACCTATGCTGGGTTGATCTTACCCAACTATGGGTTGAAACAACTCAGCATTTGAGTTTAAATAGCCCAGAATAGATTTGTTTAACCCATCTGTTGGGTTTGTCAATATTTGACCCAACTATGGGTTAAACAACCCCGCATTTATTGAGTTTTCTCTCAGAGCTCAAGAAAACAGAATAATCAACTGTTGGCATAAAGATTGCTGATCTTTCTTCATTTACCTTTACACTATAAACAAGTGCATAAGTATAATCAACTTTCATTTTTTATCTTGACTCGTGATGAGTTGCTGTAACTTATTTCAACTTTCAATTTTGTGAGTGTTAACAGAGTAGACGCAACGATGTGACTGACTTCAAACGCACAGCAGCAGCTGCGCTCACTCAAGGTGATTTTATTAACACTCCAATCACATTAGGTACACACCCACATTAACACTCACAGGTGTCTGTGTAGAATCATTCAATTAAATAAGCAAAACAAAACAAAAACATAATACAAGTTGAGAGCACACAGTTAACACCCCCACTTGCTCTCACATGACAATGAAAATAGTGCATTTAAAGCAGGGCTTGTTTGGTGTCACACAGTACATGATGGTAAATATATGCAACATCATTTCCCGAAAATAAATGCAGCAAACTTCATCAGCTTACACTTGGTTGCAGGCTTTGTCAATACATCTGCTACCATTTCATTAGATGGACAATACTCTAACAAGATTACACCATTATTTACAGTAGACCTAATAAAATGATACTTGATGTCTACATGTTTGCATCTTTGTCTGCTTACGGGATTTTTTGCTAAAGCTATTGTACCTTGGTTATCTTCATATACTTTAGGTGGTAAGTACTGACATTGATCAAGATTTTCTAACAGATGTTTAAGATAGAGACATTCTTGGATGGTTGTGGCTAGTGCTATATATTCTGCCTCACAAGTGGACAGTGCGACAGTGGGCTGTTTCTTGGTCTTCCATGAAATCAAAGCACCACATTTGGTTAGACTCACACAATAGCCTGTTGTACTACGTCTGTCATTACTAGCTGCCCAATCTGCATCACAGTATGCTTTTATTCCCAGTGTCTCATTACATTTTGTATAACACAGCTCTTTGTCAATTGTACCTTTAAGATACCTCAGTACATGTTTAACTGTGGCCCATTGCTCAACAGTTGGCTCTGTGAAATACTGTGCCAGTTTGCTTACCACAAAGCTTATATCAGGTCTAGTACAGATGGTCAGATAGATAAGGCTTCCCACTGCCTCTCTATATTTTTTCACATCAGTCATCTTTTCGGCATACTCAGTATAGTCTAATTTTTGTTCACAGGGTGTGGATCTAGGTTTGCAATCCTGCATGTTAAACCTTTCCAATATTTTTCCCACATATTTTGTTTGTGACATTTTCACACAGTTTTCACTCTGGTTAAAATCAATTCCCAAAAAATGCCTGAGTTTGCCCAAGTCCTTCATTTTGAATTTTTCTGTAATCATGTCCTTCACATTTTTGAGTACATTTTCATTACTTGCAGCAATCAACAAATCATCAACCCATATAACAATTATCACTTTTTCATTTTCTGTTTCCCATGTGTAAACACAGTGGTCAGCTTGATTCTGCTCAAAATGGTTTTTGGTTAGGTACTCATGTAGTACTTTATTCCAATTTCTGCCAGATTGTTTTAGCCCGTACAAAGATCTTTCCAATTTACAAACCAATTTTTCATTTGTGTCTGATTTCACCTCATAGCCTTCTGGCTGTTCCATGTAAATTTCATGGTCTATTGGTGCGTTCAGGTAGGCAGTTTTTACATCCATTTGGTGCAGAATCAGGTTTTCTTGCGCTGCTTTTTGCATTATCACTCGGATACTTGTTAAATTAGCTGTAGGAGAAAATGTCTCCTCATAGTCTACACCTTTCTTCTGACTGTATCCTTTTGCTACATAACGTGCTTTGCACTTTTCAGAACCATCTATGTTGTTTTTGATTGCATAAACCCATCTACCCCCCACTACTTTCTTACACTCAGGCAATCTACTTAGGGTAAATGTGTTATTTTCTCTAAGTGACTGCATCTCCTCATCCATCGCAGCAACCCACTCTTTTGATCTGTCTGAGGTTACAGCTTCTGTGAAAGTTACAGGTATGTTAAATGTCACTCTATAACAGTAATCTATGTTAATCTGTACCTGATCAGTTTCCTCATCAGATGCCTGTTGAGAAACATAGTCATGGAGATAGGCTGGCCTCCTCCTCTCTCTAGAAGGGTACCTTGAAGGCTCAGGCATAGCTTCAACTGTCTGGGTCTGAGGACTGCTACTCACTTCTTCCTGTTTGACTGGAACCTGGTCATTTACTGTATTTGCATTCAAATTCTGCCTAGTCCTATTGGCCCTCTGCTCCAGATCATCATCATCTACAATGGTGGTCTGAGTATATTGCTCAACACAGGTCTTAGAAATAAACCTGACTAACCTGTGCTTTTGCACTTTCCTGCTGTCAGGGAAATAGATAATGTATGCTGGACTGCTTTTGTCATAACCAATAAAAACACCTTTTTCACATCTTGGATCCAGTTTTCTTTTATCTTGTTTATAAGTAAAACACTCTGAACCAAACTTTTGCATCTTGGAAAGATTGGGCCTTCTCCCTGTTAACATCTGTACTGGTGTCTGTTTGGTGCGTTTGTTAAAACACCTGTTCCTGATTATGGCTGCTGTCTGCACTGCGTAAGGCCACAAACCTTTAGGTAAACCACTCTCTATCAACATGCACCGTGCCATGTCAAACAGTGTGCGCCAATTACGCTCCGCTGTACCATTTTGATGGGGAGAATAAGGTGCGGAGGTTTCATGTTTAATACCATTCTTAACCAAAAGTGTTTTGTAATGTTTTCCAGTAAACTCAGTACCATTATCAGATCTAAGGCGTTGAATTTTACCATATGGGGCCATATCTGCAAGAAACCTCTCTGTTGCTTGCAGTGTGTCACTTTTATTCTTAAGGGCATATATAAACACTGCACTGGAAAAATCATCAGTGAATGATAAGACATATTTGTACCCCTCTCTTGAATCTGGGTGTATTGGCCCTGCTAAATCTGTGTGCACTAACTCTAAAGGTCTTTTAGCCCTCACATCAGGTTTTCTGTTTCTAGTTTGTGTAAACTTGCCTTGGGTGCACACTTCACAAGATGGAGGTTTGTTCATTGGACCCTTAATTTTCATACCATCAACAATACCCTCTAAACTTTTAACATCATCAAAATTACAGTGTCCCAATATCTCATGCCATGTTTTAAAATCATAGCATCCCTTAACTCGGTCATCACATTCAACAGGTACTGTATGCAAGTAATATAGTCTATCATGTACATGTATTGGAAATTTTGTACCGTCTTTGTGCATCAGAATGTCCTCGCCTTTCTTGAAAATCACCGTTGCTCCGCTGTCAGCCGCTGCTTGCACCGAGAATATATCTTGCGGGTAAGAGGGAATGTACAGCGCCCGTCTCAGCATAGTTTTGAGGTGGCGTCCTCTGCTGTCCATCAAGAAGACCTCTGCATCACCTCGGCGCTCTGCCACTCCTTTGCACTTTGTGCCGTCAGCCAACTCCATGCAATGTGTCCCGGCTTGGAAGTCATCCTCAAACCTCTTGAACTTGGCGATATCTGTGACAATATGCGAGGTTGCACCGCAATCGACCATCAGGCCTCTCGTGTAGATACCCTGGCTCCGTGGCTGGGATCCTGCCGCCCCATCGGTCACCAGGAATACATACTCGTCTGTCCCTTTCTCTGCGGCCCTCCACGTTGCGTCCTGACGCCGTCTCCTTCTGCAGGTTGAGTCACGGTGAGTGTTGTTTTTGCAGTGACTGCACCACAGTTTGCGCTGGCAAGCGCGAGATATGTGTCCTTTCAGACCACACCTGTAGCACACCACGTCCGCTGCAGCCTGCTCAGCTCCACGTTCAGTTGAACTTGCGCTGGCAGGTCTCGCCGTCCTTTGTCGCGCCCGCACTGACATTACGTTGTCCTCGGCGGCTGGGGCACGCATCTTCTCGATGTCCTCGTAGCTTCGAAGCTTAGTTTTGAATTCGGCAAATGTTATCGTCTCATCTGATTGCGTTACATGGATGGCAACTGGTTTAAAAGTCTCAGGAAGCCCCTTCAGAACCATAGCTATCAGCAGTCCGTCACTCAAAGTCTCTCCAGCATTTCGTAATGCCGTGATAGCGGTTTCCGCACGAATAACATATTCAGTCACACTCTCGTTGCTTGGTTTTTGAAGCGAGGTCAGTTCAGTATACAGGCTTATTACTCGTGGCTTTCCTTTACCTGCATAATAGTCTCTCAAAATCTTTAGCGCTGCACGCCCATCATCGGCTGCCTCCCGCATCACTAGCGATAAACTTTTATCGTCCAAGAATTGTATCAATTCTGCATATGCCTCAGCATTTGACGCCGCTTCTTCCGGTGTCTCAACACCTTCGGGCTCCGAAGTGATAATCCTTTTCAGTCCTTGCAGCCGGAGGTGACCCAAAAACTTTGTCTCCCAGAGTTCATAATTTTTCTCGTCCCCATCGAACAAAAGCCGCGACCAGCGACCGCTATGTTCTGACGATCTTCTCGCGTTACTCATGGTGCTACTTCAGCACACTATAAAACAAAAAACGCGGTGTATCTTGACTAACTCTGGGCCCATAACCTGTTAACAGAGTAGACGCAACGATGTGACTGACTTCAAACGCACAGCAGCAGCTGCGCTCACTCAAGGTGATTTTATTAACACTCCAATCACATTAGGTACACACCCACATTAACACTCACAGGTGTCTGTGTAGAATCATTCAATTAAAAAAGCAAAACAAAACAAAAACATAATACAAGTTGAGAGCACACAGTTAACAGTGAGTCTTATGGATTAAGGCATATTTATATGTAGCATGAACAACACATATTCATTACAAGGTCACACAACCACACACGCTCAGTTTGTTTATTTTTTTTTTAAAAAGCCATTGTTTTAATTGATATTCTCTGCTGTTTGCTCACATGCAAAACATGATAATTTAGTAAGAATGCACCAATTATACGCACCATTTATGTCCCTACTCACCTGTTTTGCATGTTCTTTTGCCTCGGGCAAAATCAAGTCTATAAAAGTGGGCTTATCATCTTTCCCTTTCTTTGCAGGATCCTGCACTTGTTGACTTTCTCTCTCAGTGTGTAAAGTGATGGGTTTGATTGTGTTGTTGTGGGTGGTCGGCTTCCTTGCTGAAATAGTCAAGGTGTGTGGTGCAGGTCTGTCCTGTGGTCTGTGGGGCAGATCGGTTTCAGAGAGTCTGTATAAAGACGGAGATGTGATCATTGGTGGTCTGTTTCCTGTTCATGTAGAAGCACCACAACCTGACCTTGACTTTATTCAATCACAGCATGGAGCTCACTGCCAGAGGTAAGTATATTGTGAATATATTGAATGTACATAATCACAAGGTTGTCCATTGTTTAGATATTGAGGGGTTCTGTGGTAACATTTTTTATAAAGTTTCATTTGTTAACTATATTAGTTTATTTGTATTAACGAACAGTAACCAAGATCTATAAATGCTGTGAAAATACTTAATGTTAAGTGATTCATTCACCATTGTTAACAAGTTGAGCTTTACTGTAAAATGTTACCAATGTAATCCAACATAAACTCCAAAAATGTAAACTGTCCAGTTGTTGCCTTAAGAAAGATGCTACTGACCTATTTAACCTAAAAATATTTAGGTGGCCTAACTAAATAATATAATTCAATAAGTTTACTAGTATAAGTTAAGTAACAATTAACTACATGGAATATGTTTATAAGTTACCTGACAAAACTGTTTGAAATTGAATGGCAAGATTTTGTTATATTGAGATAAAATCTGTTTTTAACTTTATATATGCAACAGTTTTTACCAAATTGTATTTTTTTCTCAGTGTTAACCTTCATTCATACCGCTGGCTGAAAGCAATGATCTTCACAGTAGAGGAGATTAATCGTGATCCTATCCTGCTTCCAAATGTTACTCTGGGGTATCTGATAGCTGACACTTGTCTCGCCGAGGGTTCGACCCTGAGTGCTGCTTTAGCTTTGGTAACCGGGCAGGAGGAGACGGTGTCAGGAGCAGAGTGCAACGGAGCCCCAATGGTGCCAGTTATTATCGGAGACGCCCGTTCCTCTGCCTCAATAGTTGTGGCTGACACACTAGGAGTGTTTGATATACCCATGGTATTGTAAAATCACCATAAACAACTTATTTTTTCCATTACATACGCAGTGACTGCTTATTATTTTAAGTACCCTCTAAAAATTGGTGCTAAATAGCACTAAAAGTGGTTCACTGGCTTGAAATGATTGGAAATCATTTTTAGTGCTATAACATCATCTATGTAGAACCTGTGTAGCACATGTGTAGAACCATATTGTGCTATGTTATACCATAAGTGGTGTTTTGGTCATGCTTTAGCAGCACTCATGGTTCTACAGAGGTCTATATTGGTGCTCTGTAGTGCTAAAAATGGTTCCCAATTGTATAAATTGCGTAGAATTCAACATGAAACTTACTTTAAAAAATGGATGCAAAAATGACGCACTATATTTTAAAGTAAATCCAGCCTTTATTTTTTTCAGTATAGCAAAAATTTGACTTAGTACTGTACTGTATGTTCTCACATCACCCCTCTTATATTGTGTAAATTTTCAGAGTGTTTAAGATAACTTAAGAGTTGAAGTCACATACAGTATTCATGATTTACACAAAGACTTTGTTATGTGAACACTATTATAAATTGTTTAAAATATAAAGGGATGTTATTTTGCTTTTTTCCCAAACTTAACTCAAAACAGGCGCCAATGATGTCAGGAGAACGTGACCATGTTTTATAAATTTGGCATACAAAACTTACTTTTTTTTCTGCTAAAGTTTTTTTTGCAAAGGCACATTTCAAAGAGCTATTACTGTACTGTATATACAGTAAAGTTTTATCCCATATTTAGTAAACAATAAGTATTATTTCATTGCTTTTAACAGGTGTTAAATGGGTGCTTTTGTTTTTTTCTTACGAATTCCAGAATTTCTACCAAATTGTTACCCATTTTATACTGTTTTCCCCTCAGCTCTGTGTGTTTTATTTATTTAGGTGAGTTACTTTGCCTCCTGTGCTTGTCTCAGTGACAGTCGCAGATTTCACACTTTCATGCGCACCGTTCCTAGCGATGCCTTTCAGGCCAAGGCCATGGCCCGTCTGCTGCGTCTGCTGGACTGGACCTGGGTCGGTGTGGTTGCAGGAGATGATGACTATGGTAAAAGTGGCATTCAGCTGCTCTTGAAAGAACTAGAAGGTACAGGAGTCTGTGTGGACTACCTGGAGTTCATTCCTAAATCGCTCTCACAGAGCAGAATCAGGCGGATTGTGGAGAAAATCCGGACTTCCACAGCTCGTGTGGTGGTAACCTTTGCCATCGGAACAGACATTAAAATTCTGTTCAAAGAAGTGAGGGTGCAGAATGTGACCAACAGACAGTGGATAGCCACAGAAGCATGGAGCACTTCAATACAGTTTTTTGACCTGGCCACCATTCCTCTTCTCGCTGGTACCATTGGCTTTGCCCTGCGCAGGGCTGATATTCAAGGTCTTGGTGCTTTTCTTGCCCAGCTCAATCCTTTGAAGCAACCAAATGAACCTTTTGTGAAAGATGTATTGGAAGCTATTTTTGGCTGCTCGCTGGCCCAAGACTGGCAGCCTTCATATGAAAAACCAAGATGCACGGGCACAGAGAATGTGGAGGAACATGGACGCATTTACACAGATGTTTCACAGCTGAGAGTCACTTATAATGTGTATAAAGCTGTTTATGCTATTGCTAATGCTATTCATAACATGATAGCCTGTCAGCCTGGTAAAGGGCTGTTTGAACATGGAGAATGTCCTGATGTGCACAGAATAAATCCAAGACAGGTACACAGAGGATAGGAATTTATCTTCGGTTTTGTACATTAGACCAACACTTTGCATTGATTTTTTTTGTCATATAGCTGCTGTATATTTTCTTTTTTGTTGTCTTTTACAGCTTCTTCAGTATTTAAAGGCTGTAAACTTCACAACACCTGTAGGTGAGCGGGTCTACTTTGAAGATAATGGAGAGCCATCTGCCTCTTATGACATTATGAACTGGCACGTAGATGAAAGTGGAGCAGTGAATTTTGTCCAGGTGGGGCAATTTGATGCAGCCAAAGGACCAGGACAGGAACTAAACATAAACTCTGAGCGGGTGGTTTGGGGAGGAGGCTGGGCAGACCAGGTAGGCATTGAGATACTAGGGTTCTTTTTTCCTTAAATTCAGTGGCTTTAAGATATTTGGTCACTTAATACAGTGGTTCTCAAATTGGGGTCTGGGGCCCCCAGGGGGGCCGCGAGATGGTGCCAGGGGGGCCCCAGTTTTATGACATTTTATAAAATACATTCATTTATCATGAATTCTGTGTAATTAAACAAAAAAAAAAAACAAGGCTACTAACCAACAGCACTACTTTGTATAACTTAATATGTTTTGTTTAATTAAAATGTTACATTTTAGAACAGTTTTTGTCATAAATTTTCTTTCGGGGAGCCGCGAAGGAATGCACTGTACACAAGGGGGGCCGCACGCGGAAAAAGTTTGAGAACCACTGATAATACACAAACAAAAATGAGCAAAGTAAGTTAAACTGTACATGTGTCTATGATCCATTTACATTTATAGGTCATAGATAACATACTTTAATGTGTGGAGAGCGGAGACACATGTCTTTGAGATGAGCCTATGACTATGTTTATGAGAATCTGCACAGTATGTGTGTTTTATAGAAATGGCTCACCACATCAAGCATTGTTCTCCTTTATGTGCTTGTTGTACTGTCAGATATTGTGTTGATGGATTTTTCTTCCTCTGTAATTCAGGTGCCTGTGTCTGTGTGCAGTATGAGCTGTCTCCCAGGCACAAGGAAGGCTGTACAAAAAGGAAAACCTGTCTGCTGCTTCGACTGCCTTCCTTGTGCAGCAGGGGAAATCAGTAATGTCACAGGTATTAAAAATATTACATTTGTTAATGATGACAAGATCATTACTTTTTAACCCTAGCGACAAATCTTACTGTTTTACAAATCTGTATCTTTGCTATAAACATCATCCTCCAGACTCAGCAGAGTGTATTAGGTGTCCAGAGCGGTTTTGGTCAAACACTGAGAGGACAATGTGCATCCCAAAGGTTGTGGAGTTTCTGTCTTTGCAAGATACCATGGGAATTGTCCTGACCGTCTTATCTGTAACTGGAGCAACACTGACCACCAGTGTTCTGGGTACCTTCTTCCGTCATCGTGACACACCCCTGGTGCGGGCGAACAACTCAGAGCTGAGCTTTCTTCTGTTGGTATCTCTCACGCTATGCTTCCTCTGTGCACTCGTTTTTATCGGTCGACCTGCGCCGTGGAACTGCATGCTACGTCACACGATGTTTGGAGTGAGCTTTGTGATTTGCATCGCCTGCGTCCTCAGTAAAACTGTGGTGGTGCTGGTGGCTTTTCGGGCCACTCTGCCAGGATCTAACCTGATGCAGTACTTCGGTCCTGTCCAGCAGAGGGCAGGCATCTTCTTTTGCACACTGGTTCAATTTGTCATATGTTTGTTGTGGCTGCTGTTGGCTCCTCCTCTGCCCACAGAAAGTGCAGGAGGAGAGCTTGGTGCTCGGGTGATCCTGCAATGCACAGTAGGATCAGTGGTGGGATTTGTACTGGTGCTGGGTTACATCGGCCTGCTCGCATTTATTTGCTTTCTGCTGGCTTTTCTTGCTCGTAAGCTTCCAGACAATTTCAATGAGGCTAAATTCATTACTTTTAGCATGTTGATCTTCTGTGCTGTGTGGATTGCATTTGTTCCAGCGTATGTAAGCTCGCCGGGCAAGTACACAGTGGCTGTGGAGATTTTCGCCATTTTGGCCTCCAGTTACGGCCTGCTGCTGTGTATCTTCACCCCGAAGTGTTACATCATTCTGCTTAGACCTGAGAAAAATACAAAAAAGAACATGATGTCGAGATAAAAGTTAAATAATAAAATAATTTTCTGCAAAGACAGCACTTTTCATATGGGAAATATATAATGTAATGAAAAGTGTATAAAATATATATACATGTAGAAGTACTAAATAGTAAAGTTATGGTGACATAATTTGAGGTTGCATACATGTATTACAGTAGTTTGCTTTCAATGATAAGTAAAGAGGAATATAAATGTGATGAAGGTTTTGTTTGCATAATGTTTAATTAGATGTACTGTGTCTCATAACAACATAAAATAAATAAACAAACAAACAAACAAGAAAGATTTTCAAGCATTCATTTTTGACCCTGCATTTTAAAATGTATTAAGCATATATGTAAAATATATTTAGGCCAATACAAATATATATACAGTACTGTGCAAAAGTCTTAGGCCACCATGCTACCATTAGATTTGTTGTTTTTGCAATTGTATAGTGATCATATATAATTATTTCTCAGTATATTAGAATACAACCAGAAAATACAGTAAAAGTGTATGTAGTATTAAAACAGCATAAAAGTTTAAGCTGAAGTGTCAAGTATTTAGGGTAAACTCCCTTCAACTTGAGCAATAGCAGGCAACTGCAGGATCTCTTAAACCTAAATGAAATTAAATCCTAATTTCTAATTCTAATCGAATGACTTCAGGACTTAAGTCTCCTCAAAAAAGCTCAAGGTGTTTCGTGCCAAAAGAGGTCACACTAAATACTGACTGATGTCGGAAGAAGACATTTAGTTCTGAAATTTTTTATTTTTTATTTTGTGTACATATTTCCTGTATTTTCTGTTTGTATCTGAAAAAAAGAGTGAAAAATAAATATGGATGGACATTAAAACTTTGCTAAAACAACAAAGCTGGTAATGGTGGCCTTTTGACTTTTGCACAGTACTGTGTATATATGTGTGTGTGTGTGTGTGTGTGTGTGTGTGTGTGTGTGTGTGTGTGTGTGTGTGTGTGTGTGTGTGTGTGTGCGTGTGCGTGCGCGTGCGTGTGCGCGTGTGTGTGTGCGTGCGTGCGTGCGTGCGTGCGTACATACACACAGACACACACACACACACACATATGGTGTGGTCCTGGTCAAGACAATCTAGTGAACTCCAAACTGAATGTCAGAATGGGAAATAAAGGTAATTTGAGCGTGGCATGGTTGTTGGTGCCAGACGGGCCGGTCTGAGTATTTCACAATCTGCTAAATTACTGGGATTTTCACGCACAACCATTTCTAGGGATTACAAAGAATGGTGTTAGAAGGGAAAAACATATACCAGGGGCGTAGCCACGAGGGGGCCTGGGTGGGCCTTGGCCCCCTCATTTACATGACCGGCCCCCTCAGATTTCCAATTCCTTAAAATAAAATAAATAAAATAAGAAAATGATGATTTCTTAGTCTGATTGATAGATTGACCAATCAAAATGCTGTGCGGTAAGATGCATCTGTTTTTAAACTTGATTGGATTAGCTCATGTCACCTGTTGTTGTGCGTAACTTACGCTGTCATCTTCACATGAGAGTTCATTAATATTCGGTGGCAATGGCAGCCGTGCACGCAAAGTACAATATTACACTTTTTCAAAAAAGCACGTAAAGATGAGCTAGAAGGAGAAAATGTGCCATCTACATCATCTGAGTCTGCTTCTGCGACAGTAAGTGAAGTGGCACCTGAGGCTTCTTAGGACACAGAAACGCCTACATCACAGAAGTGTAGCGGTGAGACTTCCACGACACAGATCGGCATAATAATGCCCAATGATTTGTCCCATGGTTTGAATTATAGCCGCTGAGCTATGTTGTATGCTGTTATGCTGATGAAACAGTGAAGTAAAAATGCTGTGATTTTATGCTGTATAATATGTTTGCTTGTAAATCTTTCCTTGCTGTTTTTCGAATGTAAATTGGTGGATTTCTGTACTGAGTACAATGACATCATTGACACTTTTCATAATTGCCCTCATAGACTCATGTTAAGGGTAATAGAACCAGGGCTTGACATTAACACCCGCCAAATGCGGGTAGATTTCGTCTGTGGCGGGTAAGACAGCCAATCCCACTTGCCACTTTGGCAGGTTGAATATAATTTTTTTATTGTAGTTTTCTTAAAAGTTATGCGAAATGATAAACAATGCGCATTGCGAAACTGGGAAACTACAACTCCCATGAGCACTCTCTACCCAGTGCAACGCACAGAGACCATTTGTTGAGACGCGCGAGCGATCAGCGGAGCGTTGTGGACCAAAGCCCCACCTTCCAGAGAGTGTGAGAGAGCTGATGGATTTGCGAATGCACAAGAGGACGCAGTCTGAGTGCATACACACTTTGGGAAAGATAAAACAATTGCATGGAAGTGATTGAAGATATAAATTGCGTGCACACTCTCAGGGCAAGAGCGGAGAGAAATTCAGCGCATACCTGAATGCACACGAAATCAAAGGAAACCCGCCAGCTGAGAGGTTCGCGCATCAATTAAATGCAACAACAATGCCCACTTCAACATTTGTTATTAAAAGTCTTAAATAACTTTTAACAGAAACCATGATCAAGCTTATAAAATACAATCTGCATAAACAAGTTGACAGTAAAATTCATTTACATTTCTTGACAGTATTTACTGCTGTTGTTAATAAATATTTAAAGTGGTTGTTGAGGAGTTTTGTGTTTATCTTTTCAGTTAATCTTCTACTACACCCTGCTCCACTTTTAATATATTCAATTAAAGTTCATCTACTTATGCCTTACTTGCATGTTTTTCATGCACCAAAATATGTGATATGATCTATACTGATATACCTGGTTTATACCAGCTAATAAATGTAGTCTTAATTTGGGTGGTCAGACTGCATTTGAAATTCAATATGCATCTAATTTAGCTAAACCAAGTAAATTTGCTCGAATTAAAGGCATTTAGGATGCCAAAGTCAAGTTTAATCATATAAACTTTAT
This sequence comes from Misgurnus anguillicaudatus, assembly GCF_027580225.2. Lineage (NCBI taxonomy): Eukaryota > Metazoa > Chordata > Actinopteri > Cypriniformes > Cobitidae > Misgurnus > Misgurnus anguillicaudatus. The sequence continues at coordinate 15,792,427 of NC_073351.2, forward strand.
TTACCACCAACACAATTGTGGCCAGTGAAAATGCTGAGTGGCTAGTAAATTTGGAAAACAACTAGCCACTTTAGCTGGTGAGCAAAAAAGTTAATGTCAAGCCCTGAATAGGAATAATCACCAAGCTATGTTGTGCGGTTATGTGTCTGCATGTTCTGCTCAAACGGTACATATATATGAGTTGCCCCCTCATTTTAAGATGGGACCCCCCAAAAATAACATTCTGGCTACGCCCCTGCAGTATACAGCAGTCCTGTGGGCGAAAATGCCTTGTTGATGCTAGAGGTCAGAGAAGAATGGGCCGACTGATTCAAGCTGATAGAAGAGCAACTTTGACTGAAATGACCACTCGTTACAACCGAGGTATGCAGCAAAGCATTTGTGAAGCCACAACACGCACAACCTTGAGGTGGATGGGCTACAACAGCAGAAGACCCTACCGGGTACTCATCTACACTACGAATAGGAAAAAGAGGCTACAATTTGCACGAGCTTACTAAAATCCTCTCATGGCTACTTCCAGCAGGATAATGCACCATGTCACAAAGTTTGAATAATTTCAAATTGGTTTCTTGAACATGACAATGAGTTCACTGTACTAAAATGGCCCCCACAGTCAGCAGACCTCAATCCAATAGAGCATCTTGGATGTGCATCCCACAAATCTCCATCAACTGCAAGATGCTATCCTATCAATATGGGCCAACATTTCTAAATAATGCTTTCAGCACCTTGTTGAATCAATGCCACGTAGTATTAAGGCAGATCTGAAGGTAAAAGGGGGTAAAACATAGTATTAATGGTGTTCCTAATAATCCTTTAGGTGAGTGTATGTATATATATATATATATATATATATATATATATATATATATATATATATATATATATATATATATATATATATATATATATATATATATAAGCATTTGTGAAGCCACTCTTCACATATATATATATGTGTGAAGAGTTTGGTTCCAAAACGAAATAAATCGATTTTGACAAATTTTGGTAAAAATGTGTTTTCTATACCAAGAAAGTGACCACTATTTTCTGTTACAAACTTTCACATAGCATCTTTAGGTTATAAAAACATAAAAAATTCAAATCCATAACTTGATTTTCAAAGATTTATTATAAAAACTGATTATTTTTTCCAAAAAATGCAATAAATCCATGACAAGTTTTTATTCAAAATGCTATAGATCTATTGAATCAATAGCCTATATAAATGTGCATTCATCTTTGCCATGTTATATTAATTTAGTTGACTAGTTGTACACACTAATTAAAATATAAACATTAATGTCATTAATCAAAACACTTACTTTGTCATAGCAAGAACACTGTCATTGCTGCGGTTATACTTGACGTCGTTGCTTACCGCTTTTCACAGCGATCAGCTGTAACATGTTTTGGTCCTGCTCGATTTTCGTTGACTTTGAGTAAAATTATGGAAAGTTTTTCATAAGATCCCCTGGGGTCAATGTGTTATCATGACAGAAACTTAATCCTGTCGACCCGGGCAAACAAGCACCCGTCTCCCGAGTGCCTCTCATGTAAATTGTTAGATTTTGATGGCTTACGTTTCTTTCCCATCACAGAAAACCATCACAGGCTTATCAATGCTATTAAAGTATTATTTTGTTTTTGTTTGTTTGTTGATCACGAAGTACAAAGTAGATGAGAAAAACTAGGATTCTGTGTACTCAACGCGCCGCCATTGCTTGTTTACATTGCGTGAATGGTGTGCTGTAATCTGTGGAGTGGATTTATGGCATTCTGTGGAAAAGGGAGAGTGGCGTTTATTGCATTTTGGGAAAAAAAGGAGAAAAGATGACAGAATAACACGGCGTATATTGGATTTTGCATAAAATTAAGAATTTACTTTTAAATACTGACCTGATATAATACTGATTCTGGCAGTAACTCAGTTTTTTCAAAAATGCCGTTTATTGCATTTTGGAACCAAACTCTTCATATATATATATATATATATATATATATATATATAGTATTATTTACAAAATTTGAAATGTATTTGCTTGCCCTTAAAATACATTTTAAATATGTTGACAGATGAAGTTTAAACTAAATACATTTATTTAGGCCTCACTTTCTACAATTTTTTTTAGCATATATTTAAAACATTTTTGCCCAGAGAAATTAATATTTTGTCTTATGGGATGCTGTTTATGCTCGTTAATATTGCATATATGGTAGGTTACACACAAATCATTTATACATTATCACAGATTAGGCAATTAGTTCATGTATGGATGTTTGAGCACAATATTTGTTTTACAAGCTTTGTGGACGTGTGTGGATCTTTACATTCTTGGATTATATTGGCCGAGAAAATATTGCATTCACCTTGACAATGTTTGAGGTAGAATAACGCTTTAAAAAGCTGTCAGATATAATTCATATGTAAAACCAGTTGATAAGAGTTTTTAGATTATTTAAATCCCCATTTATGTTGTCACTTAAGACTTTAAAAAAACATTTCCAATGATTGCTTACTTAAATGTCCATCTATTTGTTACATTTATCAATAATTTAAACAGCAGCAAATAATTTATAATAAGTTTTTATGGTCATAAGACACATAAAATATATTTTATGATGATTTATAGATTCAGCAGGCAAAGCTATTTTTTTATATTTTTTTAAACACTTTTGGGCACTTTGGGTGCCTTAACATGCCTCGAAAACTCTTGAAATTTGGCACAGATGTCAGAGTCGTCCATGATTGCGACCGGACAAAGGAACGAGGGCGTGGCAGGGGGGCTCTGCAGCATCCATTGTAATGCAAAAACAAACCATTGGTGCACAGATTGTGCAAACATGTACGCACATGTACGAAAGTTTGTACCATATATATCTCATTGACCCGAACAACTTTCGCCCTCACACTTTTTTGAACCGCCCAACAGGAAGTAGGCTCCTCCTAGGGAATTCATGCGATTGACACCAAACGTGGTGAACATGATGTCGAGACATTGCACTTGCTAAATTGCAAAGGGATTTTTGATATCTCAAACGGTGCTGCCATGGCAATGCGACAAATTGATGGCGAAATCGGAGAAACAGGAAGGGTCTAATATCAAGGGCAAAAAAATGTCTTATTGTGATGCCACACGGGCTGTATGTTCGGCCGAAGATTCCGGTTGCATTGATGTGCCTAAGAAAAGAAGAGGAGTATATAAAGAGCCTCAGAGATTGCAAACGGTGCAGTTTATTCCAGCCAATCCGGTGAGAGGAGTTGAGTGTTTCGGTGAGCGCAGCATTGAAAAGGCGGAGGAATAATGTTGACTGGGGGAAGAAGGATCTAGGGGCACACAAGATTGGGCTGAGTATCAAACCATTTAAATCAGTGTTTCTCAAACTTTTTCTGCCATTCCCCACTTTGGAGGTAGGAAAGGGTTCCGAGCCCCACCTGTCCCCAATCGCCCCAACAAAATGGTAATCAACTAGGCTTTAAGTTTAACTTTTGAAATTTATTTAATTACATCAATATTTTAAAACATTACAACATTAAACACCTCCAATAAAGGGGCAAATGTATTATCACTTTGCATGAATTAAAACTTTGTGACCAAATTTCCTCCCGTTTTTCATGCCCCACTTTTAATGTTCCTATTCCCCACCAGTGGGGCCCGCCCCACACTTTGAGAAATGCTGATTTAAATGATGATTGGTAAACAAGTGATACGTTCTGAGTGTTTGCAACTGGAATACTCGCCAGAAGCGCCATCAAAGGAGGATTTCCGGTGTTGGGCAAACGAAGGAAAGATGATTTAGCCAACGTCTGGAAGGAGAAAGAGACAGAGGGAGAGTATTAGCGTTGCTCGTGAGTACTTTTGAATATTTGTGAAAACAACAGCTCATTGGAGAATAAACCACGCAGCGAGTATTGTGAGTTCTAGCCTCGCAGGTGAGCGGCCCCACCATGGAAGCAAGTTGTGGAAGAGACAGTGGTGTCAAGACGGCGACGGCTGTATCTCGACCCTCCATCGTAATCAGCGGCCAGCAAATCCCAGGACAAACCCCAGTCAGCCGTGGTTATGACCTTATTTCACTAAAGTGTGTGGAGTGCAGTGGGTGAGTCCGTGTCCTTGCCATGAGTGTGTACACTTGAAAGGTTTGCAGTGCTATGCTGTGCTTGTGTCGTCAGTGACCACCTTTAGGCTGAAGTGAGTCTTGGGAGAGTAAGTGGACGCTGCGACTGGTGGAGAACATCTCTATCTATATGCCCTTCATGACCCCCTTGTATGGATATCCGGTAACGGCGGCCTGCATCGACATTATGTATTGACATCCCGGGTTGACATCGTGGAATTTCCTGGCCTTAAAGAGGTGGTGGTGAACTAACAAGGCAAGTAAGACTTCTGTGAGTAAAGAGGAAAATATCTGTAAGGAGAAAATTTGACTGCTGAAGGAGGAAATTAGCTGTGTGAATAATTTTGTCTGTTGTGGAGCCCTTCAAGATTCGACCCTGTCTAGATCTCTGGCCCTGTCGGTCGGAAGAGAAGAGAGGGAAGCGTTCGGCCCACCGCAGCAGCCTCCAGCTTAGCAGCTTTCTATCGGAGTCTCAGAGCAGGCGAATGCCAAGATACCAACCACCGCTTAAGGTCTGAGAATTCCTTTTATTCACTGTTCGGCAGTCTTACCCATCACAAGTCCACCAGCCAGGATAAAATTATTCTACGTGAGCCCCCACCTGTTACCTGAAAGTAAAGCCCCCGTCACCTGTGAAGTACTTACCTTTGCCCATAGCTTAGAGCTACCAGATTGTGTTGTATGCCACCAAAGAAAAGTAAAGCCCACGTCACCTGTGAAGTACTTACCTTTGCCCATAGCTAAGAGCTAACAGATTGTGTTGTACGCCGCCCAAGTGGAAGCAAAGCCCCAGTCACCTGTGAAGTACTTACCTTGTGTGAACAGCAAAGAGTCAGGGTATTGTGTTGAGTGCCGCTTGAAGTCAAAGCACCGTTCCAGCTAAATTGTACAGTGTCTGCCATTTGGGAACCACTCAGAGCCAGTATACTGTGTTGCACATCTCCTTGCAGGCCGAAGAGCACTCTGTGCCTGTCTCGCATACCCATCTTGTTGTTTACTTACCTGTGTTTCCCACCGCAGCTTGAGTGCCCTCCCTCCCACAGTACTTACCTGTGCCTCCATCTAGGGAACCGGTGGTGCGCGTACAAACCCAGGTATTGACACTCCACCATTCAAACTACTCACCCTCTGTTCTCTTTACGCCCAGGAAAAGGCGGGAGCCCCGGGATCGGTACCCTGCAAACAGAACACACCAGAAACCAGTGAATAAGCTGTTAATGTCGCAAGGATAGGAGAAGTAGAAAAGGACCCACCTGAGACGTACCTGCGACCGAGTCACGGAGACTCGAGACTGCCCTCCAACCTGTTGGATTTTAGTTTCCCCTTTCCCCCTCTCCCACCTTCTTTTAAGTAAATTAATAAAGTTTGTTTTAATTATACCTACATTCTCTCGTGTGTCTGGTCATTGGGGTGTCTTTGGGAACTCCTCGGGGTGGAAACTAGGAAGGGGCATGACTGGCAACATCTGTGGTCCGCTCCGACCTGTGACATTAACATTATCTCAATTACTGTAACACTGTTATAGTTACGTTTGTGTAAATGGTTTACTCAAAAAATGTTGGGTTTAACCCATAGTTAGGTCAAATATGGAGAAACCCAAAAGTTGGGTTATAAATAAACCTATGCTGGGTTGATCTTACCCAACTATGGTTTGAAACAACACAGCATTTGAGTTTAAATAACCTAGAATAGATTTGTTTTACCCAACAGCATGGGTTTGTCAATATTTGACCCAACTATGGGTTAACCAACCCAGCATTTATAGAGTTTTCTCTCAGACCTAAAAAAAAAGATTAATCAGCTGTTGGCATAAAGATTGCTGATCTTTCTTCATTTCCCTTTACACTATAAACAAGTGCACTAACATTTTTAAGTATAATCAACTTTTGTTTTTTTATCTTGACTCGTGATGAGTTGCTGTAACTTAATTCAACTTTTAATTTTGTGAGTATTTCTCCTGTAGCATGAACAAAACCACACAATGGCTCAGTTTGTTTATTCTTTAGAAATAAAGCCATTGTTTTAATTGATATTCTCTGCTGTTTGCTCACATGCAAAACATGATAATTTAGTAAGAATGCACCAATTATACGCACGATTTATCTCCCTACTCACCTGTTTTGCATGTTCTTTTGCCTCAGGCAAAATCAAGTCTATAAAAGGGGGCTTATCATCTTTCCCTTTCTTTGCAGGATCCTGCACTTGTTGACTTTCTCTCTCAGTGTGTAAAGTGATGGGTTTGATTGTGTTGTTGTGTGTGGTTGGCTTCCTTGCTGAAATGGTCAAGGTGTGTGGTGCAGGTCTGTCCTGTGGTCTGTGGGGCAGATCGGTTTCAGAGAGTCTGTATAAAGACGGAGATGTGATCATTGGTGGTCTGTTTCCTGTTCATGTAGAAGCACCACAACCTGACCTTGATTTTATTCAATAACAGCATGGAGCTCACTGCCAGAGGTAAGTATATTGTGAATATATCAAATGTAACATAATCGCAAGGTTGTCCATTGTTTAGATATTGAGGGGTCTTGAGAAATATAGTCATACAATTTTCAATTAAGTTCCATTTGTTAACTATATTAGTTTACATGAACAGTGTTATTTGTATTAACTAACAGTAACCAAGATCCGTAAATGCTGTGAAAATACTTAATAATGTTAAGTAATTAATTCACTATTGTTAACAAGTTGAGCTTTACTGTAAAATGTTACCAATGTAATCCAACATAAACTCCAAAAATGTAAACTGTCCAATTGTTGCCTTAAGAAAGATGCTACTGACCTATTCAACCTATAAATATTTAGGTGGCCTAACTAAATAATATAATTCAATAAGTTTACTAGTATAAGTTAAGTAACAATTAACTGTTACTACATGGAATAAGTTACCTGAAAAAAATTGAATGGCAGGATTTTATTACGTAGAGATATGATCTGTTTATATCTTTACATATGCAACAGTTTTTACCAAATTGTATTTTTTCTCAGTGTTGACCTTCGTTCATACCGCTGGCTGAAAGCAATGATCTTCACAGTAGAGGAGATTAATCGTGATCCTGCCCTGCTTCCAAATGTTACTCTGGGGTATCTGATAGCTGACACTTGTCTCGCCGAGGGTTCGACCCTGAGTGCTGCTTTAGCTTTGGTAACCGGGCAGGAGGAGACGGTGTCAGGAGCAGAGTGCAACGGAGCCCCAATGGTGCCTGTCATTATCGGAGACGCCCGTTCCTCTGCCTCAATAGTGGTGGCTGACACACTGGGAGTGTTTGATATACCCATGGTATTGTAAAATAAACGCCGCAACTGCTTATTATTTTTGTCAAAGTACCCTCTGAAAATTGGTGCTAACCAGCACTAAAAGTGGTTCACTGGCTTGTAATGATTGGAAATAATTTTAGTGCTATAACATCATATATGTAGAACCTGTGTAGCACATGTGTAGAACCATATTGTGCTAAGTTATACCATAAGTGCTGCTTTGGTGGTGCATGTTTAGCACCACTCATGGTTCTATACAGAGGTGCTATATAGGTTCTCTGTAGTACTAAAAATGGTTCCCCTATGATTAAGAGCTTTTAGTGTTAACACCATTTCTTTTAGAGTGAATGTTGTTAGGTGAAAATTTGAGAAGTGTTACAAAAATGCAACTCTGGGTTGTCAATGTAGCAAAAAATTGACTTAGTACTGTACAGTGTGTTCTCACATAATTTTCAGAGTGTTTAAGATTGAGTCAAAGTCACATAGAGTATTTATGATTTACACAAAGACTTTGTTATATGAACACCATTATAAATTGTTTACAATATACAGGAATGTTATTTTGCTTTTTTCAAACTTAACTCAAAACAGGCACCAATGATGTCAGGAGAAAGTGACCATGTTTTGTAAATTTTATTTTTTTCTGTTAAAGGTTTTTGCAAAGAGCTATTACTGTACTGTATATACAGTAAAGTTTTATCCCATATTTAGTAAACAATATGTATTATTTCATTGCTTTTAACATGTGTTAAATGGGTGCTTTTGTTTATTTTCTTACGAATTACAGAATTCCCGAATTTCTCATGTTACCAAATTGCTACCCATTTTTCCCTCAACTCTGTGTGTTTAATTTATTCAGGTGAGTTACTTTGCATCCTGTGCATGTCTCAGTGACAGCAGCAGATTTCACACTTTCATGCGCACCGTTCCTAGCGATGCCTTTCAGGCCAAGGCCATGGCCCGTCTGCTGCGTCTGCTGGACTGGACCTGGGTCGGTGTGGTTGCAGGAGATGATGACTATGGTAAAAGTGGTGTTCAGCTGCTCTTTAAAGAACTAGAAGGTTCAGGAGTCTGTGTGGACTACCTGGAGTTTATTCCTAAATCACTCTCACAGACCAGAATCAGGCGGATTGTGGAGAAAATCCGGACTTCCACAGCTCGTGTGGTGGTAACCTTTGCCATAGGACCAGACATTGAAATTCTATTCAAAGAAGTGAAGGTGCAGAATGTGACCAACAGACAGTGGATAGCCACAGAGGCCTGGAGCACTTCAATACAGTTTTTTGACCTGGCCACCATTCCTCTTCTCGCTGGTACCATTGGCTTTGCCCTGCGCAGGGCTGATATTCAAGGTCTTGGTGCTTTTCTTGCCCAGCTCAATCCTTTGAAGCAACCAAATGAACCTTTTGTGAAAGATGTATGGGAAGATATTTTTGGCTGCTCGCTAGCCCAAGACTGGCAGCCTTCATTTGAAAAACCAAGATGCACGGGCACAGAGAATGTGGAGGAACATGGACGCATTTACACAGATGTTTCACAGCTGAGAGTCACTTATAATGTGTATAAAGCTGTTTATGCTATTGCTAATGCTATTCATAACATGATGTCCTGTCAGCCTGGTAAAGGGCCGTTTGAACATGGAGAATGTCCTGATGTGCACAGAATAAATCCAAGACAGGTACACAGAGGATAGGAATTTATCTTCGGTTTTGTACATTAGATCAACACTTTGCATTGATTTTTTTTTGTCATATAGCTAGTGTATATTTTCTTTTTTGTTGTCTTTTTACAGCTTCTTCAGTATTTAAAGGCTGTAAACTTCACAACACCGGTGGGTGAGCGTGTCTACTTTGAAGATAATGGAGAGCCATCTGCCTCTTATGACATTATGAACTGGCACGTAGATGAAAGTGGAGCAGTGAATTTTGTCCAGGTGGGGCAATTTGATGCAGCCAAAGGACCAGGACAGGAACTAAACATAAACTCTGGGCGGGTGGTTTGGGGAGGAGGCTGGGCAGACCAGGTAGGCATTGAGGGACTAGGGTTCCTTTTTCCTTAAATTCAGTGGCATGTGTTTATAATCCATTTACATTTATAGGTCATAGATAACATACTTTAATGGGTGGAGAGCGGAACCACACGTCTTTGAAATGAGCCTATGACTATGTTTATGAGAATCTGCACAGTATGTGTGTTTTATAGAAATGGCTCACCACATCAAGCATGTGTGTGAGGCAGCAAAGCAATTGTATTTCATTTGTTCTCCTTTATGTGCTTGTTGTACTGTCAGATATTGTGTTGTTAGAGATTTGTTGTGAGGTTGAAGGAGTTTTCTTCCTCTGTAATTCAGGTGCCTGTGTCTGTGTGCAGTATGAGCTGTCTCCCAGGCACAAGGAAGGCTGTACAAAAAGGAAAACCTGTCTGCTGTTTCGACTGCCTTCCTTGTGCAGCAGGGGAAATCAGTAATGTCACAGGTATTATAATATTACATTTGTTAATGATGACAAGATCATTACTTTTTAACCCTAGCGACAAATCTAACTGTTTTACATATGTTTATCTGTGCTATAACATCATCCTCCAGACTCAGCAGAGTGTATTAAGTGTCCAGAGCAATTTTGGTCAAACACTGAGAAAACAATGTGCATCCCAAAGGTTGTGGAGTTTCTGTCTTTGCAAGATACCATGGGAATTGTCCTGACCGTCTTATCTGTAACTGGAGCAACACTGACCACCACTGTTTTGGGTGCCTTCTTCCGTCATCGTGACACACCCCTGGTGCGGGCAAACAACTCAGAGCTGAGCTTTCTTCTGTTGGTATCTCTCACGCTCTGCTTCCTCTGTGCACTCGTTTTTATCGGTCGACCTGCGCCGTGGAACTGCATGCTACGTCACACACTATTTGGAGTGAGCTTTGTGATTTGCATCGCCTGCGTCCTCAGTAAAACTGTGGTGGTGCTGGTGGCTTTTCGGGCCACTCTGCCAGGATCTAACCTGATGAAGTACTTCGGCCCTGTCCAGCAGAGGGCAGGCATCTTCTTTTGCACATTGGTTCAATTTGTCATATGTTTGTTGTGGCTGCTGTTGGCACCTCCTCTGCCCACAGAAAGTGGAGAGCTTGGTGCTCGGGTGATCCTGCAATGCACAGTAGGATCAGTGGTAGGATTTGTACTGGTGCTGGGTTACATCGGCCTGCTCGCAGTTGTTTGCTTTCTGCTGGCTTTTCTTGCTCGTAAGCTTCCAGACAATTTCAATGAGGCTAAATTCATTACTTTTAGCATGCTGATCTTCTGTGTTGTGTGGATTGCATTTGTTCCAGCGTATGTAAGCTCGCCGGGCAAGTACACAGTGGCTGTGGAGATTTTCGCCATTTTGGCCTCCAGTTACGGCCTGCTGCTGTGTATCTTCACCCCGAAGTGTTACATCATTCTGCTTAGACCTGAGAAAAATACAAAAAAGAACATGTTGTCGAGATAGAGTTAAATAATGGTTTCATAGGGGTTCTTGTAAATTGGTTGGGATTGTATTTGTTTTGGAAATGCATTTGTTTTCTTTTAAAGATAAGCAAAGGGATATGATAATGGATTTTCTTGTAAATGTGATAGAGGTTTTGTTTTTATCTTCATTCAGATGTACTGTGCCTCTGTAAACAACATCAAATAAATAAACATAAAAAATGATTTCCAAGCATTTAGTCCCTGACCCTTCTTTACCCTTACAATGTGTGATGAGTAGACACCATAGTTTCATCAACTGTTCTCCCATTTCAAACAGTCACCTAAACCTATAACCCAAACACCGTGTTTCAGTAAGTACTAGTATAAAGTTATTTAGCATGAACATGCAATTGCTTACCTCACTTATTTCACCAATAGGACTGTTAACCATATTAAAGGTGATAATAACCAACCACAAAGTTCACAGTGGCTGCAATAAGGTCCAGTTATATTGTAAAACTAAACATGTTAAGCATTACAGTGATAATTTAATGGTCTTATTCTCTATGAGACTGGTCTGGTGTTAGCCAGGCTACTACAGTACACAAATGCTCTAAGATGATTTTAAGCTTGAAAGTTATCTATTACACATTTATCTAAAGGTGCCTGTGTAACAGTTATTTCCACAATCACCTATTTACCTGCTGCATGCTATTTTGCTCCAAGCAAGACCAACAAAAAGTTGGGCTTATCATCCAACCCTGCATTTGTTGACTCACTCCATTGTTGACTCTCTCTTACTGTGTAAAATGATCGGTTTGATTGTGGGTTCATGGGCGGTGGGCTTTATTGCTAAGATAATCAGGTGCAGGTCTGTCCTGTGGCCTGTGGATCAGATCTGTTTCTTTATAAACATAGAGATGGTGTTCTGTTTCCTGTTCATGTTGAAACACCAAAACCTGACCTTGATTTTGTTTGAAAACAGCCAGAGGTTAGTATAATGTTAATGTATACAAACAATGTATAGAAAGACTTTGTTTAAAACAAATCAACATTAAATTGTGCAAAAGGGGAAGGTGTACATTTGTTTCTTTACAAAGTTTAGTATAACAAAGAGTATGTTTTTACTGTAAGTATATTTTCCGGTTCTTCATTAAATTATCTGTACACAGGAGACATGGATCCTTTCTAAGAGGAGAGACAACATTGGGATGAATCTATAACTGTGTGAGTGTTGTACTGCCAGCTGTTGGCTCCTACTATTAGCGCTTTTCCATTGTATAGTACCCCCTGGTTTGGTTTGGGTCGGGTCAGCTTATTTTTCAGAGCTTTTCCACTGGGTGCAGTACGTAGTACCCGATACTTTTTTATTACCACCTCGGTCGTGGGTTCCAACCAACCAGAGCTGTTACCAAAACATGATTGGTCTGAGAAAATCATCACTACCAGCGTCATCGCTATAATGTAAAAGATTAGCTTTACCTTCATACCTGCGCTGTCTCGAGTAAACCTGTTGCTTTGCTTTGCTATAAGTTCCCAAACTCCCTTTTAGCAATGAAATACATCCACAGGTTGTGTATCAGGAATACCATAACAGTTTTTTTCAGACATGCAGTCTGTTAAATGAGGCTCAGCGGAGTGCGTCGACCGATGCCACGGGTGTTTGTACAGAAAGTGTCATGTGAGACAGAGGTAGTGATAAACGTGATGTGCAAACATCTATTTGTGGTGGTCAATTTAAATTTTGTGGCAGACTGAGAAATAAATAAATGTATGGGAATGTACATTGATGCTCTCACATGATGTCACAGTAGGCAGCGCAAATATAACTTCACACCTATAATCCCTCTCACTCCGAAGTGTTACTAAACTTAACGGAAAAGCTAACCAAGCCAAAGTCAGGCAAGCTGAACCGACCTGACCCAAACCGTGGGGTACTATGCAATGGAAAAGTGCCATATGTCATCAAAAAAGTGCAACCATTGGCCAAAACAAAAATTCCAAGATAAATCCCTGAAAATGCTCATCCCCATAGTGTGAGCAAAAAAAAATACTCTTTTCACAGTATCATATAGCCTTGTCAAACCTGTAATGTGGGCAATGCAGAAACAGTCCTCCTTTCCAGTGGTCTCTAGCTGCCACAAAATAAAAACCTCCACATTGTCAACATGATCTCACAAAGTTCCGTAGGATAGTCACAGAATTTTTTGCTCATTTTCAGTGGCATTTTCACGGATCTCCGCATTTGTCCGTGGCCCTGCCACATACTGTCTTTTCCGTGGAATTCTCACGGATTGGTTAGTCAACTGCTTTTTCCTATTTTCAAACCATTGTTGCTTCGGTTTAAGGTTAGATTTGGTGTTTGCGTTACACCATTTTTTCACTTTAAGTATTGGTTTATAATATTTTTTCTGATTTATTCTTTTATATTTTCTAAACTTTAAACAATTGTCACCTGGCGTTGGGGTTAGAGTTGGGTTTGGGTACGGATGTCATTTTTTGTAAAACTAACACTGAACCGAAGCGACAATGGTAAGAAAAAGGACAAAACAGTTGAGTAACCAATCTGTGACAATGCCACAGAAAAGACAATCTGTGGCAGGGCCACGGAAAAATGCAGAGATCCGTGAGAATGCCATGGAAAAATTTGCAAAAAATTCTGCGACTATCCTACTGAAATTGTCACGGTTGCGTGCATGTCCTAATAAAAATGTTTTAGTTTCATAAAGATAAGAGAGATGGTGGGCATGGATCACTATGTGAAGAGGGGTTTGGCAATCATATTTAAGGATCTGTAGCTATAACATTGTAACAGTGATGTAGTAGTTTTATCTATGATTTGAACTAAGGTCATTAGCTTCCTATTTATTTAGCTTTTTATCAGAAATAATTTACTCTAGAAGGACTCTATATGCGGACGTCTACCTGTAGTTCAGTTTGGGCCACAGAAGCGGTTTGTTTATGTTGTTGCTGTTGAAAGCGTCTATATAAGTGGTCTCCAACATGGTGCCCGCAGGCACTAGGTTGCCCGCATGAAGTCAGTGAGTTTCCCGCCAAAGCACATTCTATTAATAGCCTCAATTTTGATATTTATTTGTTACATATTTTTGTATTTGCTTGGCTTCCTTTATGTACTTATGTAAAACATATCAACAAGTAAAACAAAAAAAATTGTACGCTATTTAAAAAAGTAGCCATCCAGATTTTCTAAATTTATTTTAAAAATGTTAAGCATACAAATAGACAGATTAAGCATACATCTTCCAATTAAAAGATTTTAAAGATTATGTGAAACACAAGTGACCATATGTGAGTTGAAAATATCTTGGGAGTGATTAAATAAGACAGAGTTTTCACATTTGGCAAACTAATTATTTAATTTGTATGTGGAATCAACATTTCATAATGTATACTCCAGGAAGAGTTCATGAAGTTAACCACATAGTTCACTGTTCCTGTACATACACAGACAGCTCTGATCACATATGGTCAGCATTACAGTTGTGTTGTGAAAAATGCAAACTACGAAGCTGCAAACAATATATTAAGAATCCAGTGATTATCTGCACATCTGTAATTTTCCATTTCAAAGGAAAAACAAGAGGGAGATGAAGTTAAACAAAAGGATCCAAAGCGGATGCGAGTATTATATGATTAAGGTAAAAATGTGTTATTACTAGCCATTAGTGAAGCAGAACTAAGCTCTGGAGCACTTAAGCTATTTGCAATCATTTTCAGAACATTAGAGGTGTGGGGAATTGGATGCTGTGTGCTCAGCCTCTTTTATGTGTTTGAACATGCCTGGGGCAAGATCATGAAGTGCATCGCTCTGATGTTGTATTGATCAGCCGGAGAGGAATTACATTTATGGACATTTAAGTATTTTTTACAAACATACAATACTGGTGTGCATCTTGAGACAAAGCAATGGCACTGATATATGTTAAAGTATGTCAGAGCAAGATGTTTTCAAATTAAAGCAGCTCAAACATTTACTCTGGGACCAGGATAAGCACTGTCTGGGAGTTATGGTTAATATGGAGATTTCTATGCACGTTTAAAGTACAAATATACTTAAACTTTATTAAATAAATATAAAAAATGTGCCGTTCTGTAGGCTTTCTATATGAGCAGGTAAAATGTCGCAATTTTTCTCGTGGCTATGCCTCTCTGACTAAGTGCCACCAAAACAAGGTCATCATGAGCTGTGAAATGTGTTGGGTGCTGCGGTTTGGGGTATTACTTTAACTAGCTGTAAACCTAAGAGTTCTGGAAAATGATGCCATTGCTTCAGGTAATGGTAAAAATCTTAAAATCTGTCATATACAGTATACATTTTAATCAAACACATGAGATCAAATGTATAATATTCTTTGTAAACTTGCATCTTTGCTCCGCATTCCAATTCCTTGTTTATGTATAATGTTTACATGGAAGGTTATGCAATGCACTTTCCTAAAACAATGCACATGCCCAACACATGCTCGGTGTTTTGACTAAACACTAATTGTTTCAAGCATGCTGGACATGCAGACAATCATTACTGCACAGTTACATTTAAATGCAGCAATCTCAGCTCTCTCCTCAGATAGGTTTGCTAGGATCAGGGACATTTGTACCTTACTACTTTGCATGTTCACTAAATACTGTTTATTTTTACAGTTTTTATTTATATATTTATTTCAATAAAAAGACACATATAGCATCTGATGCAAGTCTCGTAGCATCTTTATGTCTTATTGAGGAGTTTAAGTTGAACACTAGTGCGCTCTAGTGGTAAAACATCATAATCGAGATTCTTTGATATGCAGGCATGGAAAATAATAGACCATTTTCTTTTCATTTAATGCAATGAGCAAAAGATCAACATACCTCGTCTACTTAAGAAAGGTTTTATATTCATCCAAAAGTGTAAATACACATGAGTAAATATACACAACACAAATTTAAAAGCAGAACCAGGAGATTGATCTATCATTTTTGGGACATGAGATATTTTTTAGAATTTCTCTCAGGCATAAAAATGATGATGTAACATTTAGGGACAAAAATACACAAAAGTACCCCGTAACTAGAAGCTAAAATGGCAAATATCTCCACAGCTACAGTAAATTTTCCAGGTGAACTGACGTAAGCTGGGATAAACGTGATCCACACCGCACAGAATATAAGCATACTGAATGTGATGAATTTAGCTTCATTGAAGTTATCAGGCAATTTTCGGGCTAGAAAAGCTAAAATGAAGCAGAAGGCCGCTAAGCAGCCAATGTAACCCAATACACAGCAGAAAAGAGCTACTGAACCCAGGTGACACTCTAAAATAATTCGGTCACGATATGCCCATGTGTTTTTTACTGGATATGGAGGAGCTGTGGTAAGCCAAACCACGCAAACCCCGCCCTGCAGGACAGAACATAAAAACACACCTAGTCTTTGCTGAGGGGGACGAAACCATTTAGCTGCGTTGTTACCAGGCAATGTGGCTTTAAAGGCCATAAGCACCACTAGGGTTTTACTGAGAAGACAGGAGAGGCAAAGGGCAAAGGTCAAGCCAAAAGCAGTCCGTCTAAGAGGGCAGGCCCAGTGGGATGGCTGGCCCAGGAATGTCAGCGCACACATGAAGCAGAGGGTGAGAGAGAGCAGCAACAGAAAGCTCAGTTCTGAGTTATTAGCCCGGACCAGAGGCGTGTCTCGATGACGGAAAAAAATCGCAGCAACTGTTATCGCAGCAACAGCACCCAGAATGGCTGTAGCGGCGAGGGCCATGCCGAAGGCCTCTGAGTAAGACAGAAATTCAATCTGCTTGGGGATACAATGGTTGCGATGCTGGTTGGACCAGAAGTCTTCAGGACAAAGAAAGCATTCAGGCTGATCTAAAAATAAACACACAACAAGAACCAAATGGAGGGTTTCTCTGACGAGCATGTCAGTTCTAACATCTTTGGTTGTTAACAGTGACATTCGGCTGTTTTATGTATATTTATGTATATCTGAGGCTGACTGCACATTATAACTTTCTTGTATGGAGACATCACACCTCTCCCAGATGTTCTGGGAGTCTCTCGCATAATGATAGTAGCTACCTGATGTTTGCAAATTATGTAAAATATCCCAGAAATTAATTTTTGGAGAACGTGCAAGTAACAGACGTAGGTATGATTTTATTTTACAAGGTCTCTGTCTGAAAATAAAAGAGGGCATATAGAGACAGAGCGCAGCCCGTCATAACCTGAAAACCACGCCCACCGGGGGGAAAAGCAATCCAACCGTCTCCATTGACTTTGTATTGAGAGAGGCCGCCTCCTTGTCATTTCTGGCTTATAACAAAAAACAGAATAATGCCTTAAAGCTGCTGTGTGACAATATGTACAGCTAACAAGCCAAAGAACCCAGAAATAAGTTTTTATAAGCTGTTGAGCTCAAAAAACGAGCGTTTACAGACAGAAAAGTGGAAACAGGCAACTTTTCATAGTACTCATATTAGTAGAACTGCGTCCACTAGGAGGAAACGTAGTCGGCGATCCACTTTTTTCTCCTTAAAGGCAGGGTTTTACGGCTTGACAGTTTATAAAAATGTGTTTCTGGATTCTTTGGCTTGTTAGCTGTACATATTGTCACACAGCAGCTTTAAAGCATTATTCTGTTTTTTGTTATAAGCCAGAAATGACAAGGAGGCGGCCTCTAGCAATACAAAGTCAATAGAGACGGTTGGATTGAATTCCCCCCCCCTTGAGCTAAAACGTCACATACGTACTCTGGGGACATCTAAAAAAGTCTTGTAAAATGTCCCCTTTAAAGTGTACCCCTGCTTAACAAGAGTCAAAATGATGTAATTCATTCATAAGGTGCCATTCGTTTCAATAGCATAGCTTACTAGCTGTTAACAAAGCTACCCAACTGAAATCATAACATAACATGTATTGTTTTATTGAACATGAATTCGTATTAAGTGAATCGCACAACGTACAATTACTAGAAAAAATATGACACGCCACTCTAACCCTGCTGACTAAATTCAAAGTCATGGGTTGAAAGAACTTATGAAATTGGTTGTACGAATTAATATGTACAAATTGCCATGAGATTGTGTTGGTGTGATCATACCAGTAGTATTGCTTATGCTGCCCTCAGCACAAGGGATACAATCATAGCAACACACAGGTTGACCCTCTCGTATAACTTTCCTGAATCCCTGCGGACAGCTTGCAGAACACACAGACACTGGTACCTGTAAGTGAAGACAACACGTGGCAAAAATATATTCTTTAGGAACTACATGCCAGAAAAATATTTGATAAAGAGATGAAAAGCAATATAAGACAATAACTTATCATCTGAACTGCTAGTCCCTGAATATGATGCTATAGTATATCATTTTACCTTCTTTGTTTCCCCATACCAGATGATTTGCTCTTGATTCAACACCAACTGCTGTGCTGTCGGCAAAGAGGAGTCAAAGCGACCCACTGTAACATATTGTACCGGACCTTCTTTTGTCTTCCTCTGCCAGTTAACTATGTCATATGACCCAACAGGGTCTCCATTTTTATCAAAGTAAATTGAATCTCCAAAAATGTTTGTGTAGTTCACTTTCCTCAGGACCTCAATGACCTGGAAACATAGAAACATAAAGTTGGCATTTAAACTCAGATTTTCTTTTGATAGATTTTACATAACATAAAACATTTTGCTATACCTGCCAGGGCTGCAAATGAAGGATATCAGGGCACTGTTGTGTAAAGGCAGACACATTTTGTCTCTGACATAGAAGCAGGTTATGCAGTGCATGTGCGACAGTGTAAACAGCTTTGTGCACATTATATGTCACCCTGAGCTCAGACACATCATTATAGATACTCTGAGTGTCCCGGATACTCTCCTTGCCGGTACATGTGCGGCTGTGTTGGACTGGCTCTGTTGTAGAGGCAAAAGGAAGAGTTGTGTTTAAAGAGCACTGGAATTGTGTTTCCCAGAACTCCCTTGCAAATGGATTATAGGGCTTAGCCAAAGGCTGCATGCTTTCGAGGAAGCTTTTGAGGCCCGGTATCTCAGCTCGGCGGATGGCAAAGCCAATTGTGCCACTAAGGGAGGGGTAGTTCTCTTTGGTAGAAATAAGAGTGGAGGTCACCCATGCTTCGCTAGCCACCCACTGCTTCCCAGTCACATTCTGACGTACTATTTCATCCACCACCGGTTTGATATCCTCTTCAATCGCAAAAACCACCAAAACACGTGCTGTCGAATCTCGAATGGTCCTAACGATTTCGTGCAGCTGCTGGTGGGTCGGTAGTTTGGGTATGATAACTCGATAAGCCACACAAGCACCAAGGCGGGTCACTTCTGCCGTGAACAATTCTATGCCGGTGCGCCCGTAAGCATCGTCAGCGCCGACCGTACCCACCCAGGTCCAGCCAAAGTGCTTGACCAGACGGGCAAGAGCGTTGGCTTGATTAACATCACTGGGAATTGTGCGAAAGAAATAAGGGAACTGCTGCTTGTTACTTAGGCAAGCGCATGATGCAAAATAACTCACCTGTGAAAGGCAAAGGGAAACAGGATTGGACAAAGAGAGAAAGATGAGTGAATAAAGAGAGATTTTCAGTGGCAGTACATATTCATTATATACCGTGGGCCCCAAAAGTATTTTGATTTTGCACACTTATGTCATATTTAGTAGATTCATGATAATGCTACATGGTTTGATTTTTGCTATAATGTATAATGCAAACACATTGCATTTGAAAAGTCTAACAGTATGTGACCAGATACTTTCTGGGGACACTGCCCTATTCTCTTAGTCTTAATATCTTCTGCTATTTTGACCCAGTCTGTGAAAACCCAGCTAAAGTCTATTTTTTTAATATACTGTTTTCTACATAAATTCATCTTACATAATGTAAACAATATTCTTTGAAAATATAACCTTAGTAAAGATATGACAAAGATTGGTTGATGCCCCAAATAAAATTATTAGATTATGAAACTTTAGTCTGGATTTCACAGACAGAATCACATTTTGCTCATAGGCATCTCTGTTTATCAATGTTTAGATACTGTAAAACAAGACAAATATATTATTGACAACATCTGGTGTCTGATCTCCTGCCTACCAGTGGGATACGAAACAAGTTAAGTAGTCTAGAATTAGCCATAGACAAGGTGGATCCAGAGTCCCCAATGATGATGGGGATGCTTGGGGAAGAGCAGACCCCAGAATTGCTTCTCTTCATGGGTTGAGAGACCACAGATAATGTCGTCCTCTGAGATAGAGTAGTCAGTCCACATGTGTCATACAGCCTGTAGCCCAGAGTTATGTTTGGCAGGAGTGCAGGGTTTCGGTTGATCTCCTCAATGAAGTAGACCATTGATTGAGACCAGCGGAACACCCGCATGTTAAACCTAGATGAGAGATCAGACTTCCGGTTATTCAGAAACATCAAATAGATTTAACAAATGCATAACATTTTACATGCAAAAAAACAGTGTTAAAATGTGTAAAGCATTTTTAGTGTCTTTGAAGTCCATAGTGAGTATTTTACCTTTTTTGACCACTTTAAAATAAATTGCTGATTGCCACAAAAATTATAAAAGATATTTCTGTAAAACAATGTTGTTATAATATAATTATTTTTTTTCAATGGCATTCATCAATATATGTCCAAAATAACCATCTGAAAGACACAAAAGCCCTAAAATTAGCATTTTTTTTACCCCCTACAAGTCCTCTGGTCTGGCTGGCTTGTAAAGTTTAGCTGCTGGTTGATGCCTTTAGAGTGGATGGGAAACATTCCAGCCAGAACTATGTGGCCTTCCTTATGGACCATCGCTGAGTCTAGGTCCCTCCAGAGTTGACAGTCTTCATCTGAGACACTTTGAATCGGGTAAAAGAAAGAAAACACCAAATGTATGGTCTGGAATACTGCCAGCTTTATCTCCATCTCAGCACAATGGTCTGTCTAACTGACAGAGAGCTGGAAACTGAGGCTGTGGGTCAGAGACTTTATAGAGATAATATTCTAAAGAGACTCTGCAGGGAGATGACAGGAGGTTAGGTATACAAGATACAAGGACACACATGCCTGGGCTCACACACACACATGGACCAATGAATGCTTACACATGCTGTGCATAGAGTATACAATATACAGACACAATAAAAACTCAGAATGAGAAATATGGTTAAAGGGCACCACCAAATGCACAAAAGCATGCAGAATACTGATCAAAACTACCAAATTACCTACCAAAAATTTCATGATTTTAACTCTTTAATTGCCAAGTTTATAAGTGGTGTCACCGATTTGGGAAAAAACACACAAAATGACAGATTTTCAATATAAAAAGTGATTGTGGACTGGATTTTCTTTTACCTTTTTCACAGTCTTGGGCATGTAAAAGATTAGTAAAAACATTGGCTTTGATGCATTTTTAGTTTTTGTGCAGCAGCACATTTTATTTTTTTCTCCATCATCTATTGTTTTTGGCCATTTTTACCCCATTGACTTCCATTATTATTATAATAAAAAAAATTTGATTGCAGAGCCATGACACATTTTCATCATGCATTCTTGATTCTTTGTGGTTTAAAGTTTAAAATTTGTCATTTTTACTGTTGATCACCAAGTGATTTATGCAGAAATTGGCCACTAACAACACGAAAGGGTAGTGAATTGGAACAATGCACAAGGGTTAAAATGTTATTCACAGCAATGCCATAGAATAACCACTTTTGGAAACTATTCAGTCTTCACTTTTTTTTCATACATTTTTTATAATCTTAACTTTTTTCACTACAAAGAACCTTTTGTGAAACAGAAATGTTATTTAGATGTTAAAGATTCTTTATGGAACCATTCAGCTAAAAATGTATACGCTTTGGTATCGTGAAGCATCTTTTTTTTAAGTGAACAGGTACAACAATTTTTAAATCAATGAATGTCACAGGTTTTAAATGAATATTTATTTGTAAATAATATTACAAGACACACCAAAACATTACTTTTGCAGTTGTATACGATGTGATAGCAATGTTACACATAACATTTCCCCACAGATTGGAATGTCTTCCTCTCCATCTCTCTTCTTCCCCATAATGATGAAGAAGCAAATAGGCGTGATTGCCATGTGTAGCTGAAGCAGAATAAATTCATTAGTGTGCATTTGTTTTTGCAGTGTTCAGTGAGTGAAACAGAAGGGATGTTGACATGTTTAGCTGTTTTTAATTAGATTAAGGTGAATGGACATTTGATGTTTCAAATCACTTTACTATTGAGCAATGTATGAGTACTGCCAGAGCAAAGAGAAAATCAGGCCTAAATGTGAGACAAAAGGGTTAAAAGATAAACATAATAAATCTGCTTTCCAAATTGAATGTTGCCTCAAGGTTTATGTACCAGGTTTACCATTTATACTGGGGAACGCTTTATGCATTTATGAAAATGCAGTTGAAAGTGATGGGGGGGATTTGGACTATTCAAAAGTGATAAAATAAATCTTTTCGATTTAGTTTTTAATATTTTCTTTCTTAGCCGGATTTGGACAACAAATATCTCTTTGTATTTTTCTCAGGTCTAAGCAGAATGATGTAACACTTCGGGGTGAAGATACACAGCAGCAGGCCATAACTGGAGGCCAAAATGGCGAAAATCTCCACAGCCACTGTGTACTTGCCCGGTGAGCTTACATATGCTGGAACAAATGCAATCCACACAGCACAGAAGATCAACATGCTGAAAGTAATGAATTTAGCCTCATTGAAATTGTCAGGAAGCTTTCGAGCAAAGAAGGCCATCAAAAAACAAACAGCTGCAAGCAGTCCGATGTAACCCAGCACCAGTGAGAATGCTAATGGTGAGCCCACATCACATAAAAGGATAATCCGGGCGGTTTCACGGGTCATGAGCTTAAATGGGACAGGAGGTGCCACAATTAGCCATGTACAGCAAATCACCACTTGCACGGCCGTACACAAGAAGATGATGCCGCGCTGCTGTAGAGGGCCAAACCATTTCATCACATTTCTGCTAGGTAAAGTGGCTCTGAAGGCCATGAGCACAACCACAGTCTTCCCCAGAATACAGGAGAGGCAGAGAGAAAATGCAATACCAAAGGCAGTGTGGCGAAGCCCGCAGGACCAGGACGTAGGCTGCCCAATGAAAGCTGGTGCACACAAAAAACAAAGCCACAGGGAGCTGAGAATAAGGAAACTGAGCTCAGAGTTATTAGCTCTGACTAAGGGGGTGTGACGTTTGAAAGCAAATATCAGAGCAACTACAATAGTGAAACAGGACCCCAGCAAGGCCAAGGCTAGCAAAGCGATTCCCATGGTGTCGCTGAAGGAGAGGAATTCGACCAGTTTTGGGATGCAGGTGTCTCGTCTAGTATTGGACCAGTACTCAGGCAGGCATTTTTCACACTCTAGGGCATCTAAACAGACGAATAAGATATTATTAGTAATTATACCTTCTGTAATCTCTTGTACAAAATGTGTTACCCTAGTGCCTGCAATAAAAGAATCTGCAAAAATGCAGATCTGGTTGTTACAGTACAGTACACTACAGTACACACACACACACACACACACACACACACACACACACACACCTGTCTGATTGCTAACCTCCCCAGCTGCACAGAGAATGCAGTCAAAGCAGCAGAGAGGAAAGTTTGGCCTGAGAGCCTTTCTAGTGCCTGGAGGACAGCTGGTGCTGCAGATGGACACAGGAACCTGCAATTCAGAAAGCAGACCAACTACAGAGGTATACATCGTAATCTAAGGAATAAATGCCAATTTGAAATACATGAGACACAGTAGGGTCCAAAAGTCTGAGATCAGAATTATCGGTTAGAAACTTGCTGATGTAGAAAGATGCTGATTTGATTATTATTATTTTTATTTTTATTTTTTTCGTTTTTTGTATGTCCTTTATTAACTTATGCACTTGTGCTTGTGCAAAACAGCATAATATAATTGCATGATCTAAGATGTTCCAGTATTAAATAAAAGCTAAATAAATAGATAAAATATAACTATTAACTAGGTTAATGATTTAAACTAATTTTATAGCACAAATTTGCTTATTAAATTTTTTGTCCAAGAAATACAACAGAAGCTTACCTATTTCTCAATTTCGATTAAATTCAAAAACTTAACATTTTACAATTTCTTAGTTTTATCATTTTAAAATTCCCAAACTGATTTGAATGATATTTTGAATTTAAGGTTTTCAAACTTTTGGACACTTCATAGACAAAGGGAAAGGAGAACAAGGAAAATTGTAATTAAGTTACCAGACAAATACACTTTTAATATATAAATAATAAAATAAAATTCACACTGGAGCTTTACTTGTTTCTGGTTTCCATTCCAGAATATGTTTTCTTCTTCAATCACTAATTTTGGCTGCATTGTTTCATCAAACCTCCCCACAGTGGCGTACTGCACTTCTCCATTGTCCCTGAGCTGCCAGTTGATAAGATCATACATAGCCACAGGATCTCCGTTACCATCGAACTTAGTCTCCTCACCAAACTCATTAGTGAAGTGGACATTCTTTAGATAATGCAGAAGCTGTGTTGGTAAGTAAATTAATAAGAAAAGGACAAATATGAGAGAGATATGTAAAAAAGATAAAAAGGTAGATCAACTGAAAAATAATATATGTATATATATATATTGTGTCATAACTTATACCTCCTGTGGTTGTATGGAGTTAGAGTTGGGGCACAATCCACCTTTGAAAGGTCCTTTGCCTGGTTCACAGTGCAGCATTGAATCCAGAGCGTGAGCAATTGCGTATACTGCTTTATAAACATTATAGGAGATTCTAAGCTGGGATACATCGGAGTAAATGTGGCCAGTGTTGACTAGTACTTCTGAGCCATTACACAGGGGTTTAAGAGGGGAACTTTCATTTTCTTTACCTAGAGAGCACTTAAACATTTGCTCCCAGAACTGCAGTACAAATGGGTCCTGAGGGTATTTGGAAGGATGCAGCCGTAGCAGGAAAGGCTGCAGGCCGGGAATATCAGCCTTGCGGATTGCATATCCCATGGAGCCTTGCAGGATGGAGTGAAATTCAGGTGTGGAGAGAACAGCTGCTGTGATCCAGGCCTCGCTGGCCAACCATTGTATACCAGTAAGGTTTTGCAAAAGGGCTTCCCAAAAGATAGCCCTTGCATCTTGTTCTAAAGCAAAGACCAGAACCACACGGGCACCTGTCTCACGAATTCTCTTTACAATCCTGGACATCTCTGCTTTTTCATGGTTCTTTGGGATAATTTCATAAAATGCAATACATGCACCCAGTTTGTTAACCTCATCGTTGAAGATTTGAGCACCTCCACGACCATAAGCGTCATCTCCTGCGAAAGTTCCTATCCAGCTCCAACCAAAGTGTTGCACTAGCTGTGCAAGAGCATCCACTTGAAAGAAGTCACTGGGCATAGTCCTCAAAAATGCTGGAAACTCGAGTTTATTACTAAGACATGCACAGCTGGAGAAATAGCTTACCTGGAAGAGCAGAAAGGAGAGGGGATAAAAATGTTTCATAAAACATTAATGTACCTCAGTTGTGTTTTAAATGCACAGCTCACCTGTGGAACATGAAAAACACCCAAAAAGCGAGCAACCACTAGGGATAATGTGGATCCTCCGTCACCAATGACAACAGGCACTTTGCCTCGGCACCCAGGATTCTCAGAATCATGACCACTCATCAGGGCCAAGGCTGTGCGGAGGGCATGGAAATGGGTACTGCATGAGTCATAAATCTTATAACCCAGAGTTATATTGGGCAGGAGTCGGTTATCTCTGTTGATCTGCTCTATGGCAAAAATCATTGTCTGCATCCATCTAAAGGTTCGAAAATTAAACCTTTTGCAAAAAAGCACAATAAAAATGATATTGTTAAAAATCATCAAAATCACATTTTTGTGTCTATTTAAATAGGTTTAAGACTGAAAAACCCCAGTTATTGTCCTAACAGTTTACTTAATAAGAGACTGAATGTGAGTCTTAACTTTCATTAGAAAATTATTTAAGGAACAATGATGCAAAATGAAAATCTTATAAAAAAATACAGTAATATTTTAGTAAAAGCTCTTCTAACCTCCTAAGACATACGTGGACATCACATTTTTTGTTGTTTGTACCATAGTACTTAATTCTGTGTAACTGGAACCTGTTGTAAACAAACGTGGATAATTACACTGCTTCATGTTCAAAGAAAAATATTTGTTTATTATATTTATTGGTTCTTCCTAACCCCAAATTCTTCCTACTAAGGTGCCACTAGTTGGACACGCTCCCAAATAGCTGGAAGAAATCTAAAATGCAAGCCAAACCAAAGCTTGGCTCTTAGGAGGTTAAATTACTTACCCCGAGCAGTGTGTTGGATTTGGCTTTGCAGTAAAAGACAGTGGAGATTCCAGCACTGTGTCATGTAGAGAGAAGAGGGTGCCAATGGTAATGTCTCCCTCGCTGGCCAACACGGGCAGGTCCAAGGTGCTGCGCATAAGTCGACAGGTCTGAAAGAGCTGTGAAGAGATTAAAGTGCTGAGTAACAACACCATCAGACACACATGCACACCGTGAAATGGCATCTTTTCTACACTTCACCAGTTGAACCAAACTATACAGCCCTTTGAAGCTTCATTAAACACCACATTGGCATTTTCTACATGACATGACACCCCTACTACATACAAATGTGTATGACACGCTCTAGCTCTTTATGTAGTGACCATAGGAATTACCTAAAGCTGGTTTTATACTATCCATAAACTATTCATGCACATTCCCTTAGGAAATCACCTGATGGAAGGAACTGTGAGCAGCACACCACAAAATGAGAGCATTGAGACATTTGTTTGAGCATAAAATGCTAACCGAAAAAATTTTATCAGATAAAAAGATACAAAGTCAGCCTCACATAACGAGATAAATCAAAATAAGAGAACATAATATTATAAAACAAATTATATTTCTTCTTGTTTTTGCAGGGTAAATATGCAACTGGAAAAAATACATTTAAAAAAATACTACTTTTTTACCTTTATGAGGTAAAGTCTACTTTTGTATTAGAGCCTGTCAATCTGTGGCTTAATAGCTCATTACAGATTCTTCCACTGCATTTAGGGGTATTTTATAAGATTAAGTGCTGCAGGCTACACACACACACACACACACACACACACACACACAAATACAAAGGGAACAGAGGTATACAGAAGTGTAGCTCCAGGCAATAGTTTTCTTCTTCTTCACACTAATATCACCAGGAGACAGCCATTGCAGACTGTTAAGGGCACCCATGGTGAGCTGTCCCAAATGAATTGCACTTTAGTGTGGAGGAGGTAAAACTTGGATTGTCGTAAGGGGGAAAATCAGTCCAAAATCAGCCTGATTCTCTTTTGGTGTGTACCGAGCTTAAGGGGACTTGCAGTGTATGTAGATAAAACGGCTCATTCTAAGGTAATAATAACATATCTGTTTATTATGTAGGGTCCTTACCAGTGTTGGGGGTAATGCATTACAAGTAACGTGCATTACGTAATAATATTACTTTCTGAAGTAATGAGTAAAGTAAAGCAAGTGGAGTCCGGTTCTTCAAAGCAACTGTAAACTTCCCTCACCACAACTTAAGGCCCGCCTCTCCCCTCATTCGATTGGACAATGGAAAGACGCAAATGACGTTAGGCACTTCTCGCTCTCAGCTCTCCTTCAAAAGCGCGTGCTGCGGCTGGTGGCAAAAACGGCAAGGCGTTCTGCGTGCGTAAACAGCGCGCAAATTCTACCTGCCCATAGAATATCATTCAAAAAATGCTAATTAAAAGGTGAAATGACAGTAAAAAGGCATGTAATTTATTCTCAATCAGCTCACTAATCACTCTGCTTCCTTGAGGTCTCTCCCAATTGATTGTTCCTATATCTACACACATAGCCTTTATTTGCACACTGTAAAAAAAATCCGTAGAAATTGCAGCTGAGTTGCCGGTAATTTACCGTAGATTTAAATTTATGTTATTTACTGGCAACATTTTGTTCAAAGTTAAATGAACATTTAACATTTACAAGTCTTTGTCTTTACAGAGTAAAACTGAAAAAACAGCATCAGGCAAAACATTCTGAGAAACAAAATCTGAAGCAAAAAACCGAAAAAGGTTGATGATGATTTCTGGTTCCCAGAATGCTTTGCATGAGGCTGTTATTGTATAGTTTTATTCTGTAAAGATAAAGACTTGTTAATATTTAAAATTTATTTAACTTTGAACAAACTCTTGCCAGTAAATAACATAAATGTAAATCTACGGTAAATTACCGGCAACCCAGCTGCAATAACATTGAAATTTTTACGGACTTTTTTTACAGTGCAAAGCAGCCTAGTTGTCGACCAGAGAACAGATAGAATTTTATATAAAAAGACATTTTAAAGAGTTGCAAATTAAAAGGTGAAATGCCAGTAAAAAGGCATGATTTGGATTTTTGATACAGTTTTTTGGTACTTTTACTTGTATCTTGACTGACCTGTTCCCTTCTTGGTGAATATATCTGTGATTTTTGCAACATCTCGCTGCTTCTTTGTCAAGGGCTTTTCTTTCTATTCGCTAGCTTTCTCTCTGCTTCTCCTTTGTGTTTGTGCTGCATATTTGTCAGATATAGCCAAAGAGGCAGTGCATTGTCAGCGTTAGGTCATGTGGTGGCAACTCACAGGACACAAAGAGTAAGGATAAAAAATAGTCTCTCTGTACAAGTTACATCCTCTACCGGTTCACCACAAGGTTGTGTACTCTCCCCCTTACTGTTTATTCTTTATACAAATATGTGTCAAAGCAATTGGGAGAATCGCGTTATTTTAAAATATGCAGATGACACTGTTATTGTCAGTCTGCTTAAGAATGGTGAGACGGGTCATGGACCAGTTATTACAGACTTTGTAGAGTGGTGTGAGGAGTCTCAGCTTCATTTGAATGTGTTAAAAACTAAGGATATGGTTATTGATTTTAGAAGGAATGTTAATACGCATGAAGTCACAACCATTAAGGGTCAAGCTGTGGAGTGTGTGCAATCATATAAATACCTGGGGACAATTATTGATTCCAAGTTAAGTTTTGAAGGAAACTGTGAAGCTGTGTGTAAAAAAGGGCATCAACGAATGTTCTTTTTGAGGAAATTGTGTAAATTCCATATTGATAAAACATTGTTGATTTTGTTTTATCGTGCCTACATTGAGTCAGTATTGTCATTTACGTTGGTGTCCTGGTATGGAAATCTATCAGTGAAAAATCGCAACTCGATGAACCAGATTGTGAAATGGGCTAGTAAGTTGATTGGGGAGCCTTTACTTACCCCTGCTTTACTGTATACCAGACAGGTACAGCGAATGGGTGTTTCAGTTACAGGAGATAGGCATCACCCCCTGTTTAATGAATTTCGATTACTCCCATCAAATCGACGGTATAGAGTACCACATTGCACAACAAAACGATTTAAGAACAGCTTTGTCCCAGCTGTGATTAACCACATGAATAATTTAAAGGCGTAAAAGGGGTTTATTATTTTATTTATTTATTTTTTAATTGCTATCTATTGATGTATTTTACATTGTTATTGTATGTTACTGTTCTTATGATGTCCTTTTAGTGTTGTTTTATTGTTGTTTTCTATTTGTTTGTGTGAGGAACTGTGAACTTGCCACTGAAACCTAATTTACCTAAGGGTATAAAATAAAGGAACTTGAACTTGAACTTGATTTTCGCACTGTGATTGCCAGATTTGTAGATTTTTAGGGGTCCATTATTCACCTGTCAGCCTATCACATGCCAATCTGAGCTGACTGCCTGGCAGGCCAGAACGACCACCGGAAAATGTCCCAGTGCTAACAATGGCCGGTCCACCCCTGATGGCCATTGCGAAACTTTGGGGAATCGCTCGCCATGAATGATCTGAAGCACTTGTATCAAATAAACTAATTATGAGATAATGAGCGGGATGCAGTGCGGACCAGGGGTACAAAAGGTCATCCTTAACAAGCATTTTCGCTTTTTGTGCCTCAGCAAGTGACGTTTTATACAACAAGCATTTCTAAGAAGTGTAAATCATCAATCCTCCCTGTCGGCGCTATGTTACAGACAAGGATACCCATGAGTTATGTGTAATGTGTCTGGGAGAGCAGCACGCAGAGTGGGCTCTTAAGGGACCTGGCTGTGTGAACTGCGAGTGGATTCCCATGCACATGTTTCGCTCCTACCTGGCGCTCTTTGAGAAGGGTGCTCGGGCTTGCAACCCTTACAGCAGCAGTCCCACTTCTGCTGAGGCACAGCGCCTGCTGCACTTGTGGGAGTCACAATATGATCTTGCTGAGAAAGTGAAACTTAATGTATAAACGTTTTATTAAAATAAACCTCATTAAAGAAAGGTCATTCAATTAGATAAAGTACACTGCACTGCGGTTGTAGAGCAGCCAATCATGGTGAATCTCAGAGGCAGATGAAGAAATAATAGACTTATAGAAAAGAATAGAACCTCCAAACTTCTTTGCCACACACTCAACAGGCAAGCCATGACCCTGTAGTTTTTTTTCATATGGTGCCCCTGTCAGGTGTTTACACTCAATAAGTGGGGAAAGACACAACTCAGACTTACCTAAATGAGTTAAAAGCTTTATCAAAATGCAGTGGAAAAGATTTCACAGATATTCTTAAAGAGATGTTGAAACAAGATGATAGACCCAAGTCAAAGCAAAATGTTCCCAAGCTGTCAATAAAAAACCAGATGGAAATGCCAAAGCAATGTCTGGGGCCACAGCTAAAACACAGAACACTGGCCCAAACTCAGTTATTGTTTTAGATTTGGGGAAGATGGGCACATCATGACTTCTTTTTCAAACAATCCGAATCCAGTACTAGTGGCGAAAAGAGGTAGCAACTAAAAAAATGTCAAAATGAGTGGGACCTGGATAATGGTCTTTCTAAGCCTCCATTAAACTTGGAACGGTTCCGGTTGCGGGACAAATGGGAACTGAGAGTAGTGAAGGATGTCCCAAATATCCTAAAAGATTCTTGACTCAAACAAACTTCAAACAGCAGTACTTCAATCTACCAAAAGGTAAATGCACAGGTGAGATAGAAATTATAGGAAAAACATGCAATTGCTTGCTCGACACTGGATCACAGGTTACCACTATTAGTCAGTATTTCTACGATGAATACTTGTCATACAAGAAAATTCACTGCTTGGACACTTTACTCGTCAAGAATGCAAATGGACAAAGTGTCCCTTACCTTGGATATGTTGAATTAACCATTGATTTCCCAGAAGACTCTTCAGGAGAAAACATAGAAGTGCCCACCTTAGCTTTAATAGTTCCTGACTTCTCTCCAAAGTCTCAACCTTCAATATTAGTTGGTTAAAAAACTTTGAATGAACTGTACAAAAACTTTTCCAAACTGCAAGTTAGCCAGTTCTTTCCACTGTTTGGTTACAAGCAAGTGCTAAAGGTCCTACAATTGCATCACAAACAAAACAATGAGGAAAATATAGGGTTAGTGCGAGGGCCAGAGAAGTGTCCCCAAATAATTCATGCTGGTCAGAACTTGGTCCTTTGTGGTTCAGCTACAGTCACAACCCCACACTCTGATTAGTGGGCAATTGTTGAGCATCCTTCAGTTTTCCCTTTGCCTGAAGGTTTAAGTCTTGTTGCTGGAAAGCAGTGGTGTCAAAAGTTTTCACATTCATTACTCAGGTAGAAGTATAAATACTAGGGTTTAAAAAGACTTCTGTAGAAGTGCTAGTCAGTATTTCTATGATGAATACGGATGGCGTATGATATCAAAGTATCATGAGAGGAGACTGCTCCACATGTTTTCTATTCGTTCTGTTTTCTAAGTATTCGCTCTCGCAGTACTTTTATGTTTTTCTTGGGTCGATCTGTACTGTGCCATCAATCAAAAAATATATTTTTTAAAACGTACCCCAACACTGGCTATATCCTCCTTGCTGGAGTTTGATGTGATTAGGGTCATGTGCGATGGATCACATGTTTATACTTATTATCCAATCACAAACAAATTTATCTGGATAGGTTTTTTTAACAATGACAAAATTTCTACTTGAGTAAGGTAATGAAGTATTTGTACTTTGTTACTTGACACCTCTGCTGGAAAGTGACTTTGTTACATACATAAATTTTTCAGAAGAGAAACCATTTAAGCATCGTGTCAGGCCCATACATCCTGATGATAGAGAAGCAGTTAGAAAACATCTTCGCAAATGGCTAAAGGTAATTATTACCTTATTAAGGGAATTATCAGAGAGTCTGAATCTCCTTTTGCCTCATTGATTGTTGTGTTAAGAACGAAGAATGGGGATGTTCGTCTGTGCAAAGATTTCCGCAAATTAAATCAGCAGACAATAAAAATGCATATGCACTCCCAAAGTTGGAAGTAGGGCTGTCAATCTTCCTCTATTATCCCATTCGAATTTCATTCATTATTATTTTTAAAAATTCGATTTATAATCGATTATTTAATGCAAATTTGACTTATTCATATTTACTATGTATCTATCTACACACACTGTAAAAACGGGCTTATGCATTGCCAATGCAACTTCGAGCTCGTAGTTGACTTGTTTTAAATTATGTCCACTAGAAAGCATTGCAGTATTACTAATAAACATGTAATTATTAACCAACAGGATTTAGCTTTCTTGCTAATTAATGATTAAGCTTAGACACAAAATGTATAAAGTTGTCAACTTTAATGAACGTTTTCATTGTCAACGCAAAAGTTCTCTTTGTTCTCGTAGGGCTGCGTAGATCGCATCGTTATACAATCTGACTTACACACAGCACACATTTCCCCTGCCCTCCAATTTCACTATTCCTTTTTCATTTAAACACACCTTAAAGGAAGTGCGATCTTGAACAAGTATTTTGCCACTGTTTAAAAACACAAACTTATCCAAACAAATGAGCATTAAAGACATGTAGAACAACAGTAAACCAAAGTGCGCTGCTTAAGTGAGCTAATAGTAACACTAATTTTAATCTGTAGGCCAGGCTATAATGAAAAACATGTCACAATTTGATCCTAAAGGTTGTTGGCCAAAAACACAAGGCGATCTACGTTTTCTGGATCTAGTGCGGAGCGTTTTTTGTTTACTATAATGCCCGCCGTGGAGAAAACCCGTTCTGCTCTAACCGAGGTGCCTGGGATGCTTAAGTAGCGTCGTGCCAGCTGGGCAATGTGGGGGTACTTACAGATGTGGCCTTTAAAAATGCGCGTTTCTGAGAGCAGAATGCCGCGAGCACTTCCGAAATTCTGCGAGATCCCGCAGAAGGGGGGTTCGGTGAGGGACGCAGGAAATACAAAAACCTGTAGATGGCAGTCGTGTTTCATGTAGGCCATACTGACGACAATTTGTGTGCTTGGCTTCATGCTGAGCGTATACTGTATGATATTGAAGTAACATGACACGGATTTTCTGTGTTTAGGCAATAGACTTTGATGTCATACAAATGCACGCTTTTTTGGCAAACATTTCGTTGGCGAAGTTTTCTTTTGCCAGTTACATAAACAGTCACATATTCTTCATCCGACTCAAACGCGCATCATTTGTCTTATTATTTTCCGTGTACTTACAGTAGAAGAGACGTGATGTATGATAACTGAGTCTTATAACAAAATAACTCGCGAAGACCTTTGAAGAGACCGAGCGCATTTACGCAATATCATTAACTATCTAATTTTACATTTAGTTCTTTTTTTGCATCTGAACGTTTTAATAGCTTTGTGTTGCGCTTTTCTGCATTACTGAACAGTAGGAATATAAGTAGAAATATAAGAAAATATAAGTTAAGCGCGTTGTGTGTATTAATTATAAGCTTTTGGGAAATTGCACCAAAACTAAACGTGCACAAAAACATAAACAAGTAATTTAAATAAGCGAAAAATCTTTTTTATGAGCTCAAAATTTTGAATATAATGTGCTATTGCAAAAAAATTGCCCAACTCTAAAGGAGAATATTCATCTTTAAAGTTGAAGAAACAAAAAAGTAATGTACTGATAAGCATTCGTCAAATATATATATTAGGGATGTGCCCGAAGCTAAATACGTTATTCGGAAGGGCACGGATAATGGCTTTAAAACGAATAACGAATTCATCCGAATAACAGAAAAAATATTAGGCCAGACATAATCACGTGTTTACTGGAACAGCTAAATTATAAAGCCCTTAAAGCACATATAATATGTGTGTGAAGTGAATGAGTGTAATCTATAAAATTACATGAATGACATTTTCTGCGCGTCCCTTATTTGGAAACGCGAGATGTTTTGGAATTAGTTTTAAAACGCTGCTAATATCAAACTTCTTTTAATCCAACTGTAAAAAATAATCCTTTTAGTTTTTTATATTTTATTTAATTACACAAGACCAGAAAACCTTGATAAAATGCTGCACTCTGATAATAAAATATTCGTTAATAACTCCGTGTCTCCGTGACTTCGGTCACAGATGATCTTTTAACTAGTTCAAGTTAAAGCCAGCTTCATTGTCAATCTAGGTGAATATAAAATAAACAAGTAAATAGATAAAAATATGAAAATGTAACATTTTAAAAGCAAAATTTATACTGAAGATTATTATGACATGACTTGCAATTAACATAAAAATAAAGTTAGTAAATAACAACTGAAACATTTGAATTACATCTTTATAATTACCTTATTGTTTAAAAACATTTTGCTTGTTTTGAACCAAGTCAAATCTGACTTTTAAATAATAGAGCATACTGTTATTTAAAATATTAAACGAATATCTGATTATTTATTTATTTAGATAAAGATTAATGAGAAGAGTTTTTTTAAACAATTCGTTCTGTTCGCGCAAACGCTGTAGGCTATGGACATATTTAATAATGAGCTTAGCAAGTTTTTTGTAATGCTTAATATGCTTTCGTAAATTCTTGCCAAAACAGATGTTTTTGAACTATTCTGTCAGTCAGGTACTTGCGTGTCTGTGCGTTGCGTTTCGGATCTGTCAGTCAGCGCGAATCTTGTTGATCTTAATAACTTTTTAACATAAATCAGTCCCGAACTTTATCTCTCTTAACTCTTTAAACATCAAGCAAGTTCTGCATTTTATTTTCAAATTCCTGCATGTTTTTAAACCGAAACCAAGATGTCAGACATGACACGCATCTTAGTATTAATCATTTCACTCTCAGAAAACGTATTAGATGTTTAATTAATAGAGTATTTGAAAACATCATTTAGACAGAATGGGTAACATATGTAACACACATATGTGAAAGACACAATAAACGCTTAAAGCGCTCTCAAGTTCAACGCACATAGGCACAAGCTGTACGAGGCTTTGAAAATGAGAAGTTTGTTTTCCATGCCTATTATTAATGAGAATCAAGTTATTTGTCTTTTTGATAAAAAAAAAATGTGTATTATTTTTAATAAATATTTACAGTTATTTAAATTATAATTATAATAAAAGCAAAAATGCATTTAAAATTGTACAACATATTTAATGCTAACTTTACTTACAAATTCAGAAAATATTTTTTACAGTGTATAAATAAAACGACATGAAGGAAGTTAATTCCAAAATGTAATTAATTGCACATTGTTTAGCTGCTAGTTTTAGCAGCTACCAGTGACACAGACTAAGGTTGGTTTCAATCGCTCTCGCGGTACTCTGATGTCATCCACTCATGTTTGAGTCTGTATCAGATGGAAATACAGATTTTGAGGAACAACTTATTGTTTGGAGAATGGACGTTTCTTAATGGTAAGTTTGTTTTTTCAGTATGGACCAAAACGCCAAATGCATAAAATAAAAATGTAGTAATACTGTAATGTCTTGGCATGATATGTTTTCAAAAATGTTTAAAAATGAACAAATCAGTTGTGCGAAACTACACAGAAATATATTTTTTAATGAAACATATTCAGTGGTTTCAGTGCCTCATGGTGGGGTTCAGTTTACCCCATCTGGTTCACTTTGCCCCACAGCCACCATTTTGGGAAAACTGCCTAGCTTAATAATTAAGGCTAATCTTTAGCTAAATCATTCACATGGTTTTATACATTAGCCTATCACCAATATTTATGGTATAAATATTTAGACATGGATAAATCTACTTTGACATAACAACCATTATACCTGGTATGTATAAATTTTACTTTGATGGGATAAAAACTATTTTTTTGTAAAAAAAATTACTTTAATCATAACTCTTTAATTTGTCCTTCTCTTTAACATAGCCAAATAGAAATTATGGTTGCTTATACCTGTATTGGTCACACGGCTACAAATCTGTATGGTTGCCTAGATAA
Organism: Misgurnus anguillicaudatus; assembly: GCF_027580225.2. Lineage (NCBI taxonomy): Eukaryota > Metazoa > Chordata > Actinopteri > Cypriniformes > Cobitidae > Misgurnus > Misgurnus anguillicaudatus. Next base: position 15,828,593 of record NC_073351.2, read on the forward strand.
AGGGGTTGGGTCAACTTACCCACTGGCTTATTTTGCCCCACTCTCCCCTACTTGGTATTGAGAAACGGCCATTGTTTACAGAAGCCGGAGCGCGAGCTACAAACTACAGAGCGAGTGCGCGGGTGCACAATGGTGAAAGAGCAACACACGATGTAAATAACTAAACCAGTGCTCGCAGTACCGACACTTTATATTTTAGCGTACTGGGTTCCTTCACTTTCTTTTGCGTGCCACCACTTCTCATGTTGCTGGTACTCTGCTGTAAAGAGTCAAAGGGCGTTTCTATGTGGCGCTGCGCAGACAGTTCGGCACCGAAGACATCAAAGTACCGCGAGAGCAAGTCGAAATGTTACAAATGGTCCGACTTTACCTTTGCTCTCGCGGTACTCTGATGTCAAACGCCGACCAGTCAGCGCCGCACCATTTAAAGTCGAATACACAAAGCGTCAAGGTCTGGGCCCGGTTTCCCAAAAGCACTTATGAATGAACGATTACTCCAGAGCACTCGTAGATCTACGATGATTTTCAAGTGCAACTTAAGTTACGAAGCTTTTGGGAAACAGCCCGTAATTCTAAGATGATTCGTACGATCGTTTTACTATCTACTTAGCCTTACGATGCTTTTGGGAAACCCGGCCAAGGTCATGACTTGCACATTGTGTGTTGCTTTAGTTTAATATAAAGTGCTCATTTGGTTTGGTGTATTTTGAGTGTGGCAGTCATTCTATTAGCCCCAATCAATCACAAATCATCGCTTCTCCTATTTCTTAGTAGGTGAACTGAATCTAATCTGCTGTCATCTGCAGTTATATTTACAGAGACCAGTATTCATTAGATTTTAAGAACTTTTTTTGCCACTTTTAAAACTGTAAAACTAAATAAAAAATATCATATGATATGCCGAATGAGCATATAAACATATGTTTTCTTGTTCGCTCCACGGGTTTAAACGCCGTTTTTTTTAAAAGAATAATGTTAAAACTTTATTGGTGGTGGTTGAGAATAATTTATATTGCAGAATAATTTATAAAGCATTTTAGCGCAATATAAATGTATCATATTGTTATTCTTTATATAAGAGAATACTCATATATTTTTACAACACGTTTAACTTTAAAACATACATATAAAGATGCTTAGTACAATAGCTTTGCTTCTGACAACAAGTTTCTGTAATAAATCAGTAAATCAATCACAAAATGTTTTGACAGTGCCGAATAAAATGCTTGTCAATTCAAACAAAGCTGAAACGTGTATAAAACCGCTTGAATTAACAATATCTGAACTGTGCTCTTTTGCATACCTCTACTTTTCTCATGTCTTTCTTTATACCACCTTTATCTCTTTAAAATATTGCTACTTTTAGAAATAATTTGTTTGCATTTTTTTGTATACTGCACACTTTATTTGCATCAACTATACCCATAATAACATTTTCTACGTTTTTCTTTCAAAAAAGATAAACATATTTATTATTGTCTTAACTTAAAACTTTGTTTTTTAAATTTATAAATTAGATTATATATAAATAAGTTTTGAAAACTGTTGAATGCGAATGTCTGAGATAAGATATCTGGAAGGAGACGCGGCGTGTTTGTCTATATAGCCACATGTTATTAAATTTATTATTTTACTCACACATTTCACAAAGTACAAATTGTAGGTGTAAATATTCATAAACTCAACACTTCGGATGTGTTTTCCGTCCGTAAAAGGCGCAGTTTCTCTGTTCGCTATTTTATTAGATGTAGCATACGCTTATAATATAATATACATTTTAAATTAAAATGTCTGTTCTATTTCTAATAATTTATTTTGGTTTGACCAAATAAAAATACATAAATGACATTAGATTTTATTAAGTTAATTAATACACTTTTTATATAAATAAGTTTTGAAAAGTGTTGAATAGTTCTCACCAAAAAGCGTACAAATGACACGCAGTGTGATTATCGTGCAATAGATACGCCAAATTCCGATTTTGCGTGCATATGATACACCAGTCCTTCCCATTCACTTATATGGCGAATCGTTTCGTGACGTTTTATTTATTGTTTTCTCATTTGTTTTCTGTTTTTTTTTTACCATTTTCGCTTGGGTTTAGGGTTAGAACAACTTTTTATTATATAAAAATGACATCCTAACCCAAACCCCAACTCTAACCCCAACTCCAAGCGACCATGGCTTAAATATAGATAAAAACATAGAGAAACCTGTATATTAAATAACCTGCTTAAACAAATGTGAAATCTAACCCTAAACCCAAGCGAAAATTGTTTAAAAAACAGAAAACAAACGAGAAAACAATAAATAAAACGTCACGAAACGATTCGCCATATAAGTGAATGGGAAGGACTGGCGTATCATATGCACGCAAAATCGGAATTTGGCGTATCTATTGCACGATAATCACACTGCGTGTCATTTGTACGCATCTTGGTGAGAACGGGTAGGAGATAAGATATCTGGAAGGAGACGCGGCTTGTTTGTTTATAAAGCCACATGTTATTAAATTGATTATTTTACACACACATTTCACAAAGTACATATTGTAAGTGTAAATATTCATAAACTCAACACTTCGGGGGTGTTTTTGCAGTTTCTCTGTTCGCTAATTTATTAGATGCAGTATAGCCTACATATAAAGTCAATTTTAAATAAAAATGTGACATTAAGAGATTTTATAAAGTTATTTTAATCCATTATTTTAATGATATTTACAAAGCTGGATATTTTTACAGATATGAATTACGGCTGAAAGGATTTAAAAAAATAACAACACTGCCTATATGAGCAAAAAAGGTATTATTAAAGGTATAAATATAAATATGTAAAACTAAATAAAGATATCATATGCCAACTGTACTGTATGTAAGCATAGGCCTATGTTTTCTTGTTCGCTCTGCGTGGGTTTAAACACTGTTTTTCTAAAGAATAATTTTTAAACTTTATTGGTGGTGGCTGAGAAGAATTCCTCTTTCCATATGTAAAGCATTTTAGCGCAATATACATGTGTCATATTATTGTTCTTAATATATAAGAATACTAATATATTTTTACAACACTTTTAACTGTAAAACATGTATTTTTTATACCACATTAATCTCTTTAAAATATTGATACTTTTAGAAAAATTGACATAATTATAAATATTATGAACAAACAATGAAACGGTGTCAAAATTCGACAACACAAATAATTAAGATATTCATTGTAAATAGAGTTACGTGTATTAGGCTCACACTAAATTCTCCGTTGCACTTAGTATAAATGCATTGTACATACAGTCATCGTTGTATGCGCTGTTATGCTGGCAAGAAGGGGTTGACGTCACTTTGCTGTTTTAATAGCAATGTTAAATATACGGCAATGCCCTTATTAACTTCTGGAAACAACCGCAATGACAAGTTTTTTATGCGCCACCTGGTGGATTTTCTGTGAAGCGAAAAACATTAAGGGAAAAGGCAAAGTAGCCCCCCCGAAAACACTTGCAGAATTCTGCGAGACTCCGCGAGACGATTTGGCGAATGCCGCGGGAGAAAACGCGCATTTTTAAAGGCCACATCTGTAGACGCAGATGTCTTCCACCACGACAGTGGATCGCTGTCGGAGGGTAGCGGGGTCACACTCTAGTAGATCAGCATTTCTTGTTGCAGTATATTTCCAATGTCCAAGGTATGTTTACCACCCGATGCATCAGCGCCTTGGAGATAAACATTCCCAATAAGGTCGCCCATAGCACTGAGAGCGTTTTTCTCCTGACACTGTCTTTTCAGCATGCCTGCTCCGTTCTCGTCTTCCTCATCCTCATAGCCTTTCTCCGCAATCGCCGTCAGCTCCGTTTTAACTTTATCACGTACCTCCTGTTGCTGGTCTCGTTCCAAATGAATTAGCTGATGGAAACGCGGGTCGAGGTAGCTAGCGGTATTTAGCAGCATAAATGCGTCTTTGTTGTGCCGTATCGTTTCTCGAGGTCCGCTGAAATTTTAGTTTTCATTTCATTGAGTGCTGCCGAATCGCCGATGGATGGCTTGAGATGTGACAAAAGCACATACTTTAGCGGGAGAACGGCTGATGCAGTTGGGAATCGATCAGTCGATAACGCCTCCGTGGCTACTTTGAAAGGCTTAAGCACAGCTCTCACCTCCTCCATAAGGGTCCACTCGCTGGTACTCAATTCGAGATGACATAGTTTCTTCTCCATGATGACCGCTGCTACAGGAGCTTGTTGCTCAGCTGCCTCTGTGTGTGCACCGCTGTCGGCCATTTTCAGAGTGACAAGCAATTTGTTATCACACATTCGCTAAAGATAGTGAACACTGAACACATAAACAAAATCTAAACAATTTTTTAAAATCCCATTCAAATAGTAGTTTTAACATTCGATTAGTATTAATTTTTTTAATATTTGAATTATATTCGATTACTGAAATTCGTTCTAACAGCCCTAGTTGGAAGACACATTCATAGCTTTGAATGGATCTCAATGGTTCTCTGTCCTTAAACTAATGGTGGGCTATTATCAAATTGAGGTTGAAGCAGCAGACAAACCAAATACATCATCCGTGTGTCCGTTAGGATTCTACAAATTCAGTAGAATGCCACAAGATCTTACAAATGCCCCAAGCACTTTTTCAAAGGCTCCTGGAGAAATATGGTGGACGTACATCGCTAAAAGGCCCTGGTGTTCATAAATTACATTTATTGTCTTTTTCAAGGATCTAGAAGAACATGAGGAAAGATTAATAAGAGTTCTAACACGGCTCAGGGAGTATGGACTTAAGCTTGCCCCAGAATTTTTTTTTTGCAGAAAATTCGGTTAAGTACTTAGGTCACATAGTCTCTGACCAAGGAGTAAGTACAGACCCAGAGAAAGTGTCTGCAGTAAAAACCTTGCCAATTCCTAGAAATTTAAAACAGTTAAAATTCTTCCTTGGGTTCATTGGCTATTATCGCAAGTTCATTAAATATTTTTTCTAGGAAGACTAGACTTCTAAATAAATTGACTTCTGGATATCCATCAAATAGAAAAAAAACTAAAATCTCCGAATGGAATTGGATACAGAAACCCAAAAGAACCTTTTGAAAGAAGGTGGACTATCAAATGTCAAAATGCATTTAAATCTTATTGTGAAACTTTCAACTGTGCCAGTGTTGGGTTTTGCTGATACAAAACAACCTTACATCTTACACACCAATGCCAGCACTACTTGATAAGAAGATGTGAAGTAGAGTCATGACTTATGCAAATAAAAGAGTTTCGCATAGTGAAGTGGACAGTTGTTGAGAAATTTCAGGATTCCTTATATGGTAGTCCTTTTACTGTCATAAGAGACAGTAATCCCCTGACATATGTGCTTTCCACAGCTAGGCTTGATGTAACCAGCTATAGGTGGCTAGCTGTTCTATCAACATATCATTTCATGTTGCAGTACAGATCAGAGAAACAGAATCAAGACAATGATGGAAATTCAGTACTTGCAAGCAGCAGATTACGGTATCCCAGTGGCTATAGAATATGTAAAAACTGGAGAAAATCCACCTACCTCAGTGAGAAATACTTTCCCAGATTACCTTACCCGCAGAGAAGTTCCATTCTTACGTTCTTAAAGGCGGAGTCCACGATGTTTGAAAGCCAATGTCGATATTTGAAATCACCTAAACAAACACGCCCCTACCCCAATAGAATCTGGACCTTCTGTTGATAGACCCACCCCACACATACGCAACCCGGCAAGGATGTCAGTTAGTAGACATGCTCCTTACTGCTGATTGGATATAAGTGTGTTTGGTAGTCGGCCCGTCTCCTTTTCCAAAGCGTTTTTCAAACATCGTGGACTCCGCCTTTAAGGCTCTGCATGATGATCTTGGTCACATGGGCATCGATTGGACTTTATACTTGGTCAGAAGTCGGTTCTATTGGCTAAAGATGGCTTTTGACATAGAGCAAAAGGTCAAGACATATGATCAATGTTTGGGATGGAAGGTCTTGCCTAAAGGGATGCTACACTTGTAAATATTGTAACTTCTAGACCTGCCAACTTGTATGTATTGACTTCCTTGTATTCAGTCTTTGATATCGCAAGGACCCTGTAGAGAACAATCAAAGTACATTTCCACCAAACACAACTTACCTGAAAATAAAGCTCTGAAAATAAAGGTAACCCACTTTTGAAAGTGACTTACCTGTGAATTAATCTGCTGTTGGAAGTGACTTACCTGTGAGTCCTGAAGTTTGGCCTGTGGAAGAAAAAGCTAAGGAGGAAAATGGACCACTTGCCGCATTATCACATAGAAAAGGAGAATAATTGACAAATAGGACGAACAAGGGTAGCCCCTGCGGAAGCAAGGTGGCTCACACCTCAGTTTATGGTGCCTGCTTTCTTTCAGTGCACTCACAAGGCACACACACTGCCGCATGTGGCCACAGTCCTTAACATGCACCTGCATACACTGGAACGGGGCTATGCGATTAAGTTATGTTGCCCGTCTCATTTTAAATGGCTATTACCCATGGTGCACCCTGAGCTAGCTCTGGTAATAGAACATGAATACACTCTTGTGCACAGAAACTGTAGAACCTCTAGATGAAAGAAATTATGATTTACAGCCATTACTTTACTGTTCCAAAAAAGCATGGAGCCTGAATGCTGTGACTGAAACAGATTGTGATGCAAATCAGATTTGAGAACCAATTTGTCACAATACATCGTTATGTCTCTATCCAACACAGGAACTTCCTATAGTTTGCAGGTTTTTCCATTCCATCCCGTAGGGTTTCCCATCTGTGAATTTTATGCTCCGAAGTGTGCTCATCAGCGCCCCCTTGATGCAGTCTTCAGTAAAGCCCGCACTGCAGCAGGCTTCGTGCACTTTAACAACCCAGAAGTCCTTGCAAAAGAGCAATCAGACCGGAAGGGAGGAGTTCACACTGACGGGCAACTTTTCTTCCTATTTCCAGTGTGACGCTCAAATCTGTCCCAGGTGGACTCGCATCAGGGCTCCCTAAAGTTTGCACTACATGATGTCATCAAAGTGTGGATTCTGAGGAGGACCACAAGTCTGGAGTGTGCCATTTGGGACAGGGCATTTATCTCTCTGAACTTTTACTAAGTGTGTGGATGCACAATGCCAAGAGTGTGTATTCTCTTGTACTGAGAATCACCTTTCTAGGGGCAGTTTTGAATTCTACTATGTTACAGGCACATCTTTTGCCTGCAAATACAGTGCCTTGCAAAATGATTCATACCCACTGAACTTTTTCACATTTTGACACGTTACAACCACAAACAAAAATGTATTTTATAATTATTTTATGTGATAGACCAACACAAAGTGGCACATAATTAGAAAGTGGAAGGAAAATGATAAATGGTGTCCAAATATTTGTACAAATAAATATCTGAAAAGTGTGGCGTGCAGTTTTATTCAGTCCCATTGAGTCAACACTTTGTAGATCCACCGCTGGAATTACAGTTGCAAGTCTTTTGTCTCTACCAGCTTTGCACATCTAGAGAGTGAAATTTTTGCCCATTCTTCTTTGCAAAATAGCTCAAGCTCAGTCAGATTGGATGGTGAGCGTCTTTGAACAGTGATTTTTAAGTCTCCCCACAGATTCTCAATTGGATTTAGGTCTGGACTTTGACTGGGCCATTCTAACACATGAATATGCTTTGATCTAAACCACTCCATTGTAGCTCTGGCTGTATGTTTAGAGTCATTGTATTGCTGGAAAGTGAACCTCCGCCCCAGTCTCAAGTGTTTTGCAGACTCTAACAGGTTTTCATCTAAGATTGCCCTTTATTTGGCTCCATCCATCTTCCCATTAACTCTGACCAGGGATGGTGTGTTCAGGGTGATGTCTAGTGTTAGGTTCCCCCAAACATAATGTTTTGAATTTAGGCCAAAAAGTTCAATTTTGGTCTCATCTGACCAGAGCACCTTCTTCCACATGCTTGCCGTGTCCCCCACATTCGCAAACTGCAAACAGGATTTCTTATGGGGTTTCAACAATGGTTTTCTTCTTGCCACTCTTCCATAATAACCAGATTTGTGGAGTCCCCCGACTAATAGTTGTCCTATGGACAGATTCTCCCACCTGAGCTGTGGATCTCTGCAGCTCCTCCAGAGTTACAATGGGTTTCTTTGCTGCTTCTCTGATTAATGCTCTCCTTGCAAGGCCTGTCAGTTTATGTGGATGCCCATGTCTTGGTAGGTTTGCAGTTGTGCCATATGTCACGGAGTGACTTTGAGTCGGTGGAACTAAAATGGTGGAAATAGTTCCGCCCGGACCAATGTTAGTGTAACACCTGGCCGTTCCGGCCAACTCTGGGCAAGCAAATCAAGCGCTATTGGGATTAGGTGTGTTTAGCAAATGTGGCGATCGGTGATTGGACGTTGTAGGGAAGAGGAAGACCATAAATAAGGCGTCCAGAAAACCAAAAGGGAGAGTTTTTATTCCGGCAGGCGCTGTGAGTGAGGCAGAGGTGTACGGTGTATGTGGAGATATGTTTTCGTGTGGATTTGCAGGCTTGGGCAGAATCGAGTTGGAGAATTGGGCTGGAACCGCGACGAAGATATAATTCACTCTGCAGTATTTGCCATTGATTTTACTGTGTATTATGAAGAGATCTTGTCTGTGGAAGGATACCGGAAGTGGGTCTAAGGGGAGAGATTAGCGACGGAATAAAGTGGAGTAATGTGTGGAAACTAGGGGAGAGATTAGCGACGGAATAAAGTGGAGTAATGTGTGGAAACTAGGATTCGGATGTAGGAAATATCGACAACGAGGAGGGAAGTATCAAAAAGTTAAAGTGTGTTACATTGGAATTCGTCTTGCTGTTGCCTTACTGTGTGCAGGATTACTAATACTGCCATTCCAGTACATCTCTGTTTCCCTGTTAAGTGTGTTGGTCACCCCATTCGTTGGAGGATCCATGTGAGTGTGGAGACGGCTGAGAAAAGGGAGGAGGAGTTCAAGTGTCGTGGTCTAGACGCCGCATGTGGTTGTCCTCTGACCCAGTTATTTGTCTATACAGGACTCCGAGCCCAGCTCAACGTTGTGACCCTGACCCTATATCACTGTAAGTGTATGGAGTGTGGTGGGTGCTTTTTTTGAAGTGTGTACACTTGGACAATTGTGCTGTGCTGTTGTCAGTGTTTTCAGTGATCATCTCGTAGGCTGAAGAAAGAGCCCTGTTGCAGAAGAGTGGATTGGTGGCATTGGGCGGCTGTCTCTTAAAGGAATAGTCTACTCATTTTCAATATTAAAATATGTTATTACCTTAACTAAGAATTGTTAATACATCCCTCTATCATCTGTGTGCGTGCACGTAAGCGCTGGTAATAGCACTTTTGGGAGTACTTCGACTCGGCGCAGTAACACCCTCCCTCTCCCATTTTGAGAGGGAGAAGGGGAGCGGACTTTTCAGGCGAGTCGAAGTACTCCCAAAAGTGCTATTACGCCATAAAATATAGTTCCTCTTTTAAATCCACTTAGAAAAGCGCTACGTTTTATTTTGTACCACCAAACTTGCTCGTATAACTACTCGTCTTAAATAGGAAAAACGTTGATGTGTTTGGTCACTTCTAACTTTATCTCTAAATGGTACCATTGAATGAATGGGGCTAAGCTAAACGCTATCGAAGCATCGCAGCGCGCTCCAGTGCTTACGTGCACGCACACAGATGATAGAGGGATGTATCAACAATTCTTAGTTAAGGTAATAACATATTTTAATATTGAAAATGAGTAGACTATTCCTTTAACTATATACGACTGCGATCTGTTAACCTCCTTTCCCCGCCTGGTGGTGGCACAACGACTGTTTCACGTAAGGATTGGCTGTGAATACTGTGTTTAATACCAAAAGAAGGAGAGAGTGTTGTGTGGGAGAAGTGCACTGCTGTTCTTTGTGCATAACTATACACTTGATGAGTGTTTCCAGATGGCAGTCCATATATAAATCTCTCGTCCTGCTGCCCGAGGGAAAGGAACATTTGAAGCGGTTGGCCCCACTCTGGCAGGATACTGCATTTTACGACCCCCTACTTCCACTTATCCACTTCTGTGATACCATTCGGTGGGTGTGGTCATTTAAACCTTGAAGCAGTTTCATCCTGTATTTCTATCTTGTTCCTCTTCGTTTGAAGCGAAGAGTTGTCATTCCTCCCTGTGCACGTTCACTGAAATATCATTACCACTGAAGGAAATTTGTGTGTATTCTGCTGCCAGTCTGCAGGTCTGAGCCAAGGGCTCTGTGTTGTCGTGGGGCTGTTCCGCCATATGCTGCAAAGCAAACGCCTAAGTGCTCGTCGTAAGTCTGTCTGAGAAGAGGAAGACTAGGAGTTCGCTGGGTGCATGTACGTCCTCTCCAATCACCTGAGTTTGAAGGGCTAAAGTTTTGTGCATACGTCCACTCACCTGCCTGTAAGTCAAATCCACTCTAAGCTATTTACCAGTGTAATCACCTGTATAACTCCCTGCATGCCCCAAGGCTGAAAGCTATTTAGCAGTGTACTCACCTGTATACCTCCCTGTACGGCCGAAGCCGAAAGCTATTTACCAGTGTACTCACCTTTATACCTTCCTGTACGCCCAAAGCTGAAGGTTATTTACCAGTGTACTCACCTGTATACCTCCCTGTATGCCCAAAGCTGAAAGCTATTTACCAGTGTACTCACCTGTATACCTCCCTGTACGCCCAAAGCTGAAAGCTATTTACCAGTGTACTCACCTGTATATGTCACCAGTCACTTCCGGGAACTCCGGGAGACCGTAATTTGGGCAGGATTGGCAACAGGTGTGTCGCTGAACGTGGCAATCATTGATTGGGTGATTCAGCAGGGAAGAGAAGTATAAAGAGGGCATCAGAAATACAGGAAGTTGTTGTTGATTTCCACCAGATACTGCGAGTGGAGCGGAACGATTGGGGCATTCGGAGAGGAAACTGAGACGGTTATATTGTGGACTTGAACCCTCGCAAAGCGAAGGAAGGAGTGGGCCAACAGGAACATACAGGTTTGAAACTGAAAACCCGATTGGATAAAACGCTTTGTTGACTTGCGCTGTCTTTATGAAAGGAGGGATACTTACTCCGAAGAGTCGCTAGAGGATCCGGTGTCAAGCGGATGTCACTCTTCTGGCTGTGTATGTGTGAGTAGCCGCAGGATAAAGAGAGGAGATTAGTATCAATGAAATTGTGAGTATATTGCATGATTGACACGTCTATGTATCTTACCTGGAATATGGAATACCAACTATTGCTTTGAGTTGTGAGACAGTGTGTAAGCAGCCCCATGGTGGAAAGGATTAGTGGGCGAGCCGAGTATCGATTGTATCAGGAGGACGTTATCTTGCTGTGGCTGCGACGTTGACTGTGGGCCATTTGCTGTGTCAGTCTTCTGGATTTTCCCCTGGACGAACCCTAAGTCACTAGAGTGTGTGAAGTGCATTGGGTGAGTCTGTGTTGACGTGTGTACACCTGAAGATTGCAGTGCTGTGCCGTGTCCCTGTTGTCTGCACTTACCCTTTTAGGCCGAGAAGGAAAACCAGTGGGGAAAAACGTACGCTGTGCCAGTAGTGACCACCTCTTTTATGTACGCCTGCTCATAACTCCTGATTCTCTCTCTCCACCTGGAGGAGGTGAGACAATATCAACAAGTACGGTACACTAAATAGTGTGGGAAAGGGCGTTAACGTGGGGATGTATTATCTGTACGCCCAAAGCTGAAAGCTATTTACCAGTGTACTCACCTGTACATCTCCCTGTACGCCCAAAGCCGAAAGCTACATACCAGTGTACTCACCTGTATACTTTCCTGTACACCCAAGGCCCTGTACCAGTGTACTTACCTGTATACCTCTCTGTCCGCCCAAAGCGACATACCAGCGTATCCACCTGTATACCCCTCTGTACGTTCAAAGCTACTTACCAGCGCCCTCAGCTGGATACCTCCTTGTGTGCCTAAAGCTGCAAGCCCAGTGTACTTACCTGTTTACTTACCAGTGTACTTACCTGTGTCTATCCTTCTGAGCCAAGGAAAAGAGGCTGGAGATATTCTCTTGTAACCCACCTGTGGGACACGGAGAAAGAAAGCCGGAAAGACTTACCCGTAATTCACGTGGAGACAAAGAGAGAAAGGGAGGAAGTCAAGGAGACTTACCTGCTGTCCACGTGAAGAGTCAGAAGCACTCGGATCACCGTTCCCTGAGTTCCAGAGAACTCGTTATTTTAAGCACTTCTCCCCTTCCCCTTTTCCCTTATTTTAAGTCAATAAACATTATTATATTTTAGACTTCTCTTGTCTGTTTGGCCATTGGGGCACTTTGGGACCTCCTCGAGGTGGAAACTGATGGAGGAGTATGACGTACGATAGGGGTGGTCTGCTTCGACCTGTGACACATACTCTTTCCATTTCCAGATGATGGATTGTACAGTGCTTTGTGATATGTTCAAGGTTTGGGATATTAATTTATAACCTAACCCTGTTATAAACTTCTCCACAACTTTTCCTTGACCTGTCTGGTGTGTTCTTTGATCTTCATGATGCTGTTTGTTCAATGAAAGCGTCAGCGTAAGTTCTACCAGGAAGACTCTAATACCACGTCATTCATTCATAAAATCGGCTTACCAATCACAGCTCAATGCCGACTATTTAAACGCTGAACTAACACTCTCTCCTGCTGCCCGTAGGTGTCGTAGCTGAAGTTCGTTTGCTCGATGCTTAGTGCAAACCAAACGTTTTCAAAGCGATTGTTACTCGTCCACGCAGAATCGGATGTCAAAACGCTCGCCCTTCCTCTGCTTATTTGTGAATTCAGTATGTTTACTCGGCCCGCAATGTTTTCGTGTCAATTTAACCTTTTCCCAGGATCTCTCATCCACGATATGCTACTCGTCTCATTTGCCGCTCGTTCTCACAGACTGCAACACAAGGTTACAGTAGGCGTGTTTGACCAGTCCCTTCGAACGCAACTCATCTTTGCCAAAGACCCTTATTTAGGGAAGCTCGCAAAACTTGGCACAAAAACGCAAGGAATGAGGCCGTTTCATTTCAATGAACAGATTAAAATACAATGCAGTCCTGTTAAGCGTAAACTGTAATCGACCATAGCAACTCACTGGACGCTTGCACAGGTGTCACTGATGATTGCCTGAGAAGTTCGGCCGCAACAGGTGTCACTGATCATATTGATTGCCTGAGGAGTTACGGTTCATGGTAAACACCGAAGGGTGATGTCTTCCTAACTAAAATATCTTTGTCTTCTCATCTAAACGAGAGTCACCACACGAAGGCTCTTTAAAGCAAAGATATAGATTTTTTTTACGGCATTATTCCTCCTGAAAGGCGATCGCGTTTCAACAGCACGGCATTAACGCGTGAGTAATTAACGTCAAAAAGACCCGAACCCAACTGTCTGTTTTCTGTGCGTGTTTGTTGTAAACAAATGGTGTAAAACGTGTAAACGACAAAATGGTGTAAAATCATATGTGTCTGCCTAAGAAACAAGGTAAGGTCACTGCTTTTCATAATTTTCCTGAATATGTCTAATCTATACAACCTTCACGATATGTGCCTACCTGTTCCTACCAATTTAAGGGACATATTAAATGTTACCTACTGTATTTGTCAGTTATTGCAGTCTTTGACCAAAATATACGGGATGTCTTATTTTAGTTGTTAATGTCATTGTTAATGTCACTGTTAAAATCACTATGCAAGCTGCTCAATACTGACGATAGGCCACATTGGCATACTAACACAGGAATAAGCACGCAGTCGTAACGCTCAACTTGCATTTCTTGCGCAAATTGCGAGTGATTGTCTGGTTATGTCGGTCAAATGTACAATTATCAATGTTTCGTCCGACGACCGTCGGAAACGCTGTCACACAGTTGAAATCAATTGATTGCATTTCATAAAATTGTGGCATTAAATGTACTGTCATTTTAATTTGGTGTGAGGTAAGTTACATCATTAAATTATATATATATATTTTTTTGCTCTAGTGTTGGGCGATATTATTCAGAGAGATAATTATATCGCAGCCCGTGAGATTGCCGACACGATAGTACTGGGAATGTGACAATTTATTTCTTCTATTTAATATAGCAATGCTGACATCGCGGGTACGCGCATCGAAATTAGGCATAAAATCTGCTTCCGCCCGCGCGGTACTTTTACAATGCGTCTCATGCAATATTCAGTCATCGTCGCAAGGTCGTAGTATGTTTTCACTAAATACGACAATAAATACGTCAAGTCCGAACACCGGAAGCGTTTGATATTGAGTATTCAATTCGGAGGTGTTTTTAGTTCACAGCAACGGTTTAAAACTGAGTGTCACTTCCAACCGGTCGGTGTGCTTCCACTAAACTCTGTCAATAATGAAACGTAAATGGACCACAATATATATCTTTTATCTTGGTGCTGAAACATGGTAATGGTATGGAGGAGATTGTATTTAAATAAATCGCGAAAATTTGCGTATTACGTTTCTTGTTTTAGACTACAGTGAACGTCATGTCAGAATGTCCACTGCAGGCATCATTCTAAAAATAATGGTTAACATGGGTCCGATGCCCATTCTGACTAAAGCAGCAAATGTTTATAATTTGATTTTGAAAGTACTAACAAAGTTCTACCTTCTGTCAAAATTTCATGAAAATATCTGATAAAATGAGAGTTATAAGCAAAAACATGTAAATAAGCAGCATTTCGGTCACACACATTCCATAGACATCCATATAACTTTCCTCTGATTTCTAATAATAAAAATATCATAACTTTCTCAATCTTCATCGAATTTTTCGTCTGCAAACCTCTTAAAACTTTGTTGCACATCACTGATACCTTAGCGGTCTGAAAATTACCTTGTAACAGGGAATGGAACTCTCTCTCATTGATTTTAAACCCAGCGTGCATTTTAACCACCCTAGTGCGAAGTCCACGCTACATGCATTACAAGTTCAGGTGCAACGAAGTCAAAGCATTACTCGTTTATTGAAAAGCTAGTTTCTTATGAGGCAAATCATGCTATGCATATTAGTGTTGCAACTGCAGGTTATGTAAGAATGGTATGTAAAAATGTTCAGCATAATTAAGTTAAATTTTATGGATAAACAAGTCAATCGCATGTTATCAAAGACTTTTGGTGAAGTCTGACTCGCAGTATGGTCTAAAATATGTTCTCTAAAATTGTTTGAGGCTACCGTGTCAACACAATCACATCCCGTAAATGTTTGGGGATCGCTCCCGTAAAGAGAACCTAGTAAAATTGGCGAAAGATACACGTTAAAAGTTTTCTGTGTGAAACGATGCATGCTCACTATACGTGCTGCTGAAGCTGAGATCATTCACCTGCATGACAGAGCAGCGTATCACACGCTCCTCATGATCTCATTTAAAATATGAGTTACGAATAACTGGCAAACCTCAGAGCGCTTAAAAGACAAGCATGTGCAGGACTTTACATGTATCACATGTCTTTACGGGTTTTCGCAGTAAGCATGACTCCGAAAAATAATCGGTAGCATAAATGACCCAAAAGTCTAATGATTCCGGACAAATCCTGGAAGCATTTTCTGTGTAGTATTCATAATCTCTGCGTGAGAAGGGCAATTGATGGTGTCGGCTATCATTGATCGTGGTCTATTGACATAACCTGATCCCGCACCTTCTAGTAGTTTCAGGATTTTAATAACACTCCAGTCAAGACACTAAGCATTCAATTGTGTATTGTTCGTTCACATTTAGTTCATACAGTTTAGATTAATTTACTTCCATATTTACTAATCTTTCTAGTCTATAATACCTTAATTTCTTTGTTTTATCAGTTTCATGTTAATGTTATGATTCTGTTTTCCTAGGTAATTTTTTTTTTTTCTGCCATCAATACACTTGAAATTCATAGCCAAAATCCCATCTTTTACTACATAAATACTTTGAAAAGTGAATACACTTGAAATGCAACGTTTCATCAGGTTCTATAGCTTTAAGCTGCATAATGATCAAAGTACGATCCAGCAGATACTGGTGGTGGTGTAGGTTACTCAACCATGTCTCATTTCTCGCTAAACTTATCTGTGGCATAGCGCGCTTTATAGGAATATTGTCGCTTTCCATCACAGCCTCCGACATAGCATTCGCAGCCTTTCTCACTATAGGGTATATTTTGTTGCCCCATTGCATGGCTCTCGTGACCTCCTTGCTGCGTGGCATATCATTGCCCTGTATCCAGCATTCGCAGTCGTACTGCTATACTGCAAATTGTTGATTTGTATCATGGCCTTCTCGCTAATCAGCATATCATTGCCTTATCATTGGCTCCAGCTCTGTTTTTCGCCATGTAACTTATGGTTGCTCTGTATTATGGCCTTCTCGTTACTTTGCATATGGTTACAATGTGTCATGGATACCACAACCGACTTATTACATTGCATAGGTTGCCCCGCATCTATCCTCCGCAGCCTTTATTATGATTCAGCATATCGTTGCCCCGCCTCATTGCCTTCGCGGTCTTCTCGCTACATGGGAAGTCGTTGCCCCGTAACCGTCTTTGTCGCATAAAGCATATCATTGCTCTGTATCTTGCCCTTCGCGGTCTTCACACTAAATTGCAAAACGTTGCCCTGTAAGTGTTCTCCACGGCTTTCTCGCCTATCGGGGCTATCGATCGATGTGGCCTATCGTGGCTTTACAAATCGCCTATCGGGGCTATCTATCGAAGTGGCTTTACATATCGCCTATCGTGGTTTTACACATCACCTATCGGGGCTTTCGATCGACGTGGCCTACCGTGGCTTTACACATTGCCTATCGAGGCTGTCGATCAAGTGGCCTATCGTGGCTTTACATATCGCCTATTGGGGCTATCGATCGACGTGGCTTTACATATCGCCTATCGGGGCTATCGATCGACGTGGGCTATCGTGGCTTTATACATAGCCTATCGGGGCTATCGATTGCTGTGGCTTATTGTGGCGTTACATATCGCTTATCCGGGCTATCGATCCACGTGGCTTTAAACATTGCCTATCGGGGCTATCGATCGTTGTGGCCTATCGTGGCTTTACACATTGCTATCGGGGCTATCGATCGTTGTGGCCTATCGTGGCGTTACATATCGCCTATCGGGGCTATCGATCCACGTGGCTTTACATATCGCCTATCGGGGCTATCGATCGACGTGGGCTATCGTGGCTTTACACATTGCCTATCAGGGCTATCAATTGCTGTGGCCTATCGTGGCTTTACATATCGCCTATCGGGGCTATCGATCCACGTGGCTTTACACATCGCTTATCCGGGCTATCGATCGACGTGGCTTTAAACATTGCCTATCGGGGCTATCGATCGTTGTGGACTATCGTGGCTTTACACATTGCCTATCGGGGCTATCGATCGTTGTGGCCTATCGTGGCTTTACACATCGCTTATCCGGGCTATCGATCGACGTGGCCTATCGTGGCTTTACACATTGCCTATCGAGGCTATTGATCGGTGTGGCCTATCGTGGCTTTACACATCGCTTTTCCGGGCTATCGATCGACGTGGCCTATCATGGATTTATACATTGCCTATCGGGGCTATCGATCGTTGTGGCCTATCGTGGCTTTACATATCGCCTATCGAGGCTATCGATCAACGTGGCCTGACGTGGCCAATCATGGCTTTACACAACGCCTATCGGGGCTATCGATCGACGTGGCTTTACATATCGCCTATCAGGCTATAAATCGACGTGGCCTACCGTGGCTTTACACATCGCCTATCGCGGCTATCGATCGACGTGACTTTACATATCGGCTATCGGGGCTATTGATCGACGTGGCCTACCCTGGCTTTACACATCGCCTATCAGGGCTATCGATTGCTGTGGCCTATCGTGGCGTTACATATCGCCTATCGGGGCTATCGATCCACGTGGCTTTACACATTGCTTATCCGGGCTATCGATCGACGTGGCTTTAAACATTGTCTATCGGGGCTATCGATCGTTGTGGCCTATCGTGGCTTTACACATTGCCTATCGGGGCTATCGATCGTTGTGGACTATAGTGGCTTTACACATCGCTTATCCGGGCTATCGATCGACGTGGCCTATCGTGGCTTTACACATTGCCTATCGGGGCTATTGATCGGTGTGGCCTATCGTGGCTTTACACATCGCTTATCCGGGCTATCGATCGACGTGGCCTATCATGGATTTATACATTGCCTATCGGGGCTATCGATCGTTGTGGCCTATCGTGGCTTTACATATCGCCTATCATGGCTACCTATCCACATATAGCCTACCGTTGCACTTTACGACGAAGCATATTGTAATTCTTATCCTATTCCTTTTGTGTGAATCAGACATTAAAGTGAATGCCTATGCCTATCGTGGCTTTATTTTTGGGGGGGTTCCAATAAATGGCTTTTATAGCTTAAGAAGTCTGATTCCTTCTTAAAAATTTCTCTTGTTTCAGGATTGACATCTCTTCAATTTCTTAGCAATCAAGCCAGTCGATCTACTTCACTTTTGGGCGTAGGCTCCGCCCCTGCCTTCAACATCAGGCAGGATCTGCCGGACTACAGCTAGACCCGGACGAAAGGCGGGGCATATGCCAAAAGAATCTTACGAGACTCAAGCATCTCTTTTATTTTGAGACTGATTCGAATTTCTGTCTTTTAATTCAACATGGAATAAATGTCATTCAAACGTTCACTTGCCTTCTGAGTCTTTATGGTAGAAATGAAAGCGTCAGCGTAAGTTCTACCAGGAAGACTCTAATACCACGTCATTCATTCATAAAATCGGCTTACCAATCACAGCTCAATGCCGACTATTTAAACGTTGAACTAACACTCTCTCCTGCTGCCCGCAGGTGTCGTAGCTGAAGTTCACCTCCATCCTCCCCACCACCACCAGGTTGTTCCCTGTTCTTTTGTCCGGGGGTAGGCTCCGCCCCTGCCTTCAACATCAGGCAGGATCTGCCGGACTACAGCTAGACCCGGACGAAAGGCGGGGCATATGCCAAAAAGAATCTTACGAGACTCAAGCATCTCTTTTATTTTGAGACTGATTCGAATTTCTGTCTTTTAATTCAACATGGAATAAATGTCATTCAAACGTTCACTTGCCTTCTGAGTCTTTATGGTAGAACTAATGTTCTCTAACACGCTTCTGAGGGCTTCACAGAACAGCTGTATTTATCCTGAGATTAAATTACACACAGGTGCACTCTATTTACTAATTAGTTAGTTATTTAGTTAGTTAGTTAGTTAGTTACCGTAAAACTGCAAATAACAGCCCGGGCTTTTATTTTCCCAAACCTATCATCACACCAGGCGTCTAAAAGAGACAGGCGTCTATAAGAGACAGGCTTTTAATTTAATTGTTCCAGCATGACAGCAGGAGGTTACCACATATTACGTTTTATTTTTAATTTGAATGTGTTTAACAAATTAGTTCGTGTAATAACAACAGTCTTAAATTATTGGCAGTATAAATAAAGCAAACAAGGATATGTTTTTTATTGGTGTTGCGTGAAATCTTACCCAGATACAACAGTGCTATTTTCTGATTGGCTATTGTGTAGCCTCTTTCTTTTTTTTGTATTGGCTCGCTCGACTAGAACTCTAGGGAAGACGGGCTTGATAGAGAGAGAGAGCAGTGCGGCCAGATACATTTTAGGCGCTGCAGCATATTAAATATGATAAATAGTGTTTCCGCGTGAGAAATACAATGTGTGGCGGGAGTGCATGCATGACAAAAGACTGAAAGCCCGGCTATTATCAGCGGCCCCAAAACACTACCGGCCCACCGGGAAAAGTCCTGACTCTCCCGATTGCCACTTCGCTACTGTCATCATCACCTCAATCCTGGCGACGAAGCTTGTTGTGTTGTCATAGTGATGAGTAAAGGAACGACTGCGTCTGTCACGTGACATCTACCGGTAAGCAAAAAAAACTTTAGCGTGTTCAATCTGCACCATAGAACTGTCTTAAACAGACTATCTGACGAGTTTTAGAAGATTAAATACAACCCGAAACTAAAAAACAGACCAGGCCTTTATTTGAGACAGGCGTTTATTTACCCAAACCTGTCGTCACATAAGGCGTCTAAAAGAGACAGGCGTCTATTTGGGACTCGGCTATTATTTGAAGTTTTACGGTAGTTAAAGTTTATTTCGGTCAATTTCAAAAAAAAGAAAAGAAAAAAAAGACAATTTACAAGCAAACATAAACACAAACATTAAATTGCAATATAAACAATTATTTAAAAAAAAGAAAAGGTTGACCGAAAAGGTACTGGCTGAAGCGTATGCTTATTACGCCAATCCTTTTTACATATCATTTGTTTTACACACAACACAAAGACCCAAATTCATCTTACATGTAATGACTAAAAGAAAAGAAACTAAGTTTGATTTGCTTTATATAGTGTAATCTTTTTTTTTTTTATAATTTCTTAAATCTACTAATGGATTTGCAAATTTTCATCTCGTCATCGAGGCTATTCCACAGTGTAACTCCTTGAACTGACAGACTTCTTTGTTTAACATTAGTACTAATTCGGGGTTTACTTAACATAAGAGTTCCTCTAAGATCATAGGAGATTGATTTCATTTGAAACAAGTTCTGGACACAGTCAGGAAGTTTATTATTTATTTTTTTAAACATTATTTTAACTATTTTGAATTCCACAAAGTCATCAAATTTTAATAAATTGGAATTTGTAAATAACTTGTTGGTTGGGTGAAGATAATCTGTTTTATTTATAGTCCGTATAGCACGTTTTTGGAGAATTACAATTGGTTTTATTATTGTTTTGTATGTATTTCCCCAAATCTCTACGCAATAAGTCATATACGGCAGTATTAGAGACTGGTAAAGTATTTTTAAGGCCTTTAAATCAAGAATATGTTTTGTTTTAGACAAAATAGCCAGAGTCTTAGAAATCTTTGACTTTATGTAAGTTATGTGGGGTTTCCAACTAATCTTATGATCAATAATGACCCCTAAAAATTTAATTTAATTTACCATTTCTAGTTCAAAATTGTCAATTCTAATATCGACGTTTGTATTTATTTGTTTGTTACTAAATAACATAAATTTAGTTTTATTTAAATTTAATGACAGTTTATTTACATCAAACCATTTTTTTAACATTTTCATTTCTGCTTCCACTATGTCCAGAAGCCGTCCCAAATTTTGATTTGAACAAAACAAAGTTGTATCATCTGCAAATAAAACACAATTTAATTGAGTAGACACATTACAAATATCATTAATATATAATAAAAATAACTTTGGTCCAAGGACTGATCCTTGTGGAACCCCACAAGTAGCCCTCTGTAGGTCAGACCTGCCATAGATAAATTGCACAAACTGAAATCTATTCCTGAGATAGTCACTAATCCATCTTAATGCAACACCCCTAATACCATATATTTCAAGTTTTTTTAATAATATTTTATGGTCAATGGTGTCGAATGCTTTTTTCAAATCTATAAAAATTCCATCTGAATGATTTTTATTTTCTATTGCAGAGGTCAGTTTTTCAACAAGCTCTATTACAGCCATTTCTGTGGATCGATTTGCTTGAAAACCATATTGATGATCACTTAATAGTTTATATTTTTTAATGAAACTATCTAATCTCATTTCAAATAGTTTTTCTAATATTTTTGAAAACTGTGAAAGAAGAGAAATTGGTCTAATTTGAAAGTAAATGGCTGTCACCATTTTTGAAAATAGGGATAACTTTAGCTATTTTCATATTGTCCGGAAAAACTCCAGTTTGGAGAGATAAATTGAAAATATAGGTTAATGGTTTAACGACAAATGTTATAACTTCCTTAACTATTATGTGACTTCTGAAGGAAGTTGGTTTCACAGGATTTTAGTTAGGGAATTAGAGTAAAGGAGGCTGAATACAAATGCACGCCACACCTTTCAGATACTTATTTGTCAAAAAATTGGACACTATTTATCATTTTCATTCCACTTCATAAATATGTGCAACTTTGTTTCAGTCTATTTCATAAAATCCCAATGCAATACATTTTTTTTGTGGTTGTAACATGTCAAAATGTGGAAAAGTTCGGTGGATATGAATACTTTTGCAAGGCACTGTATCGATGTGATCATAGCAGCCATAGAAATTATAAAGCTGGGCCAATTAGACACTGTAAAGCAGTTTCAGAGACTGCTAGGGCTCATGGCAGCTGCTTCCAGCGTGATACCTGCTGGTCTGCTGCATATGAGGTCTCTACAGTGGTGGCTAAAGACCAAGATGTTTTCCCAGAGGGGCAACCCATTTCACATTATCAAAATCACGCTTCTGTGTCTGCAAGCTCTGGTGATGTGGCAAAAGCCTTGGAATCTGTCCCAAGGCCTGCGTTGGGGGTGGCGCTGACAACAGACCCATCCCTCACAGGTTGGGGTGCAATTCTAAAAAGCCTAGAGGGCCAAAATTGCTAAAAAAAAACATTATCGCTATGGCACATAAACTGCTTGAAGATGATGGCAGTATGGTTTGGGCATTTCCTTCCAGACGTAGGGGGGGGGGGCTCATGTGCTTGTCCATACAGACAACACATCAGTGGTTTCTGTAGGTCTGCAATCGCCCCAGGGATGGTGAAGGCCTTTTTTACCCAATGCCAGTATATGTGCCTAAGGTATTAAACAATGTCCCAAGGACCATTGTTCTGCAGGCCTTTTGTCCTCCCCGATTGCAGACCAAGGAAAACTAAATTCAGTGTGTCCTTTGCAAGCAGCTTGAGTTCCCTCGAAAGGGAACATCTCAGGTTATATATGTAACCTTGGTTCTATAAGAAGGGAATGAGACATAGTGTTGCTATGATGATGCAGCGTCTTGTTTCCTTCTCGTAGAATCAGGGTTACATATGTGACCTGAGATGTTTTTTGTCTTTGTCAGACTGTCTTGTTTGTTTGAACTAGCATTGCTGATCTATAAAGTTAAGTTTTCCTTTTTGTTTTTCTTGTTTAACCTTTTAGTTGTTACTTTTTTATTTAGTTTTGTCCTTTGTTTTGTTTCATTGTGTTTTTCTTTGTTGTACTTTGCCAACTCATCTCGTCCTCTTCCCTGCCCTTTGTCTGTCCACCCTCTCCAGTCCAGCATAGCCTTGCTGCTTCTCCAGTTCTGCTCTTGTCACCTAGGTCTGCTAGTCGTTTCTCTGCTGGCGTTGCCTCATAGTCAGCTCTGACTGGGTCTGGGTTCTCCGCTGGTCATTTGCCTGGTCTTTCCATCCATCCATTTGCTCATGGGTTTCTGGCAGAGCTCTGTGATAACATTTTTATTGCTTCTCTGTCTTATTAACCCTTTGAGGTCTAAGGGGTTTTAGGGCCCTGGGAAAGTTTTGACCAGCAATGACATTTGTGACATGTATGTACATGTTTGTATTTTTGAGAGACAAAAAATATTTATTTGCACTACCATTCACTTAAACTTCTGTCATTGTCATTTATTTGCTCTACAGATTCTAACTACCATCTAATGTCATGTATATGTCATTTTATCTGTATTTTTGAATTAAGAGAATTGATTTACATCGTCTGTTAAGGAACCAACGCTGGACTTGATACCAAAACTCTTTCTGATTAACTTTCCTGGTGAAACATCTGGAAATTGAATTGCTGGTTTTGCTCTAAATTTTGTAACAAAAGTTGTGTTAATGCTTAGCCATATGAAAAAATACTGTAGTATTCTTTGGTATTTACTATAGTAAACTGTAGTAAACTGTAGTAAATTATAGTATATTATACTATTTACTACACATACCATAGTATTAACTATAGTAAACTGTAGTAAGTACCATAGTATACTTTAGTTCTTACTAACAATCATGACAATAAAGCATTTCAGATGTATATAAGAAGACTGCATTTGTCACTTTAGCAATGAAAGACCACTCAGTAGATGTACTTATGAGACTTAATACATTAAACAACTTACACTACACTATATATGCTAGCTTTGTGGAGGCCATTGTGTGTTATAATTCATCTGTAATACTCTTAAGAGTTATAATAACAAATAGGTAAGTATTATAATGTATTAAAACATAATGAGATGATACAACATATAAGGCATTATGCCTGCATTATAATGCATTGTATAATGCAATAATCCCCTTTACAATGCATTATTAATACCAGCTTCATAGAAAGTGTTACCTAAATGTATTAAAAATGTAAACCATTAAAGCAAATCTTAAGCAATTATGAATAACTCTCAAGGTAACATTGTTTTTCCAACTGCCCTTTATGTGTATTATTTCCACAAAATAGTTTTAATTCTAATGATATGAAATATGAATTATTAAATTAAATATAAAATATATTATAAATATATATATTTGGTTAATTTTAGGGGTTTTGGCTGATTAAGGCCTGATTAAAATTGATGTGAACAACCTTTCAAAATAAAATCTGATTTGAACATAAAGTTAGATTTAGGTCACATTTAGCTGCAGTAGGCATTATAAATTTTTATATAAAAGCATATTTTTGTTCTAAAGTACAATGCATCTCTGACCTCTGTGTGTTTGACCTTGTCATTACACTTGTTATTACATTTTCGGTTAAAGAGACAGGGGCTGCCAAACAATAATTAAGTATGAGCCACTCAATCCCTAAAGTAAAGAAATGAGCAATCAGAGTAGTCTTAAGGGTTGCTTGGTATTGTTTTTGTGAACAAGTCAACACAAGGTATCATTTTCATGTTCTAATCAATGATCCCCTATAACCATGATTTAATTGGATATGAGAGGTCTGCTTTACACCACTCGCAACTAATTGAATCGTGGTTTAGAGCGAACGTGATGGGGCTCTACCTGTCCAATTTACCATTGTCCTCAGGGTTTAGGGTAGGTGTACAACAGCCTCTTAGACAAGTGCTGACAAGTAAGTGTTTCCATCTCAAGTGATTAAATAAGAACCTTAGGTGTTATTCTGTAAAGCAACAACAATGCATTACATCATAATTAATTAACAGCATGACTAAGCATGCTAGGCAGATGAGTGAATTGTGGGATCAAAAGCTGACAACAGGTGTCCTGAGAATCCAAAATCTCAATCAAAACACAATTAATGACTGAGCTTCTCTGGAAAGGTTGGACCCAAAGGGAGAAACTCCCTAAACAAAGCCTTGTGTAACCTCATTGACATTTATCTGTTTCTTTTGTTCTAGTTTTTAAATAGTTATTATTATGTTTTTAAAACACAAAAAGAAAACAGAAGCTATTTCACAGCATAACAATAACAAGACTTCTACAATGGATGTAGCTTTTCCGACAACATCCACATTCATTGTTCTAACCACTCCTTATTTTTGAGTCCAGTAACCGTTTCACTTTTGTTAATCTATAAAAAAATATATATTTTGTAGAATGTTTATGGTGAATATAAAGGAATAAGATGTTTATACAGTTAAACTAGTTTGTATAATCAAAAAAACAAATTTAAAAAAGTTAACATAAAAAAAACTTAATAAAACCAGTAATGAGACAAGAATGGTGTTATCATTGCCTCTAGATTTATTCAAGCATGGAAACTAGTAAAGCTAATGTTGGTGTTAAATCACAAGAGGGCACTGCAGACCTGAACAGCAGGCAAATACACTGAATGGCAGAGCCAGAAAAAAATATTATATTGAGCAAAGACAGGCAGAACAGAAAAGGAGGTCAATAGGGTCCCAATAATATTATTATTAACTACTGAGAAAATAAAAAAACATATATTAGTTTCACATATTTGCTTTGTTCTTTTGTTTTGCTTAGTTAAAGATTGTGTCAAGTAAAGTCTGAGCTATCAATTGCAATCATGTGAAAAACCTTTGATGCACTGATTTATGTTTCTGCTGGTGAATGTTAATTTTGGTGTTAATATTTTCTAATTATAATAATATTTTTAATATTACAAGTAAACATTATAAATAAATATTTTCTGATTTTCTAAAGACAGAACTGTATTAAAAATGTTTTTAAAATAATGTTAAATAATATTTTTGTGACTATGACGTGTGTCGAAACTGTAACTACAAAAAATGGATACATTTGTATGCTGCATTTCTAAAAACATTGAGGAAATTGCAGACAGTCTGAGTTATCCGAAACGTGAAGCTTTAATACACATAAGAGTGAGGCCCTGTCTGACCAAAGAAATATCATGAAGAATTCATAAAGTATGGTCCACCTGCTCTAATGTCATCAACTTAGACCATCTAACTGTTTAACTAAGTGCTTGACCATTAAAGTATGACATCGGAAAGCACTTGTGTTAAAAAAATATAGACTTTATTATTGCTTTGCTAGAGCTGTCCAGCTATAGAACATTCAATGTGAATAGTCATATCCACTTTTAGGCCACAGATTAAGCTTTTGCGATCCCAATAGCAGGTTTAAACCTTACTTTGTTAACTTTGTTTTGTTTATTGTTTGTGTATACTGTAATAGTGAGGGTTATGAGTATCAATGGATCTTACTTTATGGGTTGTTTGCAAGATTATTTTGGTTGTTAAATTGGAAAAAGTCACTGTCCTGTCAAAACAGTATAATGTGGTATATGCTTTTAATCATGGGCAATGACTACAACAGAGTTATTAACACATTGAGCAATTTTTTTAAATTTTATTCTCTCCATTTCTCTTGTGCATTTCTTATGTGATGAGAAACTTGTACTGTAATTGATTAAAAGTTTATTGTTTCTGGTTCTGCTGTTTTAAATAAAATAACAGTATGTAATGCAGATAGAAAACAAATAGAGATAAATAAAGATCAAACGAGATAATAAGAAAAATCACAAAACATGAAAATCAACAAAGTTTTTAATTTAGTTTAGTTTTCAGTAAGATAAACATGTTTGTAACTTCAGAATGTTTGTGGGCAGAAGGTCAGGGTCAAGCTGAAGTGACAAGCAGAAATGCAAGCCTGATGACTTGATCTTTGACATGATTCAACCTGAATAACAGGCTGATGCAAAAGCTCCCGTGGCTTTTAATCGCCCGGGAGCAAATTTAATAGGTGTTTTCACAAAGAGGAAAAACACATAAGAAATTGTTTAATTAAAGCACAGCTGGAAGCTATACCTTATTAATATCATCAACACGTTAAGGGCAAAAACTGTAATAAACAAGTAAGCCACAGAAAAACATATGATGCAACATATTGTTTACTTAGATGCCATTATTTCTATGTTTATTTTTGGTGTGAAATGTCACAAAATACAGTACATACATATGTACATAAAATACATATCAGACATTATATTTGAATGAAATCTTAATAAATTTAGAATATAAAATGTTTCATTTATTAGCAAGAGCATGCATGTTATTTAATTAGAGAAGAAACATGTAGAAGAAAAATAATGATGACTATATTTTCTGTTGATAAGTAAATAAGTATTTACTGATTAATAAGTCATATGTATGGCCACTGACCTAGGTTAGTTTTTACATATTTTAATTTCTTAAAAGACAAGGACCCTGGTAAAATGATCATTTGAAAAGTTAAATAGTGACCCTGAACATTTTAGGTATTTGAAAGAAGGTATAAGATGGCCTACACTGTAAAATTTTGGTTTGACTTAAAATATTGCTTCATTTGGTAACACCTAAAAAAATTATGTGTATAATTGTTTAAACATATAAGTTGGAACAACTTGTTTTTTTAGGTGTTACCAATTGAAGTATTTTTTAAAGTCGATCCAACTTTTACTTTTACACTGTAAATGACTGGTGGGTCAACCCATTTGTGAGTTTATTTGCACATAATGCCAAATTGACCTACATTTATCACTATTTGATATTTGAACAGTACACTATCACTGGAAAAATCTTTGCTGCCTTAAATATTTTTGTTGAATCAACTCAGATTTACAAGTCATGTCAACTTATTATTATTTGTCTTGACAAGAGATGAGTTGCTACAAGTTATAAAATGAAGTTGATTTTTTTAACAACTTCTCTGTAGTCAAGATAAATAAAAGTAAGTTTAAATGACTTGTAAATCTAAGCTGATTCAAAATAAATAAATAAATAAATAAATAAATAAATAAGGCAGCAAGGAATTTTTTACATAATAAGTATTATGTATAATGTATAATGTATTCACATTGCTCAGGAGTGAACATCAAAGCCATTCACAACTGAAACAGTGCTGACAAATCACACATGGGCAAAAATCTTTAAAAGGAAATGTACCTTTTTAGAATATAGCACAGGAACAAACATTAGTTTTTAAACATTTTAACACATTGTCAAAAAATATCTACCTATTGTTGTCACTTTTGATAGCTATTACCAGAATTAAAAAGGCCTTTTTAAGACTATAATTGGCTCTTTAGTCCTTTTCAAATATCTACTTGAATACAATATTTACAAACTTGATTCAAATGCTATAATAACATAATTGCTGGATCGATTTTTATAGAAGTAAAAATCAGTGGTTGGACCTACAAAAATAAAATGTTAGATAGTGATATTGTACAGTATATCAGTGATCGATAGACAGGTTCAACCTAAACACATTACAGTTTGAAATAATGAAAAGAAGTGGAACAAATGAGCAAATCACACATTTTAGCCTTTACACTTAAACAGGTTATATGTGCTTTGGCTTTGTTTTTCCCCGCTGTGCCAGGTTATATCACATTTACTGTATATAATCCAATATATCTTATTTATGTGGAACTATTCACCATTTTAGCCAAACTTTGTTTAACAATTCTAAATATTTGCCTCAAAATGTTAAACAATCCTTTTTAATCCTGGGTAATAGAGAAACCTTTTATGGGAAAGCACCATCAATGTCCTAATAAGAAAAAATAGATTTTTTGTCTGTACATATGCTACATATGGACAATGTCACAGCTAGAGGACAGTTTGTTTAAGGTTAGGACATTCTGGACATAAGGAGCCTGCTGTCAAAAAGTGTAAAGAAAGGGTACAAAAGCTGTCACTAGGGTGGTACTTTTTCAAAACATACACATTTGTACCTAAAGAGTTCATATTATCACAAAGGTTCATACTGTATTGGTGCCTCACATTTCTGTACCTAAATGGTACATAAAATTATCTTTTTAAAATGGTACTGCCCTAGTGACAGCTTTTGTACCTTTATTTCTGAGAGTGCATTTGTTTGAAAGAAAGTGAATAGTTTACATTTGATAAACACTTTTTGTCGAAAACTGGTGAATATTCAGAAACTGTTTCTTTATTACCACTTACCACTGTGGCTCTTATTAAGGCCGGAAATACAGAACTTTCCTTCCTGATTCTCTTTTCATGGTTAACTTTTTGAGCTTGATGGTGATCAGTGTGTGTGGGGGGGGGGGTGTAGTGACAAGCAGAAACAAGGCCTGAGGAATTGAATTGTGACATGTTGCAACCTGAAAAACTGGCTGATGCAAAGGCTTCACTAGCATGTATGCACTTGGGAGTTTAATTAATAGGTGTCCCTACAAACAAGACCAGCAAATGGGAAACCTATTAATTAAAACATAGCCTGAAGCTACAGAATAATTGCGTCATGAACAGCTGAAGGGATTTAAAAAATTGTAAACAACTAAGATCAAATATGATGCAACTGTTTTTGACTTTGTGAAGTTGTTTTTGTTTCTAAAATGTAACTCTCTGTATCTCATTCAGGCCTCACAAAAATATATTTCATCTTTGAAAAGATAATCAAATCAAATAAAAAAGATGGTATAGTATATATAAAGTAGTGAGCAGTAATTGTAAAAAATCTTTGCTGCCTTATAATTTATTTTTTGTTGTTCAATCAAGTCGAATTTACAAGTAATTTCAACTTACTATTATTTGTCTTGACAAAAGATAAGCTGCTGCAGCTTATAAAATATAGTTAAAATCGTCAACTTCATTTTATAAGTTATAACCACTCTATCTCTAGTCAAGATAAATAATAGTAAGTTAAAATGCCTTGTAAATTTGAATTGATTGAACGAAAACTATTAAGGCAGCAAAAAATATGTGCAGTACACTGCACTTTCATGTATATGTTGTTTACCTAAATTTTAAACTAACATTTTAAGCAACATGTCCGTGGATCATGCCATTCTGTTTCTATTCAGTACATTGATTTAAGTAAACCATTGCAGAGTAATGTGAATATAGATCATGGATCTCTACTCCTTCTTCAAGTAAAAGCCGCAGTTCTACACTTTTAGCATCCAAATTCGCAGGTCAGAGTTCACCACATTTGCACTTTGGAATGCTCCGAAATGCAACTTTTTTGCATTTAGATTCTGTTTAACTGTATTTCACTATCACTACATTGTCATAACTACATCATGCCTCTCGAAAAACAATGCATGGTGTGCATGTGCATCTAAGTGGGTAAATATAGTTGAAATATTTGCAAGTATGTTGTAAGTGACATACTTCTTGCTGCCTTGGTGTCGTTGTGACCCACAAAAGCCACATTTATGTGATCAGCTCTTCTGACCAAACATACAGTTTAGGTTTGATCTAAATCGTCCAATGCACACAGAAGATAGTATAGAGACACTTTTTCTTTCTTTCTCTCTTTCATTTTTTGCCTTTCCAGGGCAACATTGAGATATCAAAAATCTTTGCAATTTAGCATCTTTTAGCAATTTAGTTTTGACATACTGTAATATTGATCAAGTTTGAAGCACTTGAATCCCCTATGAGGAGTATTTACTGTAAAAGTTTACATGCAATGCAGTTTTTAAAGTTGTTTGGTTTGGTGAGAACAATTTAGTTACCAATTTGCCCTATCACTTTAGTCAATTTGCCCATCCATGGCCATGTCTAAGCTTTTGCCCTGTCTGTTGTACGCGACACACTTCCTGCTTTTAATAGGTGATGCTATGACCGAATGTTATCAGACTCTATGAGCAAATATAAATCTCAAGTTTCATCGAAATCACTCAATGCATGTAGAAAATCCAAATTTCACTATCAATTGATTGGCTCAATGAGATCGTTGTGATCAGATCCCATGACTAAACTTTACTTTAACTCTTTCCCTGCCATTGACGAGTTATCTCGTCAATTAAAAGAAAACATTTGCATTAAAAAATGTGTTCCTGATGAATTTTTATGTTAATCTGCAATTCCGCAAAAAAAACCTAAAGCCAAAACATTATTTACTAATTTTAAACCTTGTGTATGTTTTGATAATCGTTCTGATTCTGATTTCTAATAAAATTCCTTTACAAAAATGCAATTATTTCAGCTTTTTGCTAAAAAAATATTTTTAAAGAAAAATACCCATATTTAAGAGTTTATAAGCAGAGAAAAAAATAGATAGGATGAAACTTTTTCCCCGTTTTGTTAGTTTATTTGTTTGATTTATTGTTTGTTTGAAAGCAGAGGGTATGTTATTTCATTTGATAAATTTGTGTTTATATATTTTTAAAATAAAATTTTCATGGAAGGCATTTTGTGAAACTTTTGTGAAAAAAAATGCTGGTGAGCAACTTTTCAAAAAATGGTTGGCGGGGAATGAGTTATTATATATTCTAGCCTTGCTTGACCTTGCATACAGTATGTCCTGCCCTATAAGGTTTCTGACTGGATTCACAATCGTTCATGCGTGATAATTGTGCATATAAAACAAATGCTAAAACTGTATAAGGTCAATTGCATTAGAAGTTGATCTCAGTTTTTGGGATGCTTATCTTGCTATACAGACTTCTGCTTATCTGTCATCTTCATGCAAAGGCAGAAAATGCTCTTTGCCAAATGATGGGAGACCACAAGTACCCGCTGCTGTCTAAGAATGGAGACCTAACTATTGGAGGACTTTTTGCAATCCACAGTAAAGAAACATTATCTTCATTTGAGTTTTCACAGAAACCTCAGCTTCTCTCATGCTCCAGGTTTGTTATATTGAAAATAGTGATTACATAATGTATTTCAAACTAATTTGTAATAGCAACATGACATCTTGATTTACATGATTTATAATGTAAATAAAATTGAACTTTTCTTTAAATTTCTGTGCAATTATTTGTTTGCTATTTAGCCTACTGGTTTCATGTTTTCACAGTGTGAATCTAAGAGATTTTCGGCTGGCTCAAATCATGATCTTTGCCATCGAGGAAATTAACAGAAGTGGAAATTTGCTCCCACATGTTTCTATTGGTTATAAAATCTTTGACACTTGTGCTTCAAGACTGTCTTCTATGAGTGCAACTATGGCAGTAATGAATGGTCAGGAGTTTGCAGCAGGAGAAAGATGCAATGGTCAGTCTCCTATACATGCCATTATAGGGGAAACAGAGTCCTCAGCCACAGTGATTTTGTCCAGAACTACGGGACCTTTTAAAATTCCAGTGGTAAGAGACAATAACAGTAAATGATTGACACAATTTCAAGCCTGATGACTGTTTCATTGTTTTTTTGTGCTTTTTTTAGGTAAGTCACTCAGCCACATGTGAGTGTCTCAGTAATAGGAGAGATTACCCTTCATTCTTCCGGACTGTTGCTAGTGATTATCACCAGAGCAGAGCTCTTGCATACATAGTCAAACACTTTGGCTGGACTTGGGTTGGAGCTGTGAACAGTGACAATGATTATGGAAACAGTGGAATGGCCATATTTCTGAATACAGCACAGGAGGAGGGGATTTGTGTAGAGTACTCTGAGAAATTTTACAGAACAGAGCCTGAAAAACTCCTAAAAGTGGTTAACAGAATAAAACAAGGCACAGCTAAAGTGATTGTTGCATTTATTTCAGTTTTTGAGATGGGACTACTAACTGAACAGCTATATATTCAGAACATTACAGGCCTCCAAATGATTGGCGTGGAGGCATGGATAACAGCAAAGAGTTTGATCGCACCAAATAGTTTTCGTGTGCTAAGAGGATCACTGGGGTTTGCAGTGAGAAAAATTAGTGTTGAAGGTTTTTCAGATTATGTTTTAAGATCATTTTGGGACACAGCTTTCCCATGCTCTCATAGAGATACCATTTCATCTAAAGATGAATTTAATTGCAGCACATATCAAGATTTACTTGTGCTAAAACATTACAATGAAGATGTACCAGAACAAAGATTTGCAAGCAACGTCTACAAAGCAGTGTATGCTGTGGCTCATGCACTACACAGTCTGCTGAAGTGCAAAGAACAAGAAGGTTGTGAGAAAGGCTTGACAATACAACCACAGCAGGTAAAAAAAAGAGAGAAACTGAATGCTTATGTATGCTTATGCATTAATGACTGGTAAAATGATTTTTCTGTCAGGTCGTCGAGGCCCTTAAAAAGGTCAATTTTACCGTAAAGTTTGGAGATAATGTTTGGTTTGACAGCACTGGTGCTGCTGTAGCCCCTTATGAAGTTGTGAACTGGCAGCAGGACTCAGATGGATCAATCCAGTTTAAAGCAGTGGGTTACTATGATGCCTCATTGCCCCCTAACCAGCGCTTTGTACTTAACCCTGAAAACATAATCTGGGCTGGGGGACAACTGAAGGTAAATGACTATATCCTGTTGTCCAACAATCTAAATTCTGCTGGGTTATTTTTAACCCAATGCTGGGTAAATATTAGACAGAGCACATGTATGTTTAATAAATATACCTAAGTTGGGTTGTTTCAACTCATGGTTGGGTTAACAACATCATCTTAGTATAGGTTTATTTGTATAAGCCAACATGTGTTATGTCCAATATTTACCCAGCATTGGGTTAAAAACAACAGAATTTATAGTTAAGTTATGGGGGCAGTTTCCCGGACAGTGATTAGACTAGTCCTAGACTAAAATAAATGTAAGAGCTGTCCAAACCGAAAACAACTTGCACTGACATATCTTAAAATGCATCAGTGCCCTTTCTTTTGCCTCAAAATACACACAAGTAATGTTTTTAGTAAGGCATGTTTGTTTCCTAATTAATCTAAGGCCTAGTCCTGGGTTAAGCTAATTCCTGTACGGGAAACCACCCCATAAACTACTAGATGCTCCCTAATTATTGTGTGAGGATATAATTATATTTAAATTGAAAGTAGTAATTATGAAAAATTAAGAGTGATTTTCAGTTTGGTCAAGTGAAAAATGACAGAGTGTGTTACAGGGAGTTTTTGAGATTCTCAATACTAATCTGCACTCCAGTTGCACATTTTGATAATTTTAATACAATATACAACACCATGTTCTCAATAGTAGATTTCAGTCTTTTTAGTATTTAATATGTTTTCCAGAAGCCAAAATCTGTGTGCAGTGAGAGTTGTCCTCCAGGCACTAGGAAGGCCGCACAGAAAGGAAGACCTGTCTGCTGTTATGACTGTATTACATGTGCAGATGGAGAAATCAGTAATGAGACAGGTAAACTTCAGACCATCTTAAAAATCCAAAGAAAACTGGCAAGCTGCATTTTCTGTGTTCTCCTCCTTCTGTTCAAGATGCAGTTTTATTTTCAAAGAGTTCATAATTAAAATATTTTTCTTTTTGTCTCTAACTACAGTGATCACAACTTCCTTTCCAGATTCAAATAACTGCCAGCAGTGTCCAGGGGAATACTGGTCTAATACTGAGAACACTGAATGTGTGTTAAAGGCTGTAGAGTTTCTGTCATTCACAGAAGTTATGGGTATAGTGTTAGTCTTTTTCTCTCTGTTTGGAGTAGGATTAACTTTGGTCTTGGTCATTCTGTTTCACAGTAAGAAGGACACTCCCATAGTAAAAGCCAACAACTCAGAGCTGAGCTTCCTGTTGCTCTTCTCGCTGACTTTGTGTTTTCTCTGTTCACTTACTTTCATTGGTCGCCCCACTGAGTGGTCCTGTATGTTGCGTCACACAGCGTTTGGGATCACTTTTGTCCTCTGTATCTCCTGTGTTCTGGGGAAAACAATAGTGGTGTTAATGGCATTCAAGGCCACACTTCCAGGAAGTAATGTCATGAAATGGTTTGGGCCTGCACAACAGAGACTCAGTGTTTTTGCTTTTACACTTATACAAGTTCTTATCTGTGTGCTTTGGCTAACAATATCTCCTCCTTTTCCCTATAAAAATATGAAATATTATAAGGAGAAGATCATTCTTGAATGCAGTCTGGGTTCTACTATAGGTTTCTCTGCTGTGTTGGGTTATATTGGCTTCCTGGCTGTCTTATGCTTCATTCTGGCTTTTCTGGCTCGGACGCTGCCTGATAACTTCAATGAAGCTAAATTCATCACATTCAGTATGCTCATATTCTGTGCTGTATGGATCACATTTATCCCATCTTATGTCAGCTCTCCTGGAAAATTTACTGTAGCTGTGGAGATTTTTGCCATTTTAGCATCAAGCTTTGGTTTACTATTCTGCATATTCGTACCTAAATGTTACATAATCCTGTTTAAGCCTGAACAAAATACAAAGCAACATTTGATGGGAAAAACATCATCAAAACCCTATTGAGATGTTAACTAACAAATGCAACCTTATAGTAGAGTGTCACCCTCATTAATTGTGAATAATCATTAATAGCTTTGTTTTTTCTTAATAAAGTAAGACCTCGGATTTTGTACTTTATTAGACATAGACAAACATTAAACAAAGCAAATTTACACTAAATACACCATAATGATTTTACACTTCAGAATATATTGGGTAATATGAACTTGTTAAAACGCTGGATATGAATAGTTTGTCATTATTTGTCATAAAAAGCCTGTTATACTGCACTTTGTATATATGAGAAACATCACCGCAGATATTCAATATAAAAAAAAAATTATATACCCCAATGGAAGCTTGTGACTTCTCTACCAAAGTGGTGGTTAAATTAAAAATATGTGTTTGGAGCGTCATGTGTGTTGCTCATTATGTCAAAATATGTGTTCGATGCGTCACTTTAACCATGTGCATTATGCGTCTTGTCAAAAAATGTGCCTGCTGCACACGCATCGAAAAGATTTATGATAAAAGAGAAGCTTGTGTTAACAAAATACTCGCAAGACACTTAAACTTAACACTAAACTCTGATTACACATGAGATTAAGCAAGCATCTGGCAAACACGAGCATCTCTTTTATCATAAACCCCTTCGTAGCCTCTGCAGCAGGCTAATACTTGTATTTTGACATCACGCGTTATGCACATAAGTTTACATGACGCGCCAAACACATATTTTGAAATGACAAGCCACACACATGACGGGCTACATACATGTGACAAGCTTCGCATTGTGTGCCCTTAAAAAAGAAGTCACCGGCCACCACTGCCCCACCATCTGATATGTTTACAGTCTTAAGTATGAACTATATGGGAAATTACAAATATGCCTGACCTTTACCGCCTGTTTTCTGTGTTTGTTTATTTATTTGTGTACTGTCTTACACTAGTTTTGTTTAATTATTGTTACTGCTTTAATTTCTTCACACCATAAATATGAAAGATTTTCAAATGGCTCAAGTCCGATCTTTGTCACTGAGGAGGTTAACAGAAGTGACAAGCATAATAAAACCAGGCTTTGCAAAATTGGTTGTTGTGTTTCTTACTGGATTTGACACAGTCAGAACAAAAATGTTGTAAAAAAGGCCTGACAATACAACCAGGAACATGAAAATTAGATTAATGAAAGAAATTTTAAAATTTAGGATTAGAAAAAAACTAACCTTACTTTTGTTTAACAGTTGTAAAATATTATCGGTTCTAAAAATTATTCTTTTCACAGTACAGATGGGAGATTCAGAAATGATTGATGCAGAAAAACAAATCTCAAGGACTGAAAAACAGGCTGATGCAAAAGCTCCTGTGGCATGTACATGCCCACAGGCAAATTTGACAGGTGTTTCCAGAAACATAAATAAGAAAACGTTTAATTAAAGCACATTTGGAAGCCTTGCTACATTAATTTAATCTGAAGAGATGAAACTTAATAACAAAAACAATGAGCAAACACATGATGCAACTGACTCTTATGTCACGTGATCATTTGAT
Source organism: Misgurnus anguillicaudatus (assembly GCF_027580225.2). Classification (NCBI taxonomy): domain Eukaryota; kingdom Metazoa; phylum Chordata; class Actinopteri; order Cypriniformes; family Cobitidae; genus Misgurnus; species Misgurnus anguillicaudatus. Next base: position 15,865,520 of record NC_073351.2, read on the forward strand.
TGTTTATGTTTGGCCTTTTAATGTTGGAAGTATAATTTTAAATACATTTTATATCTAAGTGATACACTTTTAAAACACATCATGTTGTGCAACCGAAGCACCAAAAACAGGCACTGATGTGCAAAGATGTTTCACATGTGTAAAAGATGATGTGAATAAACTAGTCCTCATACATTTTATACACAAACTATGATCAAGTGAATCAAAATATATACAATTTAAATATAATGTGCATGTAAATTGATAATTAAGTGCAATTATTTGCCTTAATTGAACAGTTTTGGCATGTCTTAATAGATTTTTTAATATTACTGATTGTACTATGCATATTTACAGTATGTTAACTCTCAGCATGTATAATGTGTGTATCTCAGTGTAACACTTGCCAAGCACCAAATGCAAGTAAAATTTAGTATAATGTATTTTAATGTAGTATGATGTGATATTGTATGTGTTTTATGTAATTTATTGTTTGTCATTTAATATTGTAATTCTGTAACAACATCTTGCCCAGGGACTGCAGATGCAAATAAGCTCTATAGCTAACTCTGGCACAACATTGTTGTTGTGCGTTGTCCCTGTACAAATAAAAAATAAAAACAGCGCTGGTGAGTATGAAATGGTCGGCCGAGTCCGAGTCAAAACCGAGTCTTTGAAGTGTTGAGACTGAGTCCGTTGGTTTTCAAATACAGTCGAGACCGGGTCCTTTAGGAGTCGAGACCAAGACCATAAAAACATGTCAGTTTTCATATTCATGATTTAATTTCACCCCAGTTTATAATCAACAGTTAGGCCTACAGACTAAGCTAGATTGGGAATTGTTTAGAGGAGCAGTCTTAACGTCTTAATATGGACTATGACTTTACTATCATAAAAAATTCCCTACCACATGCATCATTTTCTGCCTATTTTTCTAGAGATAAATAAACGGCTCTGATGGCAGTATCTTTGCATTGCACCATGTGATGTCATTTTTAAATAATGCCCGTCAACATTGCATTTTATTATTATTGTTGTTAAAATGCATTGGTCTCGAGGACTCGGTCTGAAATTACGAGTCCTTCTCCTCCCACTGTGGTCCGAGACAGAGTCAAGACCGAGTCTTTGAAGGAACAAGTCCGAGACGAGTCTGAGAAAGCAGAAATCGAGACTCGAGTACTTCATCACTTCTGGCAAGTTTATGAAACAGTGTCTATTGCCAGTTGACCAGTGATGGGCAGCAAATAATGTTTGAAGTTGAAAATGTTTAGGTTAATGTTAATTAAAATGTACCAAGATTAATAAATCCTGTGGAAGTTTTATTTATTGTCTCTTCAGGTTAACTAATGTACATAGTTAAATAATGTTAATATATAATGTTCATGTTATTGCATAGTAATACCTAAATATGTTTAGATAATAACTATATAAAATAAACTGTTTCATGGCCAGTACAAAATATTTTTGGCTAGTAAATTTTCTCAAGTCATCGACCATGTGCAGATGTGGCAAAAAGTTAGTTTTAGGGCCTATGTGTAATGTTTTATGCATGTTAAGTATCAACAGCTCATTTGTTCTCAGCATGTCAGACGTGTCCAATAGAAATACTTCAATAGATACTTATACACTCTATATACATACATTTATATACAGTAGATACTGGGTAATCCAAATCTAAGTGTGCAGTTTTAGACTCTATAAAAAAGTTCCCTGTCTTTGCACATGCTTTGCCCTGTGAGATCACTTCCTACGTTCTTAATCAATCATCCTTTGTCTATAAAAACACCAGTATTGCATTGAGTCAGATGCAATGTTGAAGCTGCAGCTAAACTCAATCTTTAGGATGCTTATCTTTATTTACCCACTCTTCCTTTTCCATCAACTTCACGCAAAGGCGGAAAACACACTTTGCCGAATGATGGGAGCCCCTAAATTTCCACTGCTGTCTAAGGATGGAGACATAACTATTGGAGCTCTTTTTTCAATTTACAGTAAAGAAACATTATCTTCATTTGAGTTTACAGAAAAACCTCGGCTTCTATCATGCTCCAGGTTAGTTACATTGGGAACCTGAAAGCATTAGGGCAGAAACTTAACATAAATGTGTGGTGTTATTTACTGTAGCCTTCGGTTTTTTGTTTTCACAGTGTGAATCTAAGAGATTTTCGGATGGCTCAAATCATGATCTTCGCAATTGAGGAGATTAACAGAAGTGAAATATTGCTCCCAAATGTTTCAGTTGGCTACAGAATCTTTGATACATGTGGATCAAGACTGTCTTCTATGAATGCAACAATGGCATTGTTGAATGGCCAGGAGTTCGCATCAGGAGACAGATGCAATGAACAGCCTCCTATACATGCTATTATAGGGGAGTCAGAGTCCTCTGCCACAGTGATTTTGGCCAGAACAACAGGACCTTTGAAAATTCCAGTGGTAAAATGCAATAACAGAAAACATTTGACACAAATACCAGATTGATGACTGTTTCACTATTTCCTGTGCTTTCTTTTTCAGATAAGTCATTCAGCCACATGTGAGTGTCTCAGTAATAGGAAATATTACCCTTCATTCTTCAGGACTATTGCTAGTGATTATCACCAGAGCAGAGCACTTGCATACATAGTCAAACACTTTGGCTGGACTTGGGTTGGTGCTGTGAACACTGACAATGATTATGGAAATAATGGAATGGCCATATTTCTGAATACAGCACAGGAGGAGGGGATTTGTGTAGAGTACACTGTAAAATTTTACAGAACAGAACCTGAAAAACTCCAAAAAGTGGTAAACATCATAAAACAAAGCACTGCAAAAGTCATTGTTGCATTTCTCACCAGTTTTGAGATGAACAATCTACTTGAACAGCTATATATTCAGAACATTACAGGACTCCAAATGATTGGCGTAGACGCATGGATAACAGCAAAGAATTTGATCACACCAAAGAGTTTTCATGTGCTTGGAGGGTCATTGGGGTTTGCAGTAAAGAGGCTTGATATAGTAGGATTTGCAGACTATGTTATAAAAGCATTCTGGGACACATCTTTTCCATGCTTACATGGAGCTGAGAGTTCATCTCAATATATATTAAACTGCAGCAGTTATCAGGATCTACTTATGCTGAAAAATTACAATGAAGATGTGCCTGAACATAGATATTCAAGTAATGTCTACAAAGCAGTGTATGCTGTGGCTCATGCACTACACAATTTGCTAAAGTGCAGAGAGCAAGAAGGTTGTGAAAAAGGCCTGACAATACAACCACAGCAGGTAAAACAAATAAGTAGAGAAATAAAAAAATATATATATTTCATTTATGACGATAACATGATAAAATGACTTAATGATAATATTCCATCTTTTTTAAGGTGGTTGAAGCTCTGAAAAATGTGAATTTTACAGTAAAATTTGGTGATAATGTGTGGTTTGACAGCAGTGGTGGTGCTGTAGCCCAGTATGAAGTTGTGAACTGGCAGCAGGACTCAGATGGATCAATCCAGTTTAAAGCAGTGGGTTACTATGATGCCTCATTGCCCTCTAACCAGCGCTTTGTACTTAACCCTGAAAACATAATCTGGGCTGGAGGACAACTGGAGGTAAACTCTTTCCCTTTCCCAGATGCATAACATTAGAAAAAATCTACACAGGCTCATTAAATTGCATACATTTCTGCATAATCGGAAATACGTAGCTCCTGGTACACATCGCTGGATCTTTCTAGTGTCTACTAAAGGCACTGAGGCACTTGTTTTTTTCCCTCAGTTTTACTGTATGCAGGTTCGTTCAAGTTTACAAAGCAGACATACTGAACATTATTTGCATAGAAAGCATAGTGGTGACTTACAAAAGGGACAACAATGCATGATCCAAATACATCTGGATGCTTTAGTGTAATGCATATGGCACAAATCTACTTTACAAAGATGAGCAGGTTTTAATTTGTGTATGTCTCTGATTTGTAACTTTTAAAAATCCTAGGTCAAAACAGAACAAATAAACATACACCTAAAGTGGACAGTCCGTTGAATGATGCAGCGATATGTAACAGGAGCAACATATTTGATGCTGAAATGTAGGCAGAGGTACATTATGCGAGTTAGCCTGGGTTGAAAACAATAACACATACTTTTTAAAAATTCTATGTATAATGTGTATTTTTTATGTAGCGGCCCAGGTCTGTGTGCAGTGAGAGTTGTCCTCCAGGCACTAGGAAGGCCGCACAGAAAGGAAGACCTGTTTGCTGTTATGACTGTATTACATGTGCAGATGGAGAAATCAGTAATGAGACAGGTAAACTTCAGCCCATCTTAAAAATGCAAAGAAAATTTGCTAGTTGCTCTTTTTGTATTATCCTCTTTTTGTTCAGGATGCAGTTTCTTAATGGAGTTCATAAATAATAATAATAATAATAATAATAATAATAAAACAATACTGTTGTCTCTAACTATAGTCAGCACAACTTCCTTTCCAGATTCAAATAACTGCCAGCAGTGTCCAGGGGAATACTGGTCTAATACTGAGAATACTGAATGTGTGTTAAAGGTTGTAGAGTTTCTGACATTCACAGAAGTTATGGGTATAGTGTTAGTCTTTTTCTCTCTGTTTGGAGTAGGAATAACTGTACTGGTGGCCATCCTGTTTTACAGTAAGAAGAACACTCCCATAGTAAAAGCCAACAACTCAGAGCTGAGCTTCCTGTTGCTCTTCTCATTGACTTTGTGTTTTCTCTGTTCACTTACTTTCATTGGTCGCCCCACTGAGTGGTCCTGTATGTTGCGTCACACAGCGTTTGGGATCACTTTTGTCCTCTGTATCTCCTGTGTTCTGGGAAAAACAATAGTGGTGTTAATGGCATTCAAGGCCACACTTCCAGGAAGCAAGGTCATGAAATGGTTTGGGCCTGCACAACAGAGACTCAGTGTTTTTGCCTTTACACTTATACAAGTTCTTATCTGTGTGCTTTGGCTAACAATATCTCCTCCTTTTCCCTTTAAAAATATGAAATATTATAAGGATAAGGTCATTCTTGAATGCAGTCTGGGTTCCACTATAGGTTTCTCTGCTGTGTTGGGTTATATTGGTCTTCTGGCTCTCCTCTGCTTCATTTTGGCCTTTCTTGCTCGAACGCTGCCTGATAACTTCAATGAGGCTAAATTCATCACATTCAGTATGCTCATATTCTGTGCTGTATGGATCACATTTATCCCATCCTATGTCAGTTCACCTGGAAAATTTACTGTAGCTGTAGAGATATTTGCTATTTTAGCATCAAGCTTTGGTTTACTATTCTGCATATTTGCACCTAAATGTTACATTATCCTGTTTAAGCCTGAACAAAATACAAAACAACATGTCATGGGAAAAACACAAACTAAATAAAATATCATGACTGTTATAAAATTGCAGTAGTTTTCTTGATTTCTAATACAATATGACCAAATGTAATATTTTCTCCCTTGTTATTCTATTAAAACAAACTTTCAGTAGAAATTCATACAGTATTAGTCACACAGTGTTGTGAACTTGCAGGCCTACAGTATATCTTCTATAGGAGTAGACATCTCTCACATTACATCTGAACATCTCCATATAGATAAATTACAACATATACTGTAGAACGTTTTGCCATCTAATTAAATATTATGTTATTTGTTAAAGGTAATTCATGTCTAGCTTGATCTTATTGAGATCACCTATGAAACTTTAGAGGAGACAAATGTGAGTGTGTAAGATGTTGTCTCAGGAGACAAGTGTGGGAAGCAGGAGACTGAACCAAAAGTCTCCATTTGATGTTAAAGTAAACTAATTTATACCTATGGGCAGAAATAACCTTTCTGCTACTGTTCTGGCCATCTTTGTGAGTTTTCTGTTAATTTTGGAAGTTGTTTGTGACCAGTCAGACTGAAGTGACTAAAGCGAAAACACAAAGCATAAGAATTTTGACCTGTTGCAACCTGTTAAGCAAGCTGATGCAAAAGCTCCAGTGGATTGCACTTACCCTCAAGCTAATTTGAAAGGTGTCTCAGGAAACGTGAACACAAGTAGCAAACTGTTTAATTAAAGCATGGCTGGCAACAACATATTTTTGTTATGATTATACACAAAGGCAATGAACAAACACATGATGCAACCAGTGAGGTAAATCAAGTGTAATTAATCAAGTGTAATTAATTTATTTTTGTAAATGTCACAAGTGTAATTTAAATTACATATCATGCTTTATAATAAATTTATTATAACAAAATATTATAAGCAGAAAGGTTTTTAAGGATTTTTTTTGTTGAGAGACTTAGAATTAAACATGTCTCATAGTGTACTCCCACTCAGGCCATTCCAGGTCTATATGACTTCATTTCTTCAGCTGAACACAAATGAGGTTATATTCAATATTATCCTGACTCTTCTTAGCTTTGTAATGGCATTGAATAGTGGTTAACCCTATTTTAACAATCACAGTCTATAAGGGTGTGTCCAAATCCACTTTTGCTAATTTAACGCCGGAAAATGGTTTGTGCGGCTAGCGGACAGTCTTAAAGGGTTGTTCCTATTCTCGTAATAAGTAATGGGTGTGTTTGGGTGTAACGTGCAATTAACCAATGAGAGTCACAGTTTAAAAACAAAGTTTTATTACACAAAAATTTTAGAATAATTAGTGGGAGCATTTAATACAGATTTATTATGATTACTAAACTCCACAGCAACCTTTGCTCCCTGAATTTAAAGTAGATACTATAATATGCATACACACGCAGGCCAACCAGATCCACGCACGTGCTTGTGTGTTTGTCTTGATGCTTAGCACATATTGTTGATGACAAAGTTCTGCCAGAGCAGAGTAGCCTAACGTTCGCGGACCATTGTTACAAGGTCCTCACAGCACTAAAAACAAACCTTATGCCTGTGGATCAAGCCCGTCCACAGTGCTGGTAGTCTGACTCACTGATTTTAATGCGTTACTTAAAAAAAAATTCATTGCATGCGTTTACGCTGACAGCCCTAGTTTTAACATTAAATGAAGTTTTAAATGTAGGTTTGAGCTCCTTTCCAGGATAGCAAACCAAGTTCGTTTACCATTTAATTAAGTTAATTAAGACTTTCTGAAGTGTTCCAGACAGGTTTTTGTGCCTGTAATCACAATTTCAAAACCAAGACTCGGAACTGGGAGTACATCAATCTAGTATAAGTTCACGGGTGGGAAGTCACGGGTTTGATTGCCGTTCCAGTGCACTTTCATGGGTAGAAGGTTGGAAAGACATGGATTACATGTTGCCTGGAACTTGGCATCAATAGGCTGGCGAACTCATGAATTTACATTAAATTCCCCCGTGTACCACTACCTAGTACAACACTTAGAACCAATGGTTTAAAGCAAAACATTAAATTACTTACTAGGCTACAGGCGAACTTTACGCCTTCTAACGTCTTGTAGCCGGTGCTCAATTATTTTCTAAGAGACTCAATAATAATCTTGTTAATCCTTTTAGAGGTTTCCCGGACAGAGATTAGCTTAAGCAACGACTAGGCCTTAGTTTAATTAGAAAAAATATAACTAGTTTTACCAAACATGCCTTACTAAAAACATTACTTGTGTGCATTTTGAGGCAAAACGAAGGGCACAGATGTATGTTAAGATATGTCAGTGCAAGTTTTCAGTTTGGACAGCTCTGTAAGGGTTTTGCCTTATGTTCTGTTTGTATTCTTTTGTTAGGTCTTTTATTTTGAAGTCATGTCTTTGGTCTTTTATTTTGAAACCATGCTTCACATTCCACTTCCTGTTTGTTACTATAAAACTGGTTCAAACTCATATCACTCTACGAAGTATTGTATGTTTTTCAGCTGCATTCCATGCATTCATTACCAAGATGGCTGTCATGTTACATGCACCTGTTTTTAAGAAGGCTACCAACATTCCTGATTATCCATTACCTGTTATCCAAAGAGCCATTGCCACGGCCACACCTGTCTTCAAGAAGGCTATTGTTACCCCTGCACCTGCTATAAAGATGGGCTTCATACCTGCACTCAAGCCTGCACTCTATTCCCAAGATGACTGTCACACCCAAGCCACTGCACAAAATGGCTGCCTCACCTAGCTCTCCAGTTCACCCCTTAACCCAACGAGTGAGATCAAGTCTACTGGATACCCAGATGGTGTCAGTACGGAGGTCCAGGATCTCAAGTCAAGTTTCATCCTGTTCTGTGGTTCCTACGGCAAATGAGGTATGTCCTGTGAACTCTGTGTTTCCTGCATTTGCCATGGCCCTGTGGTGCGTGTGGTCTGCTTTCTGCTCTTTTGTTTCCTGTGTTCCTCAAGCCCTTGTGTCTGAATCATCTGATGCCGCTCCTGTCATGGCTAGAAGGTTCGAACCTGTGTCTCCTGCACTTGCTACCATGACTAGAAGGTCTGAACCAGAGCCTCCTGCACATCCCGTCAAAAGTGAATCGCCTGGGTTACCTGAACCACCTGGCTTACCTGAACCACCTGGCTTACCTGAACCGCCTGAATCACCTGGTTTACCTGAACCGCCTGGTTCAGCTGAGTCGCCAGGTTCCTGACTCGCCTGTTTCACCTGGTTCACCTGAGTCACCTGTTTCGCCTGGTTCACCTGAATCACCTGTTTCGCCTGGTTCACCTGAGTCGCCTGGTTAACCTGAGTTGCCTGTTTCACCTGAGTCATCTGATTCACCTGAGTCGTCTGTTTCACCTGAGTCTGATTCACCTGAGTCGACTGCTACACATGAGTCACCTGCGCTTCATGTTATAGTTAGAAGTTCTGAATCTGAGTCCCCTGAGCTTATTGTCCCAACCACGTCTGCTGAGCCTAAGTTTCCTGAGGTTTCCTTCACAACCATAAGGCCTGTTTCTGAGTTTCCTGTTTCCGAGGTACCTGTGTGTCATGTAGAGGCCGATATGGTTATTCCTGATTTCCCTGTGTCCTGTATGTCAACTAATGTCGTCACTCCCAAGCTCCATGGACTCTCTGCCCTTGCCAAAATTACTGTATATGACTCTGAACTCTTTGCCCAGCCTCTCTTTCTGCTATCTCTGCCTGCAGGTCTAAAGCGCTTCCAGCACCACCCTGGTGTCCTATGTCTCCGGTACTCTGGTCGGCAGAAGCTCCCCCAAGTTTTTTTTGGGGGTAGTAACCAGACAAATGAAGGAGGCAGAGGACACCGAGGAGGAAGCCGAGGTGTTCAAAGGTCCACGCCTGCCCCATGACCCAGGTCCATGCCTGCCCCATGACCCTGGACCGTCCTGGCCACATGACCCAGGACCGCCTCTGTCCTCTTGACCTACCCTGCCACAAGGTCCTGAATCGCCCAACCACCCACCCACACACCCATGGACTCTGTATAATGTTTTTGTTTTGTGTTCTGTTTGTTGGCCTCCAGGAGTCACTCTTTAGAGTGGGGGGGGTTCTGTAAGGGTTTTGTCTTGTGTTCTGTTTGTATTCTGTTGTTAGGTCTTTTATTTTGAAGTCATGTCTCTGGTCTTTTATTTTGAAATCATGTTATGTTACCTGTTCATAGTCTGTTTAAGTATTCCTGTTTCAGTTCATAGTCTGTTTTACATACCTGTTCTTGTTTTAGATGTTTTGGATTTCGACCTACACCTGTTATTTGGATTACCCTTTTGGATTGCCCTTGTTGGATTTGTTTGCCTTTCCCTTTGTGGATTTTAATAAACCTTCTTGCACATGGATTCTCATCTCTCTCGCTTTGTGTAAGCAGCCCACGTTACAGGCTCTTAAATTTATTTTAGTCTAGAACTAGTCTAATCCCTGTCTGGGAAACCCCATAGTGTTTATATTTAAAAACGTTTGTGTGCTGTCCATGTGTGTAATAAACAAACGTGTGTTGTCATCTCATTTATAAACGCATATTACTAATGCGTTCTTTTTAATAACAACAATATTTCCCAATTGACTTTAGACTTTAGAACAGGTTTTAGTTGGTCAATGGCATAGTCTATTAGTTGCCTCAAAATAGCAATGCACCAACAATGTGCCTGAACACACCTCGTTTTCAGACCAGCACCTTGCTGTCACCGTCCCAGATTACTGGGCCATGAAGTTTTGATAAAATATTGTTCCCTTATACCTACAAGTACGTACTGTAGAGGTACCCTGTTGTTACAAATAGGTATGCTGTAAATTCGGTTTAATTACGCGGTACTTTGCGGGTCGTAAAATAAAGTGTAACCAAAACTTCTCAGATCTTTGGCCTTGAAGTCAATCTGATAAAGACTGCAGTCCTGTACCAGCCCGCAAAAAAGAAGTTTATCAACTACCAAGCATCTCAATTCAAACAAACAAAACGTGCGTAATCTTGTCTGATGCCAAGATTGACAAAGAAGTTGACAACAGGCTGGCCAAGGCAAACAGTGCATTCAGCAGACTATATGGGTGTGTCTGGAACAATAACAACCTCAAAAAAGACACAAAGATCAGTGTATACAAAGCTGTTATACTGACCACCCTCCTGTATGGCGCTGAGTCCTGGGTCACGTACCGATTTCACATGAGACTTTTCGAACGTTTCCATCAGCACTGCCTCCGCACAATTCTCAACATCCACTGGAGTGATTTTGTTGCCAACACTGAAGTCCAAGATGGAGAACCATCACCTACCTAAGATTGTACTGTACAGGGAACTTTCCTCTGGCCACCATAGTATCGGGGCACCACAAAAGTGACACAAAGACTCTCTGAAGAAGTCCCTCACCGCTTGCCGCATCAATCACCATCAGTGGGCAACACAAGTAGCTGATCGCAACTCCTGGTGGCACACAGTCCATCAGGCCTTCTTTAAAGATGCCTGCAGGGCCAGTATGGAGGACAAAAGGAGAAGAAGAAAAAATTGTGCCCCCTCAGCACCTATCCTGGACCAGACCTTTACCTGCAGCCGTTGTGTTAGAATATGCCTGTCTCGTCAGGGTCTGAGCAGATGTACGAGCTTTTGCTTGTCCGATTGCTGCAGGTTTTTGGCAATATAAGCAATTCTTGCTGCTCGAAATTGGTTTTAACCCTCTGGGGTCCGACCATTTTGGGACACTGTCAGAGGTTCTGACATGCTCTTACATTTGGTCTTTTTTCAGTTGCTTTAAAACATAATAATGGCAAGTGTCTCATACCACTGTGTTCAGCACAAACTGGCCTAAACTATTATATGAGCTACATGTATGTACATGTTTGTATTTTTCAGAGAAAAAGGTTTATGCATGGTTTTAAAAAAAGCAAAAATTTTAAGTCACTGATATAAGTTCACAAAACCCATACTAAACATGTTTTAACAAGACTTTCCTAAACAGAATCTAGTAGCCTAGAGTTTTTTCTTTAAAATTATGTGAAAATCATTCTGCCTACTGATTCACATAAACCAATATATTGATTTAGAAATTGTAAGACACTTTTTGTTTAGAGTGGCAGTATGCGAGAAGGATTGATTGACAGCTAGCAAACAAAGGCTCGCATAATGAGCTGCATAATGAGCTGCATAATGAGGCAGGAGGGAACTACAGTAAAGAATGTGAGGATAAATGTACATGTTTGTTTAAGGTTTATTAAGAAGTTAACAATAAAATAAAAATAGAAATGAAGGTTAGTAGGACATTTTCAGTTTATTTGGAAACAAACCCTATTAAAAAACTTAACTTGTATAAGAAACTGATAAACAACAGAGCTGTAAACTTCATGTGGCTCATGTTACCATACAACTTTATGTCCAAAGAGTGTGAATATGTTTTTCCACTTCATAGTTTTGTACTGATGAGAGGGATGCAGACCTGTAAGAGAGTTATGAACAGCTGTCAGCATAAATTGTCCACAGAAATACCCTTACATACATAACTGATGGGTAAATGATAGCACTACATTCAGATAAACTATCATAAACTAAATTAGTATCTCAGATAAACATCTGCAATAATTAGTTTTATAAAAAGCTGTTTTCAGATGCCCATCCCCTCATCGTCTAGCTTCTGTTTTAAACGCATTTCTGTAAGCGAGTTTGAACTTTAAAAACGCAAATGGATGTGCGCGAGCTCGCGTCTCCGTGTAAACAACGCGGAGCTCATAATAAACAGTGTCGCCTGTAAAGCGCAATGTATGGAATGCGTTGCATGTAAAAAATATCATATTACAGCAGATCCCCCAGTGCAGCATTACTCAAAGTTGCCATGAAGAATACGAAAGTGAATAACGGTGTCTAACACTGTACAGCATGTAACAATGAAATCCGCTATTACGTGATCACACGCGTAACGTTACTCGTTTGTAAATAAGCATGTAAACATGGAGTCATATTACAGCACACACTTAAAAGATACAGCAGTGCAGCATTACTCAAAGTTGCCATGAAGAATACGAAAGTGAATAACTGTGTTTAACACTGTACAGCATGTATCAATGAAATCTGCCATTACATGAAATCACGCGCCCTCGTTTCTAAACAATGCAAAAGTTTTTAAATCCGAAGCGGGCAGTCTGCTGAGGTTGCGTAGGCTGAACTGCACAAGCCATAACATATTACATGATAGCAAATATAAATGAAGACAAATGACTTACAGTTTCTTCAGGAATATATCCTTCTCCATTGCGTCTTCTAGTGATGAGCGAGTCACTCGAAACTCGGATCATTTAACCCGATCCCTAAAATGACTCAAGAACCATGAGTCCTTAGTGACCATTAACCCGAGTCAGTTATGTCCTCTCAGATTTTGCTTTAAAAATGAAAAATTTGATCAAACACAAAGCTCTTCAAATGTTTACAACAGAATTACAACATATAACTCTACATAAGCTGCCATATGTTCTATAACGTGCAACAACGAGTTAATTTACATCACCAAATGTCGACTGGGGGTACCGAGTGAGCCAAAAGCTCACTCGTAATTTTCTGCAGCTCCGAGTACAAAGGGATGCGTGCGTGCGACAATGAGTCGGCGGCTCGGGATTCACACAGAGAGTGACTCAACTCATAGAGCTTGAATCTGACGACCTTGCTCGTGTTATTAACCCATGTAGGCTATCTGTTGCAATATTTGACTGGCACAATGTTTTGGGTAGAAGCTGCAAATATTTAAAAATTTTAAATACGAGGACTGTTGCAGCAGTGCTGCTGTAAAGATCCGCCACCGACGGACGTACACGGCTCCTCTTGTTGACTGAGTCACTCAGAGTGACGTGACTGGTTCACTCACAGGACCCGTGCAGGAGCGGGCGAGCGGCTCTGTCTGGGACTCACTCACAAGATCATGTTCAACAAATCCTCACATCTTTTAAACGTGGTGTTGATATATTTGTCGTTATGAAATGAAACTAAACACACACACCGAACTTTTACAATTATGTTATTGATAATGTTACCACGGACATGCATGTTTTTTTACAAGTTCCTCAGTTAACATGAGCCCTTTTTTGCGAGCAGAGGAGTCGTAGACTCGTATGCTTGATCTGAGTTGCTTGGTTGCATTAGTATTAGCGATTGGAACTGGGAGATTTTGACCAAGTGATTCAAGTGACTCAAGTGACTCGCACAACCCGGATCATATAAGTGAGTGACTCAGATTAACCCGAATCCTTAAAAAGATCCGAGTTGACCATCACCAGCGTCTTCCATTGTTCTTCTTCTTAGGTAACGTTAAAGATAAACGCTTCTCTTCCTTAATGTCCAGACATAAATGAAGATATTCCTCCGTGTGTGTATAAAGTTTATAATTCAAACATGCGGTAAAGTCTTTAAATCTGATAAAACTTTACGCTTTGTTTATTATTGTTGGAACTGCTCGTCTCTTCATTACCATGTCAACAGCCGGAGGGCGTGACCGCATTAGAGATAATGAGCTCAGCCAGGAAAAACGGTACTCTCTTTACTTCAATGCAGATTATATAAACAGGAAATATTTGTTTTTGATAATAAGTATCTTGTTTAAAAGTAGACATTTCAGGCTTTCTTTGGATATGTGTATCATGTTTGTGTGACGAGTATTCACGGAGTTTCAACTGATTTTTGTAACGTGATTTGAGAGACAGCTGGCGGAGACAGAAATCTGAATCCGCACCCTGTTTATTTTCTTTATTTGACAAAAACACAAAGATCTCTTGTTATTGTGAATGTACACTAATTAAAGAGGACCCTTCAGAGTTTCAAATGATGTCAAACACGTAAGTGGGGGTTAAACATTGACAAGCGATATTTTATATGTCTATGACATTAATTAAGCATCATTTAAAGGCAGAGGGCTGAAATTACATAATACACTTTTTGTTCTTGATTGCAATATATTTTGTATCATATACATATACATGTATGGTTTATGCATATCGTCGCTGTCCGATAAAAATCACGTATGTTCATTTTGCAGATTTTGAGATTTTTCGACAGATTGAATGTCCAGGTTTATTTCCGTATACAGTATGTGTCACAGGTAGGGGTGGACCCAGATGTTAATAAGGTCACGCCCCTTTTTCCACCTCGAGGAGGTTCCCAAGACCACCCCAATGACCAGACACACAAGGTAAGCATAATATTAAAAATACACTTTATTTAATTTACTTAAAATAATAAATAGGGGAGGGAAAAAGGGGAACTTAAAATAACGGCCACTTTAGGCTCTCGTTCTTCACCACCAGCTGGGTCTTCACACAGTTCATTCTCTTGGCGTTCATTACTGCTCTCCTTTTCTCCACAGGCAGCCGCTGGGACACAAAGACACGATTATTTCTGACTTGGTTGTTTCTCACCTCTACGCTGTTTACAGCTCTTGGTACGTATAATTGTCCACAGTTCGTTCTCCTGATGTTCACTCTCGTTCTCTCTCTCTCCACAGGCAGCAGCTGGGACACAAAGACACGGTTACTCCTGACTTGGTCGTTGCTCACCTCTACGCTGTTTACAGCTCTTGGTGCGTATAATTGTCCACAGTTCGTTCTCCTGACGTTCACTCTCGTTCTCTCTTTCTCCACAGGCAGCGGCTGGGACACAAAGACACGGTTATTTCTGGTTTAGTTGATTCTCACCTCTACGCTGTTTACAGCTCCTGGTAAGTGCAGCTTTTCCACAGCTCGCTATACGGTGTTCTGATCGACAATGTAACGGGGGCGGGCTTACGACGGCTGGCCTACACAGAACATCAAACGGCGATAATTTCCCAGAAGGCGCCGGGGACGAGACCCTCTCGGCTAGTTCGCTGGTCGGCAGAGGGACGAAATGTCACACCGTCTCACCGGGTCGAGCGCTGCCCTATCCTCACTACCCGTAGGGCGATCGAATGCCGGACAGGGGCGCCCTTTCGTAGAGACCACGGGGCGGCGGAGCTCCTTCGCCTCTAACTCTGCAACAAGGGAAAGTACACAGGTAAGGTATCAATGCAAGAGGCCCGTAGTTGTACTCACACACACTGCCAGCTCCCAAATCTTCACCGCCGTGCTCCGAAATCTGTCGATATACAGACAGGGGCGGCTTTCAGAGGTCCACACCATCACTTCCCACTCAAAACTGCACACAGCGTATGATAGATGATACTTCCTAGGACCGTTAGCCTCTCCGTCTCTTCCTCAATGAAATGGATGATGCGGGGTACGTCTGACAAGACACACAGCACTTGCACAGCAACCCACAGCAAATACACAGCACCACTTCAACGTGAAAGGTTTTCAAAATACAAGGACTCACCCACCACACTACAGGTGTACACAAGAGACGCCCGACGTTCTCCACTTTGCTTGGGTTGGATGGGGGCGATGACAATACGGCCTGGATATTTAATTCTGCTGCTGTGGCTGCTTAGACAAAATGTTCCTGCGGCTCACCTACCACGCTGGATCAGGGGTAGGGCCGCCCTCCTTCTCCTGGAGGTATTCAATGAATGCACAGGTTAACTTTCCACTTCGTTTTAATACCGGGGTTTATACTCACAGCGGTCCGCCTTTGTTTACGTTGCAAAACACGATACTTTTCCTTCCTCCTTTGTTTCCTCAAAATGTGTCACTTAGACCGATCCTTCTTCCACCCGAAGGGGTGCTCCTTTACTCCATCCACGTATCGCCTTTCTTTCGCCCCTGGCGGCTCCTGTCTTCTCTCCGCGCGCTCCAAGCACAGCCCGGATCAACAGAGCCTGCGGGCTCTTCAAAAGGTGCATGTCTATTTTCTGCCCTCGGCAGAGGAGCTTTCCCTGCGTCGATCCCTTCTCGTGCCCGAACCGCCTCCTATGTGTTCCTGCAGAGCTATTTATTTGGCTCCCTCTCACACAGCCTCCAATCACACTTCGCTCGCTTAACTCTTTGCACCTGTGGCTCATAAAGCCCCGATTCTGCTACCCTGTAAACCAGGAAGTGAAAAGGTGCGTCCTCGAATGCGGCCCAGTGGGAAACCTTCCGGGTGGAACCAAACTTCCCTAACTTTGGTTACGCCCCTGAAAAGCTCGTCACCTTGTGACATCTGCGTCACATACCTAAATGGCCAATGAAAACTTGTGAAATCATGTCATCTGATTTTCACGTATACCCATTTGGTGTCAAAGCTGTCAATCACGGCGCATATATTCCGCCTGTGAAGCATCTCGCCGGTCTCGTAAAGTTTCATCGAAGCTAAGCACTGGATATAGCCGAATAAACATGAAAATGACTTTCCTTCATCGAGGTAAACGTTTCCCCCGGACGCCAGACGAACATCTATGAGTGACTTAATTACGGTAGGACTGTGCAAACAAAGTATCTGTCTAGCATTGGTGTTATTTACGCTGGGGATTTCCCCACCACTTTTTGAAAGCATTTGGTTAAAATGTTCTGAAAAATCAAGCGATGCTTAAGACTGGTTTTGTGGTCTAGTGTCACATATGTTGCGTTGTATGCTTATGGTGTGTTTTCTTGTACATATGTAATGAAATTCATTGTAATCATTGACTAAAAGCGCTGCTGTTTTCTACGGTATGGTGCTTTGGCACTGTTCGGTTGAGCTGGTGTTGCAGGGACTGTTACATGTGTGCAGTCGACATTGTTGAGGGTTTTATGCTGAGTATTTTCTTGTTGTTGACTAGCCTACGCTATGCCCATTTTTGATGCGCCGTTATTCAATATTTTTCCTGTCCTGCAGTAATGTTTTTATCTGATCTTTTGTCCCCACCACTTTTCAACACAAACTGACGCCCCTGCTGTGTAGCATTAGCATGTCAGTGTATTGATTCATTGTCCCTTCATAGTTTGCAAGAGACATTTAATAAATGTATAATTAATATTAAATAAAGTAAGCGTATTTAACTAAGACGTAGGCTATTTAATGAACTGAGCGTATTCATCTGTCAATACGAAACGCGACTTGGCCATTCTAATTAATGATCGGAAGAACGCGTATCGATCACAGTTACCGTAAAATATGCACGCATGTCCATTTAAACTCAATTTTGGTCAAATGTGGATAATATCATTACACTGGCAAGAATATGGTTACATGTAAATATGCCGTACCAAGTATGACAACGCTACATTCAACTGCTTTTGATATACAGTGGGGTTTTTTTCACTTTCTGAAAAGTAACCGTTTTGGACATACGTGAGTTTCATCGGGCAGCGACGATATATTGCAATATATTGGAAAATATAAATATTAAATCCCATAAAATGGAATATGTTGCCTAATATATTACGTGATATTTTCCAATATACTGCAATATATGTTTGTTTTGTAAGGGAGTTGTCATATTCGTTTACCTCACATTATGCAAGCCACGTCCACATAAGCACCAACAATTTCCACCCGATATCTCCCATTCATTCAGAAATTTGGCAAGCAGGCGTAAATTGTATAGTGTACACCCTGCCTTATGAAATGTATTAAAAATTACCTAAAGAGATATTTTATGTTGGTGAGTCAGCATCCAACACATTCAAGTGTCTAACCTTAACAGGCTAAAGGTATCTAGGAACTGGCTTATAATTCACTAAACAAAGAGAGAACATTATGGAGTTTATTTATTTCAAATGCTTTATAGATCCTCCAAATTTAACTTTTGCACAGCAATAACTGAATATTGCCATATTTATCGTCCAATATTTGAAATTTCTACAAAAAAGATTCTAAAAGTGAACTTCTATTGCCTCAGTGACAACGTTTATACATTCTTGTACATTTTACCTTTAATTTCTGAGAGTGTACTGAACACTTGTTGACCTGGCTCATGTCCTGCCCTATGAGGTCATAGTTTTTTTCATAATCATCCAGCCAATTGTCTATAAAGGTCCAAATACTGTATTAGGTCAACTGCACTTGGCAGCTGCAATTGACAGCTTGCAATCTCTAGGATGCTTATCGTTCTTCCAACACTCCTGCTTTTTCACCACCTTTATGTAAATGCTGAATATTCTATTTGCCGAATGATGGGAGACCCTAGCTACCCGCTGCTGTCAAAGGATGGAGACATAAATATTGGAGCAATTTTTGCAATCCACAGTAAATTAACATTACCTTCATTTGAGTTTACAGAAAAACCTCAGTTTCTGTCATGCACCAGGTTTGTTCCACTAGTAGAAAAGTTTAGTCATTTTATTAAAGCATGTACTACAACATCTGGAGGATGTGATGTTATACGGATTAAACCACATTATAAATGAAGTATTAAACCATTTACAGTATTAAGCTAAATATAATTTACTTTCCATCTGTATGTATTTTTATTTAATTGCTTTGTATCAAACCTGTTTAATGTTTTCACAGTGTAAATCTACAAGATTTTCGTGGTGCTCAAACTATGATCTTTGCCATTGATGAGATCAACAAAAGTGATATGTTGCTCCCAAATGTTTCAATTGGTTATAAAATCTATGATAGCTGTGGTTCAAGACTGTCTTCTATGAGTGCAATTATGGCATTAATGAATGGTCAGGAGTTTGCAGCAGGAGACAGATGCAATGGACAGTATTTTATAAATGCTATCATAGGGGAACCACAGTCCTCTGCTTCAGTGATTTTGTCCAGAACAACAGGGTCTTTTAAAATTCCGTTGGTAAGAGACAATAATTTCAATTCAATTTTATTTATATTCCGCTTTTCAATAACAAAACAGGTTTAACAAAATAATCACACCAGTGACTATTTACCTATTTCCGGTTCTTTCTTTCACAGATAAGCCCTTCAGCCACATGTGAGTGTCTTAGTAATAGACAAGATTTCCCCTCTTTCTTCAGGACTATTGCTAGTGATTATCACCAGAGCAGAGCACTTGCATATATGGTCAAACACTTTGGGTGGACTTGGGTTGGAGCTGTGAACAGTGACAATGACTATGGAAACTATGGAATGGCAGTTTTTTTAAATACAGCACAGGAGGAGGGAATTTGTGTAGAGTACTCTGAGAAATTCCAGCGAACTGAGACAGAAAAAATTAAAAAAGTGGTAGAAAAAATAAAACAAAGCACTGCAAAAGTGCTGGTTGCATTTATGACTAGTTTTGAGATGTACAGTCTACTTGAGGAGTTAAATATTCAGAACATTACAGGTCTCCAAATTATTGGGGTAGAGGCATGGATGACTTCAAGTAGTATGATAGCTCCAAACAGTTTTCGTGTGCTGGGAGGATCACTGGGGTTTGCAGTGAGAAAAATCAATATTGATGGTTTTGCAGATTATGTAATAAAAGCATTTTGGGACACAGGTTTTCCATGTGAACAGAGATATAGAAATACATCTCAATATGAATTGAATTGCAGCAGATTTCAGGACCTACTTATGATGAGAAATTACAATAAAGATGTGCCTGAGCAAAGATACTCAAGTAACATCTACAAAGCAGTGTATGCTGTGGCTTATGCCCTACACAGTCTACTGAAGTGCACAGAACAAGAAGGTTGTGAAAAAGGCCCAAACATACAACCACAGCAGGTAAATCAATATGCTAGACAGATACATGGATGAAAATAAATTGTATTTGTGTTTAACAATGTGTTAAAATGTGATAATACTTCAGAATACTCTCTTGTTAATAGGTGGTTGAAACGCTGAAGAATGTAAATTTCACTGTAAAGTTTGGAGATCATGTGTGGTTTGACAGTACAGGTTCCACAGTAGCCCAGTATGAAGTTGTGAACTGGCAGCAGGACTCAGATGGATCAATCCAGTTTAAAGCAGTGGGTTACTATGATGCCTCACTGCCTCCTGACCAGCGTTTTATACTTAAAACTGAAAACATAATTTGGACTGGAGGACAACTGAAGGTAAATGACACTAACTATTTTACAATAACTGTTAGAGCCTGCCCAGTGCCCATTATGGTAGTTTACATATCATTAAATAGGGGCAGCTGGCTGCAAAACTGAACTTTGTAGCATTTTTCTAGCAGACCTGTGGAACCCACTGAGACACATTTGGCAGAAGTTTCCATGCTGCCAGATATTCTATAAGGAGGACCAGCCTCTAGAAACTGGCCTCTAATATACTGCTTAAATTTTGCCCGGTGCCCTGAATCAAACCGGCAGGGTTCAATCTGGCTAATATTAAAAGAGCATTTCACCCATAGAAACATTCATCTTTATTGAAAGTGTGTCATATTTGTAGTCGAAATGTAACATACATTTAGAATTTGGTGCCTATTTGACAGAGAAAAGGGGTGTTTGTAGTCTCACTCCCTCAACAAAGACATTGCACTTCCTTCTTTCAATGATGCAAAATGATGATTTTTACATCATTGAAAGAAGGAAGTGCAACACTGAAATCTGTATTTCTCCTGTCTTAGCGGAGACTGAGGAAATGATGCATGACCATTCAAAAACATGACTGGAGTTCTAACTATACACAGCTTAATGCAAATGGGTGAAGTGTCCCTTTAATGCCTCCCTACTTGGAGGGGTGTCTTGCATGTCCTGCGACCAAGGCACACAAAAGTTGAAAGCCTCTGTCCCACAAAACACTAATTGTGGCGGGGATGGCAGACTGGCACTGGAAAAGGCCAAGAGGCAAAATGTGGGCTTCTAATAGAGAAGCTATGTCCAAAGATTTTAGCAAATACAGATTAACTCTTTCCCTGCAAGCATTTTTTTTTTAAGTTACCAGCCAGTGCCAGCGTTTTTATGATTTTCACTTAAAAAATGATGCTGCGGCTGGGGAGAGATAGCTTGCGAACGTCTGCTTCACCCTGGGCATCGGCGAATATCCATGCTCACTCATCCCCACAATGGGATGGTGGCATTATACGAACACAACGTGAATATGGAGCTGAATAAAAACCCAAGGCTGGGGTTTTTGCCTTGAAAAACATTTGTCTAACGTGTTCTCAAGACAAGTGTTCTGTCTCTAGCGGCCAACCTATTTTTAACTATGCCACAGCATAAGTAAACACCACCGACATAATGTCAACCTTCTTAAAGGAAGAGAAATGCATGACTGGGCTCTCGCTCTGGGTGAAAGAAGCCATAGTGCGGGGCCTCTCTAGAGCTGACTGTAACACAGGGAAGATGTGTGTCCTCTCTCGTAATGTAACAAGAACACTGGAAGGCCCACTCCAAAACCCTTCTTCGACATGATACCAATCAAATTTTGACCTTTCACAGACCTAACACACACGCTTGCTGAGGCACAAAAAGCTGAAGCCGGCATTACCAGTTGCTCTTTTAAATATTCCTGGTTCCCACGTCACCCTCCCATAATGTGTCATTTGACCATTGGATTGATTTCACATACATGCTTCAGATGCATTCACGAAGAAATAGAATAGCTTCAGCGACAGTGATATTTGTATAATATACTGTTTGACTTCAATTTAATTTCAACCTGTAAATCAGTCAAACATATTAATCAATTCCTTGTGGAAATAACAGAATAACAAATAAATGTTTTTAAGGACAGATATTCCTAATATTAGGAAAACATTCGGAATAATTTTATGACATTATCTGGTATTCAAAATTAAAGGACAAGTTCAGTATTTTACACTGTTGCCCTGTTTTCAGATTGTTTATGATGAAATAGAATGGTTTTTACTGAAATTTGGACATATGATGCTGGCCCGAGAATTTTCGGGTGTTTCATGTATCACCTCCCATCTCTATAATGGGTTCATAGGTGCACAGGAACAATCCTTCCAAAAGTGCATTAAACTTTCATTTACAAAGACGTGAAACTCACCGATTGGTCAGAGTTGTTCACTGATATGCTCACACAAAAATCGCTGCAAAAGACGCATTCCAACAGGTTTTACCGTAGTTTTTGCCTTGTTTTTTTTTTACTTGTATTAGATGTGCTGTGAGGTACGGTATTACTCCACACCGGGAACTTTGTTTGTATTCTTGCAATTGGCAAAGGCGGATTATCGCCACCACCTGGGCTGGAGTGTTTATTATTCAATCTCTCGGCGGAAGAATATACGGGTGTGAGGCGTTTGGAAAAATAAGTCCACAAGTGTACAACGAATGCTAAAACACCTGTTGGAAAGCATCTTTTGCAGCGATCTTTGTGCGAGCATATCAGTGAACACCCCCGACCACTCGGTGAGTTTCACGTCTTTGTAAACAAATGTTTAATGCATTTTAGGAAGGATTGTTCCAGTGCACCTATACACCAATTCTAGAGGTGGGAGGTGAAACAACAAATACCCGAAAATTCTCGGGGCAGCCGCATATGTGGAAATTCCAGTCAAAACCGTTCTATTTCATCATAAACAATCTGAAAACAGGGCTTTAAGTGTAAAATACCGAAATTGTCCTTTAAGAGCTAAATGCTTAAAGGGGACATTTCATGAAAATCTCCATGTTTAAGTGCTACACTTGGGTCCCCGCACTGAAATACTCTTAATAGATTTTGAACAAAAAGAGAGTGCTTTACAAAGTGGACATATAAGTAATTGTTTTTAATTTTCTTTCCAAAATTAGAATAAAATTGCCCAAAGCATTTTACATATAATGTATATTTTCCATGCAGAGGCCAAGGTCTGTGTGCAGTGAGAGTTGTCCTCCAGGAACTAGGAAGGCTACACAGAAAGGAAGACCTGTCTGCTGTTATGACTGTATTGCATGTGCAGATGGAGAAATCAGTAATGAGACAGG
This sequence comes from Misgurnus anguillicaudatus, assembly GCF_027580225.2. Lineage (NCBI taxonomy): Eukaryota > Metazoa > Chordata > Actinopteri > Cypriniformes > Cobitidae > Misgurnus > Misgurnus anguillicaudatus. Next base: position 15,888,532 of record NC_073351.2, read on the forward strand.
TAAACTTCAGACCATCTCAAAGATCCAGAGAAAAATGGCTAGTTGCTTTTTTTGTGTTTTCCTTTTACTGTTCAGGATGCAGTTTCTCAACAAAGAAGTTCATAATTAAAAAAAACTACTTTATCTCTAACTATAACTTCCTTTCCAGATTCAAATAACTGCCAGCAGTGTCCAGGGGAATACTGGTCTAATACTGAGAACACTGAATGTGTGTTAAAGGCTGTAGAGTTTCTGTCATTCACAGAAGTTATGGGTATAGTGTTAGTTTTTTTCTCTCTGTTTGGAGTAGGAATAACTGTACTGGTGGCCATCCTGTTTTACAGTAAGAAGGACACTCCCATAGTAAAAGCCAACAACTCAGAGCTGAGCTTCCTGTTGCTCTTCTCATTGTCTTTGTGTTTTCTCTGTTCACTTACTTTCATTGGTCGCCCCACTGAATGGTCCTGTATGTTGCGTCACACAGCGTTTGGGATCACTTTTGTCCTCTGTATCTCCTGTGTTCTGGGGAAAACAATAGTGGTGTTAATGGCATTTAAGGCCACACTTCCAGGAAGTAATGTCATGAAATGGTTTGGGCCTGCACAACAGAGACTCAGTGTTTTTGCCTTTACACTTATACAAGTTCTTATCTGTGTGCTTTGGCTAACAATATCTCCTCCTTTCCCCTATAAAAATATGAAATATTATAAGGAGAAGATCATTCTTGAATGCAGTCTGGGTTCTGCTATAGGTTTCTGGGCTGTGTTGGGTTACATTGGCCTACTGGCAGCCTTGTGCTTCATTTTAGCCTTTCTAGCTCGGACGCTGCCTGATAACTTCAATGAAGCTAAATTCATCACATTCAGTATGCTCATATTCTGTGCTGTATGGATCACATTTATCCCATCTTATGTCAGTTCACCTGGGAAGTTTACTGTAGCTGTGGAGATATTTGCTATTTTAGCATCAAGCTTTGGCTTACTATTCTGCATATGTGCCCCTAAATGTTATATCATTCTTTTTAAGCCTGAACAAAATACAAAGCAACATTTGATGGGAAAAACACAAACTAAGTCCTAATGAAAAATAAATAATAAGAAAACATTAACACTGCAATGATTATTATCATTTATTTATTGAAAAAAATCAGAATTAAGCATACAGATATTTATGTAGTTTCTAAAGTCAGCATGATATCAAATGTTTTCCTTTTGGTATAAGGATATATGTAAACTGGTATGGCCCAAAACACTGACAAAATGTGCATACTTAAGATGTAAGCTTTGAAAATACAGTTTGTCATGTAGCCTACATAAAAAAGTCTAGAATTTTAATTACATAATTCTAAACTTCAGCTTCTCGTCAAAATTCCTGTCCAGTCAAATACTCTCTAGACGCTAAAGTGTCCTCTCACCTAAATTGGGCGAAACCTCTGCCTGAATTAACAAGCACCTAAAATGATAATTGAAAATTTAGTTTTATACAACTGTGTCTCTTACATATTTGTTACATCCTTGTCTGTTTCAATGTCATTTAACGCTATCTGGACTACATCTCCCATCATCCTCTTCACTCCTTCACCGGAACTGTTTGTGCAATTATCCTCACCTTCCATCAATTATCATCATCATGTCTATATACAGTATACTCTGTATATCTGTTCTCCCCAATGTTGTCCATTACTGTTGAATGTTAACTGTGTTGTGTGAGTATTGTGTATTATCATCTATAATGTTAATAAACTGTTATTTAATATCTCCTCATCATCCTTGTCTCTGTGCACCCAATGTCAATGTCAATTTATTTCTATAGCACTACTTAACACAACACCAGTTGACCAGTGTGCTTTACATAAATACAACAATACAAAATACATTAATACACAATACCTACAATACATTTCATCCCTTAGGCGTATGCCAAATCAAAAAGAATAATTTCTGGTTTGAAGACCGTAGAGACATAACTGGACAGTGTTCTATCAATAGATCCGAAAGATAAGTAGGGGCCAACCCATTTAAAGATTTAAAAACCAAAAGAAGAATTTTAAAATCTACACAATATCGTACAGGCAGCCAGTGCAACTGACGTAACACTGGAGTAATATGGTCCTGTTTTCTAGTACCTGTTAGGAGTCTTGCTGCCGCATTTTGAACAATTTGTAGCCGGGATAAAGCTGATTGGCTGATCCTGTAGTACAGTGAGTTGCAATAGTCGAGCCTTGTTGTCAAAAATGCATGTATTAATCTTTCGAAATTATTAAAAGATAAAATTGGTTTTACTCTGGCTAAAAGACGAAGCTGGAAAAAGCAGGATTTGACTACTGAACTTATCTGCTTGTCGAATTTCAGGCCAACATCAAAAACAACACCCCAATTCTTAACCCAAGTCTTTGCAGGTAGGGTTAAATTACCTAGGGTTAATTGAGTTGGAGAATTTAATGAGCCAAACACTATAATTTCGGTTTTATTTTCATTAAAAAGAGCTAACCAAGCTTTCACATCAGATATACATGCCTTAATTTTTCCAGTCCATTACAATTTGGTTTTAGGGGTAAATAAACTTGAGTGTCGTCTGCATAGCAGTGAAACGACAACCCATGTTTCCTGAGAATAGACCCTAATGGAAGCATGTATAATGTAAAAAGAATTGGAGCTAAAATGGATCCTTGCGGAACACCGCAGGACAGAGAAGCAGCCTTCGACATATGTTCCCCAATGTTAACACTAAAAGTCCTGTTTGACAGATAAGACCTAAACCATTCTAAGGCAGGACCTTTAATACCTACCCAATGCTCCAAATGGTCAAGAAAAATAGAATGATCTACTGTATCGAATGCCGCACTCAGATCTAGTAATAATAATACAGTAGAAACCCAGAATCGGCAGCTATTAACACGTCCTATGTGTCCTCTGCCTCCTCCATGCAGATGGGTACTACCGCCCCCCAAAAAATACTTGGGGGAGCTTCTGCCAACCAGGGTACAGGCGACATAGGACACCAGGGTGGTGCTCTGGACCTGGAGACAGAGAGACAGACGAAAGAGAGGCTGGCATAGCCAGGTAAGCAAAAAACAGGTATATAAACGTAATTAATTCAGTGAGTTCATTAAAGTCCATCTTGAGCCAGGCAGAGAGTTCAGGGTTGGTTATCTTTGGCAGGACAGAGAGTTCAGAGTCATACACAGACATTTTGGTAAGGGCAGAGAGTCTATGGAGCTTGGGAGTGACCATACTAGCTGACCTTAAGGGCAGAGAGTCTATGGAGCTTGGGAGTGACCATACTAGCTGACCTACAGAACACAGGGAACTCAAGGGTAACCATCTCAGCCTCTACATGACACAAAGGTAACTTGGAAACAGGACACTCAGAAACAGGCCTTATGGTTGGAACAGAAAACTCTGGAAACTTAGGCTCAGCAGACATGGTCGGGACAATAAGCTCAGGGGACTCAGATTTGGACTTTCCAATCATAACATGAAGTGCAGGTGACTCAGGTGAAGCAGACGACTCAGATGAATGAGACTCAGGTGAACCAGGCGACTCCGGTGAACCAGGCGACTCCGGTGAACCAGGTGACTCAGGTGAACCAGGTGAAACAGGCAACTCAGGTGAACCAGGCATTTAGGTAAGCCAGGCGATTCAGGTAAGCCAGGCGATTCAAGTAAGCCAGGCAATTTAGGCGATTTAGGTAAGCCAGGCAATTCACTTTTGACAAAATGGGCAGGTAAAGTGACAGCCATCTTGGGTGCAGAGACAGGCATGGTGGCAGCCATCTTAAAGACAGGCATGGTGGCGCCCATCTTAGAGACAGGTATGGTGGTGGCCATCTTAGAAACAGAGACAGGCTTGTTGGTAGCCATCTTAGGTACAGACATTATTTGAGCTGGTTCTGGTGAGATGGTTGCTGTGGGACTGTGGAGCTCCTCATTCATAGCTCCCTCAGTGAAGGAAGACCCACTCTATATCAAAGCCAAGTCTATGTACTTTTTTAGCCTCCAATGAGAAGTATTACCTGGCATCAGGCTGGATATATCATGATCCAAACCAAAACTAAATAAGTCCATAAGAGCCACATCATTATAATCCACCAGATAATATAAGTCCAAAAAAATCTTGAACATAATCTTCGATGGGGCATTGCCCTGGCGAAGACATAACAAACGTACTGCTGGGTTCATATTGCCGGCTGGAAATTACAAACCTCCGCTGGATTCTGGTATGGCGAAGTATTCTGTAACGTAGGGGCTGCTTACACAAAGCAAGAGAGAGATGAATCCATATGCAGAGTGTTTATTATAAAATCCCAGAAGGGCAGGCAAACAAATCCAAACGGTAATCCAAAAGCATAAATCCAAGAGACAGGCAGGGGTCAAAACCATGAACAAGAATACAAAACAGACCATGAAACAAGACAAGACTTTGAACGCTCAGTATGCAGTATACAGCTGTCAATACTTCGCAGTGTGATGTGGAGATTTAACCGGCTTTATAGGGACAAACAGGAAGTGCAATGTGACATGAAAAGATTTCAAAATACAATACCTAAAACAGAACATTTCAAAATAAAAGACCTAAACACAAAACCAAACAAAACACAAGAAAAAACCCTCACAATTAAATACCAATGAAATTACTAAATTGAAATTTGTGAAAATAAGGTATTGTAATTACTGACTAATAACCTTTTCATTGCCATAAGTAATGAAATGACTGAACCTAATGATTAGAGTCTGATAAGAGATGCTAATTTACAAGAAACCATGTCAGATGCACTTAGAGGGTTTAGCATCTGAACTTCAAGAAATGTAAGATTATTCTGTGGAGAATTTAAGATTTCTTTTTAAATTTTCTTTCTTATTACTTATTTGTATTTTTACTCTTATTATTCCTAATCTGAAAAACTATTGTAAACTATAGGGAGAAGCCATGCCAACCATACTGTGAAACATGCATTGTTCTAAACCTTTACTCTTGCATTTGAAGAGTTTGGTTCCAAAACGCGATAAACGCCATTTTTGAAAAAAATTAGTTGCTGCCAAAATCAGTATTATATCAGGTCAGTAGTTAAAAGTAAATTCTCAATTTTACGCAAAATCCAATATCCGCCATGTTATTCTGTCATCTTTTCTCCCTTTTTTTCCCAAAATGCGATAAACGCCACTCCTCCTTTTTTACAGAATGCAATAAATCCATTCCTGAAATTACAGCCCACCAGTCACAATGTAAGATTATTCTGTGGAGAATTTAAGTTCCCTTTCAGTCGGTCACTACGACGTCACGTCGTGACCGATGAATTGGAAACTCACTTAGAGAGACCAATCTGCTTCGTATACTACTAAAACGCCAATGAACTTGGCATTGATATATTTGCATAATGCTGGCGCCGCCCCGCCAGGTGCCTTTATAAGCAGCAGGTGCAAATAGGGAAATTAGCTTTTTCGCTTCGAAAGCCGGCATTATCTGCTACTGAGAAGCTACTTGCTCTTCTGGGAACGGTTGCTGAAGTTGATTGACAAGCAGTACTAACACAGCGGACGCTTGCAGTATTCCACTGCTCTGCATATTTTTTGTTTTGAGTTGAGTGTGTGCGTGGCCTTTCCCTGTGCGCATCATCAGCTGAGCACCTAAAGAGTGATTTCCCTAAAGAGTGATACGTGAGAGCTCTGTGTCTTTTTAAAGACAGCCACTCTCTCGTATATTCGGAGATCAGCGTCCTTTTCAGGATTGCTTTTCGTCCGTGCGATCTTGGATGCGAGAGGTATAAGGGTTCCAGTGACGGTCACGAGCGTGTCTTCGTGCTTGGGCATCAAGCACTCCGAGGCTGCGTTCGTGGAGAGTTTTTGTTCTCTCTGTGAGAGCACAACCCTCTTGGATTGCGGAGACGACTGACGTTTCTACGGGAATGCTGTCCGCGCCTTTGCAGTGCTGACGCCGCCATGGTGCGGCTGTCAAGCGCTCGCAGGACGCTCTTCGCATCACTACGCTGAGTAGGACGGAGGATGCGTCCTCCACCTACCGGCCTTCTCATCCTTAGCCAGTTGAGGCTCCGGTGGAGACTGCAGAGTCGTGTTCTACGATTTCTGCCGAATCCATTGGACCTCCTTCTGGTCCCGTTCACTTCTGCAGCATCAGAGGGGTGTCCATTTGTTCCTCCGAGGCGGAGTCGTTCCAGAGATGGTGGCCGTGCCCGCTCGAGCGGCGGAAACGGTAGAGTTGGAGAGGTTAACCCCTCTCCGCCCGAACCGTACCGCCCACATGATTGGTATTTCGGAGCTGCTCGGGCCTCTCGGTCCTCTCCTCCTGTGCCTTTCTTTCCCGACGGCACGAAGAACTGAGGTGATTTGCGGCCGTCTCGGCCGTTCAGCTTCAGCTTTCACCCCTCACCTCCCTCACCAACGGAGCCGTTAAGAGCGGGGACCCCTTCAGTGGAGCGGGGGGTTGCGATGCAGCTGCATTCCTGGAGGGACCACCCAACCCTTCCCTCCCGTGTTTGTATATACTATAGTGAAAGTGTCCGATGCACATGTACTGTGTGCAAAAGTCGATGTCCTGCTGGCGAAGGATGTATCGAGCCGGTCCCTCTTACCGAGATGATGGTGATAGGGTTTTCCAGCCTTTATCTCATAGTACCCAAAATACACGGCGGGTTACGATCGATTTGATTCACGCTCCGGTTTTACAAAGGTGATCCTTTAGGATGATAATGCCGAGGCTCGTATTTCAATATTCAGATCGGTTTGCAGCCTTAGACTTGTAAGACATGTACTTTATGTGTCCATCTCCCCTCGCCTTAGACCGTTTTTTTCGCTCTGCGTCGTGGGGTGGGCATTTTAATACTAAGTACACCATTCGAGTTGTCTCTCTCTCTCCGGTCTCCATGAAAGTGCTAGTCACAGCATTAAAATCTCAGAGAGAGAGCGTTGTTCGCATTCTGCTTTTATTTACGTCGACTTATAATAGCCCGTTCTTGGCAGACGTGCGCGAACACAGAGAGTTAATGCTTCTCGAGCATCTCGCTCGTTTAAGTCATCAGGTTGACTGGGAAAGAGCAACTTTGCCCCCGTGCAGAGGATCCTTTTTCTCAGTATGGAAATAGACTCGATCGACTAATTGGGGTGTTTTACAAGAGCGCGCAACCAGTCAGTTCTGACTTGCCTCGGTTTAATTCGAGGGAAGTACGCGGTCCCTCTGAAACAATTTCAGAAGCTCCTGGACATATGGCAGCAGCTGCGGCTGTGACACTGCTCGAGCTGCGTCATATGAGACCGTTTCAGCGTTGGCTTTACGATCGAGTCTCGAGGAGAGCGTGGCGCACCGGCATACACCGTGTAAACATTACACCTGCGTGTCATTTCAATTTTACCCCGTAGTAGACCCAGCATTTCTGATAGCAAGATATGCCCCTGAGGGGTCTCCTGGCATTCTGTAGCATGCGATGCCCTAAGCACTGGATGATCAGCCACGTATGACGGGCTTGCAGTCTCAGGGGTGTGCATAGCCCCCAACCGCGAGCGGTGCGCTGTATATCTGGGACTTGTACGCTCCGCTATGGAGATGCGAGGGAAGGATGTATTAGTCGACACCGACAACATTGTGACTGTTGCGTTATTTACCGTTAAGGCGGTTTTGCGCTCTCGTCACCTGTCGCATCTCGCTCGTCATCTCCTCCTTTGGAGTCAGAAGCATCTGAGGTCCCGGGGAATGGCGACTCCACCCCCAGACGGTCCAGCTATTTGGAAGAAGTTCGGTCGTGCGTAGATAGATCTGTTTGCGTCGCCGGACGATACCCACTGTCGCCTATTTTATTCACCAACCGAGGGCAGCCTCGGCGTGGATGGGTTGGCACACAGCTGGCCGCGGGGGATGCGCAAGCACGCATTCCTTCCAGTGAGCTTAATTGCACAGACACTGTGCAAAGTCAGGCTGGACGAGAAGAGCCTTTTATTAATCGTCCGTACTGGACGACCAAGAATTGGTTTTCATAGTTAATGCTCCTCGCGACAGCCCTCCCTGGCGGATTCCCCTGAGGAAGGACTTTCTTTCTCAAGAAAGGGGCACATTTAGCACTCGCGCCCCAACCTGTGGGATCTCCATGTATGGTCGTTGAGCACGCGCAATGTTTAAGTGATTTACCCCAGGCGGTATCTAACACAATCGACGCGGCACGAGCTCCGTCTACGAGACGGGCTTACGCGTTTAAATGGAACCTTTTCGTCACATGGTGCTCTTCGCAACGCGAGGACCCCAGAGAATGCCCTTTAACATTGTGATTTTATATCTTCAACATAGGTTAGATGGTGGGCTGCCCCTCCGCCATTAAAGTTGATATCGCCGCTATTTCTCCTCATCACTCACTATCAACTAGGGATGTCCCGATCCGATCACGTGATCGGAAATCGGCCCCGATCACGTGGTTTCAGACTCGATCGGAATCGGACGTTACCTCCCGATCAGGACTCGGATACATATGCAGGGTTTAAAATCCATTAAGGTCTCGCTCTGCTCCGCGCCAGTGTACGCGCTGCGCTGGTGCGTGTGAACTGATGAGAAGAGAATAGGCTTGTTCGACTTGATGCAGCGCCACAAGAACCGGCAGCCGGATGACGCCAAAGTTCCACAAGAGTGATTTAAAAGCAAACTCCTCCGTCTGATTTCGCGGATCACTCTCGCGGTAGTTTGACGTCACCCGGCTGTCGATCACCGCGGCGCCGCATGAAGCCGAACAAGCCCACTGACGTGCTTTCATTCATAGGCTTCACACTCGTGCGTGCAAGGAACCCACGACAAAACCGGGTTTTTACCGCTCATTTAAACGACGCGTTGATCGTTTTTGTCATCATGTGCTCAGACGCAGCTCCGCGTCTCACTCAGAACCTCAAGAACGCGCATTCGCGCAGGATACTGTAGAGATGAGAGATAGAGGTAAGAATGGTGCCCACGTCGAGAAAACTTAATAGAAGTCTAGAAACAAAGTATTAAAGTGTGTATAGCCATGTCACTCATCTCATCACAATATGTTAACTAGATAACTGGATACAACTGATTGTATAGTTTAATAAAATAATGTATTTTGATTATACAGATTAATTACGACCTAACTATAGGTATTTTATAACTAACTGCTGACCAGCTTAGGGAATCTCTATGGCTAATTTATAAGATATATTGCTGAATCAGTTTGGGTATCTTATGCCTAGAATTAGTCAAGGAGGTTGAGTCTTATAACTTTCTTCAAAGTTTGATCAATTGTGCATAATGACATGTGCAACAAATGCATATAGGGTGTCAGACTCATAGATTTGCATAATTTAAAGCTCCAGTGTGTACTTTTTTTAGTTAATTCTTAGCAAAAACCCATGTTTTCTTCCAAAAGTATGTGCTCATTCATGTGTAATTACTTCCACCCCACTAATCAAAGTATTCTCGTAAGTGTAGAATCTGCTATTTAAAATACATACGATCGAGTCGCTCTCTGGTTGAATCCATGTTGTGCCTCCATCTTTGAAATACATTCGCCGACGAGGGACATTCCTGAAATTCAAGCTCCGCCTTTCGCGCTTTCAGAGTACACTCAAGCTGGCCGCGAGCTGAAGCCTACGGAGGTTGCATGTGTAGGCGGTATACGTCATCAAGACAGTCTTATTTCAGAATATTAACAATTATAAAGCTGACATTTATTCTTAGTTAATTGTAAATTGATGTAATATGCTTATGACTTGCGAATGTAATGCTCAGTTAATTTAAATAAACCAGGCTTGATGACGTATGCAGCCCGGATATGCGACCTGCGTTAGACTGAATCCTTCGGCCGCACGCCGTGATAAACCTGCGATCTAATGCTTTGAAAGCCTGTTGAAGAACTATTCTCGAGGACATTAAAACAAGTCGCCAAGGAAGCGAAACAGGGATTTTAAACGACAACGCGACAGGAAAAACATCAAGACCAAAGTCAATATTGGAGTTAGTTTTCCAAGATGGGTCTCATTGGACAATGAAGTTGCTAAGTTATCATTACCACAGGTAATTCAGCATATTCGTTTACATCTATACAGTTTATGTTGTAAACTTGAAGTTTTATAGTTCCTTGGCTAACTATAGCATGGGTATGCGTAACACTTGTTAGTGTAAACATGCATGTGGTTTAATGTCTTGGAACAGCCACACGCCGTCTCTCCGCCCATTTATGTAATCTGAGGTAACTGTTACTGAGATAAATGTTTTTCATCTTTTCTGAACTCTAACACAAACACACGGTGTACAGCGCTATTTTTAGCCTTTCATTGATAAAAGCGTCTGATCTGCGCGTCTTTCGTTTCATTTTACAAGCGTGTGAAAGTTGAGCGATCTTATTTCACCAATATCAGAGAAAGCTCTTACATATACACGGACATGTAACGTTTACTTAAACATAAGCATTGGACTCTGACATATTAGTTCGCGTCCATTTAAACCCGTCATTACTCTAGCTCATGATTAAATGACAGAGGGACTCGTCCACAGACCATCTCCTCAGTAATCTGAAGAGAAGCGGTCGAAAATGGACAAAAAGAGACGGATTTAAACACCAAGTGTAAACGTAATGTGTCTCTCTCGTCCACTTGTGATCTGATTGACGAGCCCCTGTGATATTTTTCCTCGCGTGGATGAAAAAGGAGTGTCTAAGCTACGTTTATGGTTGTTTTTTGTATGTGATTTTAAGCGGACATATCATGACAATCAGACTTTTTCCATGTTAAACATAAATCCGTGTGCTTTGACGGATCACACGCAAATGACATTGCAAATTGTTCATTTTTTTCATTGCTTTTGCTTTGTAGCTACTGGAAGCCATGTTAACCTTGGCATGACACGGCCGGGCCACCGTACGAGTTAAAACGCGTTTCCGAATGGGGGGGCTAGAAAGTAATATTCAGTTGGTTGTCATATAGACTTTCACCGCTTGATGGGAGTAGATCCTACACAGTGGAGCTTTAAAGTTCAAGTTTTAAAGTTTGAGTCAACATGTGGCACAGATTTAAAACTGAAACTAAAATCCTATCAGAGGTCCAAAATGTAATTTAAACACACCAGTGGCTTTGCTGTCATCAGGATTAAACATGTTACCCCTCGAACCCTCCCTCCCAACAGAGCATCCCCACAAAACAAATCTCAATTTAACCCCTGTACATATCCTATATATATTCTCATTATTTTTTAACACATCTGTAGTTATGCGCTGGCACAGAGTTAGACTCTTTTGACTCCACACAGAAACAGCAATGCGTGCGGCATGACATAAGGAACATTCTGGTTCTGTTTTTTCGCTCTTCTTTATTCTTTTTTTTATGTATTATAGAAGTATCAGATCGGGACTCGGTATCGGCAGATACTCAAAATCAAATGACTCGGACTCGAGGGCAAAAAAACCTGATCGGGACATCCCTACTATCAACGGCAAATCAGTTGGCCAGCATGATTTAGTTATTACATTTTAAGAGGCGCTTGCAGGCTAAACCCCTCGCGCCCTCCCTCTTTCCTCTTGAGACCTGTCCATGGTGCTGAAGCTTTCAGGTCTCCCATTTGAGCCTTTGCAGTCTGCGAGTCTGAAGTTTTTATCAATGAAAACTCTGACCCTGCTAGCATTAGCCTCCATGAAGAGAGTAGGGGATTTACATGCATTCTCTGTTGACGATTCGTGCCTTTAGTTTGGTCCTGCTGTCTCACTGAGACCCAGACCAGGCTACATGCCCAAAGTTCCCACCACTCCCTTCAGAGATCAGGTGGTGAACTTGCAAGCGCTGCCCCCGGAGGAGGCAGACCCACCATGGCTTTGTTGTGCCCCGTACGCGCACTGCAACTCTACGTGGCTCGCACGCAAGCCTCAGGACCTCAGACCAGCTCTTTGTTTGTTACGGTGGTCAGCAGAGAGGGAAAGCAGAGGATGTCTCTTTGGATAGTTGTTACTATCGCCCTGGCTTATAATCTGCAGGGTATTTCTTGCCCCTTTAATTTGAGAGCGCACTCCACACGGAGTGTTGCCTCATTTTGGGCTATCGCTCGTGGTTCCTCGCTACAGACATCTGCAGAGCTGCTGGTTGGGCGACACCTAATACGTTCATTAGATTTTACAGTGTTCGTATTGAGCCTGTATCCTCTCGTGTTTTTTCCTCACCAGGGAAAGGAGAAGCCATGCCAAGCATACTGTGTAACATGCATTGTCTAAACCTTTACTCTTGCATTTGAAGAGTTTGGTTCCAAAACGCCATTTTTGAAAAAAATTAGTTGCTGCCAAAATCAGTATTTTATCAGGTCAGTAGTTAAAAGTAAATTCTCAATTTTACGCAAAATCCAATATCCGCCATGTTATTTTGTGATCTTTCCTCCCTTTTTTTCCAAAATGCGATAAACGCCACTCCTCCTTTTTTACAGAACGCAATAAATCCATTCCTGAAATTACAGCCCACCAGTCACGTAATGTAAACAAACAATGGGGGCGCGCTGAGTACACAGAGCCCTAGATTTCCTCATCTACTTTGTACTTCGTAATCAACAAACAAAACAAAATTATATTTTAATTGCATTGATAAACCTGTGATGTTTTTCTGTGACGGGAAAGAAACGTAAGCCATCAACATCTAATAATTTCTGCAAGAGGCACTCGGGTGCTTGTTCTCCCGACATCATCAAGCTTCTCATGCTAACACATTGACCCCAGAGGATCTTATAAAAAAATTTACATTATTTTACTCAAAGTCAACGAAAATCCAGCAGGACCTAAACATTTTACATCTGATCGCTGTGAAAAATGTAAAGAGACGACGTCAAGTATAACCGCAGCAATGACAGTGTTCTTAATAACAAAGTAAGTGTTTTGGTTAATGCCATTAATGTTTTTTTTTTAATCATTGTATACCACTAGTCAACTAAATAAATATAAAATGGTAAAGATGAATGCACATTTATACATTGATTTAATAGATTTATAGCATTTTGAAATAAAAAACTGTCATGGATTTATTGCATTTTGTGGAAAAAAAGAATTTGTTTTTATAATAAATCTTTGAAAATCAAGTTACGGATTTTAATTTTTTGTGTTTTTATAACCTAAAGATGCTATGTGAAAGTTTGTAACAGAAAATAGTGGTTTTCATCTTGTCACTTTCTTGGTATAGAAAACACGTTTTTACTGAAATTTGTCAAAATGGATTTATTGCGTTTTGGAACCAAACTCTTCATTTCTTACAGCTCTGTGCCCGGTTGCATGAAACTCCTTAAGTGAGGGTTTCCCTGAGGGAGAAAAGATCCCTGAGGTAAGGGATTTATTTAAGAGCGTTGCAACAAAGGTCCTAACTGTCACCCTTACCTAAGTGTTTATACTAAGTATTTTACCGTAGTCTCTGCCAAAACACGGCAGCGGAGACGCGGTTGCTATGGTTACAAAATCTCACAGCGGTAACAAATCAATGCACGCAGCTCAACAGACGGCGGATTGTGTAGAATGAAACATCGCAAATAACAGACTGTAAAGTGTCGCGTGTATAAAACCTCAAAGTAATTCAAACTGGAAACACTTTAGATTGACGGACGATCAAACCGCTATTCTCCTAATAAATGCACATCTTTTTCTCTAGGGATTATTTGGTACTTCATTTTCTTAAATAACCATAAAATCAGCCATCGCGTGTGACGTTAAGGGACCTGTTATAGTCCCTTAAGTTTTTAAGGGAAAATGTGACTTAAGGACTTTGTTGCAACGCATAGCAGAACTTAAGGTAATACTTTAGCATTTAAGGGTAAATACTTATTGACAGCCTTAAGGTTCACTTAAGGGTTTCTCTTGCAACCCATTTTTTATTAAGGTCACCCTTAACCTTATATTTAAGGGATTTCTTAGCTTAAGGACTTTCATGCAACCGGGCACTGGGCTGCGTTTCCCGATAAAGTTGACTCTTAACGCGCTACGAAGACTCTTAAATTAAACCTTAACTACAGGTTTACCTTTTCTAGGCGTGTTTCCCAAACTGTACCTTAGCGGGTTTCTTAAGGTATACTTTCTTATGTATGACGTTACCAAGTGCTGTCCATGGCGATGGTGCTGAATAGGTTGATATCGATTGCTCGACAATCAATTGTTCACTTTATGTAATAGGTACTTCGCTGCGTTATGAGAGAGCGGTGTTATTTATTAAAGAAATATTTCAGAAATAGTTCAAGTTACATTTATTGGGAATATCTGGTAAAAATATTTCAAATTGCAAACAATATCAAACCCATGCAAAACCGCAGCTTCATGTCCAAAAGTATCATGCATAAAGTGCTCCAATGCATCCATTATTCCTTCATTTTAAAGGATAATTTATATTAGGGGTTCCCAATAAATGCGTTGCACAGGGGAATAAGGTGAGGCGTGCAAGTCACCTGGCTTGGCATTACGCTTAAAATATATAAAAACAAATTGTTGTTCATTTGTTCACGCGTTTAGTACTTGGACACTGGATGCGCAACAGCGCGTTTACAATGCGGATAACGCTTAATGGACGCATTTCTGGAGCCGCGCCTGTCTGTTTACCTTATGGTTAGTAAATATAACATAAAAATATATATTATATGATATATAAATATATATTATGATTGTTTTAGATTTTAGCTTTGATTAGTTTTAATGTGGAAAATTTGTTGATCTTATACAAGCAATAATCAAGTGGAGCAGTTTCTTTTGAGTGTTTATAAAGAATATGGCATGCAGCTGCCTCAAATTAAAAACTTTGATGCAAAGTCGACTTAACATCAATAATAATATTTAGGAAAATCAACAATTATGAATTTGTGATGAATGTGCTCCCGTGGCATGCGATTTTACTTGATTTGTTTTATTGCAGCTAAAATAGCCGGTAAACTAAAGATTTAACGGATTTGAAATGCATAAATGAAATAGTAAGATTCGCTGTATAGTTGCCTGCCATAGTTTCCCCAACAGTTTTTTAATAGTTTAAAATCTAACAACCATCAGTGAAATGATGTCTAATTATGTGAATCTTTTATTCTTTAAATAAAAAATGCCTAATTTAACACGGAGTGTACTTCAACTTTTTTTTATAGATATTTAGTTATATAGACTGCAATATACATAAGCTTTTATCACAGTCATGGCCCCTAGCCGAGTCAAGTGGGATAAGGTATAGCTAAGAGCCTTCCAACGAATGACTTACAGAAGTGATACGTAACTAAGAACGTCTTGGGAAACACGTATTAAAGATAAGGTACAGCTTAAGGTACAACTTAAGAACGACGTAGAGCTAAGAAGGTTTCGGGGAACGCAGCCCTGGTGTCTGCATGTGGAAAAGGGTTTGCAGGGTTAGGTTTCAAGTATTTCAAAATTACAACTGGAGAGAGACTATAGAGCAAATGTGATATTTTTTATATTATATTAATAAAAAAGCTTCTGATATTAACACTATACAATAATATAGCTACACTATATCCTACACAAAAATAAAAAGTGTAATACCACCTCATGCACAAAAGACTTAAACTTTTATAGCATTATAACCTTTATACATACAGTTTATACAGATATGTTTTATATATTGTATAAACATGTAAGGTATATAGTTAATAGGTTTATAGATTTATATTTGGTAACTGCTAAATAAAAGACTATAAAAATGTATTGAGTGATTTAGATTCTGCACATTTTAAAAATTAAGTCTAATGAAGACGAATAGATGGATGTTTAGAAATGTAGCTTCAATTATTATTTTTTTAGTTTCTGATACAGGTGTCTAAAGTTGGAAAAGTGCTTTGAGAAAGCTACTTTTAAAGGCGCTATACAAAATAAATGTATTATTATTATTATTATTAATAAAGATAAAGCGATCAAAGCAGAGACACAGAGCCTTAGGTCTGTGACATACCTTTGACATACCACATAGAGAAAAAACATGCCCTGCCCTGTGAGGTCATTGGCTACATTCTTAATCATTCATCCATATTAATTACATCTATATAAGTGCAAACATTGTATCAGGTCAATTGCGTTTAGGAGCTGCAGTTGAGCTCAATCTTTGGGATGCTTATCTTTTTTTACAAACTCCTGCTTTTCCACCATTTTAATGCAACAGCAGAAAACACACTTTGCCAAATGATGGGGGACCCCAAATACCCGCTGCTGTCTAAGGATGGAGACATAACTATTGGAGGACTTTTTGCAATCCACAAACAAGAAACATTAACTTCATTTGAGTTCACACAAAAACCTCAGCTTCTGTATTGCTCCAGGTTGGTTAAACTGGGAGTTATTAGAAGACAGAGCACATAATGTATTTATTACAAACTTGCTTTGATAAATACACTTTATCTTAGTTACACATTTATTTTATAAAATGCAAATACTTAACATATTGCCAAGTTTATGTATACAACATAACATTTCAAAATATCAAAACAAACTGTTTACTCTTTCCGCCTTTGTATACTATATTTCTCATTTTGCCTACTGACTTGTCTTTACAGTGTAAATTTAAGAGATTTCCGGATGGCTCAAATCATGACCTTTGCCATTGACGAGATTAACAGAAGTGAAACTTTACTTCCAAATGTTTCTATTGGCTACAAAATCTATGATACCTGTGGATCAAGAATGTCGTCTATGAGTGCAACTATGGCAGTGATGAACAGTCAGGAGTTTGCAGCAGGAGACAGATGCAATGGACAAACTCCTATACACGCTATCATAGGAGATACAGAGTCTTCCACCACAGTGATTTTGTCTAGAACCACGGGACCTTTTAAAATTCCCGTGGTAAGAAACAAGGACACAAAATCTTTGACACAATTACCAGACGTATCACTCTTTGTTCATTTTTCCTGTCTTTGCTTTTTTCAGATAAGTCCCTTAGCTGCATGTGAATGTCTCAGTAATAGGAAAGATTTTCCCTCTTTCTTCAGGACTATTGCTAGTGATTATCACTACAGTGAAGCGCTTGCACACATAGTCACTTACTTTGGCTGGTCTTGGATTGGGGCTGTAAACAGTGACAATGATTATGGAAACTATGGAATGGCCACATTTCTAAAAATAGCACAGGAGGAGGGAATATGTGTAGAGTACTCTGAAAAATTTTACCGAACAGAGCCTGAGAAAATTAAAAAAGTAGTAGATATTATAAAACAAGGCACTGCCAAAGTGATTGTTGCATTTGTTTCGTTTCTTGATATGGGATTACTAATTGAGCAACTAAGTATTCAGAACATAACAGGCCTCCAAATGATTGGCTCAGAAGCTTGGGTAACTGCAAAAAATTACATCACTCCAAACAGTTTTCGAGTGATGAGAGGGTCACTGGGCTTTGCAGTGCGAAAAGTGAATATTGAAGGGTTTGCAGATTATGTAATGAAAGCATTTTGGGACACAGCTTTTCAGTGCTTACAAAGAGATGAGAAATTATCTCTATATGAAATAAACTGCACCCAACATCAGGATTTACTTGTGCTAAAAAATTACAATGTAGATGTGCCTGAGCAAAGATACTCAAGTAATGTCTACAAAGCAGTGTATGCTGTTGCCCATGCTCTACACAGTCTGCTGAAGTGCAAAGAACAAGAAGGTTGTGAGAGAGACCTGACAATACAACCACAGCAGGTAAACAGAATGTGGGGTAACCTTAGATGTCTTACACTGCTTATATTGTTATAATGTTCTGAATCTGTCTCTTCACTAGGTGGTTGAGGCTCTAAAAAAGGTCAATTTCACTGTAAAGACAGGAGATCACGTGTGGTTTAACAGTACTGGTGAAACATTACCCCAGTATGAACTCTTGAACTGGCAACAAGACTCAGATGGATCAATTCAGTTTAAACCAGTGGGTTACTATGATGCCTCATTGCCCCCTGATCAGCGCTTTGTACTTAAACCTGAAAACATAATCTGGGCTGGAGGACAACAAGAGGTAAATAACAACAATCTGTTCATTTTTACTCAGGTAGAGAATGCCAAATGTATCAATTCAAAGAACTGCATTAACAACTGTATCAAGGGCAATAATGACTTCATTGGATGGATAAAAACAAAGATCAGTGATCTATACTCCGTTTGATCTAAACCAATTTAAATAGACAGAACAGAAAAGTTGTTTTCCAAAACAACACCAGTAAAATTTCAAAGATGCAATTTGCTGTCTTAAAAATATTGGCATATCATCATTCGTCAAAGTCTGTAAAATTTTATGTTAAATGTTGTTTCTCATGTAGAAGCCAAAGTCTTTGTGCAGTGAAAGTTGTCCTCCAGGCACTAGGAAGGCTGTACAGAAAGGAAGACCTGTCTGCTGTTACGACTGTATTACATGTGCAGATGGAGAAATCAGTAATGAGACAGGTAAACTTCAGACCAGATCAAAGATCCAAAGAAAACTGGCTAGTTGCTCTTTTTGTGTTTTCCTTTTATTGTTCAGGATGCAGTTTCTTAACAAAGGTGTTCATAAATAACAAAAAAATATTGTTGTCTCTAACTACAGTGATCAAAACTTCCCTTCCAGATTCAAATAACTGCCAGCAGTGTCCAGGGGAATACTGGTCTAATACTGAGAACACTGAATGTGTGTTAAAGGCTGTAGAGTTTCTGTCATTCACAGAAGTTATGGGTATAGTGTTAGTTTTTTTCTCTCTGTTTGGAGTAGGAATAACTTTACTGGTGGCCATCCTGTTTTACAGTAAGAAGGACACTCCCATAGTAAAAGCCAACAACTCAGAGCTGAGCTTTCTGCTGCTCTTCTCATTGACTTTGTGTTTTCTCTGTTCACTTACTTTCATTGGTCGCCCCACTGAGTGGTCCTGTATGTTGCGTCACACAGCATTTGGGATCACTTTTGTTCTCTGTATCTCCTGTGTTCTGGGGAAAACAATAGTGGTGTTAATGGCATTCAAGGCTACACTTCCAGGAAGTAATGTCATGAAATGGTTTGGGCCTGCACAACAGAGACTCAGTGTTTTTGCCTTTACACTTATACAAATTCTTATCTGTGTGCTTTGGCTAACAATATCTCCTCCTTTTCCCTATAAAAATATGAAACATTATAAGGAGAAAATCATTCTTGAATGCAGTCTGGGTTCTACTGTAGGTTTCTGGGCTGTGTTGGGTTATATTGGCCTACTGGCTGTCTTGTGCTTCATCTTAGCTTTTCTGGCTCGGAAGCTGCCTGATAAATTCAATGAAGCTAAATTCATCACATTCAGTATGCTCATATTCTGTGCTGTATGGATCACATTTATCCCAGCTTATGTCAGTTCACCTGGAAAATTTACTGTAGCTGTGGAGATATTTGCTATTTTAGCATCAAGTTTTGGTTTACTCTTCTGCTTATTTACACCTAAATGTTACATAATACTTTATAGGCCTGAACAAAATACAAAGGAACATTTGTTGGGAAAAACACAAATTAAGGCCTGGTAAGAAATAAGATTACATTAAAATGTTTAATAAGCTTTTTCAACGCTATTTCAAATTGAATTTGGATACATTCAATTACTATAACCACCCAGAATGGGAGGGCCCCAATGACATTGTAAAAGAACCACTAAATCAGATTTTTACAGTAATGAGCCAGGCCTCTCATATATGGCAGACCATTTTATCCAAAGCGACACAAAAACAAGCACCTTCTGTAAAGTCAAACGTCACAACATGCTTCATTTCAATATTTTTTTGCCCAAAGCATACACAAAAGAGTAGGTGAGGCTTACAAAGATGCCTCTTCTCAAAATCTTCTTATCTTTTTTATGACAGTCTGGTGTTTCTGTATTACAGTCTTTACACATGTTTGGGGATGGGGTGTGTTCTCTGTTCTGTCTGAAATTCTGTTTTTGTGTTGGCAAAGTAGATACTTTTGAGTGCAGAACATTAGAGTATGCACACACTGGGACATACTTTTGTAAAGCGGAACAACCCAACATAATGTCTCGTTTAGCTACAGACACACTAAATATGGTTCTGTGTTTTATTTTGTCACTGTACCCTGCCTGTTTCCCCATGAATTCTCCATTTGCCATTCATCTGGAATACATCTCCCATCATCCTGCACGCTTCCTCACCTGTCAAGTGTCTACAATCATCCTCACCTGCCAGCTATCTCCCTCATCCTCTTTAGGATTTAAGCACTCTTGTTTTCTTTATTGGGCTATGTCCAAAGCTGACTTGTTGCCATGCTGCATCATGATAAAGTGTGCGGTTTCATCGGACACATGGCGTTGTCACGGTTATGCGTCTGGGCGTGACTTAACTTTCAGTTACTGTTTGTTTAATGGTTTGGCTAGTGGCTAAACAGCACTCTGGAATAAATAAATCATTGAAAATAACAAATGTTTTGGTTTCCTAAAGATGAGGGGTGACAGCAATCATGGATCACTGCTATGTGAAGGGAGGTTTGCCAGATCTGTAGTTAAGATTGTATTCATTATAAATTATACATTTTACACAGTAACATTAGTAGTTGTTGATACTCTTTAGCTATGATTTGAACTAACATAATCTACTTGTTGTTTATTTTGCTTGTTATTAGAAATAAACTACTCCAAAAAGACTTTTGTTGTTATTGATTCTTTACGGAGTTTATCGGAAGTTACACTTGTTCCATGAAAGCACTTTTTTATGTTGTTACTGCTGAAACCCTATTGACTTTGGTGGCATGAAAGCAGCTCTGGGGTACACATTTGGACAGCCTTCATAGGCCGCATAATGGTATTCTGTTTGAAATTTAAACAGAGAGCAATTTTTCTGGGATCCAGTCCCATTCTTGGCTGCCATTTTATTTTTTCTTGTCCAGGCTTAACCAATCACATTTCCTGCGCACACACATGAATTATGGGGCGATGATCATGAAAGTATCTTAGGAGACAGGAAGTAATCCAAATACTGGATTCGGACATGCCTTGGTACCTTCTTGCCTTCAAATTGTCTAGATTTTGGATGCATCCACTGTTTGTCCATTCTCGTTTAGTTTACCTGATGTGTGATTTTATATTCTCCTGTTTGTTTCCTGAGTTTTTACTATTAAAGGGGACATTTCGCAAGACTTTTTTAAGATGTCAAATAAATCTTTGGTGTCCCTAGAGTACATATGTAAAGTTCTAGCTCAAAATACCATTTAGATAATTTATTATAGCATGTTAAAATTGATTTAGACATCACAAGGGGAGACACATTTCAATTACCTATTTTTTCACATGCTTGCAGAGAATGGTTAACCAAAACTAAGTTACTGGGTTCTTCTTTTTCACATTTTCTATGTTGATAGAAGCACTGGGGACCCAATTATGGCACTTAAACATGGAAAAGGTCGAATTTTCATAATACTGTATGTCCCCTTTAAAAGTAGATAAAAAGATAGTTACTCTTACTCATCACTGTGCACTTTGTGGATTATACTGCACACCAATTAATCCATGAAACCTCTCAGAGAGCTCCAAATTTAGCTTTAAAACTTCTATGTAGAAGTCTTTGCTTAAGCGATTCAGGACCAATCTGAAAGCAACTCTGGAAAATTAAAAAACTATTTTCTTAATGAGGAGGCATGGCTGACCCCTTTTGCTGTGTATGACACAGTCTTTTAAAGATTGTGATTGGTTCCTTTAAGTACTGTATAGGGTCTATTATAAGCCATCAGTTGGAAATTACAGGTATACTTTTCCTATTTCACTGTACTCATGCACATACTATATGTGTATGTAAATGTATATGAAGAGTTTAGTTCCAAAACGCGATAATCTCCTTTTTTTTTTAAGTTACAAAATCTAGAATCAGTATTGTATTAAGCCAGTATTAAAAGTCAATTCTTCATTTTGTGCAAAATCCAATATCCACCGTGTTATTCTGTCATCTTTTCTCCATTTTTCCAAACCACTCTGCAGAATGCAATAAATTCGCTCAACAAATCAAAGCGCACAATTCCACACATTGTAAACAATAATGGCGGTGCTTTGTGATCAACAAACAAAAACAAAATAATAATTTTGATGGCATTGATAAACCTGCGGTGGTTTTCTGTGATGGGGAAGAAACGTAAGCCATCAAAATCGAATTTAGCCAGAGGCACCCGGACGAAAGAAAAATGACGGCTGTTGCTTTTTCTCACAAGACAGCATCAAACTTCTGTCATGCTAACACACTGTCATACAGTATATCGATCAACTGATTTTGTTACTTAAAAAATAACTTTTATAATAATGAAATAAATTTATAGCATTTTAAAAAAAACTTGGATTTATTGTATTTTGCGGAAATCTGTTTTTAGTATAAATATTTGAAAATCAAATTATAGATTTGAATTTTTAATGTTATTATAACCTAAAGATGCTTAGGGAAAGATTGTAACAGAAAAAAGTGGTTTTCATCTTGTCACTTTCTTGGTATAGAAAACTAATTTTTACCCAAATTAGTCAAAATTGATTAATATACAGTATATATCCACTGAAAAAATAACCATTCCAGATTTTCCTTTGATCATAATTTCTACATGTATGTGACCATTTCAGCAATGTAAAAGAATTTAGGGTTATTTCATCAAATAATCATTTTTCAACTATTCCATTTAGCAGTAGTGCTGCCCCGAATAGTCAACGTAATCGACAATGAAAATTTGTCCACTGCAATTTTTTAGTCGAGGAGTCGCATATTTATTTTTCTCAAATGGCTCAATGTAATTCACCTCCACACCAGTCTGTGCGCTGTGCACGCAATGCTGGTTATGCTATCATCTTTCTTCCCTCTCCCCCTGCATTCACTGCTTTGATTTTGAAAAATGGCGGTGGCAGGTGAGTCTATGGAATTAGGAGTCCGAAAGCACAATGACAATGCATGAGCATCTCAAACCAAAACCCTCGGGAGTTATTGACGATGCACCCACAGAGAAGAATAGAATTATTTGTTTTTCTTGCCAATCCTTGATTACGGCGATGTAGTGTATCAGCATGCTTCCTCTCATATTCTTGCCTCCTTAGACGCTGTGTATCATGGTGCTCTAAGATTTGTTACGAACTGTAAATTCTCTACACACCATTGTGCATTATATGATAGAGTTTCCTGGTCTTCTCTTGCTGTACGAAGGAAAACGCACTGGTATTTATTGATATACAAAGTGATTTTGGGTCTTTTACCATCTTATCTTAGTGGTAGCCTATGCTTAAGCAAAAAGTTGCAGGTAACTACTCATTGCGTTCACAGTAGAGGTCTTCACGGGTCCACTTAGATCCGAAAACCCGAGGTCCGACCTGAGACCCCATCGGGTTCGGGTCTAAAAGTTTCACCTGTGCCTCGGACACGGGTCGGGTACAATAATAGCGGCATCGGGTCTCGGGTCATTTTAAAATGAATGTGTTTTTTCTGAACGGACCCGAAAAGACCCGAACTCTCTGTCCTTTTCAAACCTCTCATCTGTTTGCCAAGAGCGCTTGCGACATTGTGTGGTTGTCGGAAGGTTCATTTTCGTTGAGACAAACATGTCAGTCAATTATAAATGTACATTTTAGCGGTTACGTTGGTGTCGTCGTCAGATAACAAAGTAAAACGAATGGAGCAGCTCGCCAAATTGGTTGCAAGGCCACCGGAGTTTCTTTCTGACTGACTGCTGCGCGTGGGTCTGCAGAATGCACACACGTCAGTGCCGTTTACATTCGGTTCCAGTCGGGTTAAAACATTTTTTTCACTAGTTCGGGTCAGACTCGGGTCTAATTTTCTCGGGTTTGTCTCGGGTCGGGTCTTTCTTTAAAAAAATTTTATTTATGCACGTCGGGTTCGGGTATGAAGTTATTGGGATCATTTCGGGTCAGGTACATTTCTTTGGACCCGAGAAGACCTCTAGTTCACAGTCTTTTCATAGTCTGCATGTACCTCGAGTCAGAACTAATCTGGGTCAAACTGCTTTTAACTACGCCACACCTTCAGACTGGAATTCACTACAAATGACATTGAAGCTGAACCATTTGATTTCTTTCAGCAATTTTAAAACACTTATACATGCACTAGAGAAAGATTTAATGACTTGCATATGTTTTTGAGATTGTATTTTAATGTTAGTTTATTGTGTGTTGTACTGTTTTATTGATATATGTGTGTATGACATATTGGGCTGCCTATCTTGGCCAGGACACTCCTGCAAAAGAGATTTTAATCTCAGTGAGGTCCTCTCCTGGTTAAATAAAGGTATTAAATTAAATTAAATAGGACAACGTAAGTAACTGTTATATGATTATTAATAAAAACGGCGAGCTAGTCTGTACTGTTTATGAACTCTTTTGAGAAGTGCAATGACTGTCTTTGGTTGTTAAAGGCGATCAGTGTTTTCTATACATTGATTTGTTCGGACCGCAACAAATAGATTCCCATTTACATTTTTATTTTACTATTTTAAACGGCTCAATTCATTGTTGCGAGTGCTCAGTGCATCTCACTCTCTCACTCATGTTGCGTGCAGCGCCTCAACAGCGCGCGCCTCTCTCTCACACGTGACAGTGAAAAGGTGGCAGTGTTTTTAATGTACGTTCCTCCGTATACTTTCTTTTTTGCTTAAACGTCAACATTCTCGGATGTTACTGACAAAGACGACTGATCGAGTTAACATGACTTGAAGAAAGATTAGCAGTAGTGTGAGTCTGTGTGCGAGCTTTGTCCCTATGATGCGGTATGCCCGTGCACGTGTTCTGTAGTCTGTCTAACAACAACAACAGTGTATTCTCTTATATTTCTGTATTTGCACCGAATTGTCTGCGCTATATCACTCGCATTTAAAATAAAAAATGGCTCAATACACAACATTAATTATGAGAAGAGCAACATTAGTAAAGCTACAATGTAAATGTATAGTGATTTTGTCAGACAATGTTGCATATCTAAATCAGGATTTTGGCAGCAGTTAAAGGAACTGCTGGTTGGATTAAACACGAGGTGTAATGGGTTGTGTTTAGTCACTGTTTTATAGGCTACTCGTTTTGTCTGACAACAGAAAAGATAATATGAAGAGTTTCGTTGCAAAACGAGATAACCACCGTTTTTTTAATTGTTCAGAAATATTGTTTTTTGGTTGTGCAAACCAATTAATTTCAATGCAACTGCAGTTGGTTTGTTTTGATTTAAACCTTCATAACTTAAATAATACAGCTAAGTAGCACCATAAAACAAAATAACATGATAACATAATAATAAACATGTTTTGACAAAAATGTTAAAAAATGGATTTATCTCATTTTGCAACGAAACTCTTCATATCTAAAATAGCATTTAGTTGTGTTAAAATGTAATAATAATGTGATAGATCAAAGAGTAGAAGTCGTTTCATATTTCTGTTGAGTAACTACTTTGCACTGGAATTTTTTTATTATTATAATTATGTATATCGTTTACATTTAAGTTATTTATATTGTTTATGACACGAAAAATTTGTCAAAAGATTAGTCGTTAGAAAATTAGTCATTAGTGGCAGCACTATTTAGCAGAAATGTTGTCATTAGCTGACAGAATGAAACAATTATTTTATTTAAAAAAACGTGAATTATATATTTTCTTTATTCTTTATGCACTATGCTGTTAATGTCACACTTGACATATTTGTTGGGAAGTAAACAGCAACAGGAGGTTCTGTAAGTTTGTGTGATCATTTTGCTTATAGAAGTTAGTAACAGACCCAAGTCATCTATGTTGAATAGTTGCATTTTTCCAGTTGCCGAATATTTTATTATAGTTGATGTAGTGATTACTTCTATTTCTGGTGCTATGGCATTTCTGTGCTGTTTTGTAGATGTTAGCATCAATGGTGGCTGGTGACTTCTTTTTTCGAGGGTGCACGATGCGAAGTTCGTCACAACATGTAGTCCGTCATGTGTGTGGTTTGTAATTTCAAAATATGTGTTTGCCGCGTTGAGTGAACCTATCTGCATTACGTGTCTTGTCAAAATAAGTGCATGCTGCAGATGCGTCTAAAGAGTTTATGATAAAAGAGACCCTCGCATTTGCCAGATACTCCAACAAACATATATTGAAAACACGAGCAACACAGATGACACTCTGAATACATATTTTGAGTTTGCGCCCCTTGGAAGAGCAGTCACGAGCTGCCACTGGTTAGTTAGCATGTCTCTATCAGATCGGTCACAGACATGATCCCTGGACAATCTAATTGAGGGTTCCCCAAATCTTACCCTGGAGGGCTAGAGCAATACAGAGTTTAGGTCCAACCCTAATCAAACTTACCCACCTGTGATTTTCTAGTGAACATGAAGACTTTGATTAGCTTGTTTGATCAGGGTTGGAGCTAAACTTTGCAGTGCTCCGGCCCTCCAGGGTAAGATTTGGGAAACCCTGCTCTAATGTGTTGGGTCTTAATAACTTACTGTCTTGCATTGTGTGCAACACATTTTGTCTCTTCGCGTGTTGTCCCCTTCCCTGTTCCTAAAGAAACTCTTTAAAAATTATTTGTTAATACTCCTAACAATTTTGGAACTTAAGACCTAGTTTAAGATGCTTTCTGAATTAATTCTTTTTTAAGTAGGATCTTTTCTTTAATTTTAAAGGGGAAACACCTATATCTCTAAGAATTTTTTTTAAATTTGTAACTAGGAGCACCTGGTTGAGATGACTGATGACTGCTTTTTGAATGTGGTTCTCCACCTTGTGGACAGACTGATGAAAGTCATAAAGCTGCTTGAAATTTTAGAGTATGTTTGGTAAAAATGCTTTACTTAATAAAGAATATCAGACCCCTTTGAACATGGTGGGAGAAATGCATTTCTTGGTCCAGCAACTAAAAAGGCCTGTAGCTCCAGTGGGAGTAATCCCATCAGTGGAGTGTGGTTGGCAGGACAGTGGACCATGCGTATGTGTTCTTCATTATTAAGATAAGCAGAACCTATACAGGAGAAATGTTACCACATCTATCAGAACTGTGATACCTAAAGTGAAAAACATGTTGCCATCCAGCTCATGTCCTGCCCTGTAATGCCATTGGCTACATTCTCAATCACTCATCCATAATAATTTGCCTATAAAATGCATATGCTGTATCATTTCAGTTGCATTTGGCAGCTATAACTGGCTAATTTATTAGGATAATGCTTATCTTTCTGTACACACTGATTTTCCATCAGCTTAATGCAAAGGCAGAAAACAGTCTTTGCCAAATAATGGGTGATCCTAAGTACCCACTGCTATCCAAGGATGGAGACATAACTATTGGAGGACTTTTTGCAATCCACAGAAATGAAACATTACCTTCATTTGAGTTTACACAAAAACCTCATCTTATATCATGCTCCAGGTTTGTTACATTGTTATAAAGGTGTGTGTGTATATATAATTAACTGATTTTAATGGCAATATATTATATCATATTTATAAATTAATTTATAAAAGTAAACTGTCATGACATATGGAATAGTACATGTTTGTTTGAAATCTAAAAACATTTGTAAGTCTAAAAAATAATACTATTAGCTTTTTATACTATTTTAATTTTATTTAGTCTCCCCTACTGGTTTTATGTCTTCACAGTGTGAATCTTAGAGATTTCCGAATGGCTCAAATCATGACCTTTGCAATTGACGAGATTAACAGAAGTGAAACTTTGCTTCCCAATGTTTCTATTGGCTACAAAATCTATGATACCTGTGGATCAAGACTGTCTTCTATGAGTGCAACTATGGCAGTAATGAATGGTCAGGAGTTTGCAGCAGGAGAAAGATGCATTGGACAGTCTCCTATACACGCTATTATAGGAGATACAGAGTCGTCCACCACAGTGATTTTGTCCAGAACTACAGGACCTTTTAAAATTCCAGTGGTAAGAGACAATAACAGTAAATGTTTAACACAATTACAACACTGATAACTATTTCAATGTTTTATGTGTTTCTTTTTCCAGATAAGTCCCTTAGCCACATGTGAATGTCTTAGTAATAGGATTGATTTCCCTTCTTTTTTTCGAACTATTGCTAGTGATTATCACCAGAGCAGAGCACTTGCACGCTTAGTCAAACACTTTGGCTGGACTTGGGTTGGAGCTGTGAACAGTGACAATGATTATGGAAACAATGGAATGGCAAAATTTTTGCAGACAGCACAGGAAGAGGGGATTTGTGTAGAGTACTCTGTGAAATTTTACAGAACAGAGCCTGAAAAACTCTTAAACGTGGTAAACATCATAAAACACAGCACTGCAAAAGTGATTGTTGCATTTGTTTCATTTCTGGATATGGGATTTCTAATAGAGCAGTTAAGTAATCAAAATATTACAGGCTTCCAAATGATTGGTGCAGAAGCTTGGATAACTGCTAAAAATTACATCACTCCAAATACTTTTCATGTGCTGGGAGGAGCACTGGGCTTTGCAGTGAGAAAAATCAATGTTGAAGGGTTCGGAGATTATGTTATAAAATCATTCTGGGAAAATGCTTTTCCATGCTCACATAAAGATGGAAATTCTTCTTCAGCTAAATTAAATTGCAGAAGATATCAAGATCTATTTGTGTTAAACAATTACAATGAAGATGTGCCTGAACAAAGATATTCAAGCAATGTCTACAAAGCAGTGTATGCTGTGGCTTATGCACTACACAGTCTGTTGAAGTGCAAAGAAAAAGAAGGGTGCGATAAAGGCCTGACAATACAACCACAGCAGGTACTGTACAAAAAAAAAAGAGTAGAAGATAGAGAAAAGGGCAGAAGAGCAAGATGGTAAATATTTCTGTTAAATATTTAATATTATGTTCCAAACCTGTGTTTTTACTAGGTGGTTGAGGCTCTGAAAAAGGTCAATTTTACAGTTAAATTTGGAGATCATGTGTGGTTTAACAGCACTGGTGAAGCAGTACCCCTGTATGAAGTTGTGAACTGGCAACAAGACTCAGATGGATCAATTCAGTTTAAAGCAGTGGGTTACTATGATGCCTCACTGCCTCCTGACCAGCGCTTTGTACTTAACACTGAAAACATAATCTGGGTTGGAGGACAACTGAAGGTAAATGACAACAATAATCAGTTTATCCAGCAATTGCTTCTTTTACTTAACTTATAGAACAAAATGTGAAAATATTTGAATACTTGACAGATAATACAGTGGACTTAACAACTTATCACTTCAAGGTTTAAGTTATTTTAAAATGAACGGTGCTCTCCATGACTCTATGAAGAATTGTGCCTCCTTAAGATAGACAGCAAAGTTCCCACACAACAAGCTACACCCGCACTTTATATATTATATATTTGTGTACTGTATGTCTGTGTATGTCTGTAGGTTGGTTTAAATTGGTTACAGCAAGCTTTGTGCAACAAAAGGATAACACCATGCTGAGCAAACAATGATCCTCATATTTTTAACAGCACATTTAAAGTGTTTTGTTACTAAAGATATTCACATTATAGTGCATTACAATATCATGTTATACTTCACAGACATACTAATTGGTCTCAGAAATACTAACATATTGGGTTTACTCATGTGTGAATATGAGTATATTTAATGTTTTTTATGTAGAAGCCCAAGTCTGTGTGCAGTGAGAGTTGTCCTCCAGGCACTAGGAAGGCTGCACAGAAAGGAAGACCTGTCTGCTGTTATGACTGTATTACATGTGCAGACGGAGAAATCAGTAATAAAACAGGTAAACTTAAGCCCAGATCAAAGATCCAAAGAAAATTGGTTAGTTGCTCTTTCTGTGTTTTCCTTTTACTATTCAGGATGCAGTTCCTTAGCAATGGTGTTCATAAATGAAAACAATCTTTTATCTCTAACTATAGTGATCATAACTTTCTTTCCAGATTCAAATAACTGCCAGCAGTGTCCAGGGGAATACTGGTCTAATACTGAGAACACTGAATGTGTGTTAAAGACTGTAGAGTTTCTGTCATTCACAGAAGTTATGGGTATAGTGTTAGTCTTTTTCTCTCTGTTTGGAGTAGGAATAACTGTACTGGTGGCCATCCTGTTTTACAGTAAGAAGGACACTCCCATAGTAAAAGCCAACAACTCAGAGCTGAGCTTCCTGTTGCTCTTCTCATTGACTCTGTGTTTTCTCTGTTCACTTACTTTCATTGGTCGCCCCACTGAGTGGTCCTGTATGTTGCGTCATACAGCATTTGGGATCACTTTTGTCCTCTGTATCTCCTGTGTTCTGGGGAAAACAATAGTGGTGTTAATGGCGTTCAAGGCCACACTTCCAGGAAGTAATGTCATGAAATGGTTTGGGCCTGCACAACAGAGACTCAGTGTTCTTGCCTTTACACTTATACAAGTTCTTATCTGTGTGCTTTGGCTAACAATATCTCCTCCCTTCCCATATAAAAATATAAAATATTATAAGGAGAAAATCATTCTTGAATGCAGTCTGGGTTCTACTGTAGGTTTCTGGGCTGTGTTGGGTTATATTGGCCTACTGGCTCTCTTGTGCTTCATTCTTGCTTTTCTGGCCCGGACACTTCCTGATAACTTCAATGAAGCTAAATTCATCACATTCAGTATGCTCATATTCTGTGCTGTATGGATTACATTTATCCCATCATATGTCAGCTCTCCTGGAAAATTTACTGTAGCTGTAGAGATTTTTGCCATTTTAGCTTCAAGCTTTGGTTTACTATTCTGCATATTTGCACCTAAATGTTACATCATTTTGTTTAGGCCTAAACTAAATACAAAGCAAAATGTAATGGGGAGAAAACAAACTAAGTCTTAAATAATTGAAATAATAAATAAACATGTCATTGTTAACATTGCAGTGGTATTATTGTTACTTAGAGAAAATGACAGATTTATTAAATTCACAAGAACATTTACATATTAACTAATACACACCTATCACGTATTTTTTGATTATTCCATTTCTGGACCTAAATATTATATTATATGAGGACATGCATAATTGTAGGACGTACAGTGGTGAAAATGTAAAGGGGGCTTTTCTTTACAAACAATCTTAAAG
Source organism: Misgurnus anguillicaudatus (assembly GCF_027580225.2). Taxonomy (NCBI): domain Eukaryota; kingdom Metazoa; phylum Chordata; class Actinopteri; order Cypriniformes; family Cobitidae; genus Misgurnus; species Misgurnus anguillicaudatus. The sequence continues at coordinate 15,919,441 of NC_073351.2, forward strand.
TTAAAAACTATAAAGGATCCATGAACTGGACCATGTTGTCACACCAGCAGCATGTCGATCAAAGGGCTCATTTTACTTCTGCGTACCTATGCCATAGCCTCGATGCCTTAGGCTATGCGTTGGATTTTATTCATACTTCATCATTGTTGTTCGCATCGACATGCAATTACATGCAGACCGCTAGTAGGCAGTACCCAAGGGTGTAACCCAAAATAGCAGAGCAACAGACGAAGAATAAGCAACTTGCCCAGTAAACACAAATGAAGAAGAAGCTTGTGTATCATATTTGAAAAGACCAGCAGTGATGGAGGTAAAAAGACACCAACTATTATTGCAATTTGAGTTAAATATCACATTTCAACTTGGCCCACCTTTTCTTTACTGCCGTAAATGGAAATCTGTATGAGAAAATGCACCACAGATCTGTTTGGCCTGACCGGAGGGATTCTCACCAATTACAGCTAACATGCACACTAAAATCTTAATCCTGAAATCTGATTGGTTAATGAAAATGTTGATCCAGGACCAACAATGGTGTTGATCCAGGATCACATCTTACTTGGTGAAATCACGTTCACCTAGGGGGTCCGCGGCTTCGCGTAGACTACGTTGTACAATTGAAGCAGAAGTATAAAGGCCACTTAAACAGTCTCACAAAATTATGTACCTATAGTCACGTAATTTTTTTATTCTTTTTCGTGATACTGTCACAAATTTTCACGCTTTTTCGTGATCGTATCACGAATTTCTGTTTATGTGTCATTGCACGTATTGGTTACTCAACTGCTTCTTCCTATTTTCAAAACCATTTTCGCTTCAGTTTAGGGTTAGATTTGGCGTTTGGATGTCACTTTAAGTATTGGTTTATTCTTTTTTTTTTTTTAAACATTGTCGCCTGGCGTTAGGGTTAGAGTTGGGTTTGGGTAAGAAGGATGTCATTTTATGTAAATCTAACCCTAAACCGAAGCGAAAATTGTAAGAAAATAGGACAAAACAGTTGAGTAACCAATACGTGACAATAACACATCAACAGAAATTCGTGATACGATCACGAAAAAATTCGAAAATTCGTGACAGTATCACGAAAAAAATCTAAAAATTATGCTACTATAGGTATGTAATTTCATGTGACGCCCAGTCGTGTGACAGTTAAAGACAGCTTAAAGACATTGCAAGAGAGTGTGGCGGTAAAGTTCCTTGTCCTCATGATGTTCACTGAGCTCAAGAAGATGAAGATACTGTTTCAGAACACACACAATATTAGGATAAAAACTTGACCTTTCAAGGACTACGTCTGGATATGCATGTAACATGGAGCAAAGAAACTGAATCTGATAATTAAAGCTGTGATAGCATTTAATCTACATCTCCTTCACAATCACATTCTTATGTCACCCCTACACACATACAATTTAGACAAGTTGCTTTTCTGAGTTTTATTAATTGTAATTGATTTAAAGATTTTGTCTGTATTTTTTGTGTGTGTTTATCTTTTCATTTAATCTTATACATCCCTGCACCACTTTTATTATATTTATTAAAGCTCCTCTATTTATACCTTACTAAACTGCCTGTTTTTCATGTCTGTCTGCTTCTCTTACTTCCAATATCCTCAGGACTGTGGTGGAGTGATCTAATAAACCCACGACTGTGGTGGAGTCAGTTATAACATTTAAAATAAATTGTTGAAAGAGTTACCTGTTATCATGGGCTTGAATCCGTGGTGAAAGGAAGTAGTTCTGCATTTTCAAGACACTTTATTGTTGTTTTTAACTAATCTACACACTTGTGCCATTAAACTGTTGTATAAATGCAACATCACTCGCGAAATCGTGTGATATGGCTCTATCAACATGGCTGATATAAAGCTATATCCTATTCAATTTATTGATCAAATTAGTCAAATTCTCTTTATTTGTCTACATTATCCAACATCTACAATGTGTTTGCTTGTGTACTTTTAATTTTCTCATGTCATTATTGTGGTGGCAGTATTGCGTTGCTATGAAACACTAAGGTGCTTAAATTCATGATTGGATTATTCACGAGTTCACACTTACATATAATTCTGAACAGGGTTATTAATATGCGTATTTGGCATGCTGTCCAAGGAGAGGGCTCCGAGCTCGTTAATGGCCTGAGCCCGGAGCGCCTCCTGGTGGGGAGAAGGTTCCGAACCCAGAATAATCCCCCCTGTTCTGGTTAGTAAGGTGACTAGGCAATCGTGCGGAGAAGGGGAGGTGGAGGGATGCTGAAACTATCAAGGAAAGAGGGTGAGTTGATTTCCAATCTATATAGGTTTCTGTTGATGCCGATCAGGTGAACACCTAATTGCTGATTGTCGACAGCTGGTCATAGTTACAAGGTAATTAGGTTGATTATTTGAACATGCTCCTCCTGAACTTTGTTAATAAAACATAATTTCACGAGTTCACACTTACAAATAATTCTGAACAGGGTAATTAATGTGTGTATTTGGCGTGCTGTCTGAGGAGAGGGCTCCGTGCTCGTTAATGGCCTGAGCCCGGAGCGCCTCCTGGCGGGGAGAGGGTTCTGGGCTCGGCCTTAGGCCCGAACCCAGAATAACCCCCCAAAAGATTGCAATACTGACATCTGACAGCAGCTGGGAACAGTGTAGGTGCCCCCCAAAAAAGCGGAATATGAAATGGTGGTAAACGGGGCTCCTGCGGGAGCAGGGGGAACATACATGCTGCGGCAGTGGCGAATTTGTGAAATGTAGGGCTCCTGCAGGAGCAGAGGAGACAGTACTGCGATGGCAGTAGAGATTAGTGGAAAGCAGGGCTCCTGTGGGAGCAGAGGAAATGGCACCGCTGTGAAAATAGGGTTCCTGCGAGGGCAGGGGAAACATGTAGGGCTCCTGCAGGAGCAGAGGAGACAATACTGCGATGGCAGTGGAGGTTAGTGAAAGCAGGGCTCCTGCGGGAGCAGAGGAAACAACACCACTGCGGCGGTGGAAAACATGGCTCCTGCGGGAGCAGAGGATACAACACCGCTGCGGTGGTGGAAAACAGGGCTCCTGCGGGAGCAGAGGAAACGTCACTGCTGCGGCAGTGGAGAGTAGAGCTTCTGCGGAAGCAGGGGAAACATCACTGCTATTGCAGTGGGGATTAGTAAAAGCAGGGCTCCTGCGAGAGCAGAGAAAATGACACCGCTGCAGCAATGGAGAACAGATCTCCTGCGGGAGATGGTAAAAACACCACTACTGTGGCAGTGGATTTTAGTAAACAGCTGGCTCCTGCGGGAGCAGCGGGAAAATCAATGTTATGGCAGTGGAGATAGTCTTGTTTGGGTTGTCCTGGAGCTGGTGGGATCCGCTGATGAGGGTTCGTTGGGTTTCTCTGATGTGGGAGCGGTTTGATGTGAGAACAGAGGAAAACATCACTGCTGTAGCAGTAGAGAAATTGTGGAAACCACTTCCATAGCAGTGGGGGTTCCACACATAATTCCTCATTTGGTCCGTCTTGCTTTGTTTGATGGAATAAGAAATGGTATCATTGTCCAGAAGTGATAGATCTGAAACTGTTGGGTGATTATTTGGATTGAAGTTGCAAGTGATGGCCAGAATAAACATTGCGTAGAGTATGAGGGCGGTGTTAGTGGAGTGGTAAACTCGACAGAGGGTGGAGATGCATATGGTGAGTATTTCTAAAGTTACTGGCTGTCTTGCATCAGGACAGGTGGGGTGGGTTCTTTTGATTCCTAACGAGCGTGGATGTCTTGAAACTCTTTCAAGGGGTTAGGTAGGTTTGTAGGGTTCTGGGGGATACAGCTTGGAGGATGGTATCTAAAGAGGCATTTGAGGTGGGGGTTTCAAGTGAAGATGCACTATTCCAATTTCCTTGGCCAATTCAGAATTTCGGTTTTACTTTAATTGTGACATGCCGATACAGGTTCTGGCCGATACCAATTTTAATTCTAAGAACTATAATTGATGGCAATAGGCTACAAACAAAATCCGCTTCTTTAATAGAACATTATTTATCAATAAATAATTTATTTAAAATTGCACTTTCATCCATGTTGAATTAAATGACATGATCTTTTATTTGAAAAGATCTCAAATAAAGTGCTTTTAAGTTTAGTCAGGCTCAGTGACGTTATTTATCAGCGGCATTAAATGTCCAAATATCAGTTGGACAGCTGTGGTTAGAAGTATAGTTCCTAGTTCCTAGTATAACATGTAGACTTGGGAAAATCATGCTTTTAAACAAAATAAGAAAGCAGCATGCAGTGCCTTCTACAAACGTAATCTAAATATATACAAAGTCTGTTTCATGTCTTTTAGGTTGTAAACAGAATTGAAGAGCTGTTCTTGGAAAACTGCGCAGAACTACGAGCTTTAAGACCATGGGGAATCCCTGGAATGAGTGACGTAGAAGGAAACTTGCGAATGAAAGACGAATCTTGGTTTTAAACAACAGAGAACTAAAACATGCCAACAAAAGCAGTCTTTAGATGTGATGTATGTAGTTTACAGCAATAAGATGAAATTAAATCGATCTGGACGGATTAATTTGTCTTGACATCATTTACTTTATTGTTGAGCCAACATAGTTCAGGGACGGATGTGCGACAAAATTGCTATGTTTTCGGGAAATAGTCATGACAAGCCAGCTGGCCTCTCCAACTATGCACGGCATGGTGGTTCAGCAGTGCATTATGCCGTTGCTCGGGAAAAGCACCCCTGAGCAGGGTCCCGTACACGAGCCAGCGAACCAACATCAATGTGTCACCTGCGGATGCAGGGCAGGAATTAATATAGGCTCGGGTTGTGTTCCTTATGTAAAACAATCGCGTTTCCCAGTATGGAATTAAATCAATGTAGCTGTTGGATAACAGGAGCTGCTTCCAATGCCAGTGCATGTGGGTTTGAAGTTATTTCTTGCATAACTGGCAACATGATGTAAGTTACGAATTAATGTGTGCTGTGTATGTATGTCATACCGGCTTGATTTATAATTATACAAAAAGCAAGGGGGAAAGGTAGGGGCGTCTGGGCATGCGCTGCTAGCGGAGGCAGCCTCGTGCGCGAGCCCGATGGTGGAGCCACAGGCCACAGACAGGGGAAAGGGTTAGAAATTAGACGGAAAGGCTTGTGAAGGCAAGGCTATAACGCCGCTGGCGGAAAAATGCTTGAGCTGGATGGGAAACCTGGATCGCTGGGATATGTTGCATCATGCAGTGCATGGCAGGCTGCTTTGCGGCGATCTTCGGAGCGAAAAGATTGAGGCTTGGCGGCAGAATCTGGATCACAACTTGGACAGGCTGAAGGCCTGCTGGTGCGGTCTGACGAAACCGCTCTTGCGAGGATGGAAAACCTTTTGGTGAGTAGAGATGTAGCTTTGTGATCTTTCCTTGTTTAGTTTGTGGTTTTGCGGCGGGGTGTGGATTTTGTAGATGGAAGAGTTGGTTGGAGAGAGATGTGAAGATTGTGGAACAACTTAGAGAAGATGTTGGCGTTGGTTGATGTTTGTCTTAAGTTTAAGCAATGTCCAATTCATGCTGAAACTATCAAGGAATGAGGGTGAGTTGATTACCAGTCTATATAGGTTTCTGTTGATGCCAATCAGGTGAACACTTAATTGCCGATTGTCGACAGCTGGTCATAATTACAAGGTAATTAGGTTAATTATTTGAACATGCTCCTCCTGAACTTTGTTAATAAAACATAATTTAAAGTGCTTTAGAAATTACCCTTGTAAAATGAAAAACTAATTGCAATATGATACACATACATCATGCTCTCCTCTATGAGATCACTAGCTACGTATCATTCATCCATATTTACTATAAAAGTATAGCCACTGCAGAATTTGTTCAATCACATTTTGCAGCTGCAGGTGAGCACAATCTTTGGGATGCTTTTTCTTCTATACACACTCCCACTTTTCCATCAACTGAATGCAAAGGCAGAAAACCCCCTTTGTCGAATAATGGGAGACCCTAAATACCCGCTGCTGTCCAGGGATGGAGACGTAACTATTGGTGCAATTTTTCCAGTCCACAGTAAAGAAACCTTACCTTCATTTGAGTTTACTCAAAAACCTGAGCTTCTGTCATGCTCCAGGTTTGCTATATTAGAATTATGAGAAAAATGCAGATAATGTGTTTAAAAAATATTTTACTAACCTTTTTGTTTCCTGTTTTTGCAGTGTGAGTTATAGAGATTTCAGGCTGGCTCAAGCCATGATTTATACAATTGAGGAGATTAACAGAAATAAGAGTTTGCTTCCAAATGTTTCTATAGGATACAAAATATATGATAGCTGTGCTTCAAAACTGTCTTCTATGAGTGCAATCATGGCAGTGATGAATGATCAGGAGTTTGCAGAAGGGGACAGATGCAATGGACAGTCTCCTATACATGCTATTATAGGGGAAACTGAGTCTGCCACCACAGTGATTTTGTCCAGAACCACAGGACCTTTCAAAATTCCAGTGGTAAGAGACAGTAAACGTTTTACACAATTACCAAACTGATAACTGCTTCATTGTTTTTTTGTGATTTTCTTTACAGATAAGTCCCTCTTCTGGCTGTGAGTGTCTCAGTAAAAGGAAAGATTTTCCTTCATTCTTCAGGACCACGTCTAGTGATTATTACCAGGGCAAAGCACTTGCACTCTTGGTCAAGCACTTTGGCTGGACTTGGGTTGGAGCTGTGAACAGTGACAATGACTATGGAAACAATGGAATGGATATTTTTCTGAATTCAGCCAAGAAGGATGGGATTTGTGTAGAGTACTCTGTGAAATTCTACAGAACAGAGTCTGAAAAACTCCAGAAAGTGGTACAAATAATAAAACGGGGTACAGCAAAAGTGATTGTTGCATTCGTTTCATTTTTTGAGATGGGACTACTAATAGATCAAATGAGTATTCAGAACATTACAGGCCTCCAAATGATTGGTGTGGTCGGATGGATAAGTTCTAAGACTTTGATCACTCCAAACAGTTTTCAAGTGATGGGTGGGTCACTGGGGTTTGCAGTGAGAAAAATCCACATTGAAGGGTTTTTAGATTATGTTATGAAAGGATTCTGGGAAACAGCTCTTCCTTGCTCAAAAAGTGATGATGTTTCATCTAAAGTTGCATTAAATTGCAGCAGATATCAAGATCTGCTTATGCTAAGAAATTACAATGAAGATGTGCCTGAACATAGATATGCAAACAATGTCTACAAAGCAGTCTATGCTGTGGCTTATGCACTACACAGTCTGTTGAAGTGCAAAGAACAAGAAGGTTGTGAAAAAGCCCTCACAATACGACCACAGCAGGTAAACAAAAATGTGGGTAATCGTTAGGTATATGTATTATAGATTTGCTTAATTTTAAATTGCTGCTCTTATAATCTTTTGAATCTTTCTTTTTACCAGATGGTTGAGGCTCTGAAAAAAGTAAATTTTACAGTAAATTTTGGAGATCGTGTGTGCTTTGACAGCAGTGGTGCTGCAGTAGCCCAGTATGAAGTCGTGAACTGGCAGCAAGCCTCAGATGGGTCATTTCAGTTTAAAGCAGTGGGTTACTATGATGCTTCACTGCCCCCTGACCAGCGCTTTGTACTTAACACTGAAAACATAATCTGGACTGGAGGACATCAGGAGGTAAATTACATTTTATTTGTCCTACAGGGTTTTTTAAACTAGGGAACCATATATCAGACACAGTTAGAAGTTTTGCATGTTTTCTTGTAAATTAGCATTTTTTAATCAAAAAATATATGTTCCGGAACAGAAACGTTTTTTTTTTTTTTTAAATAATGGTAACCGGTTAATACCGTTATTTTTTTCCTTCTTTGACAAGATTTCTGTCTAATATGACTTTGTGAACTTCACTTCCAGTCGTCGTTGACTCATCGGCATGGATTAAAGTGAAAAAAATTCTGAATTTTTTTTCAGGCCAAGTCATATTTTTTTAACTAAAACTTAATGTAGGCCAGACCAATAGCATTTTAAGGGGAGATTTTTTGCGATAAATTCCATATTGAAGTCTCCTGTGGCATATATAGGTAGCTGTGGTTTGCATGGCATTTAAGATGAAGGCGAAACAGCTAAATAACTCACTATGTAAAAAGAAAACATGAATATCACCACCTTTAATGAATCTTTAATTAATTATTTATTAATTGTAAATGTATTTATTTTAGCATTTACTAATAATTTTTTTAATCAAAGTTGAAACTGGTAACATTAGTGAATGCACCATGAACAACCATCAATTACTGTAATGACATAAACAAGAATTCATTAATGCTTAGAGGGTTTTCACCGACGTCACGTTCTGGGCGGTAACCCGGATGCGCGGCCATTGTGTAGGCACTCAGTGTAAAGAACTGAATGGAGTACAATGGATTATTGTGCGCTTTTGATACTTTAAGTGAATGTAGACATGTTTAAACAACAGAAAACGCGTCCAAGATGCAAAGGATAGGGAAGGACTTGGACTACAAGAAAAGGCACGATATTTCAAGAAATTACAATTTATAGGCGGTGCAGATCCTTTCGAGTAAGCTGCCTCTTCACTGGATCCGTGATGACCCGGCGATTCTTCCTTTAGTTGCATATCCCGATAATATAGTCAACTACCTGGTTTTCATGCTGAGCCCATATGTCAATGTCAGCTTTATTTATATAGCAAATTTAAAATAGTCAGTGTCCTACCAAAGTGTTTTACAGTAAAATAAGCACACAGTAAAACAATAAAAGCAACTGTTTTTACCATTTACTACAAAAATATTATTATCATTACAATAGAAAATGTATTATGAGAAATTAAGCAAACTGGCATTAAGGCATTGCAGTGCAAATTTTAGTTGTATAAGTACATTTTGTGCAAACACTAAAAGTACATATTAAATACTCTTTGAATAAAGCACAACAAGTAGAAGCATAATTGTTTTATACTTTATGGACTTTAATCATATTTCTAATACAATACTACTCTTTTTCTTGAGCTTTGCCAACCACAAGCGTCTCCTCTGATAGTTTCTTGAATTCCTTTCCCTGGTTTTTAATAACTTTTGGAGGTCGATAATATTACAAATGTTTTTCTCAATCTGTCCTATAGGAGTTATTCGATCTACGTCATCAATGTGCGCGGGGGCCATGTTGTTGACATAGAACTGTCAGTCTGCCAATTGACAAGCGAGGCAGCGTGGGTATTATCCATGGTATTATCGATGTAATTTTTTTTAAATCGCGAGATGGTGTGTGGTGTAATACACGGCTGTTCTAACAACAGCAAAAAGAACCCCAGAATTAGTTTTTATGCGACACCGACTGTCAGAAAACATGAAAGGAAGGAGACAGAGGAGTTGAACCAGCGAAGGAGAGACTCCCAACAGCAAAGTCTGTCCCCATCATTTTACCACAGGTAACGTTAGTGATATATGCCTCACAGCAAAGTCTGTCCCCATAATTTGATCACATATGGTTAGCTGTAAGCAGTGGCTGAAACTGCTCTTTCAAATAAGCTGCCATAAATTGAGACAGTTATTAAATTAGTATTAATAACTATATGAACATAATAGGTCTGGCATACTAGGTAGGGAATTAAGGGCCGTTGACATTATAACGATAACTATTAAAAATATAGTTTTGAAAATCGTTTTATATTAAAGAGAATAGCAGATCTCATACCAAAACTATAACGATACAGATACAATGAACGACATCATTGGGATCATTTTCTGAGCGATTTTTCCCACCTGATGAAGGATAAACCATTGATAGCATTAAAAATCTATTTGAACTTCAAGTGCACGAGCACTTAAAATGAAAGTGAAGCTCATTGCTGAGGTCTATAACATAAGATTACCTGCAGTTGCTGTGAAAATAGACTACGTAATGCTTTTTAATCTATTACATTAACTGTTATGCCAAAAGGTAAGAGATTACACAAATTATTAGAGTCACTGTTTAGAAACTATTAGATTCACTGTTTAGAAACGCAGCGTGTTGAGGACATCTGCAAAAGTTTTTATTACAAGCAATATTAAAGGCAAGTGATTTGCGCGAGTGCCGTGAGCAAATTAGCATAAACGTATTGTTTGGTGATGTGGACGCTAATATAGTTATCGTTATATTTATCGTTATAATGTGAACGGCCCTTCAGTGCTTGTATGTAGTATGCGGATACTGTATGAACGATATAGTTATAAATATCCGGATAAGTTACGCCTGGCAATAAGGACGGATCTTTACTTGAGGCTATTGGGTCTATTTGATATGGTTCCACACCAATCAAGCTTATCTTCTCTTGATACCGACGAGATGAAGCCATTAGGCTACTGCTCACTTCATCTCAAATCTAGGGGCAGGACAGATGTCATGTCAACAAGATGGCCGCGGTTAGCTACTTCCGGTGTTTGCGAATAAGCCCTATTGGTACAACCTCAAACACGGCAATAATTAACCATTGTCCTTGACGACGTTCGGGATATACTTCAGTGCCTGTGCTCTGTTGTGATGTGGAGTGCCTCCAATATGGCGTCTTCCGCTCTGATGACGCGTCGTGAAAACCCTCTATACTCTATATTTAAAATTATTTGTTCATAATGCATTTACTAATGTGAACAAATACAACTTTTTATTATCATATTATTCAGTACACATAAACGAATAATCCAGGGTCTGTTCTGTTCACACAACAGCTTACAGTTACAGCTCTAATACAGTAACGTTATGTATGAATATAAACCCTGAATGAGCAACTCGAGTTAAACTAGTGTACAATTCGCACAGGATGTCTGTAACCATAGTGACAGTTGTAAATTGGATGACTGTACCTTTATCAACAAATTATTATGTTACAATAGAGGCAGCGCTGATGTGCTATTTTATCCACAATGGTTCTGCTGTTTACTTTCTCCTAAGACCTAAATGGTCGGGTTTTTATGAGGATACTTGCAAAGACGGGATTTTTGACGCACATTTGTATTTAAGGCCAATAAAGTGGCAAAAATACTCACAAGCTCAATGAGAAGCGAATGCGTGGCTGTTCAGCTCTGACACAGAAACAGCGGGCGCATTTAGCACTGTTGTTTGTGTTTGAATGGCTTAATATCACTTGTTTATAAACTGCGGCGCTTAAATATATGTACAAATGTTACGTTTTTGAGACCACACGCAAATGAAACTGCAAGAATCGACAGGTGGATGACATCAAAGTGCCGCGAGAGCATTTCGGAAGCAGTCTCCTCTTATGATTCCTCGTCAATCGCTCTCACAGGATTTGGATGTCATCTTGGTTCTTGTGGCGCCACATGAAGTTTACCCACGAGTTTAGCAAACCCGTTGTATCAGCAACTGGCCTGATGAGCATAGCAGTCAAAAACGTGACAGGGGTGATCACGTACGTGAGAAATCATTTACCCCCAAAATACAGGACCCCTAATCGCAAAGACACGTAAGTTACCTGGCGGTTTGGTTTTCTTATCCCACAAACTAAAAGGCTTGCCAATCTTCATAATTTCGCTAAGCCAAGTCAATCTCCATTTGTCTTTTACACCTTTATCAATCGCCAAAACATTGGAGCCTTTCTGCATTATAAGTTTGTCCATGCTAGCTGAAACAAAGTTTTACCTCAGCTTAACGTGATACAGCAAGAAAACCTGGAGTGGATCCGGTGCGTAGTAATTACAGAGCGCTTACAGTGGAGAGAGGAACGTGATCACATCCAGCCTTTGATCACATTCAACTTAAAAAAGGTAAATACACGTCGTCTTTATGAAAAGTGAATTTAATAATTTTGCAATTGACGGAAATCCATCTAGCGACGGAAAACTTTAATCCATGCTCATCTGAGAAATGAGTAGCAGCAAGTAGCCTACTCAAGCCCAAGTCTTTAATGCTCAATCATAAGAGGTAAATATTGTAGGCTACCAAGTATCTCAAGATGTTGGTTTTTTAATACTAATAAGTGGTGTAACGGATCACAGTTGATCTCCGTACAGATCACGACCCACAGTTTGGCTCACATGCGATTCGTGGATTAATACGCAAATTTAAATAGGGTAAAAGTTGATCATTTGCACATGTTTCAAAGGCTTGCGAATGTTAACACTTAATTGATTTTAAACCATTTAACTGCAAAAAGATGCTAAAGTGAGCAATTTTCTGTACGCACAGACGCATATGCGATTGAATGTGTCCTGTCCAACTCTGCCCTTCAAAGATCAGAACTCTAGATGTATAAACTTGAAAGAGAGTTGCGCTACTGTGTCTCATACTGTAGTCCATTAAAATACATTTGACGAATAAAGCACTGAAAAACAACGTAATTTTCACTTTATGTAGAGCGACTGTTTATGCTGCATCTTCTTCCCGAAGCGCCGTTTGGAATTCGTCCTCCGTCTGTGTGTGTGTGTGTGTGTGTGTGCGCGCGTGTTTAAGTGCACTTAACAAATATAGGCATGTCAGAATTTCAGTTATGCTGCTTACATAATGTAGCATTGGTAACACTTTATTTTACGACCCGCAAAGTACCGCGTAATTAAACTGAATTTAGAGCGTACCTATTCGTAACAACAGAGTACCTCTACAGTATGTACTTGTATGTATAAGGGAACAATATTTTAAGTTTGGGGTAATAAGGGGGTAAGAATATATGGTAAATTATAAATGATTTATTCTCTAAGTATTTCATAATTACAGGGTACTTATTGTAATATTACGTGGTATGTATGACTTACGTCTACTTACGTCCTGTGTTTAATAAACTTGCTGTGCATAGATATGCGCTTAGACGCAACTAAATAAGGATTGTATTGTTTGCAATCGCGTATTTTATAAGAATACCAAAAAGCGCGTCAAATTTCCTGACTCGTGTGTTTGTGTATGTGTGTTCCCATCGCGTGAAATGTTTGACGGATGAACAAAGAAAACACTCGCGTCTGGAGATACTGACACACATACGTAAGTAAATAAGGATTTAGATGTCGTGTTTGGTGCATTCGGATGAAACAACAAGGAATGGAGTGACTGGATTGTGAATTGCGTATCCATTGACTGCAGGAGGCACGAGTTATGCATATGGATGTTTCTGCTCGTTCACTTCAATGGCGCGGGGGTGTGGCGATCTCATCTCATTACAGATAATCAGGTAACAAGAGAGAGACGGTACTTCTCCTCCTTCTCATACAGTTTACAACGAATGACAATATATGTTTTCGATCTCACTTACATCATTTAAAAGCTGACATTCCAAGCATTATGTAGACATTTGTCTTTTGTTTCTATGACAAGTATTCGTTAAGTTACAGTTTATTTTTCTAACGCGTTTGAGAAAGGACTTCACTGAGGGAGAGAGAACAAAACGCGCATCATTATTTTCTTAATTTTGCGAAAAGCACAACACTCTGTTTTTATTGGGAGTGGACAGAAAAAAACTAGACACTTTAACGTTTTAAATGATGAATAAATCATATCTGTATGTCCACAATCAGCAGAGTTATGTAAAAGTCTCTTTGCGGAGTGAATGAAAAATAAAGAGCTTGCGGCGCCCGCGCCGCACTCGACCCCAGAGTGTTAAGGAACGTCAATTTAAGGGTTGGACAGAAAACCAGAAATGTTAAAATACTGATTCTGTTCGGAACGAACCAATTGGGAAAATATTCTGGTTCAAAGACCTGGCATGCACATTATATTACATTTCAAAGATACAATACACTGTTCCTAATATTATTGATATATTTATTTTATTACTTGGGATATATATAAATATCTAAATGAACACAAATAATATGTTTCTTTGTGTATGTTTCTCATGTAGAAGCCAAGGTCTGTGTGCAGTGAGAGTTGTCCTCCAGGTACCAGGAAGGCCGCACAGAAAGGAAGACCTGTCTGCTGTTATGACTGTATTACATGTGCAGATGGAGAAATCAGTAATGAGACAGGTAAACTTCAGACCATCTCTAAGATCCAAAGAAAACTGGCTAGTTGCTCTTTTTGGGTACTCCTCATTCTATTCAGGATTCAGTTTATTATTAAAGAGGTTCAGAAACTGAATATATTTTCTATATATATCTTTATAGTGATCACAATCTTTTTTCCAGATTCAAATAACTGCCAGAAGTGTCCAGGGGAATACTGGTCTAATACTGAGAACACTGAATGTGTGTTAAAGGCTGTAGAGTTTCTGTCATTCACAGAAGTTATGGGTATAGTGTTAGTCTTTTTCTCTATGTTTGGAGTAGGAATAAGTGTACTGGTGGCCATCCTGTTGTACAGTAAGAAGGACACTCCCATAGTAAAAGCCAACAACTCTGAGCTAAGCTTCATGTTGCTCTTCTCATTGATTCTGTGTTTTCTTTGTTCTCTAACTTTCATTGGTCGCCCCACTGAGTGGTCCTGTATGTTGCGTCACACAGCATTTGGGATCACCTTTGTCCTCTGTATTTCCTGTGTTCTGGGGAAAACAATAGTGGTGTTAATGGCTTTTAGGGCCACACTTCCAGGAAGTAATGTCATGAAATGGTTTGGGCCTGCACAACAGAGACTCAGTGTTCTTGCCTTTACACTTATACAAGTTCTTATCTGTGTGCTTTGGCTAACAATATCTCCTCCCTTCCCATATAAAAATATGAAATATTATAAGGAGAAAATCATTCTTGAATGCAGTCTGGGTTCTACTTTTGGTTTCTCTGCTGTGTTGGGTTATATTGGTCTTTTGGCTCTCATGTGCTTCATTCTGGCTTTTCTGGCTCGGACGCTGCCTGATAGCTTAAATGAAGCTAAATTCATCACATTCAGTATGCTCATATTCTGTGCTGTATGGATCACATTTATCCCATCATATGTCAGTTCACCTGGAAAATTTACTGTAGCTGTGGAGATATTTGCTATTTTAGCATCAAGCTTTGGTTTACTTTTCTGTATATTTGCACCTAAATGTTACATCATTCTGTTTAAGCCTGAGCAAAATACAAAGCAACATTTGCTGGGGAAAACACAAACTAAGTGATCTAAAGAAAGATTGAGATCTAAATGAACACGGTTAAAATTAACATTGTAGATTAATTAAGAATATAAAAATATACAGATTTGTTTTAATTCACAAAACATAGAATTACACACTGTCAAAACATATACCACAGTGTAATGCACATATAAAAGCTGCTACAAGCTGCTTAATTAATCAATGTAAATGTAATGTTTGATACATTTAGACAAAAGTGTGCCCACACGATTACATAAAATAATTTGCACATGTTGCCTTCAGTTTGACCCTGTCTAACATTAAATAAATCCAGTTTTATCACAAGCATAAATGATGTCCCAGAGTTTTTGTGATGTTTGATTTTGGTTTGCTGCTGCTCCGTGGAATTAGCATGTAGACACAGGTAGACCACAGTAAAAAACAAATTGTAATATAATACAAACCCTGCTGCCAAATGGATTTTTTTTACAATTTTCCTTATCCTGCCTTGGACAGAATTTGTATCTTTATGTAATTTGTGTCTTTTCCAGAGCAGGGTTTCCCACAGCACTTTGCAGTTCGGGCGGCCCACCTAAGCTGGGAAAACCTACCGCCTTAACTAGGTCAGTGCTGCACAAAAGGCCGTCAAGTGCATCTCTGAGAATAGCGTGGATGCGCTTTACATCGCATGTGGGCACGCGCGCCACATGGCCAAATGAGAGAGATGTGGTCCGTCACTGTCTTGAGGATAACTAGTAGCCAGTTGATAAAACATCTCGGAGAATAGCGCAGAGGCACTTCACACCGCGAGCGTACACGCACGCCACACGGCCGAAATGGTCCGTCAACTGTCTGGAGTAGTTGATAAAACGCATGTACGTGAGAACTGTAAGTGGACTTATGTTTTGGGTTTATTTAAGCCTGTTATTGTATTAGGCTATAGTTCTTGCAAATTTGAAGTAAGTTAGCTGGTGATTTGTTGTTGTTTGAACAACCTGCTAGCTAGATTTCACATGCCTGTTGATTCGATAAATTGTTGAGTGCTCCTGCTCACGTTATTTATGTGCATTATTTACATGCTACAGTAGTTACACTCCTTTAACTCTTGTGTTCATTTTCTGTCATAGTTTCTTCAAAATTAAGTTTTATTTGTTTTAAATAAAAATATTTTCATCATAACGCGTATGCCCTTTGATTGCCATGCCCCTTTGTTTTTCTTGACTAGCCACAAAAATTATGAGCAACAAAGAATTCTATTCAAATTTCTATGACTGCACAGAGATTGTCTTGGTTAAGGATGTAACCCTCATCCCCTGAAGGAAGGGGTCGGAGACATCACGTTGGTAACCGACAAATTAGGAACTGGCTTAAAAAGACAAAACAGTTTTGTGTGTCTAAAAATGAGCCAATGATTATTGGCATACAGTATTTACATCTGCTGACGATGGCCTGCCAGGCAAGTATACATAGAGCAGCAGCTGCGATGCATTAGTATTTTTTTGGCTGAGGAGGCGAGCCTAGGAGACCCAGACACCTCAGCAGTGGTACAGCAAACCGTAGCGATGGGACGTCATGTCTCTATTTCCTTCGTTCAGGGAACAAGGGGTACATCTGTAACTGAGATGTTCCCTTTCAGTCGTTCACCCAATGTGAACATCCTCTGCTTGGAGTTAGCATTCCATTCTGCTGTCCTCTGTAACAGACAAAGAGCTGTTCTGAGGTCCTAAAACTTGGTTCGCCACCTGATCCTTGAAGGGAATGGTGAGAACCTTGTTACACTGGAGTCAGCAGGCCTGAACTGTAGGCACGAATTGTTGACTGAGAATGCGTGTACTCCCCTACCCTCTATATCAGGGGTCGGCAACTCCTGGTCCTGAGGGCCAGTGTCCCTGCAGAGTTTAGCTCCAACCCTATTCAAACACAGCTGAAAAATCTAATTGAAGTCTTCAGGACTGTTTGGAAATGACATTCAGGTGTGTTCGATTAAGGTTGAAGCTAAACTCTGCAGGACTGTGGCCCTCGATGCCCACCCCTGGTCTATATCAAAGCGAATGCAACCAGTATCACAGTTTTCATTGATAAAAACTTGATATGATGAATGAGCACAAAATTCCGTGACTATCCCACGGAACTTTGTGAGATCATGTTGTTTTGAGCCATTGGAATCAGTCAAGCTTAGTGCCCCCTCTCAGAAGACGGCACTCCCGATCGAGTTTAAAGAGCACCTATTTTGTTAACAAATTAGCAGCTTATTGTAATATATTGGTCTCCCATAGTACATATATGTGAACATAAACAAACAGTTATATTTCTCTATAAACGATTGTGTTTGTACTGCCTTACCAGTTCAATCTCGATCTAGAAAGTTCAGACGGCCATTACAGTATAAACGATGTCCGTCAACAAACGCGATTGCATTTAACTTCCATTATGAAACACTGCTTACTTATAAGGGCTGTGTTATTACTATTATTAGGTTTTAAGGAGAATACAACAGGTTCCAGGGCCTCATATCTGCATGATTCCTCATCCAGGTTTTGCACAAATTGTCTGAATCCCTACACACAGAACATTTATAGTACCGATTATGGGCGCAGTTCACTAGATGAGTAAGTGTTTATAAGTTTTATTAAAATTTTTTAAACTAATAACACTAAAGTAGCATTATAGTAACAAAGTATGCAAAAGAACAGTTACAAAAGATGTAACTTGAAGAAAAATAGTACTCATTGAAAAGTTTATTTATTTATTACAAATATATATTTAAATGTTGAACAATATACAAATAAACATACTTTAGTAACCATATTGTGTACAGATAAATGGCATATCGAAACTTTGCTTGAGATAGCATGCAATCACGTCCTCCTTTGAAGGCCTCTCAAACTGTGATGCTAGATTCATTGGAATCGGGATTTCCTTCAGCTTTTTAATTGGGTCCTCAAATACCTCATCAAACACAAGCCTGTTCACGTCATCCACATAACTGTAAAAATATTGCAGTCATTAAATCATTTGTTTTGATCATTTATTTCCCTGCTTCATACATTTTAAGTGTTTTTTTACGTATTTTTTATTTATGAATATATTTTAAATAAAAATACATCTGCTTACAATATGTTGCTTGTGTTTTTACTTGCCTTGCAATGTATTTCCCCCTTTTAGACTATGGGAACACAACCTTGTACTTTGCCTCTCCTGCTTATGTTACTGCTTGGTGACAGTCTGCATTTTCATTGTAATGGATGGCTGCAAGGTAACCACATTTTGTGCTTCAAATCTGAGAATCAGGCTATGGAAGGCGTCCACTGATGATGGTGATGGAAACATTGTCAAACGACACTACTGCCTGGGTTCCTATGATTATGCAGAAAAAAAACTTTGTCATCATCAGTTATACATTTAAGACCTGTAGTGGTATCACTACCTAAATACATCAAATATGTTACACACCTTTACTCCTCGTATGCCAGTCTGACTCCTTGTACTGTGTGCCCACTGATGTTGCATGTTTGGCATTATACATCAATTCTACTGCTGCCTACAGTGTAGAAGGGTGTGTCCTGCTGTGAATCTACGATATAGACAAGTAAAACAAACATGTAATTAGTCAAAAAGACATATAACAATAGGGTACAACGACAAAAAATCGTTAGACTATTCATTACAAAATTCATGTATTACATATTACCCCATTATTGCCCCATTAGAGGAACACAAATTACAAACGCGATTGCATTTAACTTCCATTATGAAACACTACTTACTCATAAACATGGTACCAGGAGTGAAATCAAACTAAGCTGCAGCATCAAAATGGACACTTTGAAACCACCGGTGAATTTGAAACTGACTGGAAATGTCGACAGTAACTGGCGCAGTTTCAGGCAACAGTTTGAGTTGTACATGTCAGCCGTCGGGATGGACGCAAAGCCAGATGCACGTAAGGTTGCTTTACTTTTAACGATTGCTGGTCCACAGGCTATTGAAGTGTACAATACCTTCGTATTTGCAGAAGACGAAGATAAAAACAAGCTTGATGATGTAATGGCCAAATTCACTGCTCTCTGTTCGCCTAAAAAGAATGAAACTTATGAAAGATATATGTTTCGTTCACGTTTGCAGCAGCCCGAAGAAATGTTTGATAGCTTCCTGACTGATCTGAGGCTCAAGGCACAGACATGCAACTTTGAACAACTCAATGATTCAATGATAAGGGATCAAATTGTTTTTGGCATTCATGATGTAAAAGTCAGACAACGTTTATTGAGAGAAACTGAGCTAACTTTGCTAGGGGCAATCAAAATCTGCCAGGCTAGTGAACTTGCTCAACTGCATGTCAAGACGTTTGGTGATGTGTTACCAAGGAGCGCGTCTATAAGCACAGATGCTGCAATTGGTGCTGTATCTTCCAAATGGAAAAGACGAATACATAGACCTGTCAAACCAAAAGATGTCCCTTATAGTTGCAAGCGTTGTGGTAATGAGCACCAGCCTAAACAATGCCCAGCTTATGGAAAACTGTGTGCAAAGTGTAAGGGTAAAAATCATTTTGCCAAGCAATGTTTTTCCCAAGGAACAGTGAAACGCAAGGAGCGATCAGTCAAGGTGGTAAATGAAACAGACCTGGAAGATACATTCTTTGTTGGAATGGTCCTATGTGAAAATAAGATGGTATCAGAGACTATTCAAAACACACCTTCATCAGTTCATGCTCAGAGTAAAGATGCAGTGAAAGACAAATGGGTAGCACCACTAGAGATTAATGGGACACTGGTTACACTTAAGTTAGATACTGGTGCAAAGGCTAACTTGATCAGCATGTCTGACATTTAAAGACTGAGAGAAAAGCCAAAACTAAAGAAAAGGTCAATACTCCTGAAGGATTACAATGGACAAAGTATTGACTCTCTAGGTGTATGCAAGCTGAAGGTAACAGTAAAAGATAAAGTGCATCATCTGCTATTCTCTGTTGTTGCAGAGGAGCTGGACTCGCTGTTAGGTGACAAGGCCTGTGAGCAACTGAATCTTGTTAAAAAAGTGTACCACATCAACCAAGTCAATGGCGTAGTGAGCAAAAGTGTCTCTGCAGAAGACATAGTACAGAGCTTTGATTACATTTTCAAAGGCTTTGGTGTTTTACAACATGTTTACAAGATTCAGCTAAAAGTAAATGCACAGCCTGTTGTGCATGCTGCATGAAGAGTACCAGCACCGCTCAAAAATCGTCTAAAGAAGGAATTAGACAGAATGACCACTTTAGGAGTCAACTGACTGGGTGAACTCGATGGTGTGCATAAAGAAAAGAATGCCGATTTAAGGGTGTGCATGGATCCTAAGGATCTGAATAATCACATAAGGTGTGAGCACTATCAAATACCAAAGCGTGAAGAAATCATGACCGAAATGTCAGGTGCTAAATACTTCACAAAGCTAGATGCTTCCCAAGGCTTTTGGCAAATAAGATTGGATGAAGAAAGCACAAAGTACTGTACTTTCAATACTCCATTTGGAAGGTATTCTTTCCTCAGACTACAATTCGGAATTGTTTCTGCATCTGAAATTTTTCACAGAGCGATGGAGAATATAATTGAAGGAGTTGATGGAGTCAGAGCCTACATAGATGACATTATCATACAGGGATCCTCACTACAAGAGCACAACGACAGACTAACAAAAGTGCTACAGAAAATCAGAGAGAGTGGATTAAAACTAAACAGAAACAAATGTCAGTCTGGTGTACAAGAACTTGTTTTCCTCTGAGATAAACCGTCACATCAGGGGATACAGCCAGACGTTGAAAAGATCAATGCTATACTAGAAATGAAAAGTCCCACAGACAGTAAAGGAGTACGACGTGTGATGGGTATGGTCAACTACATAGGGAAGTTCATTCCAAATCTTTCTGCAAAAACGTCTTGCCTGCGAGAACTCCTACAGAAAATAACTGACTTTGTATGGACAGACAAGCATGAGAGTGAGTGGCAACAGCTGAAAACAGCATTGACCTCTGCACCTGTATTGCAGTTTTTTGATCCTACAAAGAAAACCAAAGTGTCTACGGATGCCTCAAAGAATGGGCTTTTCGGACTGGAGAAATTTCATAACTATGTATATGGTCTTCCCACCTTCATTGCAGAAACAGATCATCATCCATTAGTTGCAATAATGAAGAAGAATCTGAATGAGATGACACCAAGAATACAGCGTTTGATGATGAAATTGCAGAGGTACGATCTCAATTTGATTTATACACCTGGCAAATACTTAGTGATGGCTGATACACTCTCAGGTAGGAATGGATCTGCTCCATCTGAAAGGCAATAACTATCTAGTGGTGATTGACTATTACTCATATTACCCTGAAATGGCCTTACTCTCTAGCATGTCTGCAAAGTGTGTGATAATGCAAATTCTCAAAAAGGCTGCTGACAGCAAGTCTGATCCTTACCTATCTTTGCTCAGTTACAGAACCTTACCTCTCGAGTGCGGTGTGTCTCCAGCCGAAATGCTGATGAAGCGGAAACTTCGCACTACACTTCCATGTTGTTTAACACAAACAAGAGATGCCAAGTTGAACAGGAAATTCAAGCAACTCAAACAAAAACAAAAGTTCTACTATGACAGAAATGCAAAGTGTCTACAACCTTTAGAAATGGATGACATAGTCAGAGTCAAAGTTGATGAGAATTGGAATAAGAAGGCCACAGTTATGCAGGAAGTAGCTCCAAGATCATATGCTGTGAAAACGGATGATGGACAAATAAACAGAAGAAATCAATGTGATTTGCTAAAGGTTGAAGAAAAAGAACAGATGAGTCAAAGCAACATTCAGGAGCAGAATCAAAGCTGTGTTGTGCCTGATTCATCCACATTCTGCACAACAAGTAACTGCAACACTGACTCAAATACAGATACACAAATGTGCTGAGAAGATCGACTAGACACATTAAAAAACCTGATAGAATGAATCTGTAAGAGATTGCTGAAACCATGTTAAGTTAGTGATAATTACATGGACAATGCAAATAATTGAATTGTTATTTTGGATTAACAGTAAAATTTAAATATTACGTTTAAAAGGTTTCACTGAATGCAATTTTATATGTTTTAAAAAATGCTAAATTGATTTGTGGTTAAATATGTTAAGTTTACTTGTTTCATGTTCACTTCATTTATCCCAGCACATAGAGCCTTTTTTACCAGAGTACCAACACATCTCGACTGTGTCTGTTCCTCGAACAAATAAATACAGAGCACCGTTTACCTCGTCTCGTACAAATCTTATTAACATAAAATTAGAACACAATACATTAACAGATGAAACTCAAATGTTAAAATTCGGCCTTCTTAACATTAGATCGTTTACCAGTAAAGAACCTATTATCAATGAAATAATTACTGACCAAAACTTAGATGCACTCTGTTTAACAGAGACCTGGCTTAAAGCAGACGATTACATCAGTTTAAACGAATCCACCCCACAAGACTATTACTATAAACACGTTCCTCGTCTAAAAGGGAGAGGGGGTGGTGTAGCTACAATATACAACAAAATATTTAAAGTAAACCATAAATCCGAACTAAAATTTTATTCGTTTGAAATAATACTGTTAAATATGGAAATAACTGATCGTAACAACAAACAGCTTTCGTTCATTTTAGCTACCATATATACACTGTAAACCCGAATGCTCAAAGTAATTAATTCTATTTAGTACTGTTAACTTAAATCATTACAATTAGTTCAAATTAATTAACCTTGTTGAGTATTTAGAACTTTCAGATATTTATGAGTTTGTACAAATTAAACTTTTTAAGTTAGATGAATGCATGTTGTTTTTAATTTGCACTAACTGTCTCTTTAATGTACTCCAACTTAAAATCCCTCAGTTTAGAGATTTTGCGTCTGACGTCATCCGTGTTCACGTAAGCTGCTCGCGTTTGAGTTCTTCTCCTCAAGATGATGGATCGGTCGCTTCATGGGGTGCTGTAAGTATCACCTCAATGTATCAATTCTAAAGGCCATTATGTTTACTTTTCATGTACATAATTGTGTTTAACAGTTAGATGTGATGTAGATATAATATTTTTAGATGCGTTGTCACATTGTTGCTGTCTTTTGTGAGGAATGGCATATTTGGCTAGGGAATTTAGTGACTGCAGTACTGGAAGATTCCAGTAGGGGGCGTTGACAGGTGACTAGGGTCAAGCACGCGTTCCTTTAGTATCATAGAACAATACACTGATCGAGGGAAACTCAGCGTGTTTCTTTGTCTCTATACCTGTTCCTTTATTGCAGGTAAAACTCCTAGAAAACCTATTATTTATTGCTTTAATGCTTCAGTGACTGTTGTGGGAATTATTATGAGTTTGTTTTATGCACTTTATTAGTTAAAAAGTAGCTAAACTGTGTTTAATGAAAAGTAGGTTTCACGTGAATCCCCCCCCCCAATGTGACGATAACTTAAGCGTGGTCAAAATGATTGTTTCTAATGATGTGTATATTAAGGTTATGGCAATGCAAGTTTTATATGTATTGATCAGGGTTTTTAAGTTTGTGTTTATACTATTAGTCGATGTGTTAAATGACTGGTCTAAAAGTAATAAACAGTGGTTAATGTGAATCGTTGTGCACATGGCAGTTTAAGTGATTAACTCAATATCACGCAATGAGATGTAAATGAGACATATATGTATACTATTAATATGCATTATATTGCATTTGTCAATGTATGTGTTTTAATGAGAGAGAATTGTTGCGTTTGCTACCTGTTTATTTTTAGATCCTGCATGCTATTACTGTTTGAATCATAGTGTTTAACCATGTAAATGTTTCTTTTCAGATTTCAAATAAGAGGCTAGACTGGGAGTGCAGGGTGTAAAAAGATTCATCGTTCAAGACTCCACCTCCTCAGACACCACAGACTAGAACATAGACACTGCTCAAAAATAAGTCCACTTCCATGTATGTATCATGATTGCCCCTGCATGTTTCACACATTCGGTGAACTCAAAAGTCACCTGTGTAGAAGCCATGTAACGGATAATTCCTAATAAGTAATGTACTAAATTCTGGCAGCATCATTTTCATGTTCTTAATCTTTTTTGTTTCTGATTTTTTAGCTTGAAGATTCTGAAGTGCACATTGAGAAGGAGCCACTGGAGCAATATACGGTTGTGTGTTACAGCTCTAATGCCCAAATGCATAGTGACCCAGTGAATGTCTCTGTTGTTCTTGAGGACGAATTGGTCCACTCCCCACCCACAACCAACTTCCAGAGGCCTTTCTTGTCCTGTTTGGATTCCAGTATGCTTTCCACATACATATTCCAAAAGGACTTGCAAAAACATTTGTATTTGTGCAAAAAACTTTTGCTTGGCATGGAAGGTGGGAAACTGTCTCCTCGCCTGCAAACATTAAAGAACGAGTTGATGTGAAGCATAACTTGTACTACCTCAGCACACACAAAAGACAAAAAGAGTTACTTAAATGTTATCTAACTGATGTTACTTTGATTTTTTACTTATATCTTCTTAGTTCTTAGTTATTGTATAAACAAACCGGTTCAGTTTAAGAAATTGTCATGTTTAATGCAACTGTGTGGTGTTAATATATAAAGTTGGCTGTTAAGCATAACTTGCTCATTTCTCATTTTATAAAAGGCTGTTAAACAGTTTGAGCCTGTTAAAAGGTATGTTGTGTTGCTAAGAGAATTTAATTTTTGACTGAAAAATATTAAATGCTATTAAACAGTTATGTTACCTTGAACCCATTAAAAGGGTAACTTTACTTTTGTGGTTGCTAAACAGACTTTAATTTTTGACTGCAGATTGTATCACATTTGTAAATTGAAGAGAGATGTTTAATGCAACTGTCTCATGCTAGTTTAAATGTATGAAATGTGCCGTGGAGCAATCCTTTTGTGAAATAAATTGCCAAAATTTTATTACATATGTCATGTGTTTCTGTGAAATTGCTGAAGCATTTTGATAAAGATTTTAGAAGTTGATTTAACCTGATATAGAAAATAAATAATTTGCTTAGCAAGAACTCAAATAGAAAAGTATAGTAAATGACACATATGATTTGCAAGAACTAAAAATACACAAGTTTAGTAAATTAAATGTTTGAGTTGCAAGAACTCAAAATATAACTGTGTAGTAATTAAATTGTATGATATGCAAAAACCCAAAATATAACTGTGTAGTAATTAAAATGTTTGATATGCAAAAACTCAAAATATAACTGTGTAGTAATTAAAATGTTTGATATGCAAAAACTCAAAATATAACTGTGTAGTAATTAAAATGTTTGATATGCAAAAACTCAAAATATAACTGTGTAGTAATTAAAATGTTTGTGTGAACTAACTTAGTACTTTCAGTTAGGTCCAATTAACATAAATGAGAACCAGAAACTCAAAACTTAGAAGTTCTGCATAATTAAAATCAGGATCATCAAAACTCAAAAGATTTGAGGCAACTGATTACCTCAAATTTTTTGAGTAATCCCAACTTATTCGGGTTTACAGTGTAGGCCTCTGGGCCACCACACAGATTTTCTTAAAGAAATAGCAGACTTCCTATCTGAGCTCACAGTCACTGTAGATAAAGCTCTTATCGTTGGTGATTTTAATATGTGGATAACCCAAAAGATGCATTAGGACGTGCGTTTATGGATGTTCTAAATTCTCTTGGTATTAAACAAAACGAGTCAGGCCCCACGCATACTCGTAAGCACACATTAGACTTAACACTTTTGAAGAAAAAACTCTAGACTACTAGATCCTGTTTTGAAAAGTCTTGGGAAAACATGTTTAGAATGAGTTTTGTGGACTTACATCAGTGACTTAAAAATTTTGCTTTTTCAGAAACCATGCATAAACATTTTTCTCTCAAAAATACAAACATCTACATACATGTTGATCATATAATATTGTTGCCCAGTTTGTGCTGAATGCAGTGTTATGAGAATTTTGCCATTTATATGTTTTTAAGCAACTGAAAAAAGCACAAATGTCAGTGCATGTCAAAACTTCCCCACGGCCCTAAAAACCCCTTAGACCCCAGAGGGTTAATGCATGCTTCTGGGTGGGGCTGGATGATCATTCATGATAATGATTTTCCAGATCTATGCAATTTAATTCTTATTGATTTTTTATGTCCTCCAATTGAATGGCTCTAATTTCTAGGTTGATTTTGTAATTTAGGACAAATTAAGCCATCACCCAGTCCCTCAAATCCTAGTATGTTGTGCTCCAGCTCACCGAAAGACTGTCCCTGTTTCTCCACGAGGTGCAAAGTGTACACACTCACCATCATAAAGCCTACCCGAGCTTCCCCAATGAATTTTTTCGGGGGGTTTACCTCTTGCAGCCACTGTGGTCGTCATTATTACTGTCTTATCGGTCCCCAGGGTCTCCTGCTATGTCGGCACCTCTGTAGCTTCCTGCTAGGCTGGCTACTTTGTGGCTTACTGCTAGGCTGGCTCCTTTGTGGCTTTCTGCTCTGCCGCCTCCTCCGTGGGTTCCTGCTATGCTGGCACCTCTGTGGCTTCATGCACTGCCTGCACCTCCCTGGCTCCCGGTGTAGGCTGCACCTAACTGTCTCTCTGTGCAGGCTGCACCACCTCGGCCACCTGACCGCCTGCAAATCCCTGTCTTCTGGTGTGGGTCGAATCCTCCCTGACTCCCGGTGCCATGTGCACTGTAGAGGCTTCCCGTCCTGTCTATCCTCCCAGCACCCCTCCCCATTCCAGGTACTTTTTTTCTGTTTTAGGCAGGGGGACGCACCACCCAGGAAGGGGGAGTACTGTTACCGTCCTATTCTGTCTGCCTGCCTGTTTCCCTTTGTTTTAAAAAGACAGAGAAAGCTCATGACTGCATGACCAATGAAGGATGAACCCTCATTACGTTTGTATGTCCTTGAGAATGTTGCGGTTTTGGCTTGCCTGTTGAATTTTGTTTGTGGGCCAGGAGCAATCTCTGCGGTTCCCAGTCCATCTCAGTCTCAGACACCTAGTGCTGTGGGCAATACGTAATCAACGTCAAGAGTCGTTCCACCAGGAGCATCCCCACAGACCATCATCCTCCTTCATACTCGTTCTCCCCCTCAAGTTCTCAAAAATTAGTTTTGTGCCGCTGACTGGCAGCATCACTGTCACATTCTGGCTTAGGAAGAGATGTCTGTCGCAGCATTGAAGAGTGCACTGTTCCTCTTACAATACAGCTGTTCACTGTTCAATTACAGGTAATATGGTAAGAAAACAGGTAAAAAATGGTATTGGATTTATATCGGTCACACATAACTGATAATTGATTGATTGATTAAAAAAGGCTTGGATCAGAACTGATACCAATCCAAAACATAGTATCGGTGCAACAGCAATATTATTTATTTCTTTATTGGCAAAACAAAGATGAATGGCAGTATACTGTTTTCGAATATTCCAACATCTCTCTTGTTTCTAAAGGCAAGGTATATACTGTCGTGGAGTGGAACTCTGTATAAACCCAATTGGGTTTATTTCCTCTCCTTGTACTGTATCCTATGTGATATCCATGCAGAACAAATAAAATAAAAAATAAATAAATTGTAGCTGTGCAGGTAGCCTCCAAAAACAAATGTGACAGCTAAGGGAAATGGAGTACTAAAAACATCTAACAGTGTTGTTCAAACATTTAAAAGCAAAGAGGCAAATGAAAAATGCGAATTAAAAGAGAAAGGATGTAGGTCTTATGTGCATCCACTCAACAATAATATTTATAGTCGATGAGTGTGGCACATGTGAAACATGTTATAACTCACACAATGCTTATTTTTTATCATGGAGACACTCAGTATTGGATTGTTTACTGATAGCTGTAATACAGATTCCCACAAATTGTGTCTCGGCTTCGAACATTAATGGCCAATGGACTGCATTTATATAGCGCTTTTAACAGACCTATGGTCATCCAAAGCACTTTACAAGTTGCCTTACATTCACCTATTCACTCACTCATTCATACACCGACAGAAATGTCAGCTATGCAAGGCGCCATCCAGCTCGTTGGGAGCAGCTGGGGTTAGGTGTCTTGCTCAAGAACACCTCAACACTTGTTGTGCTTCCCCACAGACAAATCCTCCTGCTAAATACTTTTTCTCTCTCTCTCAAGTTCTCAAACATAACTTTTGTCATGGTCATGTTCAGGAATTAGGAAGAGATTTCTGTTGTGGCATCGAAGTGATTTTTTTCCAGTGATAACATCAAGGACTTCTATTGGTCTTACTTGTGATAATGTCTAAAATATCCAGGGCCCGTCTTCTTTGGTATGATGTGACCTTTACAGTATTTTCCATCCAGTCAGATGGGCAATGCTTCTATGCTAGGTAGGATACTCTATGGAAGGTATGTGGTATGATTCTATTCAGATTGATTCAGATATTCTGTTTTGATGTAGTTTGTGTACCTTTACGAAATGATTTTCAAAATTACAAGCAGACTACTACATCAACACAACCAAGAACTTGCTATATCTAATTGTACTGCAAAGTTTTTTCACTGATGAATGAGACATGAATGGGCTTTTAGTCTGTGTTAGTGTGTTTTGAAGGAGGCATGGCTTTGGATTACGATTTGAATGGATGGTTGGATCGTAATTTCAGTGTTAGTAGGCCAAAGTTAGCATTTTGTTTAAATCACACACTGCCTTAATATCCTAATGATTTTTGCCATTTAAAAAATATTATTTAACCCATACAATTTTGTGTTGGCTATTGCTACAAATATTCCTGTATGACTATTGACTGGTTTTGTGGTCCACTGTCCCTGTCCATATTAGAATAATATAATCTATGAATCTACACTTGTCAGATGTCCTTTAAAAAAACAGAAATAAATGTATATGGTTTATCATTTGGAGCGAAACAAGCACCCAAAAATCATATTAATTTTGAAATATCCATTCCAAGTTCTGTTATTATCACAAAGCATTTTGAATATAAAGTATTTCTCTTTGCCACATAAACATTTGGTAACATTATCATGTTTTGTTTAATTTTGTATTTTAAGTGATTTTTCAATCAACTTGAATTAGATGTCCACATATTTGCCCATGTGTATCCGACCGTCAATAATACTAATAATACTAATTTATGTCCTATATAGTGATGGCAGAGGCAGTTTTAGGCAAATGAAAATAAAGTCCATACTTTCAGTCACTGATAGTACACATAGTACAGGCTTTTATGTGAGGCTATTTTCATTAATCAATTTGACATTTTAAAATGAAAAACAAAGGCAGGATGAAGCACATAGAGATTACGTTCCACCCGTTTGATTTGACTCACGCACTCCCTCATGAGGTCACTGGCTACGGATTGTTTATCCATATTATGTCTATAAAAGTACAGCCATGACAGAATTGGTTCAATCCCATTTTGCAGCTGCAGGTGAGGTCAATCTTTGGAATGCTTTTTCTTCTATATGCACTCCCAATTGTCCATCAACTGAATGTAAATGCAGAAAACTCTCCTCTTTGCCGAATGATGGGAGACCCTAAAGACCCTTTGCTGTCCATGGATGGAGACGTAACTATTGGTGCAGTTTTTCCAGTCCACAGTAAAGAAAAATTACCTTCATTTGAGTTCATTAAAAAACCTGAGCTTCTGTCATGCTCCAGGTGTGCTATATTGGAATTATAATATAATTATATTTGTGCAGATAATGTGTTTAAAAAAAGATGTTTCTAACCTACCTTCTAACCTTGTTTCCTGTTTTTGCAGTGTGAGTTATAGAGATTTCAGGTTTTCTCAAGCCATGATTTATACAATTGAGGAGATTAACAGAAATAAGAGTTTGCTTCCAAATGTGTCTATAGGATATAAAATATATGATAGTTGTGCTTCAAGACTGTCTTCTATGAGTGCAATCATGGCAGTGATGAATGATCAGGAGTTTACAGCAGGGGACAGATGCAATGGACAGCCTCCTATACATGCTATTATAGGGGAAACTGAGTCTGCCACAACAGTGATTTTGTCCAGAACCACAGGACCTTTTAAAATTCCAGTGGTAAGAGACAATAACAGTAAACGTTTGACACAATTACCAGACTGATAACTGCTTCATTGTTTTTTGTGATTTTCTGTACAGATTAGTCCCTCCTCTGGCTGTGAGTGTCTCAGTAATAGGAAAGATTTTCCTTCATTCTTTAGGACTACGTCTAGTGATTATTACCAGGGCAGAGCACTTGCACTCTTGGTCAAGCACTTAGGCTGGACTTGGGTCGGAGCTGTGAAAAGTGACAATGACTATGGAAACTATGGCATGGATAATTTTCTGAATGCAGCCGAGAAGGAAGAGATTTGTGTAGAGTACACTGTGAAATTCTACAGAACAGAGTCTGAAAAACTCCAGAAAGCAGTACAAATAATAAAACAGGGTACAGCAAAGGTGATTGTTGCATTTGTTTCAATGTTCGAGATGGGACTACTAATAGATCAACTGAGTATTCAGAACATTACAGGCCTCCAAATGATTGGTGTGGTCGGATGGATAAGTTCTAAGACTTTGATCACTCCAAACAGTTTTCGTGTGATGGGAGGGTCACTGGGGTTCACAGTGAGAAAAATCCAAATTGAAGGGTTTTTAGATTATGTTGTCAAAGCATTCTGGGAAACAACTCTTCCTTGCTTACAAAGAGATAATTTTTCACCAAAAGTTGCGTTAAATTGCAGCAAATATCAAGATCTGCTTATGCTAAGAAATAACAATGAAGATGTGCCTGAAGAAAGATATTTAAGTAATGTCTACAAAGCAGTGTATGCTGTGGCTAATGCGCTACACAGTCTGCTGAAGTGCAAAGAACAACAAGGTTGTGAAAAAGCCCTGACAATACAACCACAGGAGGTAAACAAAAATGTGGGAGATCCTTATGCATCCGTATTTTAGTTTGATTAATTTTAAATTGTTGCTGTCATAATCTTCTGACTCTTTTATTTCACAAGGTGGTTGATGCTCTGAAAAAGGTCAATTTTACAGTAAAGTTTGGAGATCGTGTGTGGTTTGACAGCACTGGTGGTGTAGTGGCCCAGTATGAAGTTGTGAACTGGCAGCAGGACACAGATGGCTCATTACAGTTTAAAGCTGTGGGTTACTATGATGCCTCACTGCCCCCTGACCAGCGCTTTGTACTTAACACTGAAAACATAATCTGGGCCGGATGAAAGCGGGAGGTAAATTACATTTTATTTGTCCTACAGGGTTTGTTTAAAATAGGGAAACTTGAAGAGCAAAGATGCATAACCTCTAACTACATTGTCTGACATGTTTTTTTTATTATTGTAAATTAGCTTTTTTATCAGACTATTAATAGATTCTGCCAACAAACCAGTATTTTTAAATGGCCTTAGGCGGGTTTGAAGCAAAATTATTTGATGAACGTTTAATAACTAGAATATATTTTTTGACAAGGTGGTGTTTGCATCTAAGCTTCAGTATGTATATTTATTACACATTATCAAACATTCCTTCAACAAAGACATCTAACATCTCATTCAACAAACTCAGGGTGATGGTATAGCTTGCTGCTATCATCTATGAAGAGCACCCTTTTATTCTGAGCATCCACAGCTTTTATTGGGCACTGTGACTGTCAAAAAACATAGGGCCTGTGGCAATTGCAAAGTGCAATGCATTCCCATAACACTTCAGGGCACCCATTTTGGATCCAATCTTGTGGTATTAGCCATGCACATAGCTCTGTTAAGCTATTTTTTTTTAAATCTCCTAGTAATATTAATTGAAAACTGAGCGACCTGCCCGTTTCCTCAATCCTGTAATGTACAGAGGTATGGAAAAACAAACATGTAAACCAGCAGGTGACACAAAGCTGTCTTTTGATGTTATGAAAGTTGAATACAAAGAGCTTGATGTAAATAGGTAACATTGTGTGTTTTATGAGGTTAGTAATTCTTAAAACTTAGTTTATAAAATAGAAATAAAAGAGTCACATAAAACCATCTTATTATGCAAGGCTGAACTGAATCTGGGAGTCAACTCTTTAAATCTGTCAGAACAAACATTACAGTAACAGCCAAACTACAAGCAACATGTTTGCAATGCCTTTATGATATTTGGCTTATTTAAAGTAATAAAAAATATATTAAAGTCTGAATCCTGAAATGAATTCTATTAACCCTGTAATCTGATTTGTATAATATTGAATACATTTGTTTTCGGTTCTGTAAGGTTCGAACCGTGCGACACACATGCTCCAAATCGAGACAAGCGAACAGAACGGTTCAGATGTTTTTTCATGTACCGTGCCACCCCTAATGACTTTCTAAGACCTCTATGTCAACATATCAATAATTCATTAAAAAGATCTGCTGTATGCAATCTGTCACGTTATCTGCCCTCCGATGGATTATCTGTGCATTGCAAGCAATAGTGTGATAGCCTTTCTCAATCGGAGGGCTGCATCCATCAATTTCCCAACCATCATTGTAACTCAATTCATGTACAGTCTGTATTATACCAACCACAATGCCAAATTTACTTACATTATTAAAACTTTTTATCAATTAAAGGTTAAAATGTCATCCCAACATATATTTAGAGTGTAAATTTATATATGATTTTATATATGCTCTTATTCTGCTAAACACGTGGATGTTGCAATGTAAGCAATTCTTGTGTAATTGTGTGTAAATTTAGATGACTAAAAAGTTTGGTTGGTAAATGGTTAGTAACCCTAATAAAACCCATTTTAATAATTGTATTTGTTTAAGAGTATTCACAATATTTGTTTTTAGCTTTCATTGTGCATACAATACATTGGTCCTATATTATTGAAATATTTATTTTATTTCTTTGAATAGGTATAAATATCTGAATGTACACAAATTATATGTTTCTTTATGTATGTTTCTCATGTAGAAACCCAGGTCTGTGTGCAGTGAGAGTTGTCCTCCGGGCACTAGGAAGGCTGTACAGAAAGGAAGACCTGTCTGCTGTTATGACTGTATTACATGTGCAGATGGAGAAATCAGTAATGAGACAGGTAAACTTCATACCATCTCCAAGGTCCAAAGAAAACTGGTTAGTTGCTATCTTTGTGTTCTCCTCCTACTGTTCAGGATTCAGTTTCTTATCAAAGAGGTTCAAAATGGAATATATTTTCTAGATATATATTTATAGTGATCACAATCTTTTTTTCCAGATTCAAATAACTGCCAGCAGTGTCCAGGGGAATACTGGTCTAATACTGAGAACACTGAATGTGTGTTAAAGGCTGTAGAGTTTCTGTCATTCACAGAAGTTATGGGTATAGTGTTAGTCTTTTTCTCTCTGTTTGGTGTAGGAATAACTGTACTGGTGGCCATCCTGTTTTACAGTAAGAAGGACACTCCCATAGTAAAAGCCAACAACTCAGAGCTGAGCTTCCTGTTGCTTTTCTCATTGATTCTGTGTTTTCTCTGTTCACTTACTTTCATTGGTCGCCCCACTGAGTGGTCCTGTATGTTGCGTCACACAGTGTTTGGGATCACTTTTGTCCTCTGTATCTCCTGTGTACTGGGGAAAACAATAGTGGTGTTAATGGCATTCAAAGCCACCCTTCCAGGAAGTAATGTCATGAAATGGTTTGGGCCTATACAACAAAGACTCAGTGTTCTTGCCTTTACATTTGTACAAGTTCTTATCTGTGTGCTTTGGCTAACAATATCTCCTCCATTCCCATATAAAAATATGAGATATTTCAAGGAGAAGATCATTCTTGAATGCAGTCTGGGTTCTACTATAGGTTTCTCTGCTGTGTTGGGTTATATTGGCTTCCTGGCTCTCCTATGTTTCATTTTGGCTTTTCTGGCTCGGACGCTGCCTGATAACTTCAATGAAGCTAAATTCATCACATTCAGTATGCTCATATTCTGTGCTGTATGGATCACATTTATCCCAGCTTATGTCAGCTCACCTGGAAAATTTACTGTAGCTGTAGAGATATTTGCTATTTTAGCATCAAGCTTTAGTTTACTTTTCTGCATATTTTTACCTAAATGTTACATCATCCTGTTTAAGCCTGAACAAAATACAAAACAACATTTGATGGGGAAAACACAAACTAAGTGATCTAAATGAACAATGAGATCTAAACGAACATGGTTGTATTAACATTGGGGATCGCGCATAAATGAATTAAGAATAAAATAATAGATTTTTTTAATTCACAAAAACTTATAACACACAAAAAGTAAAACATGTACCCAAGTGTAATGTTTGATACAGTTAGAAAAAAGTGTGGTCACACAATTACATGAAATAATTTGTAATGTAATTTCTGCTTCAAGTTTGACACTGTCTAACATTTAATAAATCCTCTTTTATTAAAAGCATAAATTATGTCCCAGGATCTTTGTGATGCTTGTTTTTGGGTTGTTGATGCTCTGTGGTATAAGCATGTAGACACAAGTAAACCACAGTACAAAAAATGTTTTTGTAATTTAATACAAACCCTGCTTTCAATTGTGAGATACTAGACCCTTTCCTTATGCTGCCTTGGACAAAATTTGCACAACATTTATAAGTTATACTGTATATGAACAGGATCAGTTGTTGAAACGCTGGCAAACCTGATAGCTCAACCTAATGTAAGCTCAACAGTTTTTTTTGTTGGTCTAAAAGAAATAAACTACATTATATTTCTGCACAAGAACATTAAAATATTGTGTTCAAACCATGTTCTTATACCCTGTTGTATGCCTGTAACCATTTATATTACAGAGAACTCTTGCAGGAATTTGCATGAGCTACTTTGTCAGATGTGTCCTAATTAGATGTGATGCTATGATATGTCACAACAAGATGTCTTTTCCACATTAAGCAAAGTTTTGGTTTTAACTAGTCATAATGGCAATAAATGGTGCATTATAAATATTATTAAACACTGACACAGTGAAAGAGACAATAGAAAATTGACCTCAGTTCTTGATATATATATATATATATATATATATATATATATATATATATATATATATACACGCCCGCCCGACAGGGGGGGACAAACGGGTCTGTTGTCCCGGGCCCAGGATGAGGGGGGGCCCAGAACTGGAACCTATGGAATAATTCAGTGTTTTCCATACATTGATTTATCTGCCATAGAATCAACACTGGCCGCCACAAATAGATTTTTCATGATTACAATTTACATTTTAATTCTACTATATTCATTGTAGTGAGCGCTCAGCGCGCCTCCCTCCTCCCTCTCTCGTTGCATGCAGCGCCTCAACAGCGCGCGCCCCTCCCCTCTCTCTCCTGTTGCAAGCAGCGCGGCTCTCTCTACAGTCAAAAGTATTTTAACTCCGCGTTCCTTTTACTTTCTTTTTCGCGTAAACGTCAACAGTCACGGATGTCACTTATAGAGAAGATGGCTGATCGCGTTCATCATGAGTGAATTAAACAAAAGGTCAGCATTACCACACATACCCGTTCTGGTGTGAGTCTGTGTCCGAGCTCTCTCCCTACCTATGATGCGGTATGCTCGTGCACGTGTTCTGTAGTAACACTAACCGTGTATTCTCTCATATTCTGAATTTGCAACAAATTGTCTGCGCTATACGCGATGATCTACAATAAAACTACCACTCGTGTTTAAAATAAAAAAGCGCTCATAAGGCAACAACACTGATGAGAAGAGCAACATCAGTACAGCCTCAATGTAAATGTATGATGATTTTGTCAGATGAGGGCGCGTTTTTAGCAGCAGTTAAAGAAAGAGATTGGATTTACATTGACATTAACATACATTAACAATGAGTCACTGGGTCGTTACTGGGTCCTGTTTAGTCACTATTTTATAGACAACAGAACAAATAATATGTAAAAATAGCATTCAGTTGTGTTAAAAAGCAATATAATGTGACAGATTAAAGAGTAAAACACGACGCAATGACGCCACATATATGCTAATCGGCGTGTGACGTCATCGCCGCCACAGTCTGTCAAAATCCTGTCGGAAACACTGCAATTGTTAAAAAATAAAGAAAATAGGCATATTTGTGGAAAAAAATCTAGTACAGTCGCCTCCATGGGTGTTGGAACGGAAGCACATTTTGTGTTGTTTTAGCTGTTTGCCAAAGTGTATTCCAGTTACAGTTATGATGGTTTTTCTTTATAATGGAGAGGATAATGCGATCATCCACCACTGTTATCCCATTTAGACATACAGGATTTTAATGTTGCTAAGCTCACCACTGTGTTGTTTTTTTATCTGGATGTGCCAAATTGTTGATGTGGCAACTCTTAATGTTCCATATCTCTCTGATGGATTTGTTGTGTTTTTGAAACCTAATTATGGTCTGTATCACTTGCATGGAGATGTCCATGAATCAAATGATTTGGGTTCACAGCCACAGCTTCCAAATGCAAATACCACACTTAAAATCAACTCCAGACCTTTAACATCTGTCATTCATGAGGAAATTATTTAACAAATAGACAATACCCGTCAACTGTCCCATTACTTTTGAAAAGGGGGAGCTACATATTAAATGGCTGTAATTCCTAAATCCTTCAGCCATTATGGATGTGAATACCCTCAAAATAAAGCTGAGAGTGTGCACTGTAAGACAATATAATATGACTGTAACTGGAATACATTTTGGTAAACAGCTAAAATAACACAAAATGTGCTTCTGTTCCAATATTTATGGAGGTGACTGTATTTGAGATACATAAAAAAAACGTTTGTTTTCTTCCTATACTTGAAATAGTGGTCAAGAAACCCCCCGCCCAACACAAAAATGGTTTGGCCACTGATCAAAATTTTATGATGTCATTTGATTTGAAGTTCAGTACGCTCAAAATATCTGGTCAGACTCAGCACAAGTCCGGTGCTCAGAAAAGAAAAGAAAAGAGAAGAAAAGAGCAGAAAATAGAGGTTTTTAAAAGAGGGAGTTGACGTTATATAAATAAAAGTTATTTTGTGTCAGTATATAGTGTCAGTACTACATTTATTTACTATATAAATGTTGAATACAATGTATAATAATGCAATATTCGTGGGTAATGAATCTGATAATGCCAAATGTCTTGTTACCAGTAAAAAGTAGGGGGGCCGAGGGGCCCTCCAAGATTATCTTGTCCCGGGCCCAGGCAAGACTGTCAGCTGGCCCAGGCAAGACTGTCAGCTGGCCTGTATATACTGTATATATATATATATATATATATATATATATATATATATATATATATATATATCATTAATGTTTAAACTCTGAACCAATACTAGTATAGACCAGTGGTCTTTAATGTTTTTTTCATGAGAGTCACACTGATAGGACAACGTCAATTTTAGAATTTTACCACAATGTATCAAAAGGTACATACAGTCATAAATAGCATGTCTGCTTATCAATCTGTTATCCCTGAACACACAATATACAATGCAGTACATACAACATTTGGAAATCATTCTTTCATCTACCAGTCAAATTTCTAATTGAGACAAGGTGAATTCCCTTAATGACAAAAAAACATCTAGGTAACGACTGTAACCTCTCTTCCATGAGATAGGAAATGAGATGATGTGTCTTGAAATGACACTTTTGGAGGTGCCAACAATGCATTTGCACGATGATAACTGATCTGATGTCAAGTTATCCTCACATATATTTTGCAGCTGCTGTTTCGGCACCCAAGCTCCGTGAGGGCCTTGTTGTTTTCAGCATGAGGAATGTTACTGGGGCTGTACTTTACCCACAGGGAATAGACTTTTTAAACAGTGCCACCAGTTTAACTCTTGGAATTTATCCACGACAGAGCAGACAGCGTTGCCAAGTAAACCAGTGGATAGTAAAGGAGCATCTCTCATCACCTCAGAGCAATGTTGTTTTAGACCATTGCCTTGTCTTATACACAGTACTATACACAGTTCTATATAGGATCACTTGGTCCACACCATGCTACCGATTAGGCAGAACAATAATTTCCACTACTAAAGTTTTCTAAGCTAACAGATTGTATTAGCGAAATCAGTGACTGGATGGCAAATAACTTCCTTCTGCTAAACTCCAGTAAGACAGATATACATATTATGAATGGCATGTTTACCCACCATGCAAAGCACGCAGTTGCCTGCTGGCCACAAGCAGTTAACTCTTTTAATGATTTCTTTTGACATCACAATGTGTGGCCCAGATAAATAAAAAAGTCAACACAACAACGGACAAAAAGAAGACTCTTGCTTAAGGCAGTGCTTGATTCTTAAAGTGGGGGGCGCAGAGTTATTAAAAGGGGGGGCGCGGTAAACATAGCTTGTGTGGAGAATAATATTTGCGGATGGAAAAGCATCCTCGCAAGGGCACAAATACTGTATAGGCTCTTTACGTGCAAATAATACTCCACCCAAAAGCCCACCTCTGCTCAGCGTGCACAAATGCAGGGATGATGCTGGAATGAGCGTTTGCGCGGCTCTAGCAACTGCACAACATTCGCTCTACCTTCAAGTTGACTTTTGAGACTTTGGCCTTTACACCTGTAGCAGAGCGGTGCTAGAGAGAGAACATGAGCCTAAGATTTTAAGAAACTCCGACTACGCCACCCCGGGAATTGCACCCGGGGAAATCTCGAATTACCCCCAAAATGATGGGTGAAGAACACAGGTTCGGTCCCTTATAATAAAGTAGGCAGGAGACGTGGGTATCATACAAAATGGTTCAAAATTTATTGATACGTTATTTAAAACACTAGATTAAAAGACACCAAGTACTCATACTCCTTCCAAAGAAAGAGGAAGACACAATATTAATTATAACAAAAGTTTAATCAAAACAAAAAGAAAAAAAGGATGTTACCAGCAGGGCTGAGGCTCCCAACGGCAGAGGACAGAGTTCAGTTTGAGCAGAGCACACTTCCACACAACCACACACACCAAAGTGCACTCAAACCACACTACGAAACACACAAGATGTTACACAGCACACAATGAGAAGCACCACCACCACTGTAGGAATTCCTGTCACCCGTGGGACCCCAGCTCCTGCGATGAACCAAAAATAAAGCTTAAAAGACACTCATAAAAAACAAATTATAAACACATTTAATGATGATTACTACTTACATACACATCCTCACCACTCCTTTAAAGTGACCATTGATACGATACACAACCAGCAGAGACCATAAAACATTTGGAGGGTTAATTACACATACCACTCCCCTCTGTCACAGTGTATTATTCGGGCCACACACACACACGGGCACGTTACAAATATGAGGAGTCACGTGCAGCAAACAAATTATAAATACAAAATAAGTTCAGAAAAGAAACAAAATACTCATATGTTGGACAGGGGAAAATCACAGAGTTCATACAGAGCATTGTTTAATATTTAAAACATAAAATGTTCATGTCCCCAACACATAAATATGAACTTGAGCTAGGGCTGCACGATTAATAGTTTTTAAACCGAAATCGCGATGTGAATGGATGGACTACACGTCATCACACCATTTGGAAAACATGAGCGCGAGCAGCAGTTCAACTCCTCAACAAAGTGTACGGCCATATGATTTCCGCGATGCGGAAAACACGGACAGAATCGCGAAATGCATACAAATGGAATTAACTGCACAACGCGGAATGTCATGAAGTTGGCAGATTTTGGATTCAGTCATTTTAAAAACGCATTATAACTCATTAACCGGCAAATGAAAGGACAGAAATGCGCGAAAACATTTCCCTT
The DNA here is from genome assembly GCF_027580225.2 of Misgurnus anguillicaudatus. NCBI lineage: Eukaryota > Metazoa > Chordata > Actinopteri > Cypriniformes > Cobitidae > Misgurnus > Misgurnus anguillicaudatus. The sequence continues at coordinate 15,959,106 of NC_073351.2, forward strand.
TTGTGTAATGTTGGACTTAAAGAAAGGTGTATATACGTCCGTTTCTCGTCATGCATCGCAAACAATGACAAGCGCCTCATCAGACTTAAGCAGGTTTCATTAAAGCCCGGAACACAGCAGACGAAACAGGTACATTATACTTTCTTGCACGCGCACATCTGCACCGCTTTGAATATTTACAGGCATGAGGGTTCATAAGGCGCGCACACAGAGAGCAGTCAGCACACGCGTGATCACTAAACTTAAGTTTTCTTTCTTGTCTAAGTGAACATAAACAGCTGGATGTTTATCAGTAGGCTATATTGAAGCAGAGCAGTTTGCTGTCTTGTGTCTTAAAGTGACAGTAACCTGGTGCTTTCTGTGTCAGAAATGTTTATTACACACCAAAAATTAAAATCACTCCTTACTCTTAACTGAACAAGCTTCTGCAGCTACACATTTAAAATCCTACAGTGAGGATTGTGCAGTCTTTTATTTGTATTTTTTGCTTATGTTAAATCATAGATTCTAATAACTAATATATTTACATTTATTACAGATGCCTGAAAAGTAAAACAAGATGAGTATAGTCTTATGATTAAAAGAAAAACTAAACATTTGCTTGTCAGATGCATTGTTGTAGTGACAGCCAAAATACATTGGCCTATATGTTATTTTAAATAAAACTTTCAAAAAAAAATTAAATTTTATTTTTTTTAATGTTCTTAGATTAAAAAAAAAAGTTTGTCTGCAGAATAGCAAAGTCCTGCAGACAACTTGGTACAATGTTTAAGAGGTTTTAAATAAACAGTAGCACAGCATCTTTCTTTGGTGCTATTAAAACCACCACAACAAACCTGGATGTAGCTCTTTTATTATATACTAATGAATCGCACTTTAAATCGCAAATCGCAATTTTGATCAGAAAAATCGCAATTAGATTTTTTCTCCAAATCGTGCAGCCCTAACTTGAGCACTACGGTGCGATGTTAAAAGATAGACCGGACACCAGCAGCACCCTTTATTAATGGCGACCCGTCCACACAGCAGGCTAAAATAGCAGCGCTAAAACAGCGCGAAGAGGTAAGCGGCAGACCTAATCACGGCCCGGAACGAGAGGGAGAATCCTAAAGCGAATACAGATGTAAACATTATGAATACACATTACTACTCACTTAAACTTGCGGGTTACACACTTACCGCTTCTTACGCCAGGCACGACACCTTACGGACACCGGCATACAGCTGTCATGGCAGCCACCAGTGCCCTGGCATACAGGGAGTCAGCCTGAGAGGCTAGCACTCTTAAAATCCATTTAACAGTGCTAACTGGCACCAACATCGGAGCCAACACACACTAGAATTCAAATTTTGTTTTAAAATCACACACATTAAAATAGCCATATGCTAAGAACTAGCACGCTTACCTGTAACTACCGTCAACAGACACGGGGGGAGGGATCAGACATGACACATACAAGGCTTCAACCAATCAGCCTTTGAGAGCCCTACTGATAGGTGAGCACAGCTGTAAATCACATTGTCCCACTACACACCTGTGATTAATGGTTTGGTTTGATCAGTGACACGCATAATCTTTTGCTCCACACTTGGCTAGAAAAACAGGTAAAAACATCATCATTTATAACATCAACATAAACATTTATATTACATTTAGCAGACGTTTTTATCAAAAGTAACTTACAAATGAGAAATAACAAGCAATCACATCAACAAAAGGGCAGCAGTGCATAACTGCTCTGAATCTTGTCTCGGCTAAAGGCCGGGATACACTGCATGATAATTGGCTGTCCCAGACGAAAGACTGCCATCGTGAAACTATCGTCGCGATTTCTGTGATCGTGGCTCTCCATCGGTGGTCCTGTGTCGTACAGTGAGAGAGGTTCAAAGACGGCCGTTTTCCCGGTCTTGCGTCCAAAGATAGCCTACGATAGTTTTCTGGCAGTGTCAGAAATTCGGCATGATCACCGCACAGTGTGTTTGCTGCTACGACCTGTGCGCCGGTATTTGTTTACCACGATTACCACGAGGGCATGCTGGTGACGTTGCGCAACGTGTGACGCAGCCGCCGAAGCTTCCGTGTAATCATCGTACAGTCTACACGCCTCTCGTACCCGAGTTTAAACGATACATGTCGCACAGTGTGATAAGGTAATGATCTTATAAGAGGACAAAAATCGTGCAGTGTATTCCGGGCTTAAGATAACGCAGTTCATGAAGCAGGAGTATATATCCAGTGGCAAGAAAAAGTATTTGAACATTTTTTTTAATAAATTTGTCATAAAATGTTATCGGATCTTTATCTAAGTCAAGGGTATTGACAAACATAATGTATCTAAATATAAGAACACACACAAAAATCTGATCTTTCATGCATTTATTGAGAACAAACCTCATAGTGCTTTTGGAAAAACTATTTGAACCCTTGAATTAATATAAAAAAAACTTTTGGAGTCAGGTTTTGGCACACCTGGAGTCTCGTTAAAATAATATGTTTGGAGGTGTAGACTACATCTACTTTGACTGATAAAAAACATCAAACTTTTAGAGTTTGCTCTGCACAAGAAACACATTCTTATGTAAGCAATACCTTGCCAAAAAAGAACTTTCAGAGGAGCTACGATCAAGAATTGTTGTTTAACATAAAGCTGAAAAGGGTTACAAAGTTATTTCAAAGACTAGAAATTCACCAGTGTCCAATCTACAAATGGAGATGCATTTGAACTGTTGCTACTCTACCAAGAAGTGGGGGCCCAGTCAAAATGACACAAAGAGCACAACGAAGACTCATCAATGAGGTAAAGAAACAACCCAGAATGACAGCCAAAGACTTGAAGGGATCATTGGAGCTTAATAAACTTCTCTGTTCATGAGTCTACAATACGTAAAACACTGAACAAGCAGGGTAACCACGGAAGGACACAAAAAAGGAAGCCACTGCTTTTTGCTGCACGCCTGAAGTTTGCAAAAGAGCACATTGACATTCCACAGTGGTATTGGCAAAATGTTTTGTAGATTGATAAAACTAAGATTAAACTATTTGGAAAAAACACATCTGGCATTGAAAGGGCATGGCATACCATCATTAAAATCATCACGTTCCCTTTTAGTTGGTGAACAATCCAACGCTTGGTGAATTCTTTGCTGCATCCTGGCATGGCCAGCTTGCAATCATTGAGGTGAAATTTTATTTCCAAGTATATCAGACAATTCTTTTGTATAATGTGAGAATGTTTGTACTTCAGCTGAAACTGTGTAGCACTGTTTGCACTGGTGATGCAAAAGGACAACGACCCAAAACACCAGAGCAAGTCCACAACAGAATGGCTTTAGAAAAACAAAATCATCTTTTTGGAGTAGCCAAGTCAAAGACGAGATCTCAACCCAAAAGAGATGCTATGGATTGACTTGATGAGGGCCATACACGTGAGAAATCCAAAGAATATGACAGAGCTAAAGCAGTTCTGCCAGGAAGAATGGGCTAAAATTCCTCCTTAACAATGTGCAGGTCTCATCCACAGCTACAGGTAGCGCCTGGCTGAGGTAATTGCTGCCAAGGGGGGTCAACCAGTTATTAATTTTAAGTGTTCAGTTACTTTTTCCACTTCCATTTTGAATGTTGAATGAGTGTGATGATTTTTAAAAATATTTTTAAGATAATAGCGTGGTAAACAGTTTTGTAAGAAATTGTAAGTGCTTGCCATGCTCGGTCAGATGTAAACAAATGAGTAATGTCTTTAGTCGGTTTATAAAGTTTGCTAACGACTCTGCTGGTCTTGTGGAAATATTTTAGGTAGAACATTCCACCAGCGGCAACAGTCCAGAAGAACGTACGTGAGAGTGATTTTGTGCCTTTGTGTGATGGAACCATAAGCCGCCATTTGCTTGTATAGCACAGACATCTGGAGGGTGTATATGACCAAATTAGTGTGTGTACTGTAAGTATAGGGGTGCAGAATCAGTGGCCATCCAGCATTAGAGCATTGAACTTAATGCAGGCAGCTATCCATAGTCTGCATTTTTCATCACGCACTTAGGGCCAGGCAAGAGAACACTATCTGCCATTGACTGCATGTTAAGAAGTGAGTGATTTTTATAATTTAGCCTAAATACTGAATAGTTATTGTTTAATAAACTGCATTAACTGACGAGGAGACAATCCTGGGCTATGCTTCTACAGAATGCAGTAAGATGCGAAAACTCTCGAAGTTTTAAGTTAGAGTTAATATTACCACTACATTATAAGATATTCTTAAAAGCAATACTTGAAGTGGGCCGCTACTCACCAGTACGCAGTACCGGCACTTCTATATTTAAAACTTTAGCGTACCTGCACTTTTTCTTGCATTCCGCCACTTCTCACATGTTGCCGGTACTGTGCCTCTCCGAGTCAAAGCATCAGTGAATGTGTAATATAGTAATGACAGTATATAGTAATGACATCGCACTACAGGTAGGGGGCACTAAGTGAAGTATCTGATTCATCTATCATTTCAACAAACAGTGCAAATAATAGCCATATATAGTAAGTTTTCTTTCCTAATTTGAAGAGGACCAAGGAAGTGTGTGTCAGAACTTCACCAAGATAAACTAAAAACTGTTTGTTAGCAAACTGTTGTTCTGCCATAGTAGCAGCAAAAGCAATGTTACCGCTGTTATAACCCTAGACAGTGTTGTCAACTATAATGTGACCATGAGTGGCCAGAACCAGCTGACCCTAATACCTTAACTTGCCTGTTTTATGAGGTAAACATCATTTGATCTTATACAATTTAGAACAGAATTTAGTCTTTTTAATTTTCTATCTTTTAATATTGGTTATATTTCAGTGTAATAGAATACAAGTGAATTTATTTGCCATTAAATGTGATAAATGTATCCCCAAATTGCTAAGTATTCTTCTACTGCTGACGCCCACACACACACGGCGTGCGGTCGCCCTTTGTGTACAATGGCCCCCACTTATGCCCTTTAAGTAGAAAGAACACTTCTATCAAATGAAAAATGACAAGATGGTACACAGACATCAAACCCACCCCTGCTTGACTCTGCTCTGCCTTATGAGGTCACTGCCTATGTACTGCTCATCAATAGTATGTCTATAAATGTACAGCCAATACAGAATCAAAGTCAGTTCCATTTTGCAGCTGCAAGTGAGCTGAACTCTTAAGATGTTTTTGTTTCTATACACGGTCCTGCTTTTCCATCACCTTAATGCAATGGAAGAAAACACTTATTGCAAAATAATAGGAGACCCTAAATACCCCCTTATTTCCAAGGATGGGGACATAACTATTGGAGCAATTTTTCAAGTACACACTAAAGAAACATTACCTTCACTTGAATTCACACAAAAACCTCAGCCTCTATTATGTTCCAGGTTTGTTATATTGGAAAGTTTTCAAGAAATTTTACAACAGATGTTTTAAAGCAAACTGATTGTTGACTGATTTTAACCTACTGGTTTGATGTTTTTACAGTGTGAGTCTTAGAGATTTTCGACTGTCTCAAATTATGATTTTTGCAATTGAGGAGATTAACAGAAGTGAGACTTTGCTCCCAAATGTTTCTGTTGGCTACAGAATATATGACAGCTGTGCTTCAAGACTGTCTTCCATGAGTGCAACTATGGCAGTGATGAATGGTCAGGACATTGCAGCAAGGGAAAAATGCAATGGACAATCTCCTATACATGCTATCATAGGGGAAACAGAGTCTGCCACAACAATTATTCTGTCTAGAACCACAGGACCTTTTAAAATTCCAGTGGTAAGAGACAATAATTGTTTGACACAATTAACAGTTAAATAACTGTTTCACTAATTTTTATGCTTTCCTTTTCAGATAAGTCACTCAGCCGCATGTGAGTGTCTCAGTAATAGAAAATATTACCCCTCTTTCTTCAGGACCATGTCTAGTGATTATCATCAGGGCAGAGCACTTGCACTATTAATCAAGAACTTAGGCTGGAATTGGGTTGGTGCTGTGAACAGTGACAATGAGTATGGAAACAATGGAATGGACATTTTTCTGAACTCAGCCAAGAAGGAGGGGATTTGTGTAGAGTACTCTGTGAAATTCTACCGAACAGAGCCTGAAAAACTTCAAAAGGTGGTAAAAACAATAAAACAAGGCACAGCGAAAGTGATTGTTGCATTTGTTGCATTTTTCGAGATGGGACTACTAATAGATCAACTGAGTATTCAGAACATGACAGGCCTCCAAATGATTGGTGTGTTCGGATGGATAGCTTCAAGGAATTTGATAACTCCAAACAGTTTCCGTGTGATGGGAGGGTCACTGGGATTTGCATTGAGAAAAATCCATATTGAAGGTTTCTCAGATTATGTTATTAAAGCATTCTGGGACACAGCTTTTCCATGCTCACAAGGACCTAGGAATTCATCTCAAGCTGAATTAAATTGCAGCAGTTATCAGGATCTACTTTTGCTAAGAAATAACAATGAAGATGTGCCCGAACAAAGATTTTCAACTAATGTCTACAAAGCAGTGTATGCCGTGGCTTATGCTTTACACAGTCTGCTGAAGTGCAAAGGACAAGGAGTCTGTGAAAAAGCTCAGACAATACAACCACATCAGGTACACATGAAGAGATAGTGGTAATATATATATATATATATTCTGTTAAATTACTGCAAATGTTCTATTTTTTTCTTTTGACTAGGTTGTTGAGGCTCTGAAAAATGTAAATTTCACAGTTAAATTTGGAGATAATGTGTGGTTTGACAGCACTGGTGCCACAGTAGCCCAATTTGAAGTTGTGAACTGGCAGCAGGACTCAGATGGATCATTTCAGTTTAAACCAGTGGGTTACTATGATGCCTCACTGCCCCCTGACCAGCGCTTTGTACTTAACACTGAAAACATAATCTGGCCTGGAGGACTACTGGAGGTAAATGTTAAAAGCCTGTTCAACAAGGTTTGTTTAAACAAGGTAAACATTATGTAAAAAAAAAATACTTCATAATGTTACTGTAAAAAAGAAGATAGGCTTGTGTTCTAGATGTAAAAAAAATACCATACTACTATAAAATCTTTTAAGCCTTTTGAAAAACATACAATTCCTGAGTGAGCAGGCATAAAGCCTACAGATCTTTTAAAAAGTCCAGCTTTGTTATTTAAAACATTTTAATGACCATCCATATATATTTTTGGGATCTCTATTTTCGGATACGAAACAGAAAATGCATGGAATATACACCCCCCACACACAAAATTGCTTATTCAGGCAAAAGTCAGTATTCAGTGTGACCTCCCAAGCATATTTTACATTTTTAACTTATCTGAGGAAACGTAAGTAAAGTTATTAGATTATAATTAGAAATGTGATTATTTTATTTAGGTTAAAAAGAGACTACAGGTTCATGCTGTTGCTCAAGAGAGGTCACATTAAATACAAAAAAATTAAAACTCATAGATTTCCTGTATTAACTGGTTGTATTCAAATAGAGCAAGAATAGACATTTGCAAGAACAAAAAATCTAATGGTGGAACTTTTGCACAGAACTGTAGGCCACATTCTCTATAACAGGCAAAATGTTTACAATTACCTTATACTATTTTGCTTATGTGTAAATGATACGGAAATAAAGCAGTCAACATGTTAACTTAAATTGTGTACATTTCTATCAGTTCAATGGTACGTCAGGTATGTGAAGTTTTGAAATGACAATCATATGAAAATACAGGTATTCTGTATGTTTACATCTAGAAGCCAAGGTCTGTGTGCAGTGAGAGTTGTCCTCCAGGCACTAGGAAGGCTGTACAGAAAGGAAGACCTGTCTGCTGTTATGACTGTATTCCATGTGCAGATGGAGAAATCAGTAATGAGACAGGTAAACTTCAGACCAGAAAATTGGTTAGTTGCTCATTTTGTGTTCTCCTCCTTCTGTTCAGGATTCAGTTTTTTATCAAAGAGGTGTTCATACGTAAAATCATGTTTTGTCTCTAACTACAGTGATCACAACTTCCTTTCCAGATTCAAATAACTGCCAGCAGTGTCCAGGGGAATACTGGTCTAATACTGAGAACACTGAATGTGTGTTAAAGGCTGTAGAGTTTCTGTCATTCACAGAAGTTATGGGTATAGTGTTAGTCTTTTTCTCTCTGTTTGGAGTAGGAATAACTGTACTGGTGGCCATCCTGTTTTACAGTAAGAAGGACACTCCCATAGTAAAAGCCAACAACTCGGAGCTGAGCTTCCTGTTGCTCTTCTCATTGATTCTGTGTTTTCTCTGTTCACTTACTTTCATTGGTCGCCCCACCGAGTGGTCCTGTATGTTGCGTCACACAGCATTTGGGATCACTTTTGTTCTCTGTCTCTCCTGTGTTCTGGGGAAAACAATAGTGGTGTTAATGGCATTCAAGGCCACACTTCCAGGAAGTAATGTCATGAAATGGTTTGGGCCTGCACAACAGAGACTCAGTGTTTTTGTCTTTACTCTTATACAAGTTCTTATCTGTGTGCTTTGGCTTACAATATCTGCTCCTATTCCATATAAAAATATGAAATATTTTAAGGAGAAGATCATTATTGAATGCAGTCTGGGTTCTACTATAGGTTTCTGGGCTGTGTTGGGTTACATTGGCCTACTGGCTGTCTTATGCTTCATTCTGGCTTTTCTGGCTCGGACGCTGCCTGATAACTTCAATGAAGCTAAATTCATCACATTCAGTATGCTCATATTCTGTGCTGTATGGATCACATTTATTCCAGCTTATGTCAGTTCACCTGGTAAATTTACTGTAGCTGTGGAGATTTTTGCTATTTTAGCATCAAGCTTTGGTTTACTATTCTGCATATTTACACCTAAATGTTACATCATTCTGTTTAAGCCTGAACAAAATACAAAGCAAAATTTGATGGGAAAAACACAAACTAAGTCTATATGAAAAACAATTAAACATTGTAAAATAACATGCTGTGATTTTATTATTTATGACCATAAAAATGACAAAATATGTAATCAGGGTTTTTCTGCATAGAGATTTTGGAGGCGGCCACCTTGACCAAATTCTGCGCCGCCTTCTACTCTTGACAGGTTTTCTGTCATGTTTATTCACAGAAAACACGAACAATCCTTGCCCTCAGTGAATTATCATCTGTAAGTGCAATTGCAGCCTGACGCCACTAATGGCGGTGCTGTTTTTTGTCAGTACAGTGAGGCGCTGACCAAACTTAACAAGAAGAACTACAATTTATGGAGTTTACTATAAGAGCTATATTAGCTATATTATATTTGGTGGATGTTGTGCAGGTGCATCACTACAGACACAAGCTGATGCAATAATGTTTCCAGCATGAAACTGTTTGGTGGTTTAACATTGCAATCACGTTTGCACGTTCAACACACAACGTGACCAGTAATGACTCGAAAATAAATTATTATTTTAAACTGACTTGGTTTAATAAATGGGTGAAACATTTTGTCACTAAGTGAATCAATCAGAGCTCAGTGAATCAAGTGGAGATCAATGAGTAATCAATGAGTTTTAATTTAAATTATTAAAACTTTTAATTCACATTCATTTTTTATAATATAGTACTCAATACATAGTATATCTATATATATATATAGGATCAGCTATGTCTGGCATTCTTCCAACGCCCTTTTCCCTTTCAACCCCTTGAGTCTGACATTAGCTTAACTTAAAATTATATTACGTTACGTTATGTTACATATACGTTACATTATTACTCCGTTCACTAGTATGGTTTAATCTTACCCCATGTACTTTGCTACTTTGTTGTCCTATAATGCTTTGGAACAAGCGCTATGTAAATAAAATTTAATTTAATATATATATAACGGACATGACTGTAATTACTTTAATGCAAAGAGAACAGATCTTTAATAATTTTCACATTTCATTTTGACATGAGTCATAATATATTTTTTTCATTATAAAGGGTAAAACATATTTACCCCCTTGTCTTACATTTATGGGACAATTTTGTGTTAATTGGTTAATTTGGGTAATTGTTTCTCATGAGGATGTCTGTAAACATGGAAAGATGCCTTTCCCCCCACCCACACCAAACCAAAGCGGCAGATCCATTTCAGAAAATTGAAAAACATCAATTCAGATGCCCTGGCCTTAGACCTTCAACATCTCTCTTCTGGCTCTACTGACTTTCTCACCATTACTGACTTTGTGGACTTCTACAATCAGTCCCTGAGCAATCTCCTGGACCTCCACGCCCCCTTAACATCCAGGTCAGTCTCATTCTCACGCTCCGCACCCTGGTACACATGCGAGCTGCGAAAAATGAAGGCGGCTGGGCGTGTCCTTGAGTGGCGGCTCAAGGCCTCTGGATTGACTGTCCACAAACAGGCAAACAGGGAACATAGGAGGGCATATGCAGAAGCTCTGAGGGACGCACGTTCCAAGTTCTATTCCAACATCATCAACAATAGCCCCGGTGATTCCAAACAACTATTCTCAACCATAAATAACCTTCTCAACCCCCCCGCACCCTCCCTCTCTGAGACTACCGCAGAGAGGTGCAATATGCATATCACATTCTTCAATCAAAAAGTTAACACCATCCGCTCTCAGCTTTCCTCCACTGTGGTCCTGTCCCTCCCAACAGCTGACTCACTAGAGATTGCCCAGTCGTTCTGTACCTTTTCTGATGTCACACAGGAGGAAGTAGAGGAGATCATCAAAAAAATTAAGCCGTCCACATGTGCCCTGGACCCTTTCCCTTCAACCCTGCTGAAGGCAAACAACTCTGCTATCTCTACGTATATCACTAAAAACATAAACCACTCACTACAGGCCGGTCATATCCCATCTGTCATCAGCTGTCATCAGACCTCTATTGAAAAAACCCACCCTGGATCCAGAAGTTCTCTCCAATTACAGACCAATATCCAATTTCCATTCCTATCAAAGGTTCTGGAAAAAATTGTTGCAGCACAACTTCATGATCACCTCAAATACAATAATCTGTATGAAAAATGTCAGTCTGGTTTCCGTTCTGGCCATAGCACAGAAACAGCTCTGGTCAGAGTCACCAATGACCTCATGATGGCAGCAGATACTGGTTCTCCATCACTACTCATTCTCCTGGACCTCACAGCTGCTTTTGATACAGTAGATCACAAAATCCTTCTTCACCGCCTGCAATACACCATTGGACTCTTAAAAAACGTTCACAACTGGTTCACTTCTTACCTGACCAACAGAACGGAGCATGTCACCATGGGCAAAGCCAAATCGAACACCCACAGTGTCACCTGCGGTGTTCCTCAGGGCTCTGTGCTTGGCCCCACCCTCTTTTCCATCTACATGCTCCCCCTCGGCAATATCATTAGCAGACATGGCATAACATTTCAATCCTATGCGGATGACACACAGCTCTACCTTAAGATAGCCCCCACCTCTTCTGCTCCCCTGCCAACAACCACACTGAATACCTGCCTGGAGGAGATAGAGGCATGGATGAAGCTCAATTTCCTTCAGCTAAACGGCTCCAAAACAGAAGCCATCCTGGATGGCACATCACATCAGCTTCCACCATCCACCATCACCAATATCACTTTTTCTGGACAAACAATCTCCCTCTCCACATCTGTTACCAACTTGGGTGTTAAAATGGACCCACAACTTACCTTTGACAACCATATCAAACACCTCTGTAAGACATCTTTCTACCACCTCAGGAACATCGTCAAACTCCGTCCAACCCTCACCCTAGCAGATGCATAGAAGCTCGTCCATGCCTTCGTCTCATCCAGGCTGGACTACTGCAATGCACTCCTCATCGGGATCCCTGGCAAGAGAATTCAGAGGCTTCAATATATACAGAATAGTGCTGCCAGGATCCTCATGAGGGTGCGTAAGCATGACCACATCACTCCTATTCTGAAATCCCTTCACTGGCTCCCTGTCCCACCAGAATTGAGTATAAGGTTTCCCTTCTCACTCACCAGTGTATCTACGGACATGCCCCCCTCTATTTAAAAGAACTTCTGGCCTCACGGACCCGGTCAGCAACCTTGAACACTCTTCAAATCCCCAGAACTAAGCTCTGCAGCATGAGTGACAGGGCCTTCTCATCGGCTGCCCCCAGGTTGTGGAACGCTCTTCCTGACCACCTGAGGGCTCCACAGGCTATAGATGTTTTTTTTTTTAAACTTAAAAACATTTCTTTTAAAAACGCTTTTCTTTAAACTGCTTTTTATATATATTTTAATTTTTGCTTCTGGTTCCTTTAGTCTGTTTTAGATTGTTTTTAGACTGATATTCTGTAGCACTTTAAGATTGTTAAATATAAAGTGCAATGCAAATAAAATGTATTATTATTATTAACATATATTCGCAAGCCTTCCTGATAAAACTCATGCGTTTGGATTGAGATAAATTTGTGGTGGACCTGTGATTCTGAACACATGGAAATGCGCTGCTTACGTGGTAAATTACATTTTACCATAAAGACTCAGAAGGCAAATGAACGTTTGAATGACATTTATTCCATGATGAATTGATAGACATATCTATTCAGAACAGTCTCAAATTAAATGGATGCTTAATTTTGGTTGTGAGATTATTTTGGCGTATGGCCCACCTTTCATCTGGGTCTAGCTGTAGTCTGGCAGATCCTGCCTGGAGATGAAGGCAGGGGCGTAGCCTACCCCCAAAAGTGAAATAGACAGATTGGCCAGAAATTTTAAAATAGAGTCTGAGGCACTCAGCCTTTATTAATACATGGCTAAACTAGTAAAATAAAAACATGCCTACGCGTTTCAGCCAACAAGGCTTTCGTCAGTGCTTGAAGTGTTTGACAAACAGCTCACTTCCTAGTTAAGACCAGTAATCAATAACAGTTGTTAAGGTAACAGATAGGAAGTCACATGATTCAACAAATTGAACAGATAGGAAGTCACATGATTAAATGAATAGTGTCACAATAATTGTTTATAATCATTAATCCATCCTAGTAAAGTCAATGACTACAAAAAAAATTAAGATAACAGCTACATATATATATATATATATATATATATATATATATATATATATATATATATATGTATATATATATTCAAATAAAATAAGATAACAGCTACAAAATACCTACTCTAATTGAGTTTTCAATATGCTCTATGCCTATAATTTTAAGAGAGTTACAATTTCCATGGTTTGCATCTTTATAATGTACTGCCATAGGATATTGAGGATTTCCAGATCTTATTGCATATTTATGCTCTGCAAGTCTTACCTTTAACTTCTTAATAAACCACAAACAAACATGTATACATTTCTTTTGTCCTCAAATTCTTTACTGTAGTTCCCTCTCACATTCCTGCCTAAAGGCTCATTATGCAGCTCATTATGCAAATCTTTTTGTTGTGGAAATGAAGGACTCAAATGCAGGTACTAGCAGAAAAATGTTCTCAATTTAATGAAGCTGACCACAGGCAAAAAACGGCATCAACACAAACACAGATGAACAGAAAAATATCCAGATGGCTGGCAAAGGGTTAACTCAAAGTCCTCTGTGGCAGAGTAAAACGAAAGTGGCAGCAAGGCTTCTCAGGGCAGCCGGTACAGGTGAAGGCGAGACCAGAGGCAAACGTACACCCCTCACAGGTACTTCATAAGCACCACACTCGCCAGAGTTCTGTAATAGCACACGATAAAGGATGCAGGGTAATTCCAATGAAGCAACAGACAGCACAGATGACGATAAACTCTAGACAGGACACGACACGACACGACACGGCAGGACAGGGAAAAATATTTAGCGTAACAGCTCAGCTTGTAATACAAGTTAACACTGAATTAACAATCTGACAATGAGACAAAGGCAGAGCACGATAGATAAAGCCAAAGTTAATGAGAGAAGATGAGAGACAGGTGGAGAGAGGAGAGAGTGGAAACAGCTGCGGCTGTAGGTAATGAGAGCGGCTAATGAGTGAGTGAATGTGTGTGTGTGTGTGTATGTAAAAGAATGAAGAGAAAGAGAGAGAAAGAAACTAGATCATAACAGTGCCCCCCCACTAAAGAGCGCCCCCTGGCGCTCCCAAGGGGGAAGCCTGACGAGACCGGAGGAAATCATCAATGAGCGAAGGATCCAAGACGTCCCGGGGGGAAACCCAACTCCTCTCCTCAGGACCATATCCCTCCCAATCGACCAAGTACTGATGCCCACGCCCCCGACGACGCATGTCCAAAATCCTGCGGACCCTGTAAACGGGTGACCCCTCGATACGAATAGCGGAAAGCGCGGAGCGAGGGGACGAACGGGTGGCAGGCTTAATGCACGAGACATGAAAAACGGGATGTACCCGGCGAAGGTTAGACGGGAGACGGAGCTTGACAGCGACAGGATTAATAATCTTAGTGATGGGGAAAGGTCCAATAAATCGAGGAGCCAATTTACGAGATTCAAATTGGAGAGGTAAATTAGCTGTGGATAACCACACTTTCTGACCCGGCAAATAGCGGGGGCTTTTAATCCGACGTTTATTGGCTGTAACGCACATGCGTCTACGTGAGCGGCAAAGAGCGGATCTCACCCTCTTCCAGGTTCGTTTACACCGAGAAATAAATGTCTGAACGCTCGGGCACCTAGAATCAACCTCTTGTGAAGAGAATAAAGGAGGCTGGTACCCAAGGCAGCACTGAAACGGAGACAGTCCCGTGGCAGAGGATGGGAGCGAATTATGGGCATACTCTGCCCACGGGAGCTGCTCAGACCAAGATGATGGGTTACGAAATGCGAGACTACGTAAGAGCCGGCCTATGATCTGGTTGGCTCGTTCAGCTTGGCCACAAGTTTGGGGGTGAAAGCCCGACGAGAGATTGGCAGTGGCACCAATGAGGCGACAAAACTCTCTCCAGAATAGAGAGGAAAATTGTGGTCCTCTGTCAGAAACTACTTCAGAGGGTAAACCAAGTAATTTGAATACATGATTGACAACAATCTGGGCGGTCTCCTTGGCAGAGGGGAGTTTAGTGAGCGGTATAAAGTGTGCAGACTTTGAGAACCGGTCAACCACCGTCAAAATGACCGTGTTACCATCTGACGGGGGAAGACCGGTGATAAAGTCGAGCGCGATGTGAGACCATGGGCGAGAGGGTACGGGTAATGGACGAAGCAGACCCGCTGGAGGGGCATTACCAGCCTTAGTCTGAGCACAAACAGGACACGAAGCAATAAAACGGCGAGCATCGCGATCTAAGGTAGACCACCAAAAACGCTGGCGAATTGCCGCAAGTGTGCCCCGAACACCGGGATGGGCAGATAATTTTGAAGCGTGTCCCCATTGGAGGACAGCCAAGCGTGTGGGCACCGGAACAAAGAGCAAGCCTCTAGGGCAATTTCGTGGCACGGCAACGTGAGATAAAGAGCGCTTAACCTGTCCTTCGATTCCCCACCTAGCGGCCCCCACCACGCGACCTGGAGAAATAATTTCCCCTTGTGACGTGGAGGGGGTCGAGGAATCAAAGAGCCGAGACAACGCATCCGGTTTAACGTTCTTAGAACCGGGGCGGTAAGAGATAGAAAAGTCGAAGCGCGTAAAAAATAAAGCCCAACGAGCCTGACGCGCATTTAATCTCTTAGCGGAGCGGATATATTCTAAATTACGATGGTCGGTCCAGACAATAAAGGGAATGGAAGAACCCTCCAACCAATGTCGCCACTCGCCGAGCGCTAAGCGTATGGCGAGCAGCTCCCGGTTGCCGACATCGTAATTACGTTCTGCAGGCGAAAGGCGATGGGAATAATAGGCGCACGGGTGGATCTTTCCATCAACCGCAGATCGCTGTGATAGAACAGCACCCACCCCTACCTCCGACGCATCAACCTCGACGATGAACTGTCTAGTGACATCAGGCGTAATAAGAATTGGTGCGGTAGTGAAAAGAGACTTTAAATGATCAAAAGCCCTTTGAGCGGATTCTGACCATTCAAACCGTGACTTGACAGATGTTAGAGCAGTGAGAGGGGCGGCTACCTGACTAAAGTTTCGGATAAAGCGGCGATAAAAATTTGCAAAACCAATGAAGCGTTGTAACGCGATACGAGAATCGGGAGCCGGCCAATCAACCACCGCTTGAACCTTAGAAGGATCCATACTAATCCCCTCTGCCGAGATTACTGAACCCAGAAACGTGACCGAGGATACGTGAAACGAACACTTCTCTGCTTTGACAAATAGCCGGTTCTCACGTAAGCGTTGAAGAACGCGGCGTACATGCTGGACATGAACCTGGAGAGACGGGGAGAAAATTAGTATGTCGTCAATATAGACAAACACAAAAATGTTAAGCATGTCACGGAGAACATCATTGACAAGAGCCTGAAACACGGAGGGGGCGTTGACTAGACCGAAAGGGAGGACCCGATATTCAAAATGACCAAGGGGCGTGTTAAAGGCGGTCTTCCACTCGTCTCCCTCTTTAATACGCACCAAATGGTAAGCGTTGCGGAGATCGAGCTTGGTAAAAATCTTAGCTCCCTGCAGGATCTCGAAGGCTGAGGACATCAATGGCAAAGGATAGCGATTCTTGACAGTGATGTCATTCAGCCCTCGATAATCTATGCAAGGACGTAGCGATCCGTCTTTCTTCTTTACGAAGAAAAACCCCGCACCAGCGGGAGAAGACGACGGAACAATGGTACCCGCACTAAGTGAGTCAGAAAGATAATTCTCTAGCGCCTCCCGTTCAGGAGCCGACAGAGAATAGAGTCTACCCCTAGGAGGCGTGGTCCCCGGCAAGAGATCGATAGCGCAGTCATATGGACGATGAGGAGGAAGAGAGGTGGCCCGTGAACGACTGAAAACCTCCCGCAGATCGTGATATTCCTCCGGGACTCCAGACAAATCACCAGGCTCTTCCTGAAACACAGAAACAGAAGAGACAGGAGGGACAGCAGATACTAAACACTCAACATGACAAGACAATCCCCAAGACACAACAGAACCCTTAGACCAATCAATATGAGGACTATGGCGTTTAAGCCAAGGATGACCCAGGACAATGGGGGTAAAAGGAGAACGAAAAATCAAAAAAGAAATTGTCTCTCTATGGTTACCAGAAACGGTAAGAGTCAATGGAACAGTCTCTTTCTGTACTTTGGGTAGTGAACTACCATCTAAGGCAAATAAAGGAGTACTGTCACTTAAATGCATGAGGGGAATACCTTGTTGTAGAGCCCAATCCTCATCAATAAAATTTCCCTCTGCCCCAGAGTCGATTAAGGCAGAACTGGCAACCGATGAAGCGGACCAATGAAGCATGACTGGAAGTGACGTGCAAGACCTGGAAGGGGTTTTCCGTGTGATGGCGCTCGCCAGTAACCCTCCGCTTACCGACGAGCGCTGGCTTTTACTGGACACTCAGAGACAAAGTGATTAGCGGCTGCACAGTACATGCACAAACGGTTAGCGATCCTTCTCTCCCGCTCCTTAGGAGAGATGCGTAGGCCTCCCAACTGCATGGGCTCGGGCTCAGCTCGGGCGGTAACGGGGACAGCCATGACAGAAGAAGTGGAGGGGAAAGTTGTCTCCATGCGACGGGCTCTACGTCGTAGCTCGAATCGCTTCTCGACCCGAATGGCCAGGGCAATGAGGTCATCAAGTGAAGCGGGAACCTCCCGAATGAAAATCTCCTCCCTGATCTCAGGATTCAGGCCCTCCAGGAATCGGGCGATGAGAGCCGGCTCATTCCAGCCAGAGGTGGTAGAGAGAGTGCGAAACTCTATAGAGAAATCTGGAACAGAATTCCTGCCCTGACGAAGGACGGACAGCTGACGCGAAGCCTCGGCACCGTGAGCAGAACGGTCAAAGACCCGGATCATCTCCTCTTTGAACTGTGCAAAGCTGAGGACGCATTCCGAATCCGCCTGCCAGTTAGCCGTACCCCATTCACGAGCGCGGCCAGCGAGGAGAGAGATGACATATGCGACCCTCGCTTGTTCTCTGGCATAAGTCACCGGCTGAAGGGAGAAAACCACCTCACACTGGGTCAGGAAGGCACGACACTGAGTGGGCTCACCCGAATAGACAGGAGGGTTGTTTATTCGCGGCTCTGGCGGAACATGAGCGTCCGGTGAAGAGACCCGCGGCTGGCGGATATGATGGACCTGCTGCGAGAGGTCTGACATCTGAGCAGCAAGTGTCTCAACCGCATGTCTGGCAGCGGTAATGTCCTCCTCGTGCCGTCCTAGAAGGGCACCCTGTTGCTCGACGGCTGCTTGAAAGGGACCGGCTGCTTGGAAAGGGCTGCTACCCGCTGAGTCCATGTCTGGTCAGATTGTTCTGTTGTGGAAATGAAGGACTCAAATGCAGGAACTAGCAGAAAAATGTTCTCAATTTAATGAAGCTGACCACAGGCAAAAAACGGCATCAACACAAACACAGATGAACAGAAAAATATCCAGATGGCTGGCAAAGGGTTAACTCAAAGTCCTCTGTGGCAGAGTAAAACGAAAGTGGCAGCAAGGCTTCTCAGGGCAGCCGGTACAGGTGAAGGCGAGACCAGAGGCAAACGTACACCCCTCACAGGTACTTCATAAGCACCACACTCGCCAGAGTTCTGTAATAGCACACGATAAAGGATGCAGGGTAATTCCAATGAAGCAACAGACAGCACAGATGACGATAAACTCTAGACAGGACACGACACGACACGACACGGCAGGACAGGGAAAAATATTTAGCGTAACAGCTCAGCTTGTAATACAAGTTAACACTGAATTAACAATCTGACAATGAGACAAAGGCAGAGCACGATAGATAAAGCCAAAGTTAATGAGAGAAGATGAGAGACAGGTGGAGAGAGGAGAGAGTGGAAACAGCTGCGGCTGTAGGTAATGAGAGCGGCTAATGAGTGAGTGAATGTGTGTGTGTGTGTGTATGTAAAAGAATGAAGAGAAAGAGAGAGAAAGAAACTAGATCATAACACTTTTGTTTCTTCAGCTGTCAATCAATCCTTCTCACATACGGCCCCGCTAAATAAAAAAGTGCCTTGCAATTTCTAAATCAATATATTGTTTTATGTGATTGTACACACATACACAGTAAAATATAATTCACAGCTAAAATAAAAAGTTTTAAAGAAAAGAAAAGAAAATTAAACAAAATATTTAAAAGAAAAATAGACAAAACAAATATAATAAACTAGCCAGTTTAAAAGAAACCGTTTAAATATAAGCCGTAAAATATGAACAAAGATGAACCCCTGTGCAATCATGAAAACGCTTGAGAAAAAAGGAGGGTCTTTAATAAGGACTTAAAACTAGAAATGGAGGGTGCCATCCTAATTTCTAAAGGCAGAGAGTTCCATAAGCAAGGACGGCCACAGAAAAGGCACGCTCTCCTCTGCGCTTAAGTCATACATGAGGGACCTGGTCAGATGAGCGAAGATTTCTAATAGGAGAGTAGAGATTAAGAAGTTCAGATAGATAGAGAGGAGCGGTATTATAAAGACTTATAGACAAAGAGTAGAATCTTAAAATCGATCCTCTGAGAAATCGGCAGCCAATGTAAAGATTTGAGAATGGTAGTGATGTGTTCCTAATTGTGGGAACTAGATAGATATCTGGCAGCAGCATTTTGAACTAGCTGGAGGCGCTGATTTGAGTTTTAGATATACCATAATATAAAGAGTTGCAGTAATCTAAGGGAGAGGTTATAAATTCATGAACAGCCATTTCTAGAGTCTTAGGGGTGAGAAAGTGTTTAACTTTGGAGAGAAGCCGCAGCTGGTAAAAGCTAGACCCATTTACTGAAGAGATGTGTTTGTCAAATTTTAAGTGCTGATCAATAAAGATGCCAAGATTCTGCACTCGTGAAGAACTAAAAACAGATAAACTCTGATGCTTGAGGACTGAGGGTTCTATTGCCTTTCCTTCATTTAAGAATAGGACATTTTGTGCCAGCCATAATTTGACCTCTTCTAAGCATTTTAGAAGAGATTAAATTGCTGATTGATTATTTTTTCTGATTGGTAAATAGATTTGGGTGTCGTCTGCATAGAAATGAAAGGATACACCATGTTTCCGGAAAATCAAACCCAGGGGTAGCATATATAACGATAATAGAGAAGGAGCTAATATAGAGCCTTAAACCACGCATCAACTTTTCTCTCAAAAATACAAACATGTACACTGAAAAAAAATCCTTTCAATTTACGTAATTTTAATGTGTACATCGGTCCCACATAATCCGATTGCGTAAAACCAACATAATTTTCCTCATTTAATTTTTATGTGTCAGACCAAAACATTTTAATTGTTTTAAGTAGTCTAATATAAATATGTTGACTCAAAGTGCTATTTCTCTTTACTATAACACATTTATTTTGTAATGTTTAAGTAATTTTATTATGTAAGGGGACTAGATTTTCATCTGTAATTCCAACATGCTTTTTTAATGCTTATATTATGGGATTATGTAACTCTAAAGCAATTTCATTATGTCTCTGGCACCAGAATAATCACCCATAATTATCCAAATGTTATTTATTTATTTTTTAAATACAAAATACATTTGCATTGGCATAAAAAGCAAAGAGTTTTGAACAAATGTTTAGTGATATTTAGGCCAACCACTGCTTTCAGATCATCAATTCATTTAAATCACTACACATTAATTCATTAACAGTCAATAACTATTACAACAATCAGCACATGCAGTACATACAAAGGGGCAATTTCCCAGACAGGTTGTAGATTAAGCCATGACTAGGCTCTAGTTATATTAGAATATTTTTTACAAAAAAAGTTTACAAACAAACCTACCTTACAAAAACAACACTGGAGTACATCTTGAGACAAAACAATGGCACTGATATATGTCAAGATAGGTCAGTACAATATGTTTTCAAATTAAGGCATCACAAAAGTCTGGGACTAGGAAAAGCCCCATCTGTAAAACTGACCCAAATGTTTAAAATAGTTACTATCACAGTAGATTTAGAAGTGCTAAAGCACAAACACTGCATTCCAAAGAGACATGCAAATCAGTAAGTACTATTATTTTTTAAATGGATTTACAAACTTAAAAATATCAATCCTTAAGAAAGTCAGAGCTACAGCATTTGTATAAACTGTTAATCAAAGATTCAACAAAAACAAAATACAACAACCATTTCCAAAATCTAGGAGCAGCAAACTGTTGATTTTTTAATAAGAGAAAACACTTAAAACAGATAAATAAAAAGAACATAAATGAGCAGCACAGTCTTTCTGATCCTTTCACTGAAAGAAACTGTTCGTTAAAGTTACGCTCAATGCAATTCCATTAAAATCTTTTGGATTTCCTCAAAAATAAAGCGGAGATCAGGATAGCTCAGGTTTAAGGCATACATCAGCTCAAGGATTATACAAAGATCCTCTTCTTCAAGAAGCATGTTGTTTGAGAGCACAAATCCCAACATTGGTGTCTTCAAATGACCACACTGATGCTGACTTCATCCATGCCCTGTACAAAACAGACCAATTTAGTTAAAGAAACAGAAAAAAGTTACTGTTACAATAAAAGTGTCATTGGAAATTAGTACAATGCAAACAAATATAAATGTAAGTATACAGACCCATGTGCATTGCCACAGCATGTTACAATTGGTTACAAATATATGGGTTACAAAGCAAGGCAGCTGCACTGTCCACTGCTCCAGGTGTGTGTGCGCGTTTACTACACTGGAATGAGTTAAACAAAGAGGCCACATTTCGAGTGTGTGCTACCACACCTGACAATCACAGCAAAAGTGAATTCTCATTTTCTCGCTTTCATGTTGTTGCAGACCTGTGTAGGTGTCTTTGTTCTGATGAACACGGGGGAGGACATTTATTTTGGGGAATGTTTGCAACCAAACTGTTCATGAGCCCCATTCACTTCAATAGTATTATTTTTCCCCTCTATGGAAGTGAATGGGGCTTATGATTTGGGTACAAACATTCCTCAAAACATCTTCCTTAGTGTTTATCAGAACAGAGACATTTATACAGGTTTGTAACAACATGATAGGGAGTAAGTGATGAGAATTTTTATTTTTGGGTGAACTACCCCTTTAAATCTTCCCAGGTGTTTTAATGACCCTTGTGCCAAAAGATGTAACTAAAACATAATACATTTTCTGTACTTCCAACAAGGTATACACATTTTTAAGTATATGAATCAATTTTTCTTACTTCTGTCATTTGATCATTAATTTATTGCAGTCTTTTTGCTAGCTGTCCTCCTTTCTGATAGAAGATTTTCGTCAGGTTTTTGGATTGGAGGTCCAGGTGACACAGGAACATTAGACAGTAGTGATTCTTTTAAATTCAGCATTTATCTGAAAACAGATTAACCATTGTATATTTGAGTACTGCGAGTCAAAGAATAATACATGTAACTGTTATATTAGTTACAAAAATAAGATTTAGCTCCTAACAGCAGTAAAACAGTGATAGGAATGACTTACCAATGCTTTTGAGTGTGTGCAAGGATGATGGACCTATAAGAGGAAATATTCAGAGGTGAAATCAAACATAACCTCAAATGATGAAGGTCACACATACACAGAGCAATAATTAAATAAGTATTATATCTGTCATAGGACGCAATTTTGGACAAAATTAGATCTTAAAACAACAAGGTTCTCTTCTGAAAACGTCAGCTTTAAGGTGTGGCACTATAAAGCAATTTTTTCAGTTAATATACCAGACGTCACGCGAGACATTTAAAAAAGCTTTTTCTAATAGAATCAAGTGTTGCTCGTGGGGTAGCGAAGTCATGAATAACTGACGCATGTCTGTTCATCTGATTAAGCAGACAGTTTGTTTAAAACGCAATGTCATTATTAATGTAGTCAATTGATATCATCTGGTAAATTACTTACATGGATAACGTTAACGTACTCTGGACAGAATAACGTTTGGTTAGCGTTTTATTTGTCCTGAACAGTTTCCATAGAACAGCTGAGTAAAAAGTGCCTCAAAAGTCAACTCAAAGCTGACAGTTTTCAACTCGGATAAAACTACCAAACGTGAAATAACGTTATACAGCTGACATTTTTAAAACGCTGTTTTTCTTTATGAGCCTTACACTTACTGACTGACTGACTGTAACGTTAACTTACTCCACCAACCTCCTCCAAACAAATTTTTACTACAATATTGTAAAAAAACTGTCTATCTAGTGAAGATGTATCACGTATAAAGTGAACATAAATAAATAATAGAACTTAACGTGGTGTCCGTCTGAGAGAGTTCTTCTGACTGACTGCTGCTGAGTCTTCATTTTGGCGCCCAAAACAAACAATGTTTATTCTTCTTTTATGGCAGTTGACGTCCTTTTCATTGAGCGTTACTGCCACCTTCTGCTCAGGAGGTGCCATTTTGTGTGCAAACTCAATTTTATTGCTTTAAGTATTCAATTCAATCAATTTTAATCAATGTGAGAATAATGTGTTCATTTTACATTCAAACAAAACATTTTCATCCTAATCAATTAAATTATGTTTACACAAGGAATATAAATATTTTGTGTTGCATATACATGTTTATTTTATTTAAATTCAAAGACCCACCAAGTCCATTATTTTCAGTGTACGTACATGTAGCTCATATAATATTGTAGCCCAGTTTGTGCTGAACGCAGTGTTATGAGGCTTTTGCCATTATTATGTTTTAAAGCAACTGAAAAAAGACCAAAAGGAAGAGCATGTCAGAACCTCTCCCAGTGTCCCAAAATGGTTGGACCCTAGAGGGTTAATGTCTCTACACAAAGTCAAACTAAGTGTCAGTAAGGGAACAATTCATGTACATATGTACCCTCTTTTCTTGTCATGTTTGATAATATTTGCCTGAGATACAACTTTTTAAAAATCTGGAACCTGAAGGTGTAAAAAATCTTTTTTTTCTCTTGGACGATGATCTTTATTAATATCCTAATGATTTTTAGAATTTAAACATCGATAATTTTGACCCAAATAATGCATTGTTTGCTATTGCTACAAATATACCCATGGGACTTATAACTGGTTTTGTGGTCCACTGTCACAAATATGAGCGAAAGGCCAGTAACTTTCTCACACATTTCCTAGTAAATGAATGTACACTTAAATCCATCAGTTGAGTCTTAATTCTTTCTGCAGGATTACATTTTAGGGGGGTTGGTAATACTCAGAGTTCTATAATTATCACCAAACATCTTGGATTTACAGTATTTTTTTCTGCCACATACAAATTTGGTAACAGCACCCCCTATTGTTGATTTGGCTCACACACTCCCTTATGAAGTCACTGGCTACGTATTGTTTATCCATATTATGTCTATAAAAATACAGCTATTTCAGCATCAAGGTCAGTTGCATTTGGCAGCTTCAGGCCAGTTAAATTTTTAGGATGCCTTTTTTTCTATACATACTCCTGCTTTTCCCTCACCTGAATGCAACAGCAGAAAACACTCTTTGCCGAATGATGGGAGATCCAAAATACGCGATGCTGTCCAAAGATGGAGACATAAATATTAGAGCAATATTTCCAGTCCACCCTAAAGAAACATTATCTTCATTTGAGTTTAGAAAAACTCAGCTTTTATCATGCTCTAGGTTTGTTACATTGAAAACTTTATAAACACTGCAGTAGATAATGTTTATAAAACAAATTCATGTTTTTAACCTATTTGTTTAATGTTTTTACAGTGTGAGTGTAAGAGATTTTCGGCTGGCTCAAATCATGATTTTTGCAATTGAAGAAATTAATAGAAATGAAAGTTTGCTCCCAAATGTTTCTATTGGCTATAGAATCTACGATAACTGTTCATCAAGACTGTCTTCTATGAGTGCAATTATGACAGTGATAAATAGTCAGGAGTTTGCAGCTGGAGAAAGATGCAATAAACGGTCTCCTATACATGCTATCATAGGAGAAACAGAATCTTCTGCCACTGTGATTCTTTCAAGAACAACAGGACCTTTTAAAATTCCAGTGGTAAGAAGCAAGAAGAGTAAATGTTTGAAGTATTGACTTTTTAACATAAAACAGTTTCCTCATTTTATGTGAATTTCTTTTTCAGATAAGTCACTTATCTGCATGTGAGTGTCTCAGTAAAAGGAAAGATTACCCTTCTTTCTTCAGGACTATTGCTAGTGATTATGATTATTACCAGGGCAGTGCACTTGCAGTCTTGGTAAAGAACTTAGGTTGGACTTGGGTTGGAGCTGTGAACAGTGACAATGACTATGGAAACAGTGGAATGGATATTTTTCTGAAAACAGCTAAGAAGGAGGGGATTTGTGTAGAGTACTCTGTAAAATTCTACCGAACAGAGCCCGAAAAACTCCAAAAAGCTATAAATACAATGAAACAAGGCACAACAAAAGTGGTTGTTGCATATGATTCATTTATTGAGATGGGATTATTAATTGATCAACTGAGCATTCAAAACATTACAGGCCTCCAAATGATTGGAGTGTTTGGATGGATAACTTCAACGAATTTGATAACTCTTGAAACTTTTCATGTGATGGGAGGGTCACTGGGACTTGCATTAAAAAAGATCAATATTGAAGGGTTTTTGGATTTTGTTAGTAAATCATTTTGGGAAACAACGTTTCCATGCTCACATAGAGATGGTAATTATTCTCAAACTAAATTAAATTGCAACCAATACCAAGATCTACTTGTTATAAGAAATTATCATAAAGATCTGTTTGAACATAGATATTTAAGCAATGTTTACAAAGCAGTATATGCTGTGGCTTATGCACTACACGGTCTGCTAAAGTGCACAGGACAAGAAGTCTGTGAAAAAGCCCAGACAATACAACCACAGCAGGTAAACAAAAAGAGAATTTTGGGGAAAGGCAGGGGTTTGGGGAATTTTTTTGTTTGATTTTGTGTCAAACTGATGCAATAATAACAATGTTGCAATCTGTCTTATAACTAGGTGGTTAACTCTCTGAAAAAGGTCAATTTTACTGTAAAGTTTGGTGATCGTGTGTGGTTTGACAGCACTGGTGGTGTAGTAGGTCAATATGAAGTTGTGAATTGGCAGCAGGAGTCAGATGGGTCATTTCAGTTTAAACCAGTGTGTTACTATGATGCCTCACTGACCCCTGACCAGCGCTTTTTCATTAACACTGAAAACATAATCTGGCCTGGACAGCAGCTGGAGGTAAATGAAGAATCCGTTTTTCAAAAGGGATTTTGAAAATATAAAGTTTTTTTATATAAAGTTACAGTTAAACGAAAGTGAAGTATACTTGTATAATAGCTGAAAAGTATACAGCAATATAAGACTGATTCGACATGAACACCTCATAATCATTTACAAAAGAAGCATTTAATTAATTTCTGGGTAAACAGGAAATACTTTCTCTTTAACAGACAAAGCTTTACAATGCATAATTTTTATAATATTAGCAAGCAAAAATAAATAAACTAATATAATAATAATAATAATAAATATAAATACAGGTATTTTTGTATTTTTATTTATAGTTTCTATGTAGAAGCCAAGGTCTGTGTGCAGTAAGAGTTGTCCTCAAGGCACTAGGAAGGCTGTACAGAAAGGAAGACCTGTCTGCTTTTATGACTGTATTACATGTGCAGATGAAGAAATCAGTAATGAGACAGGTAAATCTCAGACCAGAACAAAGATCTTATTTTATAAGTGGAGTTAAAAAATGAATATTTTTCTGTTTATCTATCGTTTGTCTCTAACTTAACTAATCATAATCTTTTCTTTTAGACTCAAATAATTGCCAGCAGTGTCCAGGGGAATACTGGTCTAATACTGAGAACACTGAATGTGTGTTAAAGGCTGTAGAGTTTCTGTCATTCAATATTTGCACCTAAATGTTACATCATCCTGTTTAAGCCTGAACAAAACACAAAGCAACATTTGAGAAATAAACATTGTTAAATTAACATTTCAGTGATCTTTATTGATCTAAATAACAAATAATACTGATGTGATTTTTCGGATATTCACTAAAAATTTTACAAATAAACTTAATTACTACACAAACAAACCAATCAAACAAACAAACTGTTATACTAAATAGATTATAATGCAACTGTTTGTTAAATCAAGCTAAAAACTCTATTGCACACTAACAGTAGTTTGTTAAAAAACTGAATTCAATTAGGGAAAACTATAATGTTATTCATGTAACCCTGATTTCCTATAATATTGGGAGCGAGCATTGCATGGCTGACACTATAGGGATAATGCCATCACTTCGTGCTTATAACAGACTTCGCTTGAGAATAGGAACTAAATGGGACCCCATTTAACTCCCTGGGGTCCAAAAACGCGGCGCCACGTTTTGATGTGTTTTCTCCTTATCATAGTAGAATCAACCTAAAATACTGTATCATTACTAATTATACACTTACGTGTTTGACATCATTTGAAACTGTCAAGGGTCTTCTTTAATTTGTGTACATTCACAATAACAACAAATCTTTTTGTTTTTGTCAAATAAAGAAAATAAACAGGGTGCGCATTCAGACATTTCTGTCTCCGCCAGCTGTCTTACAAAATGTTACAAAAATCAGTTGAAACTCCGCGAATACTCGTCACATAAACATAATACACATAACCATACGCCGCTCTTGGCCTAGGGACCGTTGCTGTTGTTAGGGCCAGATCCCAAACACAAAGGGGTGGTTTTCCGGACAGGGATAAGCTTAAGTCACGACTAGGCCTTAGTTTATTTAGGAAATATAACTACTTTTAACAAATATGCCTTACTAAAAACATTACTTTGGGCATTTTGAAGCAAAACAAAGGGCACTGATGTTTTTTAAGATATGTGAGTGCAAGTTGTTTTCAGTTTGAACAGCTCTTACATTTATTTTAGTCTAATACTTGTCTATCCTTGTCCAGGAAACCACCCTGTAGGGTCTGTAGAGAAAGCATGTAAGTCGCTTGCAGGTCTGCCTGTTCGAGTGGCTCAAAGAGAGTACTGCATAGTGCCAAGACGGATCCAAGACAGGACCATGCAGGGTCACGGAGGGTTTAGTCTTTGGGCACCTCTGAGCAATCTAATGATACAATAGTGTTTCCCAATAGACTGGCCAGCTACTGGAGCATGATTGGTTGCTCTAGCTGCCACATAAATACTAAGTGTAGAAGGTGCGCAGCCACCATCCAGCAGCTCCTGTAGAAAGAAGAGGATGTGCTCCACGCCACAGCCTGTGAGATTTAAGCTCTTTGCTGTACACCAGTCAGAGAAGATTTTGTGCATAAAAGCACCTTGTAAAATGGGCCCTAGCTGCTGTTATAGTGTATGGTACTCATCATGAGAGGCATAAAGGTTGCCGTCGATAGGCAATACAGTACATGTAGATTCCACATTTCTGGCTGGGGATGCCAGATTGTCCCTTTTGCTTGAGAAAGAAGATCTTTCCTCAGCGGTATCCACCATGGCACTGATTTCGGCATCTGCTTCTGGTTGGGGATCCATGGCTAGTTTGTCAAAAGGAAGCAGTCAGCAACACTGCGCATTTGTCATCCCTGATCCTGCTAAGAATCTGCGTCAGCAGAACTACAAGGGGAACGCATACAGGGGCACGCAGTAGCCACGTCTGTGACAGAGAAATACTTTAGGCAGCATGTGTTCTCCTCCGATGCAAACAGGTTGATTTCCGCTGGACCAAAGATGTTCCAGATCATCTTAAATGTTTGAGGGTGAATTCTCCACTCTCCAGTTGGTGCGCTGTTGCGAGAAAGCCCGTGTTGGCCATGTCTTGAACGTGCATCACTCTGATAGAGCAGAGGTCCCCAACCACCAGGTCGGGACCCATTACTGGGTCATGGACAAGTTGCCACTGGCTCGCCAGAATGTCCTGAAAAAATGTGTATAGAGTTCCGGGGGATGACGTGACAGGAAACTAGGCACCCCACCATTTTGGCAGAATTCGGCAGATTGGCAGACTGTTGTGGTAAAGGCGGCTAATCATGGTCGATAACTGTTGTGCACCAGGTTGCAAAAATAAACGAGGGAAAAAAAGGTACATAATTTTACCGCATTCCTAAAGATGCGAAGAGGCGAGCTAAGTAGATCAGCACCATCAAAAGAACCAGAAGCAAGCAAAACCAGACTGAAAGATGGAACCCCCCAGCTGTTAGATTCCACTTGTGCAGCGATCACTTCATTCGCTATCTGCGAAAGCCATCCCTCCAAGGTGAATATATCAAAGTTTCTTAACCTGTTCAACCTCACTTCCAAGGACTTTAAAATTATGAATCAAAAAGTTTTCGCACAATTCACTGTAGATTTAACCCTCTGGGATCCGACCATTTTAGAACACTGGCAGAGGTTCTGACATGCTTTTACATTTGGTCTTTTTTCAGTTGCTTTAAAACATAATAATGGCAGGTGTCTCATACCACTGCATTCACCACAAACTGGGCTAAAATATTATATGAGCTACATGTATGTACATATTTGTATTTTTGAGAGAAAAATGTTTAAGCATGGTTTTTGAAAAAGCAACTTTTTAAATCACTGATATAATTCCACAAAACCCATACTAAACATTTTTTAACAAGACTTTTCTAAACAGAATCTAGTAGGCTAGAGTTTTTTCTTTAAAATGGTGTGAAAATCATCCTGCCTACTCATTCACATAAAACAATATATTGATTTAGAAATTGTAAGACACTTTTTGTTTAGAGGGGCCGTATGCAAGAAGGATTGATTGCCAGACACCTTAACCCTGTCAATGGTGGTCTGCTCAACCCCAGTGTAGCAGTGCCCGATTAAGTCATGCGAACAATCACGCAGGGCTACAGACTACAGTCCCCGCTTTTCAACGGTACTCTCTTCTCTCTCACACAGAGGAGAATTCCGGGGGGTCACGTGATGCAGGTGGAGGGGAAAGACGTGCTCTAGTGAGCTCCTCTGAGTAGCTATATTATTAATCAAGAATCCTACATTAATCCTACATTAATCTCCCTAGTTGCTATTTTTGGATGCACTAAGGAACTTGCCCGGTAATATTGTTCATGGCAGAACACAATTTGCGTCGAAAAGGACGAAAAGCTCGACTAATTAGCAACACTCTCGAAGCTAACGATCCTGAACCACTCACGCTAATCTTACCCAGCATGGCCGAAGATGTGGAAGGTGAAATATCGTTACAGACTCTTTGGAAAGAGATTAAAACCAGCAAAGAGGAAATTAGCAAACAAATGGACAAGATACCAATGATATTAAGGCAAAACTGACCCGTATTGAAACTTCTATGTCAACTCTATCAGAACAGTTGATCGAGGTTGAAACTAGAGTGAGTGCCACAGAGGACGACCTGAGAGACACTCGTTCGACAGTTACACGCTTGGAGAAGGACGTCTCCTATCTTAAAGATAAAGTGCAAGACTTGGAGAACAGAACCAGGAGGTCTAATATCCGGATTGTAAACCTGCCAGAAAAATCCGAGGGTAGCAATGTGGTCTCATTTCTGGAATGTGTCATCCCGGAGATCCTCTGCGTTGAGAACTTCACATCTCCTCTGATAATCGAGAGGGCTCACAGAATGGGAAAAATTGCGTCGGATAGGACGGCCCCAAGGATAATCTTGGCGAAACTCCTGAATTTCAGAGATAAGCAGAAAATCCTCCAACTTGCGCGAGAGAGAAAAGAGGTTTTCCTCGACAAACGCCGCATTCACTTTTTTCCTGATTTCAGCGCGGAGCTCCAGAACACTCGCAATGCCTACACCGAGGTGAAACGAATGTTGAGAGATCGGGAAATTGAATACTCTTTTGTATACCCTTCTAAGCTTCGGATCATGTACATGGGCAAAACAAAGTTTTTTTCAACTCCACTTGAGGTTAAGAACTTTATTGACTCTTATACCAAAGATGCAGAGGCTGCTACTACGGAATGAGATCTGATATGAGATGCTAGGACTCTAGAGGCTTTCATACAAAGGATATTCTGTGAGTTAAAGTTATTACTTTAAAAAAAAAAAAATTTTAATATATCCTTGACCAAAGGTAACAACAAATATTATTTTTTATTGTAGTCAGATCACAAGTGAATTTAGCAATTGCCTGCTTATACTATGAAGTGCACTTTTAGTTTGCAATATAGTTAAATACTTGAATTATTAACTTCACCTTTAGTTCAATGATTGCACTTAATTATTGTATTAATAGAAGCTATGAATATTTGGTCAATTACAATTTAATTTTGTCTTTACTTACTTAGTTCTGAATATGGAATTTTACCATGATATGTGGGATATTAGTTATTTAAATATGGCTAAGTCAGCGTCAGCTACAGTTTAGTAGCAAAGATGTCACTAAGGCTAAACTTGCCTTTTTTCTTTTATTTTCTTTTTTCTCAATTTTGAAAGTAATAAGTTTGGGTGTTTTTTGTTTTTCTTTTTTTTTCTTTTTTTCTTGCAACGAGACGCATGTTATGCAATGGTGTTATGTAAAAATATTATTATTTGTGTATTGGAGATTGTTCTGTTATTTTTAAGACAATGATAAATGGATAAGTTCATTTGTGTATCATGGAACGTTAGGGGACTAAACAATCCGGTAAAACGAAAGAAAGTATTGTCATATCTGAAAAGAGTTAATACGGATATAGCTTTTATTCAGGAGACCCATCTAACGGATCAGGAACATAGAAAACTCAAGAGGGAATGGATTGGTCAGGTCTATTTTTCATCATTCTCTTCCAGCAGTCAAGGGGTAGCAATATTAATTCATAAAAAAATACAATTTAACTTGAATAGTATATACTCTGATACTGCTGGTAGATATGTAATTGCTGAATGTGAATTGAATGGGGAACATATTACTTTGGTAAATGTCTATGGCCCAAACCATGATGATCCTATCTTTTTTAGCAAACTTATATTACGATTAGCTACTGTTAAGGGCAGTTGTATTGTAGGTGGTGATTTTAACCTAGTGTTGGACCCTCTTAAGGATAGATCATCAAAAAAAAAAACTATTAAATTAAAAGCAGCAACCATTCTGAGCCAAGGGATGATTGATTTGGGGCTGTATGATGTATGGCGCAATCTACATCCAGACCAAACAGATTATTCATGTTACTCAAATGTTCATAATGTCTACTCAAGAATAGATTTTTTCCTAGCATCACAATCATTGGCTTATCAAGTAAAAGACTGTATATACCTTCCTGCATCAATCTCTGATCATAACCCTGTTAAGTTAATATGGGCACCAATATCGACTATATCTTATTCTAAAAAATGGAGATTTAAAACCTATATGCTGAAAGATCCAGACTTTATTCAATTTATGACTGGCCATATTCAGATATTTCTTGAATCCAATTCAAATTCAGCCTCACATTCAATTATATGGGAGGCACTTAAAGCTTTTATGAGAGGACATATTCTTTCATATGGGGCTTACAAACAAAAAGAAAAGAGAGCCGTCATAATAGATGTAGAAAAAGAAATACGATCCTTGGAAATAGAGCATTCTTTGACCAATAATGATAGATGTTTAGCACAACTTAAGCAAAAACGGGTCCTGTATAATAATTTGTGCACCCAGAAGGTGGAATCTACAATGGCAAGAACTAAATATCATTATTATGAATTTGGAGATAAGACTAGTAGATTATTAGCTTGGCAAATAAAAAAAGAAGAATCAGAGCGTTATATTCATTCAATATTATTAGATGATGGCAGATCTATAAAAGATCCTATAGAAATTAATATCTTATTTAAGGATTATTATGAAACATTATATAAAACTGATCATAGTCAAGGAAACGCTGATGCTAAGAAATTTTTAGATAAAATACAGCTACCAAAAATTGATGATGAAGATAACGAAGTATTGAATTCTGACATAACTGAGAATGAAGTACTAAAAGCTATTAATGCTTTAGGAAACAACAAGGCCCCTGGACCAGACGGCTTTCCAATTGAATATTATAAATCTTTTTCAAATATGTTAATAACTCCTCTAACAAACATGATTAAAGAATCACTTGAGAGAGGCTCACTCCCACACTCATTGGAATTGGCCACAATAACCTTATTTCCTAAGCCAGGGAAAGATAGGCAAAAATATGGGTCATATAGGCCACTAAGCCTACTCGATGCGGACTATAAAGTTATAACTAAGTTGCTTGCCTTAAGACTAGAAACTGTTATACCCAAACTAATACATCCAGATCAGACAGGTTTCGTTAAGAATAGGCAAGGCTCTGATAACATTAGAAGATTATTACATATTATCAATATTGCAAAAAAACAAAAAATATCAATGTTTATTTTGTCTATGGATGCCGAAAAGGCTTTCGATAGAATTGAGCCTACTTTTCTTTTTGCTACGCTAGAAGCTATGAGTTTTGGGTCTAGATTTATTGGTCATGTAAAAACTATATTTAATTCTCCTAAAGCACAGATTAGTACCAATGGTATTATATCAAACATCTTTAATTTGTCTAGAGGCTGTAGACAAGGATGCCCTATATCACCATTATTATTTGCCCTGGCTGTTGAACCTCTCGCTACTGCCATAAGATCTAATACTGAAATAAAGGGAATTAAAATTGGGACTATTGAACACAAACTATCTCTATATGCTGATGATTTGTTAGTATATCTAACTAAACCACAATTTTCTATTCCCCCTTTACTACACATACTTAAGGAATATAGTGATACATCTGGCTATAAATTAAACTATGATAAAAGTGAAGCTCTCCCTATTAATATATCAGAAGAGTTAAAATATATAGTAAAACCACTGACACTGTGTGCTAATGGGTTTAAATATTTAGGTATTCATATTGACTTAACTCATGATAATATGTTTAAAAAAAATTATTTAACACTAATGGAGAGAGTAAAAAATGACTTGCATAAATGGAAGGGATTACCCTTATCATTAATCGGTAGAGTCAATGTTGTAAAAATGAACATTTTGCCTAAATATCTATATAAATTTCCCCCCTTAAAGATTATTCCTTTTTTGGTGTCTAGAAGTGATTTAGTTACATTTACTAAAAATACATTAATAGTACATACTTTTTCTGCATGGTTAGAATCTCATAAGTTATGCTGTCCTAGCATCGTTCCTATTAGATACTTACCACTTTGGGAAAACCCTATTATACCTCATGGCATTGTTGATAATTCCTTAAAAGCATGGGTAAATAATGGTATAAAGATATTAAAAGACCTGTATCACAATGATTATTTTATGAGCTTTGAATTACTATCCAAGACATATAAATTATCAAAACATAGTTTTTTCAAATATCTGCAAGTTAGACACTGGGTAAAAGAGATCACTTCCCAGACTTTTCCTAAGTTCCCTATCAAAAGCTTTACTCGATGCTGCGCTGCTAAGCGCTATGGGGAAACGTCTTTATCGTTGACCAGCTGAATATAGGGCCCTATTTTAACGATCTAAGCGCATTGTCTAAAGCGCACAACGCAACGTCTAAATGGGCGTGTCCGAATCCACTTTTGCTAATTTAACGACGGGAAAAATGGTTTTTGCGCTGAACGCATGGTCGAAAAGGGTTGGTCCTATTTTAATGGGAGTATTTTGGGCGTAACGTGCAGTAAACCAATGAGAGACTCAGCTCCCATCCCCTTTAAAAGCAAGTTGCGCTGGCGCTATGTCTAATCCCTATTTAGACGACGGACTTTGTAAACTGAAAAACTAAGCGGAGGTAGAAGATCCCCAGTTGAAGATTAATGTTAAATAATTGTGTTGTTTTTCCACTTGTATTGAAATTGTTATTTTTTTGTTAAAACCTTTAAAACCCGTTTTCTTTTAGTCATGGAAGTAAAAAGCAGGCTTTTAATTGCTTTAAATGTATGGCTATCCAATATCATCAAAACATAATTTACAAGTATCTAAGATAAGGTTTGTACTCTAAAAATACTTTATTTGTAACAAACAGGAGATAAAGAATTTACAAACGGCTCTCCGCACGTTTCAGCACTTTGGACAGCAAAGAGTTTTTTTTAAGCATTACTTACAAATGTTTCTCATCTCACCATATCCACAGGTACAGAGTCATCATATACAATAAATCCGTGAGGTAGCATTAAAAAAAAACATTTAAAAACAGATGCATTTGTTTAAAGCAAAGCTTTTATTTACTTACCAGGCTGCAGGTGAAGCTGCTCTTTGCGCCTTCTAACGTCTCATGATAAGTCCTCAATTATGTCCAAGAGACTCAATAATAATCTTTTACATTCAATCCTTTAATCTTTCATATTTAAAAGCATTTTTGTGCTGCTGGGCATTCATGTACTTTGTCATAAGCAAACCCGCGTTGTCCTCCCGTTTATAGGCGCATATTAATGCGCTCTTTAAATAACATAAAACATATTGCGCCATTGACTTTAGACTTTAGACCAGGTTTTTGTTGGTCAATGGCGTAGTCTATTTTAGTTGCCTCAAAATAGCAACGCGCCAACAATGCGCCTGAACACGCCTCGTTTTCAGACCAGAACGCCCATGGGCGCAAAAGGGGGCGCAAATGCATTTGCTATTTAAACAACGCAGCGCTAAACGTGAAAATTAGGGTGGAAACTAGCGAAAGACACTTGCGTCGCGCATTGCGCTGCATTGCGCCGGGTGTAAGATAGAGCCCATAGTGTGCAAACACGTCAATGAAATTGACCCGGAGGTTTTCCAGCATAATGTTAAAGGCCCTCTGTCTTCAATGTTAAAGGCCCCCCGTGCAGGGTTTTTAGCATTCCCCTAAGAGGAAATAATAAAATTAATACCATTATCAGAGAGTCTGGCAGCGTGGAAACTACTGCCAGCCGTTTCTGCTTGGGTAATAAGCACAGTACACTTAGGATACAAGCCAATTTATTCGTCGTCCTCCGCACTTCAATGGCGTGATATTCACTTCCGTGAGACCGGAACGAACGCACGTGCTGTTGCAAGAAATACAAACTCTACTGATGAAAGGGGCCATAGAACATGTTCCCCTTCCAGAGAGAAGGCTTTTACAGCAGATACTTCTTGGTTCTTACAGTCTGCCTAGCTTTATCACCCCGCACACACACAAAATGTATGGATGCAGCACTGGCTCCATTGAGACTCCGGGGCATCCGCATTTTAAATTACATGGATGATTGGCTAATACTAGCAAAATCGCGATAGGTGGCGCTCCAACACAAAAACATTGTGTTAGCACATCTACTTTTTCTAGGGTTGAGACTCAACGCCAAGAAAAGCGTTCTTTCTCATGCCCAGAGAATGACTTATTTAGGGATAGTCTGGGATTCGATTACGATGCGGGCAAATTTGTCTCCCGCACGAATCGAGGCCATTCAGCATACCCTGAGCAGAGTCAGGCTAGGCCAGGATCTCACTGTGAAATAATATCAGAGGATATTAGGGTTTATGGCATCAGCATCCACGGTGATTCCTTTGGGGCTGTTGCATATGACGCCGTTTCAGAGCCGGAGGGTTTCATCCAAGGGCCAACCCTCAAAGGCTGATTAAAGTGATGCGCCACGGGCTTCATACACTAACTATGTGGATAAGACCCCGGTTTGTTGCCTTGGGTCCCACGCTATGAGCGACTTGTCATCGCAAACTGCTAATGACAGACGCCTCCCTGACGGGCTGGGGTGCGACCTTAGATGGTCGTCCAGCTCAAGGGGAATGGGAGGGTCATCAGCTCGGTTGGCACATTAATTGCCTAGAGCTGACGGCTGTATTTCTGGCCCTGAAATATTTTCTCCGCCAAATGAGAAGCTGTCATGTCCTAGTGCGGGTGGACAACACAGCGACAGTCTCATACTTAAGTCACCAGGGAGGTCGGCGCTCGCGCAATCTGAACAAGATAGCGAGGCAGATTTTTATCTGGGCTCAGGACAAGTTCCTGTCACTCAGAACAGTGTACATCCCAGAAAACCTATATGTAGGAGCAGATTTACTGTCCAGGCAGACATTATCGACTGGGGATTGGAAACCCCACCCAGACATAGTGTCTCGGAGATGGACCTGATTTTACAGAGAGAAAGTGGACCTCTTGGCCTCTTTTCAGATAGCGCAATGTCTCCTTTACTTCTCTCTGAGTTCCCCAGCCCCCCCCTGGGTCTGGACGCAATGGCGCACACATGGCCGGACAAACGCCTTTATGCGTTTCCTCCAGTGGCGCTGCTCCCGCAGGTTCTAGCCAGAGTTCGCCAGCAAGGCTCTTGCCTCTTTCTGATAGCACCGCGTTGGCTGAACAGAGTATGGTTTTTTAGAGATAATATCTCTCCTCAACGGCTCGCCATGGGCAAGTCCGGAGAGGAGGGGCGTTCTGTCTCATGATAATGCATCTCAGGCCCGACCTGTGGAATCTCCATGTTTGGCTCCTAAAGGTACCAACTGAGGGACACAGGTTTGTCGCCTGATGTTACTGACACTATTTTGAGTGCTAGGGCTCCTTCCACTAGAAAGAATTATGCCTTTAAATAGGGTGTCTTTGAAGCATGGTGCATGACACATAATGCAGATCCTCTTAACTGCCAGTTTGCTACAGTTCTGAGTTTTCTGCAGGAAAGCTGTCAGCAGCTTATGCCCATCCACTCTCAGGTTTTATGTGGCCGCTTTTTCGGCTTGCCACGCTTTGGTGGACGGGGCGCCGCTCGGGAGGCATCCAACGATTGAGGCCTACAGCAAGAACTAAGATTCCTTCGTGGGACCTAGCTATAGTCCTTGAGGGTCTGGTTCAGACCTCCTTTTGAACCTCTAGAGTCAGCGTCTGATAGACTTCTGACACTAAAAATGGTTGTTCTAATGGCGTTAACTTCTTTAAAAAGAATTGGGGTTATGCAGGCTCTGGCGATCTCGCCATCCTGTCTAGATTTTGCCCCAGGAATGGTGAAGTTGATTTTACATCCTTATCTTGATTACCTGCGTAAGGTTCCCTTTTCGACTGCACATCCGGTCATTCTTGAGACTTTCTGCCCTCCGCCGTTCACCACGCCGGAGCAGGAGTTATACCACAGATTGTGTCCAGTCCGTGCTCTTCAGACTTATGTCCACCGCACTAGCCAGTGGCGTAAGTCAGAGCAGTTGTTTGTCTGTTTTGGGGGCCGCAACAGAGGTGCTGCGGCCACCAGGCAGTCCATATCACATTGGGTTAGGGATGCCATTGCTCTTGCCTTTGAGGCGCGCTGTCAAGTCTCGCCAGCAGGTCTGAGAGCTCACTCCACCAGGGGAGTAGCCTCTTCTACTGCTTTAGTAAAAGGGGCCTCCTTGCAGAGCGTTTGTGATGCGGCAGGCTGGTCCTCTCCGCATACATTCATAAGATTTTATAGCTTGGATGCTCATGTCACTCCAGGATCTCCTGTCCTCGAGTCAACATCTCAAGCTGATGTCTATGCCATTTGTCCATAAAAGGGGTATCCCCCACTGCTACTTTTAGTAAGGGGTGCCTCCTTACAGAGCGTTTGTGATGCGGCGGGCTGGTCCTCTCCGCATACATTCATAAGATTTTATAGCTTGGATGCTCATGTCACTCCAGGGTCTCATGTCCTCGAGTCAACATCTCAAGCTGCTGTCTAAACCATTTTTCCATAAAGGGGTATTCCCCACTGCTATTTATTAGGAAGGGGTGCCTTCTTATAGATGTTTGTGAGGCGGCAGGAGCATCCTTTCCGCACACATCCA
This sequence comes from Misgurnus anguillicaudatus, assembly GCF_027580225.2. NCBI lineage: Eukaryota > Metazoa > Chordata > Actinopteri > Cypriniformes > Cobitidae > Misgurnus > Misgurnus anguillicaudatus. Next base: position 15,997,739 of record NC_073351.2, read on the forward strand.
CTATTTTTAGCTTGGCTGTTTATGTCTGAGATTTCTTTGCGGTCCTTGTGCACACACTTACACATCCGTAAGGGGTCCAGACATCTCCAAGCACGGCAGCGTGGGTATTGTCGTTCCCCATAGCGCTTAGCAGCGCAGCATCGAGTAAAGCTTTTGATAGGGAACGGAGGGGTTACTTGACTGTAACCTTGTTCCCTGAAAAAGCGGAACGAGATGCTGCGCTGTCTTGCCGTACAGTAGATGTCCCAGGACTGGTCTTCAAACAAAAGATCTGATGACACAGCTGTTGCTCATCTATTTTATAGCCTCGCATCGGCTGCGCTGTGATGTCGTCATCAACCGAGGCTATATACCTCCGGGTCAATTTCATTGACGTGTTTGCACACTATATTCAGCTGGTCAACGATAAAGACGTTTCCCCATAGCGCTTAGCAGCGCAGCATCTCGTTCCGCTTTTTCAGGGAACAAGGTTACAGTCAAGTAACCCCTCCGATTCCTATATCATCACCATTGGAAAATATTATGATGAATAAAAATGTCTCCACTCCAAGAGGCATCGTTTCTAAAGGATATAGCACAATAACAACTAATTTTATGCCATTCGATAATGCAGGTTTGAAGCAGAGATGGGAAACAGACCTTAATTGTAAATATGACCTGGAAGAATGGGAGAATGTCATGGAAAATATGCAGACTTTTTTAATATGTTCTAAACATAGACAAATACAATTCAATATCTTGCATCGAACATATTTTACTCCTCATAAACTTAATTTGTTAAATAATAGTAAATCTTCTAAATGTCAAAGGTGTAAAACATCTGAAGGCACCTTGCTTCATATGCTTTGGAACTGTCCTGTACTGAATGATTTTTGGGAATACATAATTGGTAATACTTCAAAGATTATAGGTATCCAAATGAGTAAAGATCCTAGAATTTGGATATTAGGAGATATTGATTTAATAGGTTGTTCTCATCATAAAAAGTACTTTTCACTCTTAGCAGGAACTGCCGGAAAAAAATGTATATTAGTGAACTGGAAGTCGATTCAACCCCCATCTAGACAGCAAGGGACGAATGAACTTCTTTCATATTGCACCCCCGAGAAAATTCTTTTTAATGTTAGGAAATCTCCTAAGACCTTTGAAAAAATCTGGAACTCTTTTCTGGAACATTTACCTTCACTTACTGCAAATGAAAATTAATATTATTAATGTTTTTTTTTCTTCTTTTCTTTTTTTTCCCTTTTCTTTTTTTTTTTTTTTTGTGTGTGTGTTTTTTTTTTTGTATAAGAAAAAAAAATTGAAGATTATGATGTTATGTGTATATGTTCTTTTCATGCAATCTTCAAGAAAATAAAGCCTTAAAAAAAAAAAAAATAAATAAATAAAAAAGAGGAGAATTCCGCTCACATTCTGACAGAGGAAATCTCCTCTCTCCTAATAAAGAATAAAGGGAGCGATTCAGGTGGTGCCCTCGATCTGATAAATTAGGGGTTTTATTCTTGTTATTTCCCGGTTCCAAAGAAGGACGGCTCTCTCCGCCCCACCTTAGACCTCTGAGTGTTGAACAAACATTAAAGGAAATACAATTTCAGAATGTTAACTCACTGCTCTCTGGCCTGAGCCATAAAACAGAACAACTGGTTCACCTCAGTCGATATGAAGGATGTTTTTCACATACTGTAAGCATTTATCCGCCTCACAGGAAGTTTCTGTATTTCACATATCAGAACATATGTTACGAAATCACAGTTCTTCCTTTCTGTCTTTCTCTCAGCCCTCAGACGTTCTGTCTGTGCGTGGAGGCGGCCCTTGCCCCTCTTATTCTGAGGTTGGAACTGTACTCTGTCTCCATGCGAGCACGTCTTTCTCAGGAGCACCTCTGCGCTTTAATGAATTGTGTGTCACACTTCAGAGAGGGGGAGAGAGTGCAGTATCGTTCATGCCTCAGATTACAGGGTCTTATGGCATCAGCTATTCAGGTTTTGCCCCTGGGTCTCCTAAGAATGAGACCATTCATAAAATGGGTTTTGTCACAACATTTCAGCCCGTTACGCGATCTCTGTCGTGGTGTCACAGTGACGTGCACCTGTTTGGCAGCCCTGCACTGCTGGAGGAATGCAGACATTTACGCACAGGGGCTGTGGCCAAACAGTCTCCGTTCAGGTCACATACATTATTTTGGAAAGCTCTGCATTATTTTCTGCTACATCTGCAGGGGCATCATGTGCTCGTTCACTGTGACAATACCACAGCGGTGGCATACATCAATTGCCAGGGCGGTGTGCGCTCATTGAAACTCCACAATCTAGCAGCTATTTCTGCTTGTCACGTAGGCTTTGATGGCTCTACTGTCGGGCAGCATCCTTTAATCTACAGATTTATGAAGGGTGCCCGTCGTTCTTTGCCAGTCATCAGGAAATTTGTCCCTGAATGGGACCTCTCCATGCTGCTGAACGCCCTGTCTCAATACCCCTTTGACCCCTAGGGTGATATTTCATTGAAGCTGCTGTCTTTTATGGTGGATCTGCTCTTGGCACTGACATCAGCGAAACGTGTTAGTGAACTGCATGCACTTTCTGTACACCCTTCGTGCACTAAATTCTCTCTGAGTTAAAAAAGTTTAAGGTTTTTCTTAAACCTAATCCGGCTTTTATGCCTAACTGCTTCCCTGCATTCCCATCAGAGGCGCTGGAGCTGTCCGCTTTTCACCCTCCACCTTTTTCCTCTGCAGAGGATCAGAGGCTTAAAGGAATAGTCTACTCATTTTCAATATTAAAATATGTTATTACCTTAAAGAGTAACTAAACCCCTGGTCAGAGCCTGGGCGCAGTAACACCCTCCCTCTCCCATTATGAGAGGGAGAAGGGGAGCGGACTTTTCAGGCGAGTCGAAGTACTCCCAAAAGTGCTATTACGCCATAAAATATAGTTCCTCTTTTAAATCCGCTTAGAAAAGTGCTACGTTTTATTTTGTACCACCAAACTTGCTCGTATAACTACTCGTCTTAAATAGGAAAAACGTTGATGTGTTTGGTCACTTCTAACTTTATCTCTAAATGGTACCATTGAATGAATGGGGCTAAGCTAAATGCTATCGAAGCGTCGCAGCGCGCTCCAGCGCTTACGTGCACGGACACAGATGATAGAGGGATGTATCAACAATTCTTAGTTAAGGTAATAACATATTTTAATATTGAAAATGAGTAGACTATTCCTTTAATGCTCTGTGTCCTGTTCGTGCATTACAGATGTATATCAACAGGACTAGGGTTTTCCGGAAGAGTAACCAGCTCTTTATATCCCCTCACAGAGGGAATCCCGTATCTTAGCAACGCCTCTCACATTGGCTTGTGGATGCGATTGCCTTGGCATACGATTCGAAGGAAGTGCAACCACCAGGGGATATTAGAGCTCATTCTACGAGAGGTGTGGCCACCTCTTGGGCTTTGTTTAGGGTAATGTCACTGCCGGACATCTGCTCTGCTGCGAGCTGGGCTTCTCCCCACACATTTGTGCACATTCCGTTTTGTGTGTAGGGTTATCATAGCCCCTCACTGCTGTATGCCTTTTTCTTTACTGTTGTCATTATAGTAGGAACAAAGCGCTTACGGGCTTTCGAGCATGCATTCACATTCCTGGCCGAGTTTGTCTTTTGCATTATTGGGTTTTTACTGCTGTGTGCTTTTTACATATTTTCTGCCTTGTATGCGCACACAGCTACTTGTGTGTGTGCAATGAGGTACATATTATGGGACGTGTCGGGCACTGCCCCCTGGGGGGTGACCGTCCCTTTTTTGTATTGGCTGTCATACCTCGCTGCGAGTGTGTTGGGCAATTGGGGGGCTGTCCATGTTTCTCCTATAGGTGGATCTCAAACACGAGATGATGAAAGAGAACAATAGGTTACTTTCGTTACCCCAGTTTTCTGAAACATCGAGTGGAGAGATCCACAAGCTTTGACCCGCTTGCCGCACTAGAAGCGAATACACCTACTGAGGAGCAGCAGCGTGGATTAGCCTTATATGCCATCAGGTAAGAGGGTGTGGTCTTACCTGGCATTGGCTGCGGCTTCTGTCTCTCTAGCCAGACTTGGTGCAATTGGATGCTTCTGTAGAGGTCAGGTACGGATGCCCTTCCCATAGGTGAATCTCTCCACTAGATGTTTCAGAGAACCAGGATTACGAAAGTAACCTATTGTTTCACAGACATAGACAGAGAAAATGATGTTACCTACCTTGACAAGATTGTGAGCATATCTTGCGCACTTACAAATGTGTCTGAATCTGTGGTGGCCTTCCAGTGATGGGATGTACAGTAAATTGAACTGATGTGACTGGCTACAGATTTGCTCAACCAGGAAATAAACTTTTTTGAAAGGTTAGGGTCATGTCGCATGGCACAGGTTGCTCATTGTCTTCTGTTTTGGATTCAGCAGTGATTAAGGTCTCTGCAAGCTATTCATGTCCTGGGCGACCTCAACTATGCAGCGGATGCACTCTCATAACTCTGTTCAGCCTGTGACAAAATGGAGACTCCATCCTCTAGAAATCAAACTGATCTGGGAAACATTCAGGGAAGCCCTTGTGGACCTGTTTGCTTCCTGCGGCTGCACCCATTCCCCCTGTGGTACTGCTTGTCTGAGGTTCCCCTCAGCAAGGATGCAATGTTACACAGTTGGCACAAGGGTCCATGCAAGTAAGCATTTCCCCCATTGCCTTATTGCACAGACACTGTGCAAGGTCTGGAAGGAGGAGCGTGTCAATTTGAATGCCCAGCCAGAACTGGTTCTCAAAGCTTATGTTTAGCTCCTCCCTGGCAAATTTCTCTGTGCCAGGACCTTCTTACTCAGGGGCAGGGCATGATCTGGCACATGAGACCAAAGCTCTGGAATGTCAATGTCTGGCTTTTGGATGGGACACGGATGGGGTCCGATCACCTGCCATGATAAGTATCGTCACACTTCTTATCATGTACTGGTGTTCTTTCCTTGAGGGAGTCCCACAGAGATGTACCACTGGAACTGTGCAGCCCCTACTGCAACAGGGTTTAGAGAGGCACCTCTCACCCTACACCTTGAAGGTGCACAAATTGGCCATAGCTGCACATCATGACACCATAAAAGGGAGGTCCATAGGGCAATATAGCCTTGTAATCAGGTACCTCAGAGCAGCTAGAAGGTTGACTCATCAATAGTGAGTTTGGGTGATGGTTGGGTGTACCACTAATTTAATGTCTGTCCCAAATCTGGTACTTGTCTCTTTCCAGGTAAGCCTATGTACCTGTGCTCAGTGCTGCATATGTGGCAATTCCCCCTTGGGTAACCTAATATGTTGTGTTCTCCACTGTCAGGTTTCACCATAGGTAAAGCCTGTCTTGCCCTAGACAGACTTACCTCCGTCCACCGCTGTGGTTAGCCTCCCTCTCATAGGATAGGGTCCCTCCCAGGAGGTTTTTGTATGTGCACTATCATACATATATGCATATACTTTTTTATGTGGCCTTAGTAGTACTTTCCATCCAGTGAGATGGGGAATGCTTCCATGCTAGGCGAGATACTGTAAACATAACCTTTTTTTGGTTAGTCCCTGCTCCCACCAGACAGGGAGGACAGTGATATTTTTCTTAAGCTGGAAGGAGTGTTCACTTCGCTGTAACTAGTAGCACAGTTCAAGCTCTGTAGGGTTTGGCCCTTTACACAATGTCAAAGTAAGTGTCAATAAGGGAACAATTCAGGTACACATTAATCTCTTTTCTAGTAATGTTTGATAATATTTGCCCGAGATACAACTATTTGAAAATCTGGAATCTGAAGGTGTAAAAAAATTTTTTTCTTGGAACATGATCTTTATTTAATATCCTAATGATTTTTTAGCATTTAAATATTAATAATTTTGACCCATATAATGTATCGTTTCCTATTGCTACAAATATACCCATGGGACTTATAACTGGTTTTGTGGTCCACTGTCACAAATATGAGCAAAAGGCCAGTAACTTTCTCACAAATTTCCTAAAAAACACACAGTAAATCCATCAGTTGAGTCTTGGGGGACAGGTTTGGTATTTTACACTTAAAGCCCTGTTTTCAGATTGTTTATGATGAAATAGAACGGTTTTGACTGAAATTTCAACATATGCGGCTGCCCAGAGAATTTTCGTGTGTTTCTTGTATCACCTTCCACCTCTATAATGGCTTTGTAGGTGCACAGAAACAATCCTTCCTAAAATGCATTAAACTTTCGTTTACAAAGACATGAAACTCACCAAGTGGTCTGGGGTGTTCACTTATATGCTCACACAAAAATCGCTGCAAAAGATGCTTTCCAACAGGTGTTTTAGCATTCGTTGTAAACTTGTAGACCTATTTTTCCAAACGCCTCACACCCGTATATTCTTCCGCTGAGATCTTAAATAATAGACACTCCAGCCCAGTTGGTGGCGATAATCCGCCTTTGCCAATTGCAAGAATACAAACGGGTTCCAGGCGCGGAATACTGTACCTCACAGCACATCTAATACAAGTCAATAGAGTTGGCAAAAACGACGATAAAACCTGTTGGAATGCGTCTTTTGCAGCAATTTTTGTGTGAGCATATCAGTGAACTACCCTGACCACTCGGTGAGTTTCACGTCTTTGTAAATGAAAGTTTAATGCATTTTAGGAAGAATTGTTCCTGTGCACCTATAAACCCACTATAGAGGTTAAAGGTGATACAAGAAACACCCGAAAATTCTCGGGGCAGCCGCATATGTCGAAATTTCAGTCAAAACCATTCTTTTTCATCATAAACAATCTGAAAATAGGGCTGTAAATGTAAAATACCGAACTTGTCCTTTAATTCTTTCTGCAGAATTACATTTTAGGGGGGTTGGTAATACTCACAAAGCATCTTGGATATACAATATTTCTTTCTGCCACATAAAAATTTGTTAACAGCACCACCTATTGTTGATTTGGCTTACACACTCCCTTATGAGGTCACTGGATACGTATTGTTTATCCATATTATGACTATAAAAATACTGCTATTTCAGCATCAAGGTCAGTTGCATTTGGCAGCTTCAGGCCAGTTAAATTTTTAGGATGCCTTTTTTTCTATACGTACTCCTGCTTTTCCCTCACCTGAATGCAACAGCAGAAAACACTCTTTGCCGAATGATGGGAGATCCAAAATACGCGATGCTGTCCAAAGATGGAGACATAAATATTGGAGCAATATTTCCAGTCCACACTAAAGAAACATTACCTTCATTTGAGTTTAGAAAAAAACCTCAGCTTTTATCATGCTCTAGGTTTGTTACATTGAAAACTTTATAAACACTGCAGTAGATAATGTTTATAAAACAAATTCATGTTTTTAACCTATTTGTTTAATGTTTTTACAGTGTGAGTGTAAGAGATTTTCGGCTGGCTCAAATCATGATTTTTGCAATTGAAGAAATTAATAGAAATGAAAGTTTGCTCCCAAATGTTTCTATTGGCTATAGAATCTATGATAGCTGTTCATCAAGACTGTCTTCTATGAGTGCAATTATGACAGTGATGAATAGTCAGGAGTTTGCAGCTGGAGAAAGATGCAATAAACAGTCTCCTATACATGCTATCATAGGAGAAACAGAATCTTCTGCCACTGTGATTCTTTCAAGAACAACAGGACCTTTTAAAATTCCAGTGGTAAGAAGCAAGAAGAGTAAATGTTTGAAGCATTGACTTTTTAACATAAAACAGTTTCATTATTTTATGTGAATTTCTTTTTCAGATAAGTCACTCATCTGCATGTGAGTGTCTCAGTAACAGGAAAGATTACCCTTCTTTCTTCAGGACTATTGCTAGTGATTATTACCAGGGCAGTGCACTTGCAGTCTTGGTAAAGAACTTAGGTTGGACTTGGGTTGGAGCTGTGAACAGTGACAATGACTATGGAAACAGTGGAATGGATATTTTTCTGAAAACAGCTAAGAAGGAGGGGATTTGTGTAGAGTACTCTGTAAAATTCTACCGAACAGAGCCCGAAAAACTCCAAAAAGCTATAAATACAATGAAACAAGGCACAGCAAAAGTGATTGTTGCATACGTTTCATTTATTGAGATGGGATTATTAATTGATCAACTGAGCATTCAGAACATTACAGGCCTCCAAATGATTGGAGTGTTTGGATGGATAACTTCAACGAATTTGATAACTCCTGAAACTTTTCATGTGATGGGAGGGTCACTGGGACTTGCATTAAAAAAGATCAATATTGAAGGGTTTTTGGATTTTGTTAATAAATCATTTTGGGAAACAGCTTTTCCATGCTCACATAGAGATGGTAATTATTCTCAAACTAAATTAAATTGCAACCAATACCAAGATCTACTTGTTATAAGAAATTACCATGAAGATCTGTCTGAACATAGATATTCAAGCAATGTTTACAAAGCAGTATATGCTGTGGCTTATGCACTACATGATCTGCTAAAGTGCAGAGGACAAGAAGTCTGTGAAAAAGCCCAGATAATACAACCACAGCAGGTAAACAAAAAGAAAATTTAGGGGAAATGCAGGGGTTTTGGGAGTTTTTTTTATTTTGTGTCAAACTGATGCAATAATAACAAGGTTCCAATCTGTCTTATAACTAGGTGGTTAACTCTCTGAAAAAGGTCAATTTTACTGTAAAGTTTGGTGATCGTGTATGGTTTGACAGCACTGGTGGTGTAGTAGGCCAATATGAAGTTGTGAATTGGCAGCAGGACTCAGATGGGTCATTTCAGTTTAAACCAGTGGGTTACTATGATGCCTCACTGCCCCCTGACCAGCGCTTTTTCATTAACACTGAAAACATAATCTGGGCTGGACAGCAGCTGGAGGTAAATGAAGAATCTGTTTTTTTCAAAAGGTTTTGTTGAAACTGGGGAAACTAAATAAACAAATATATAAAGTTAAACGAAGGTGAAGTATACTTGTATAATAGATGAAAAGCACACACACACACACACACACACACACACACACATATACTGATTTGACATGAAAAACTCATAATCCTTTACAAAAGAAACATTGAATTAATTTCTGGGTGAACAGGAAAATATATTGCCAAAATGTCTTCCCTTTGAAGGCATTTGGTGGCTTTTCATGCAAGAACACATTGGCATATGCTTTCAATTATGTTTTTTTAATTGAATATACAGGCATTTTTTGAATTTTTTTGTATTTTGTTTCTATGAAGAAGCCAAGGTCTGTGTGCAGTGAAACTTGTCCTCCAGGCACTAGGAAGGCTGTACAGAAAGGAAGACCTGTTTGCTGTTATGACTGTATTACATGTGCAGATGGAGAAATCAGTAATGAGACAGGTAAATCTAAGCCCAGACCAAAGATCTTATTTTATAAGTGAAGTAAATAATGGAATATTTTTTCTGTTTATCTATTGTTTGTCTGTAATTTAACTAATCATAATCTTTTTTTTCAGATTCAAATAACTGCCAGCAGTGTCCAGGGGAATACTGGTCTAATACTGAGAACACTGAATGTGTGTTAAAGGCTGTAGAGTTTCTGTCATTCACAGAAGTTATGAGTATAGTGTTAGTCTTTTTCGCTCTGTTTGGAGTAGGAATAACTGTACTGGTGGCCATCCTGTTTTACAGTAAGAAGGACACTCCCATAGTAAAAGCCAATAACTCTGAGCTGAGCTTCCTGTTGCTCTTCTCACTGACTCTGTGTTTTCTCTGTTCACTTACTTTCATTGGTCGCCCCACTGAGTGGTCCTGTATGTTGCGTCACACAGCATTTGGGATCACTTTTGTCCTCTGTATCTCCTGTGTTCTGGGGAAAACAATAGTGGTGCTAATGGCATTCAAGGCCACACTTCCAGGAAGTAATGTCATGAAATGGTTTGGGCCTGCACAACAGAGACTCAGTGTTTTTGCCTTTACACTTATACAAGTTCTTATATGTGTGCTTTGGCTAACAATATCTCCTCCTTTTCCCTATAAAAATATGAAACATTATAAGGAGAAGATTATTCTTGAATGCAGTCTGGGTTCTACTATAGGTTTCTGGGCTGTGTTGGGTTATATTGGCCTACTGGCTCTCCTGTGCTTCATTCTGGCTTTTCTGGCCCGGACGCTGCCTGATAACTTCAATGAAGCTAAATTCATCACATTTAGTATGTTCATATTCTGTGCTGTATGGATCACATTTATCCCAGCTTATGTCAGTTCACCTGGAAAATTTACTGTAGCTGTGGAGATTTTTGCCATTTTAGCATCAAGCTTTGGTTTACTATTTTGCATATTTGCACCCAAATGTTACATCATCCTGTTTAAGCCTGAACAAAACACAAAGCAACATTTAATGGTTAAAACCCAAACTAAGTCCTACTGAGAAATAAACATTGTTAAATTAACATTTCAGTGATTTTTATTGATCTAAATAACAAATATTACTGATGTGATTTTTTCAGAAATTCACCAACATTTTTTACAAATAAACTAAATTACTACACAAACAAACTAATCAATTAAACTGTTATACTAAACAGATTTTAATGCAACTGTTGGTTAAATCAAGCTAAAGGGCTCTCTCTTACACCCGGCGCAATGCAGCCATTGACCAACAAAACCTGGTTCAAAGTCTAAAGTCAATGGCGCAATTGTTATGGCGTTTTTTTGTTATTTAAAGAGCACATTAGTAATATGCGCCTATAAACGGGAGGACAAAGCGGGTTTGCTTATCACATAGTCCGTGAATGCGCAGCAGCACAAAAAGCTTTAAAATATGAAAGATTAAAGGATTGTATGTAAAAGATTATTATTGAGTCTCTGCGCAACACTGCGCATTTGTCATCCCTGATCCTGCCGAGGCTCTGCGGCAGCAGAACTACAGGGGGAAACCCATACAGAGGGCGAAGTAGCCACGTCTGTGACAGAGAAATACTTTGGGCAGCATGTGTTTTCCTCTGATGCAAACAGGTCGATTTCCACTCGACTGAAGATGGTCCAGTTTATCTTAAATGTTTGAGGGTGAATTCTCCTCTATCCAGTTGGCAGGCTGTTGCGAGAAAGCATGTCCACACCCGTGTTGGCTATGTCTGGAATGTGCATCGCCCTGATAGAGCAGAGGTCCCAAACCACCGGGTCACAACCCAGTACGGGGTCATGGACAAGTTGCCACCTGGTTGCAAGAACATCCTGAAAAAATTGTGTAATGGCTAGGTAATAGCTTAATCGGGTATTTTGTCCTTTAATGATGGCTTCAGAGTTGAACGTATTTACGTATTTACAGGATGTGTGAGGTACATTTGTAAATGATTCATAAAGTAATACATCTGCAATTCTTAGATTGATTGTGTTTTAGAAGTATACTGTATGCTCAAACTCTTATTACAGCACTGTGATCACCAATGTACTGGTAGAAAGAGAGAGACAGAGAAAAGATGGTACAAAAGTGGAAATTATCGATGTCAGCTCTTAATAAAAAGTGTGCTTCACTTTTGAGGATCTGAGCGCGATCTTCTGAAACCAAAGTATGGAGCGTGCCGTGAAACCGAGGTGGTCTGCAAGGAAACTGTAGCGAGTAGCTAAACCGAAGCGAAAATAGTAAGAAAATAGGACAAAACAGTTGAGTAACCAATCCGTGAGAATGCCACGGAAAAAGACAGTCCGTAGCAGGGCCACGGAAAAATGCGGAGATCCGTGAGAATGCCACGGAAAAATGAGCACAAAATTCCGTGACTATGCCACGGAAATTCGTGAGATCAGGTTGAGAACTTTACAGCTTAATATATTTTAATGGATGAGTAACAAAAAAAACTCTCTCCCACAGTTGTCATGATGGGCAAAATTAGCTATACAGACCAAAAACAATTTTTTGTACCAGGCTGTAAACATATTTTTTTGTTGTTGTTCTAAACATGGGCATTTTAACATAGGGGTCTATAGGAATTGACTTCCTTTTGGATCCAGCCTCTAGTGGCCAGTCCATTAATTGCAGTTTAAATCACTTCCGAATTGGCTTCATGAGAGAGATGGGAAGGTTGTCCCTCGGTTAGTGCATGTTAACATGCAAAAGGTACAAATCCCAAAATAAACAATGATGCGAGGTATCGTTTCCAACGTAAATCTCTTTTCTTGGACTACAACAAACACACCGAGTGTAGGCAACAGTTTATTTGTGACGATAGAAACACGCTGGAAGCAGATGCAGGAAAAATGTAACACAGGTTTATTTTGAGACAGACAAACACCGGAACACAGAAACAATACAATGTCCAGATGATGGTAATGGTGATCTAAGGACTACGGTGGTAAGCGGGTGAAGGTGGTTGTAGTGGTCGTTGGTGGAGTGGGTCTGTAGTGAAGATAACCAAAGAGCGAAGACCGGAACATCCAACACGAAGATGACACAATAACAATCCACACGCGCTGTACAAACAATCCAAAACGATACAGAGATCAAACAATGAGCAAGGATCTGGCAGGAAACAGAGAGCAGAGTGAGTATATATGGAGAGCATGTAATGATGAGCAGCTGGAGTGAGACAATCAACACAGGTGAAGGGAATCGGGATAACGAGCACATGACATCACAGGTGAGTAAACACCATACACAAGACACGGAGGAAACATGTGCTGAGTCCCAATTCGCCTACTTATACTATAACCTTAAAGTATGTACTGTTTTTGTGAGGATGTACATACTTTTGAGTGTGTAGCAAAAGAGTATGCACGTTCTGGGACGTACTTCGATGACTTCATGCAACCTGAACGAGAACGTGGTTGCCTAGTAACGCACACCACGACTGTTAACAATATTTCATTCATTCTTATAACTTATGTCAAATATAATTTTATTTACTATTCCCATCTTTTTTTCTCATCGTTTTTTCACAATACATTTTACAATACATTGTGTTCTACCAAGTTGAGGAGTAAAGCAGAGCGTCATTAGAACCAAACACAGGTCGTTTGTGAGGCGGCTGGTTCTGACGTTCATGTGCAATGTGTGTAACGAAAGCTACTTATTTTAAAGTCAAAATATTAAAAAGTTTATAGTATAACTACCGTTTAACGTATTTTATACTTAATTTTATACTCAAAAATATAATAATAATAATATCGAATACTATTTAGGACGGATAGTATGCGAATTGGGACTCAGCAAGTTTGTTTGCCTACCGTGACAGTACCCCCTCCCCTAGGACGTCACCTGACAGGTACCCAACTCGGTGAGTAGCACAGTTTTGAAAATGAACGTTAAGTGTTGTTTTAATGACATGTTTGTGCATGGCCATTGACTTCCATTCTGAAGCAGTCAAGAGACGCTTCTAAATGAGTCAAAAACTCAAAAACAGTGTCCATCACTGTAGTTCATCCAAAACAAACCAGAAATGAGACTCAAAGTGTTAAATACCGGAATTATCCTTTAAGCGCAAATGTACGGACCCTCGGTCAATGCGGTGTCTTTAAGTAAAAGTGAGCCAGCAGCATTTGTGCTCCTGTAACTGTACAAAATATATGCCATACAGAAGGCATTGCATATTAATATATGGCATTTTCTCAGTAGGCCTATGTAAATTAATACATAGCAATACAAATATAGTATGAAAACAAATTAATCATTATTCAAATAAAGTTTCAGAGATAGCCTACATTTTAGTCATTTAAATATTCTCATCATTTCAGAACAAGCTAAGGCTACCATATCAACTTACATTGGGCTATATCATGTGTTCCTTTGGTCGAAAATATGTAAAAAAATATATATGTGGGTAAAAAATAATGAACAAAAACGTTTAAGCTCACTTGTTAAAGCAGAAGCTCCAATAATGTGAAAAACATGGTCTCCGCGTATGATCATCATGTTTAATGTAGTCTCCTGTTCGTTGACAATTTATTTTGCATTTATTATACGTGTATAAAGTGTAAAACAATAAATGCATATCTTATAGCCTATTAAACATGGACATTCCGTTGCTTTTTATTCTCTGTCGCGACAGCCCTTTTAATATCCATTCATTTATAAACTGTACTACAGCGACTTTGGCACAGCTTGGATTACACAAAAATTGCGACATTCTTTGTCCATCCTGTACTGTTTAAACCAGTGGTCTAATAATTTTTATATTTTTTATTACATATTTTAGTTGGCTTATTTTATGTTTAGATTGTAAATAATGATAAACATATTAACAAGTAAAGAAAAATCAACAGTATTACAAAGTAAAACAAAAAAGTTTTAATATCAAAAAGTAGCCCTCGTTTTATGCATTGTGGTAGCCCTTATAGCCTACACTCTCTCCTGTTTCCGCACACATCCAAAGCTGTGACCGGACATCACAAAAACACGTATGACAGGTTTTTCAGGCAAAGAAGCTGATGGTCGTCACTGAAAGGACCTGTCATATTTGTCATGATGTAGGTCACCGGAGTGTGTGTGTGTGCGCGAAACATAGCCAGTTATAGAGTTGTAGTCCAGATTTGAGGTAGCATTGCCACATTTGTCTTTCTTCTTCTGTGTTTTGTACATTCTGATGGGTCAACTTCAAGTGCATTGCCAGATCGTCTCGTTCACCCGCACCAACACTACGAATTTATACCGACAGCTCCCAAACTTTTTTGACGTGTTTAAAAATTATCGGGAGGTCGTAAGGTGCTCGTAACCTGCTCGGCTCGTAATTCCTCTCACACGGTGCGAGCCGCGACCATACGAGCATGAACGATTAAAAAAAAATTGCATGCGAGCTCCTACGACAACAAAAATCGCACCGTGTACGCCTGCCTTTAGTCTCTGGACCCACAGGCCAGAAACTCTGAACTTGTGGTCAATCTGGTTCAGTCTCTGTTGTCAAACTCTATACGAGGAGCGGTAAAATCTGAAGGAGAGATTCAGAAACTTGGTTGGTTTTCTGATGATTTGTTATTGTCTCTCTAAGTGGGAGACTTAGAGGTTGGGTGGTGTGTCTCTTAGCACATGGCCGAAGACTCAGAACAATGGGGTTTTTGGTTTGTCCTGTTACAATCTCTAGCACGCAGCTGGAGACTCAGAACTTAGGTTCCCTTACGAGGGAACTTCAACGCTTCATCAGAGCTGATGCTACGGGGAACACCTACAGCGTGAAGGCATCTGAGTATGTATATGAAATTCGACCAATGGCTGAGCATTACGTCATAGATGGAAGCCAGAGAGCATAAATATGGTGGAAAGGAACGCCCACTTAATCTTTTTTTTTTGCTTCAGCGGCTATCTGTGTGTGTATCAAGAGTGTTTGAATAGCTTAAAATGTGTGACCGAATAGTTTAACTGTGTGGTTGATAATAAAAGCAACTAAGAAATCAGAAACATTTTGGAACTGAGTACGGTCACGTCGCTCTTGTTCATTATGATAACTAACCTTTCAAAATGCTCTGTTGTTCCTCCTCTAGGTGTGGAAGCCTTTACTGCAGTTACTTCTCCTCAGTGAGAGGGACACGATCTTAGGAAGAGCGTCCACACAATAAGCTGTCAGAGCCCTTCCTACATGGACAACTCAGCCACACACCGTTCGGGCTGTGTCGTTGTTTTGACGAGTCAAGGCAATGACCACGTCTCTCGCTGCTGAAGTCCTGCATCCACTGAAGTGGTGTAACGTTAGTGTACTTTGACTGTGAAGGCTCTGCCTCGGGAGTGTTTGGAAGCACGCATTGCGGTCACTTCCAACCCAAACGGGAGCCCTATGCAATGTTTTACCTCTGAGGAGATAAATGTTGTAAGCACAGTCCTTCTCTGCATCCGCAATAAGGTGGTGTGCCGTTATCTATCTGCCTGGAGGGAGTCGGGAGCCCGTATGCCGGTTTTTCCCGCCCCGATCGGTAGCCCTTGCTTCCATGTTTGGCTGTGTCAGACGATGTTCACATGCTATTAAATGAGAAGTTAATCGAGGTTGTTTTTTGTGACACTGCTGGTTTTAATATGTATGAACCAGCAGATAAGAAAGAAATTATATCATCCAGCAAACTAGATGAGAGATTTCTTACAAAATGGGTGAAATCTCAACACCAGAGGCTTTCTTTCTTTCCTGATCTCCATTCTTATTGGAAAAGACCATTCTCTGACCATGTTTACAAAAGCACTTCAGCTAGCTTTTAAACATAAAAGGCTATATTTAGAGAATATTTTTTTGTTGCCATGAGTGGCTTCCTCCCTAAAGCCTCCAACATTTTCAAATATATATACATAGCTGCCAACTCTCACGCATTCACCGTGAGACTCACGCAATTGACCCCATTCTCACGCTCTCACGCCACACATCCATTTTCTCACGCAGGCTCGTGCCCACCATTGAGATTCCCATTGAGTTTAATAAAAGACATTAAATAATTTTATAAAAATACCTAACTGTAAATACTGTAAAACGCGTATCTCTATCTGGCGTGCCTCAAACAGCATAAAGCGCTCGTCAAAGTCGAAATGATGCGAAGGCGAATCAAATCAAAGAAGGTGGAGCTATTGTCTACAAATGCCGAAGCGCCAGCTACAAACTACAGAGAGCGAGTGCGCGGCTGCGCGATGGTGAAAGAGCAACGCACGATGTAAGTAGCTAAAGCAGTGCTCACATTATTGACACTTTTATATTTTAGCGTACCTTCACTGTCTTTTGCGTGCCACAACTTCTCATGTTGCTGGTACTTTGCTGCAAAGAGTCAAAGAGCATTTCACTTTATGTGGCGCTGCGCAGGAAGTTCGGCAGCGAGGACATCATAGTACCGCGAGAGCAAGTCGAAATGTTACAAAAGGGTCCGCCTTTACCTTAGCTCTCGCGTTACTCTGATGTCATACGCCGATCAGTCAGCACCGCACCAGTCGAACAACACACAAAGCGTCAAGGTCTGGATGAAAAGCAGAGACTTGCCCGGATTCCACGCACGCAGATACCCTCAGAAAAGAGCAATTTTAATCAACCATCACTCGCGTGTGTATGTTTGCAAGCAGTACAAGCCTGCGTGTTGTTTGCGGTGACAGGTTTTAATAAAAGAGAAAAAAGTCAATTTATATTTGACATCTATAAACAATAATATATACGAAATATAATTATATGGTCTTGACATACACATTATCTCTTGCTTTAGTTTAATATAAACTACTCATTTGGTTTATTTGATTGTGACAGTCCCTCTATCACCAATCACAAATCATCACTTTACGCTTCTCTTTCTCAGTGGATAAACTGAATCAAAGCTGCTGTCATCTGCAGTTATACATTTTACAGAGACCAGCATTCATTAGATTTTAAGAACTTTTTTGGCACTTTTATCAGAAGGAAAGCATAATAGAAGTATATAAAATAATAGTAATCTCAGGCATTTAAACTCAGTAAAAGCTTTTATTTCAATTTAATTTCTAAAATATGATTCGATTTGTATTGTGAACCATTTTAACGCAGTCTTTTCCAACTATTTAACACAG
Organism: Misgurnus anguillicaudatus; assembly: GCF_027580225.2. NCBI lineage: Eukaryota > Metazoa > Chordata > Actinopteri > Cypriniformes > Cobitidae > Misgurnus > Misgurnus anguillicaudatus. Next base: position 16,015,170 of record NC_073351.2, read on the forward strand.
AAATAGCTAAAATCCACACTATTATCAATTTGCAAATGGTTAGGACTTATATAAAAAATTATTACCACAACCCCCCCCCCCCCCCAAAAAAAAAATCTCACTCCAAGCTGAACTCAGAAGTTGGCAGCTCTGTATATATTTGTGTATAAACCCTAACAGGGTATGCCCTCCTGGGGAGTGTGGGATTTATCCGCCATTTATGGGTTCCCACAGCTCTCAGTGCCCTCCTGTATTAACTGTGAACACTCTGCCTCTCATAGTACAGAGCACGGTAAACTAGGTTACCTTGGTAAAAATTATAATAGCATGGGAAAACATTTTAAACATATCTCAATGGGTGTTATGCACAAACATTTAGGCTACATAGGGCTATTTTTAGAGCTTTTATTCAAAGGCTACACTGAACCGTCACAAAATTATGGTTCATGATGTTGACAGTCACTCACATTATGTCACAAATCAGATCCGAGGACTGGTTTTTGTCAATGGATTTTTCCTGCTCACAGAAACTCAGGTTTGCCTTTGGGGTCATGGCATACCAATATCAGCCTTCCCTTTGGCCTAGATTTAGCCCAGTCATCACAGATGGCAACACAGCATCAAGATGTTGTGCTTGCACATCTAAGGTACCTAGCTTTGAGACTGAACACCAAGAAAAGTATGTTAGTCCCAACACAGGTGATCACATTTTGAGGATAAAATGAACTCAACGACAATGCAGGCACAGATGTCTCCTGCTCATGTCATGTCCATTTTTCACAGAAGTGAATGAGATAAAGCTAGGTCAATTGCACACCAAGTGGTGCTTTTAAAAACTGGGTTTTTCCCTGAGGGGCAACCCTTTTTGCATGCCCAGGGTTACACAAACATGTCTTCGTACTCTAGAATATGGAACAATTTCGGGATTCTGTCTCAAGGCCTGAGGTTAGGTGTGGTCTGTCGCTGCATGACATTAATGACAGATGCAGCTCTCTTAAGCTGAGGATCAGCTATGGAACGCCAACAGGGCTAAAATGTCCAATCAGCTAAAATGCCAGGAAAAGTGTGCTTTTCACAAAATTCCTTGCAGGAAAAAATATTTTCTATAAATATATAAACATACAAATTATATCAAATTAAAGAACACACCCTCTGCTTTCAAACAAACAATAAACAAACAAACAAACAAACAAAATGGGGAAAAAACGTTTCATTATATATTTACTTTTTCCACTTAATTTAACCACTGAAATATGGATATTTCTCTTCAAAAATACAACATTTTGAGCAAAAAGCTTAAAAAATTGCGTTTTTTAAAGGAATTTATGTTAGAGATCAGACTCAGAATGACTATCAAACATAAAGGCATTTAAAATAAATCTTAAAATCTTTTTAACATACGTTTTTGATAAATTCGCATTTTTATTAGTTAAATATGAACTCATAAATGACGAGATAACTCGTCAATGGCGGTGAATGAGTTAATTACTTTTCCCTTAAAAAGTAAAGTAAGGGATTACTCTTATTTTTCTTGTAATCTAATTACAGTTATTCTGATGTAACTAAATACTGTGTATGGACTCTAAAACAATTATGTATACTATAATACAATAGTGGATTTAACATGGTTAATGAGTAATATTAGTAATAATATTAATGAGATTCTGGCTGTTTATTAATACTTAATAGCACATATTAATGCCTGATTCTGCAAAACCTTATTCTACGTCCTTTACCCTCCCCATTTCTACCAATAATTAAGATTAACAAATTTAGTATTAATTGTCAGGATTTGAACAGATGAACCCAATAGCGGACGATGAATGGGGTTAACAAAAGACTTTAATTATAAAACAAGACAAAAATAAAGCCCACGTGGGGGCAAAATCACACTGAACAAGAAACTTCCACAAATAGACAGAGTACACTAGAACTAAAGACTATAACAAACTAGACTGGAATAGATTCATCTAGATTTAAACACTAGACTTGGAACACACGACTTGAACTGACACAGACAGTACAAAATGAATCAGCACAGGACCATGGACACAAAGGGATTTAAATAGCAAAAACTAAACAAGATAACAAGGGAGTAACAGGTGATGGGAATAAACTAATGATTAAACAATTAACAGGGAGAACAAGGGGGCGGGGTCAGGAGACGAGACACCGAAGGCACATGACACTAAACACAAGATCATGAGCCTTCACACAAGACATGGGACTGTCAGAACCCAGCCATAATGACAAGACACAATATTAAACAGGATACAATGGCCGGACCCTGACAGTACCCTCTCCTTAAGGGACGCCACCTGGCGTCCCCAAGGGAACACACAAGACCAAGAACATGACAGATACTACAGGACAAGGATACAAACCAACCCATCCTCACCCCATGTCGTCAATATTTGACGACACTTGACCATTCGTCAATATGTGACGGGGAGGGTATACCTTTCGCGTCATTTTTTGACGAACTGGGGACTTCAATACTATTACGTCCGTTGCATTCTCTTTCCTATTTTCTTACCATTTTCGCGTCGGTTTAGGGTTAGATTTACATAATGACATCCCTACCCAAACCTAACTCTAACCCCAACGCCAGGTGACAACTGTTTCTAACCCCAACGCCAGGTGACAACTGTTTAATTTCGCGTACACTGTTTAATTTCGCGGACACCGTTTAATTTTGCGTAATCTAACCCTAAACCGACGCGAAAATGGTAAGAAAATAGGAAAGAGAATGCAACGGACATAATAGTATTGAAGTCCCCAGTTCGTCAAAAAATGACGCAAAAGGTATACCCTCCCCGTCACATATTGACGAATGGTCAAGTGTCGTCAAATATTGACGACATGGGGTGAGGATGTGTTGCACAAACACATACAAATTTAAGATAACAAAGTAGGTGCTGGAAAAAACAAGATAAAACAATGCAAAACTAAATCACACACATGAGTCCACTGGCTATACAAGACAAACAGTCCAAGGGGGTTTGGGCAGTGGTCGCTGTGGCTCATGCGCAGACGGCTGTGGCTCATGCGCAGACGGCTGTGGCTCATGCGCAGACGGCTGTGTTGGTGGCGTGGACTGCGTGGGCTCGGCCATCCCATGAGCTGAGGCAAACCGAACAGCAGCCAATCCGAGGATCGGACCGGACAAGGCAGCCAACCCCTCAAGGTCCGGATCGGACTCAACGGCGGCCCTCCAAAGTTCAGCAAAGAGCCGCACACAGATCCTCTCGGTCAGCCAATTTGGGACAGGGCGCACCGCGACTGGCAGCAGAACAGAAATAGGAGGTGTTGCAGCTGACCCCGACACCATCGCTGGGTTCAATTGTGGCTGATTCATTCTGTCAGGATTTGAACAGATGAACCCAATAGCGGACGATGAAGGGGTTAACAAAAGACTTTAATTATAAAACAAGACAAAAATAAAGCCCACGTGGGGGCAAAATCACACTGAACAAGAAACTTCCACAAATAGACAGAGTACACTAGAACTAAAGACTATAACAAACTAGACTGGACTAGATTCAACTAGATTTAAACACTAGACTTGGAACACACGACTTGAACTGACACAGACAGTACAAAATGAATCAGCACAGGACCATGGACACAAAGGGATTTAAATAGCAAAAACTAAACAAGATAACAAGGGAGGAACAGGTGATGGGAATAAACTAATGATTAAACAATTAACAGGGAGAACAAGGGGCGGGGTCAGGAGACGAGACACCGAAGGCACATGACTCTAAACACAAGATCATGAGCCTTCACATAAGACATGGGACTGTCAGAACCCAGCCATAATGACAAGACACAATATTAAACAGGATACAATGGCCGGACCCTGACATTAATAAGCAGTAGTTGGAGTATATTGTGGCAAAAGTAGTTAATAGATAGTTAATAGAGAGAATTGGACCCTAAAGTGGGACCAGAATAATTGATGTACTTTAATATATTATTTCTTCGAGCCATTTCAAGCCTATCCTTGTATCATGTACTAAATAGGACTTAGAAAGTAATTAGTAATAAGTAATTAAATACTTTTTGGAGAGAGTAATTTGTAAAGTAATCTAATTACATGATTGAAGATGTAATTATTAACTAGTAATTAATTACTTTTGAGCAACTTACCCAACACTGCCTAAGAATATGGAAAAATGCTGTGTTTCTGTCTAAAGGCATGGGGTTAGGTGTGGTCTGTCATCGCATGACATTAATGCCCCATAATATTGCAGGCTTTCAGCCCTCCACCATTCAAGGATTTTAGCCAGAGACACTTAGTTTGCTATGCCCAGTGCATGCACTTTATTGCAAGCAGACTTTAAGTAGATGGATAGGCAAGGCTATCCCATGTGGTTATGAAGCCTCTTGAGGGACATTCCTTTTACCGTCAGAGCGTATTCAACTCGAGGTATGGCAGCATATAGGGCCCTGTGGGCAGGGGTCTCAAGTAAGGATATCTGTGATGCAGCAGGCAGGTCCTCATGGCTCACTTTTGTACACTTCTGAGTTGGATCTCAACTCTACTCATGGGGATCATGTTCTTTGGTCTCAGTTGTGCTTTTAACACACATACAAACATTTGTAGTCTGGCGGATTTGGTATACCGTTCCCCATAGCGTCAGCTCTAATGCAGCGTTGAAGTTCCCTCGAAAGGGAATGTCTCAGGTTACGTATGTAACCCTTGTTTCCTGAGAAGGGAAAGAGATGTTGCGTCTCCCTTGCCATACTACCGGCGTACCTGTACACCCGCTTCGGCATATGCCAGATAAAGTGGGCATTCCTTTGCGCCCTATTTATGCTCTCTGGCTTCCGCCTATGACATCACACCAAACCACTGGTCGAATTTAATATACATCTTCAGATGCCGTCACGTTTTAGGCGTTCCCCATAGCGTCAGTTCTGAAGCAGCATCTTGTTCCCTTCTCAGGGAACATGGGATACATACGTTTTAGTCTCTAGCATGCAGGTGGGAGACTCAGACCTCTGTGACCTCTGCTGATTGTAGACTGACATAGGCTCCACTGTATGTAGACAGGGTGATGATTCCGCTTGTACAATTTCAGCGTGAAAATTCCACTGTACGAAGACAGGGTGTTGATTCCACTGTACAATGACAGGTTGATGATACCGCTGTACGGAGACAGGGTGCGATGATGACAGCAAAGCAGTCTGTAGCGTATCAGTAACACGCCACGGATGGTCAGCATACACCGCTGGACAGCGACAGTACTGAAGAGGCGGAGAGAATGTCAGAAGCAGCGAGCGCCCATGGTGAAATAATCCTGAGGGCAGAGAAATCACACAGAGCACACCAGGCAGCACAGAAGCGAGACAGCAGAGTGCACATATGAGAAAATAAAACTACGAAAACTGGAACTAGATAAAAGAAACAAAAACTGGACAAAACAACATGACGAACTTGCAGGGAACAGAGGGAGAATGGGAACTAAATAGCAAACAGTGGGAGAGAAAATTGACAACAGGTGCGGGGTGCATGTGAGAGTAATGAGCGGGAGAAGGAGCACCCGATTGACAGACACGCACATGAAAGCTGTCAAAACACACAGACACATGACAAACCCAAAGCAAAAGTATATTTGTGTACAGTTGCAATAAAACAAAACATTGTGCTTTTGTCAAACTATAAACTCTTGTCAAACTGTAACCTACAACTGTCATCTAACCAAAACACACACACACACACACACACACACACACACACACACACACACACACACACACACACACACACCAAAGCAAAAAAAATATTTATCCAACCCCATTTAAAACAATGTCTGTGGGTGGACATTCATCGTATTGCATTGGTTTTCATTTCTTTTATTGACTTTATTGTATATGAGAGGTTGTAATGAGCTCACATTTTCTGCTACAATGAAGACGAAGGTATTGAATTAAATGGGAAAATATCAGGCATGCATTGCTACCACTCTTAACATGCTAACATACAAAAAAAGGGGCTAAATAATTGACCAAGTATTGGTTTAACCAAAAAATCCTAGCTTGCACTTTCTTTCCGTCTTCCATCAGAGTGCAGTTTTTCCTTGTCTTTTATATTTGTGTTTAGTATTGTAGAATTGGCAAAGACCTGGTGGTTGTTTGTGAAAGCTTTACAGATAAAATTAATAGGGCCTAGCCATTTTCGTTATTTCACAGCCTTATTATACATCAAAGTGTAATATGACATTGACAAAATATTAAATAACCTTGTCTGATAGTCTGACAGCATTGTGGCATAGTATCAGGACATCTGTGTGTCTCTTGCGCACGGCTAGGGGCGAATGGCCGGATGATGGGCCTATTTGGGAGAAAGTCCAGTGCTGATTTTTAGCCCCAGTCTGTCCCTGCTGTTACCTATTTATCTGTAATGAGATGAGATCACCACACCCCTGCGCCATTGAAGTTTACGAGCAGAGACATCCATATGCATAACTCATGCCTCCTGCAATCAATGGATATGATCCAGTCTCTCCATTACTTGTTTTGCTGAGATGTTTCATCCGAGTGTGCCAAACATGACATCTAAATCCTTATTTACTTTTGTATATGTGTCATCTCCAGACGCAAGTATTTTCTTTGTACTTCCGTCATACAGACGACGTGCACGCAAATACACAAACACACGAGTCAGGAAATTCGACGCACTTTTTGGTATTCTTATAAAATACGCGATAGCAAACAGTACAATCCTTATTTAGTTGCGTCTAAGCGCATATCTCCGCACAGCAAGTTTATTAAACACAGGATCACTCGCGTGTGCACACATTCCTTTGTACTGCTTTCATGATCAACACGTGAGGAAGTAATGGCGGCTGTAAACAAACATTGATAAGTTGATCACGCTTGTCCCTTGTTGTGTTTCTACTATGATTACAAAAAACACAAATAAGAGTATATTGTTGCTGTCAGGCAGAAACCTTGTATGTCCAAATTTTGTAAATGTCATATTTTTTCATAAATCGATGCTATTGGTCAGTCTAAAGTCCTAAAAAAGCTTGAGCGCAAACCTCTTAACTCCATTGGACATTTCAACTGTCTGAGAAACCTCGTAACTCCACCTCCTCTTCACTCCGTGGTAGAGCTTCGCTACATATTTCTCTTCAAGATTGAGAATCGCAACGAAATCCTCGTCGAGCAACACTGAGGTAAATGTCCTCAAAACACTGGTTATTTATGTTTCAGTTATATGAATTATATAATAACAGTTTTTATATTATGTATAACAGTTTTATCTCGAAGTAATGGTAGTGCTAAAACCTAATGAATCGTTTCTGAGGCTGCTAGATTTTTCTTTACACTATTCACTTTACGCTATTCACATTTCTGAAGTGAATTTAAAGCACAAATTGCCTGTTGTTGACTTAGTTAGCCACTATGCATTGGTTATGTCATCATGTTTGGTTAGATATCTTGCGTGATTTTCGTGGGGCTTAAAGAAAAAAAATCTTGACCCCGCTAGTTCTGCCATTACGGTCATGAATCATTATGCAAGCTAACTGTTTTTTTGCCCCGTTATTATACGTAAACATGCCTTATATAATGTAGGGAAATTATCGTTTGTCCTTTATTCATTTATTTTTTGCAGCAACCATGTCTGTGTCCTTAAAGGAATTCTGTCAGGTACAGAGTGGAACGATGAACTTGAAAATCAACCATTCTGATGACTGAGTCCCCATCCTAGTCACCACCTCAGACAACACCACAGTCACAAACTCACAAACACAAATACACTCAGAAATGGGCTTAATAAATAAAGACTTAACTATGATTTTATCTGGGTTCACCTATGATATCAGTTATTGATGTATTTTAAATATTTACGTATTACTAGAATTATCATACATGTGCACTGAAGTTTTAAAATGTATCTAATATAATACTTGAATTAAATTGAATGTTTTGGATATCACCATTAAACAATTTTGTGCATGTAAAACACAAGTAAAAGTATTTATTTATTGGAGAAAAAAGGGCTGTTTAATTAATATAATAATTATGTTTGTTTGACACTAACAACCCAGCAAACACTGGTCCGACCGCAACGCCGTGTCCCTGGCCAAAAATAGTCGCGGTATGACGGGATAAATGTGTGAAAATATGTAACACAGAACATATCATAAAAATGTATTTAGATACATTTGTACATGTCTATAGTTATATGGGGTTGCATGTAGGGGAGAGCGGGGTAAGTTGTCACACGGGTAAGTTGTCACACTGTTCATAACTGCAACACTAGAGGCTCTATGTCAAAAATCAAATAGCCACTTTATGTGACTTCTTCTTCTATAGTCAACTTCCTGTTCACATGTGGTCAAGATCACTGTAATCTGAGGTTAGCACAATTTTCTTATTTTTCTGCTTAAAAAGTAAAAAAAAAATCACTTTACATTTTATGCAATACAACTTTGTTAGGTGTGAATGTTTAAAATGATTATTTTGCACAAAATAGAGGAGACCGTAAAGTGTCTTTTGATACTTTAGCTAAAGTGATATGATGAGCTAAACTTGAGATTTAGACAACATTAGCACACAAGTAAGTATGGGGCAAGTTGTCTCAATGACTTTGGGGCAAGTCGTCACATCTGACAACTTGCCCCTGTACAAACAAACACATCGAACATGCTCAGAAAACATGATATAGAAAAGAATAAGCCTCAATCTAGCAAAAAGCTGTTTCAAAAGAAAGGGAAGCAGAAATCTGGACCTATGAAAAACAAGGCAGCTAAAAGAAGAAAAATCATGCAAGAGTCATCATCAGATGATGAAGAGTGCTTCTGCCTCGTCTGTGTAGAGCCATTTTCAAAGAGTCGTCCAAAGGAGACCTGGGTAAAATGTGTAAAATGCAACAATTGGGCCCATGATGCTTGCACCTCAGGCCAGGCAATTTATGTGTGTCAGAATTGTGATTCTGGAGATGAGTCCTATTAGTCATACAGGGCATCTGTTTTGTTCAGAGGTTAAACATGTTAAGTTAAGCAAGTTATCTGCAGCGTTCCATTCAGTTATCTGGTTTTATGTGAAAGCCATAGAACATTTGAACCAAAGTTCAAAGTAAAGTGGTCTTGCCACTTAATTGAAATGTGCATTATTTGGATTGAAATAATTGTTTTTCCAGATTCTCCAGGCACGGATGTTTATATTTCCAGTTTGGTTTGAGTTTAAAAATTAAAATCAATATTCACAATTAAGTAGTTGTGTTCTTATTTTTAGATAATCTAGTGTGACAACTTACCCGCCCTAGTGTGACAACTTACCCTCCGATGGGGCAAATTGTCACAAGTGCACAGTCACTATTCAACAGTCTACAACTCTGTAATGAGATAAGATATAAAGATGTTATGAATACAACATATGTGCCCAAGACTTCCTTCTTTCATTTGGTATGAGATTTATACCATTTTGATGTATGGTGCTCAGTAAATGTTAGACAGTGTGAAAAGTGTGACAACATACCCCGCTCTCCCCTATAATTGTTACTTTGACTTTTACTACGTGTACTTCAATATATATACCCTGTTGTGAATCAGTTGTAAGAGGACGTCGCTAGGTGACATCTTTTACACGTGCATTTATAGTCCATCATGATCCTCTATAAAAAAATCATAAACCCTCTATGAAGTCATTGTGAAATATGCAAATGCTGTGCTTATATCCTTGGTTAATACTGCAATAATTAATTTAAGTGCACAAAGTAGGTTTTTAAGAGGTTGTGAATAGACGTCCACTCACGTCTTTTACACGTCTAGACTAGACTAGTAGGAAAAAACAGAATTATCTTTATGAAATACACAATTTGTATACAAAATAAATATCATCGCTGTCGGGCGGAAACCTCGTATGTCCAAATTTTGTCAATTTCATATTTTTTCACAAATCGATGCTATTGGTCAGTCCCCACATGGGTCTGTTACTTTTACAATTTATTAACCAATCTAAAGTCCTGAAAAAGCTTGAGCGCAAACCTCTTAACTCCATTGGACATTTCAACGGTCTGAGAAACCTCGTAACTCCACCTCCTCTTCACTCCGCGTGAGAGCTTCGCTGCATATTTCTCTTCAAGATTGAGAACACGTCCACTGAGGTAAATGTCCTCAAAACACTGGTTATTTATGTTTTAGTTATATGAATTATATAATAACAGTGTTTATATTATGTATAACAGTTTTATGTCGAAGTAATGGTAGTGCTAAAGTCTAATGTCGTTTCTGACGCTTTCTTTACGCTATTCACGTTTCTGAAGTGAATTTAAAGCACAAATTGCCTGTTGTTGACTTAGTTAGCCACTATGCATTGGTTTTGTCATCATGTTTGGTGAGATATCTAACGTGATTTTCTTGGGGCTTAAAGAAAAAAATCTTGACCCCGCCAGTTCTGCCATTGCAGTCATGAATCATTATGCAAGCTAACTGGTTTTTTGCCTCGTTATTATACGTAAACATGCCTTATATAACGTAGGGAAATGATCGTTTATCCTTTATTAATTTATTTTTTGCAGCAACCATGTCTGTGTACTTTAAAGGAACTCTGTCAGGTACAGAGTGGAACGATGAACTTGAAAATCAACCATTCTGATGACTGGCGTCTACATCCGAGTCACAAACTTTGAAACTCCACCTCAGACAACAACACAGTCACAAACTAACAAACACAAATACACCCAGTAATGGGCTTAATAAAGAAAGACTTAACTATGATTTTATTTGTGTTAACATAGGATATCAGTTATTGATGTATTTAAAATATTTATTAGGCTTATCATACATCTGCCCTGAAGTTTTAAAATGTATCTAATATAATACTTGAATTTAATTGAATGTTTTGGATACCACTATTAAATTATTTTGTGCATGTAAAACACAAGTAGCAATGTTTTTATTGAATTCAATTTTGAATTAAATTGAATGTTTTGGATACCACTATTAAACAATTTTCTGGATGTAAAACACAAGTAAAAGTTTTTATTTATTGGAGAAAAAAGGGCTGTTTAATTAATATAATAATTCTGTTTGTTAGACACTAACAAGTGAAAATAGTTAGGTTTGAGTACATTTATTAAAACTTGATAGCTGTAATGCTTCTGTGCAGAAGGAAGCCCGTGAGCCACGAAGGTAAGTTTGCGAGCAGATTAGATTAATTTCCACTTATTAGACAGCATAGTCCGCCCATCGTGTTTTGTATTGCATCACCTATAGATTGTAAACCTTTAAAATAGAGTTTAGTAAGATGTATGTAACTACAGTCAGCTTTGGTTAACTATTGAAGCCTCGTCTCTTGTCAGAAGGCTCAATGTGACCACAGTATTTGTTGAACACTGCTGGCAGCAGCGACGTCTGTGTCCGTACCATTCTTATCAATGAGAGCATAAGCTCGTATCTCCCTGCTCCCAAGTCATAAAGCTCGTATCTCCGATAAAACATGACTTTGGGAAAATGCTGTGTTAATGTTGGTACACAACAGTATATGATAGCAATATAATGCATATTATACAACAGTTCTTTCTGGTTCTCGAATCTGATTGTTCAAGAGCTATGCGATATTGTACTGATAACCGCACAGTAACCACTTCACCTTTCGTATCATTCCGCCACCTAGTGAATGGAGGTCCTAAACAGGCTCATTTCTGAATGGAAAAACACAGACGCGCTGTTTTAAAACACTCTCCGTGTGTCTTATTAGTTCACTAGCTCGTAAATCCGTCGGTGAATCCCAATCGGAAGTTATTATTCTGTTAAAGATCAGCGCTCTTGGATGTTACGTTAAACTTAATGGGATTAATGTCTTGTCACATCGTGTGGACGATTAACACTTGAAAAGAGGAATGTAAACACTCATTTTTTTTTCTGGAGCTATATCTCTTTTCAGAACGCGAAAACACCGTGGAACTGCAGGTAAGCACCACAGCTTTTAAATGTGGACATTGGTCATTTATTTAATCGCGATGTGACAATTAAAACATGTTATGAGAATATCGCCACTGGTTTATTTATAAGCAGCATGCAAAAACATCTCTCTGACACTTATAAAAAACAGTTTTATATAGTACTGACAAGAACAAAGTTTAATAATAATCGAGTGCTCGTATCGCGTTAAGATGAAATGGTAAACCAACAGTAACATTATAGAAGTATAGTTTTATTAACTTTTACCTCGCGCCAAAACAATAACAACACAAAAGACACTAAATATGAATAAGAAAACAAGTAATAGTTTTATCATGACACCAAATACTGCTGATTTGATCTCATTTTGACCATCAAAAACAAATAAGGCGAATATCAGAGCCAGGGAATCCCTGTCAGAGATGTAGCCCAGAGAGGGCGGTGGTCAGCGGGGCAAGTGAAAACTGACGTCCGCTCATGCTTTGGTTCTCATATGTACCGAATCTCACTAAGCAAACGTTCAAACAGGCGCTATCTTTACTAATCGAATGTAGATTTAAATATAATAAATATATATTCTCGACTGAACTAATCTTAAAACTACACTTTGTGACCAAGAAACGTTAATATAAAGAAACGCCTATCCGTCCATTGAGTTATGAGATTCAAAGCAGCCGAAAGTGTTACCTGTCATTCTGGTAGCCCTCAAATCTGTGGCGGAAGAAGTAGTTCTCAAACAAAGAGGCTTTTAAAATTACTCCGTTGTTGTTTTCTAGTTTTCGTTTTTCAAACGTGTGCCGTCGAACTGTTGTATAAAAGCAATATCGCTCTCGGAGTCGTGTGATATAGCTCTATATCATCAAGGCTGTGATTGCCTCCAACACTCAGCCTACGGCCTCGTGCCTCTGGCCTAATCACAGCCGTGATGATATAGAGCTATATCACACTCCTACTCGAGCGATATTGCTTAAATAACAACTTTTACAATACAATGTTTAATAACTTAAAAAATACAGCGTTTTTTTTTTATTTCCTGAAAAATAATGGTTTTGGAGATACGAGGATTCCGCCCAACAGCGACGATATATTAACTTCATCTTGTTTAAATAAATTATATCACAAAGTGCCCAGTGTGATTGCAAAACCACAATTCATTTTAGTCATCATCATTTCAATCTGTTTTATTATTGAATGTATGCATATAAATGTAAAGCAGATATATGTCCGGTCACCATTTAGGTGTGAGTTGGATGTAATTTCAAAAACTGTGCTGCCAAGATTGAATTAACAAAAGATAGTGATAAATCTCGGAATATTACAAAATTGTGCGATAGGATAGATTATCTCACGAGATAGTTGTCACGTCACGTTTTGTCTATATATTAAATAAAATCTACTGTTGGGTAAGTTCATTTTGTATTATTTGATTAACGTTCTTAAGTTTTACTTGTTTGACACGACGGAACCTAAATAAAAGTTGCCAGAAAGTATGTTTAATGATACAGTCAAAGTCATTACTTTAACTTATTTATGTAGCCTTTTAAGAGTTTCTTTCAGAAAGTAAATTATCTGAAAGAGAAAAGTTATTTGGCATGATGGAATTGCCTTACATTGCAGATGTAAAATTTTAAATACTGTTCTGTATTAAAAGCTCAGTATAAGTGTTTGATTAACTTCCTTTGCTTTTGTTTTGTACAAAGGAAAAGCAGAACCTAATCCAAATAAAAATAAACAAGCTGTTAAAAAGACTGTGTCCTACTTAGATCCCCCTCCAAAATATAACCATTCAAAAACCCAAGCCAGGTAAATGTCTTGGTTTGAAAATACACTTAAACAATTGGGAGAATTTGTGGTGTTAATATCATTAATTACAATTTCATTTGATTTACAGTTGAAGGTGGTCAACACAAACCAAATGAAGATGATGCACATTCTACAAACAATAAAAAAGAAGGTATGGCAAACTGTAGATATGAATTGTGTAGATATGGCTTAAACAGTCTACACATTTGTTAATGTTCTAATTTGTCATATGTCCTTGTTTGTGCTAAAGATCAAGTTTTGTGTCAAACACACTTGGATGAGACGTGCCCGACCCCTGACTTTGTCTACCCTACATTACGTTGTAAGTTTTTGACTGCTTTGCTTAATACCATGAAAAAGAATCATGCTTTCAAAAAGGACTTTTATATATTTTGATATGAAACTCAAAAATGTATATAAATTGTTTTGGTGTATTTTGTTTATACAGGCACACTTCATGACAGTAAACATCGGTATCAAGATGCTGTGATTGATCTATACCCTAGATAGAATAAGCTGTGACACTATGAGACGTACGTGCTACTGATGCTTTTGTTATTTTTTTGGTCCATTCCCACACTATACAAACACATTGCTTGGCTCCAAAGTGCATACACTTTTGCCTTTATAATGTCATTCTCATTTTTAGGTAAAAATGTATTCCACGCGTCAGGGTTTTGCCTGAATGTCAACATAATATCCCAAAACTTTGATATAAAAAGTGATTTATTTTAATATTTTACACTACTGTGTATTGTTAAAAATACATTGTGCATGTGTATGTTTATTGTACTTAATGAAATTACATGCAAGGTGTAATTTGTGTCGCAGGGTCACATAATGAACAGCCATCTTCCAGAAAACCGAAAGAGGCATAGTATTGTTTTCTTGTGTATTGTCATACACCTAAAGAGGATTTTTTTGTAATTGTACAGTTATGGTGTTATTCATTTATTAATGTGTCCTTTCTTACCTTAAATAACTTATCATTTTTTACACCTTTTGTTTTTATTGTCTATATAGTATTAAAATTAAACATTGCAGAGATGAGAGATAGAGAAAACTTCTAGCCTACATTAACACCAAAAACATTACAGATTAGAAACGCACAGTTAAGAAAAACTGTGAATATCATAGAAGACGAGAAACTTGTAAAGGATACAAGTATGTATATTGCCCTGCCACTCATCTCATTACAATGTGCTATCTGGATATGTATGTATCTTATGCCTAGAATTAGCCATGAGGGCTGTATGATTCTTTAGTTCATAACTTTTTATTCTGAAATTAATTGCACAAAGTTAAGTCTGTTTGGTATTTTTCAATAATGCAGATATTTTGGGTAAATGTGAATAATTGAAGGCTGATTTAAGTTGTGCTCAAAATGTTCTGCTTGCGCTTCTAACATTTTCTGTCTGCTCCAAATCACCAAAAAGTTAGCCCTGAATGACTAGACTAAATTTTTTATGCATTTTCATTGCTGGCTTATTTTAAGGAAAGTGTAGTTCACGATAGAGAACAACCAACCTAAGTGCACCTTCAAGAGACCAACGTTCCTGGTCCTCAGCACAGTTTTTGCCAGGTAGGCAGATACATGTTGGATTTGCAAATGGTATGGGTAATAGAATAGTATTTTACTATATTATTTTGATCTTAACTCTCATATTTCCCCTCTTCTCAATGACATACATAAACATGTTAACCAAATAATAAAAATTAGCTTATAAAACCAAAAAGAATAGCTTTTTTTCCCTCAAACATATTTTTATTTAAATATATGTATGCAAAGCAGAGGGGAAAAAATGAAAATGTATATATTACACAATTAAATAAGAGGGAGTACACTAGAGCAGTTCAGAAACACATGACTACAAATAGGCCTAATACAGACAAACACCCAGGAGGCAAATTGTTAAAGCCAACTTAGAAGGCCAGATATCCTTTGTTTGCACTGTATAATGCCAAGATATCATAAAATGTCATTTTTCATTCATTAATAGGGAATTTTTCAATCATTAATAGTCAATAAATATAAAGTTTTTAAGACGATTATTATGTGCTATTTATTTGGAGGGGGTGCCCTTTTTCAGTTTCAGCACATGCCCCTCAAAAGGTCTGTGCACGGCCCTGTGAACAGGTATGTTTTTCCCTTGAATTGTGTAATCCTGCATACTGTTGCAGGAATATATATTGATTACCACCATAATTAATCCAGCCATTTATATAACTTCAATTCAGGATTTAATCTGTCACACATCACTTGTTCAGAAGTTTTAATGTTTGTAGTGGCTCAAACAGTCAGCCATACTGAAAATAAGAAATCAAAACATAATTTCAGTGTAAGCCATTACTTGTCACCAAAACCTATGGATGAGGATATTGTTTATAGCACTTGTTACATGGTAGATGAGTAGTTGTGAAGTGTTAAAACAGTGTATGTTTGAACATTGCATGCAATTGCTATGTTGCACATTACTGTTAATTGTGATTTATTGACCATTTAGGTTATTTGTCTAAAGTGAAGTAATCTTACATTTCTTTCACAGAATGATGTCAAATTGTCTTATGGCAAAGTTCAATATGAGGGGTGGTGGACATCTGGAAAAGAAGTCTTTTAAAGGCACACCTTTGTATTATGTTATTCAAGGTAATTTGGGGAATATGTTGATCTAAAAAACTTGTTCTTGTATATTGATGTAATTTTTATTGCTATGCTTTATCTATTCAGGGGACATCACAGCTCATCTGTCTTTATCAGAAATATCCTGTTCATTTTTTGACAGTTACACACCTAGTTAAGGGTCTTTCTCAAGGGCACCATAGTGGTATTGTAGAGGGAGGGGGCAAATGCTGTTTCCCCCACAACTGATCTTAACACTTATTTAAAGCAGAACATCTTTATACAATAATTTAGATATATAATTATAATATAATTTTAGCTGTAGCTGTTTTCTCTTCCCTCAGATGCTGTGAAGAGGTTGAGCAAAATGCCACAGACTCGGAAATAGATGCAGCTATGGCAGACCACCTCAAGCACGCTCCAGGAAAAGCTGGGAGTGGTAGATACAAAAAATAAGCCAAACAACTGTAATGTGTTAAAGAGGGAGTTCCCCCAAAAATTAATACTTGTAAGGTTCTTACCCACATGTTTCAAACCTGTATACCTTTCTATTTTCTGCTGAACACAAAGATTGAAGAATGTTTGTAACGAAGCGGATCTCACAACCCATTAACTGTCAATCATTTTTTTTACAATTGTAGTAATGGGTTGTGAGATCTGCTTTGTTAAAAACATTCTTTCAAATATCTTTGTGTTCAGCAGAACATAAAAAGGTATACAGTTTTGAAATATGAGAGAGAGTAAATTACTAAATAATAATTTTTGGGTGAACTATCACTTTATATAATAAAGTATTTTGAAATTGTTGTTATAGTGAAATGGTTAAAAACAAATAAAAAGTGCTAAATCAGAACATGCTTCCTTTTTGCTTATGTCCACAAATAATGTGTTCTTTAATGTGTTTGTGAAGTACACGTGATTAAAACGTTTTATGGACATTCAGGTCTGACTGGACCAATTTTGAACCGATTTTGAACCTTTAATTGTGTTTACGTGTTAAACTTGCCTTTCACGATGTTACACAATGGGTGTATGATTATTTTATATGCATGCTTAAACATACATTTAAACTATGAAGCAACACATTTAAACATCCAGAAGACGGCGCATTTAGACATTTAGACGTGCAGGGACGTGCAGAAAAGACGTGCAATTCACGGCCAGATGACGTCAAAGACGTCCGCTCAATTTTCATTTTGGATATATTTTTCAACGCGGACGGGACGTGACGAACGGACGTCTTTTCTACCGTCATCACACGTCCAAATGTTTGCTGGGAAGTGAAAATAGTTAGGTTTGAGTACATTTATTAAACTTGATAGCTGTAATGCTTCTGTGCAGAAGAAAGCTTGTGAGCCACAAAGGTAAGTTTGCGAGCAGATAAGATTAATTTCCACTTATTAGACAGCATAGTCTGCTCATCGTGTTTTGTATTGCATCACTTATAGATCGTAAACCTTTAAAATAGAGTTTAGTAAGATGTATGTAACTACAGTCAGCTTTGGTTAACTGTTAAAGCCTCGTCTATTGTCAAAAGGCTTAATGTGACTGCAGTATTTGTTGAATACTGCTGGCAGCAGCGACGTCTGTGTCCGTACCATTCTTATCAACGAGAGCATAAAGTCGTATCTCCCTGCTTCCAAGTCATAAAGCTTGTATCTCCAATAAAACATGACTTTGGGAAAATGTTGTGTTAATGTTGGTACACAACAGTATATGATAGCAATATAAGGCATAATAACAACTTTAACGATACAATGTTTAATAACTTAAAAAATACAACGTTTTTTTAATTTCCAGAAAAATAATGGTTTTGGAGATACGAGGATTTCGCCCGACAGACAATATATATATATATATATATATATATATATATATATATATATATATATATATATATATGTATATATATATATATATATATATATATATATATGTATATATATATATATATATATATATATATATATATTTATATATATATACACACACACACACACACACACACACACACACACACACACACACACACACACACACACATATATATATATGAAGAGTTTGGTTCCAAAACGCGATAAACGCCATTTTTGAAAAAAAACGAGTTACTGCCAAAATCAGTATTATATCAGGTCAGTAGTTAAAAGTAAATTCTTAATTTTACGCAAAATCCAATAACCGCCGTGATATTCTGTCATCTTTTCTCCCTTTTTTCCCCAAAATGTGACAAACGCCACTCCTCTTTTTTTTACAGAACGCAATAAATCCATTCCTGATATTACAGCCCACCAGTTACGCAATGTAAACAAACAATGGCGGCGTGCTGAGTACACGGAGTCCTAGTTTTCCTCATCTACTTTGTACTTCGTGATCAACAAACAAAACAAAATAATACTTTAATTGCATTGCTAAACCTGTAATGGTTTTCTGTGACGGGAAAGAAACGCCATCAACATCTAATAATTTCCGCGAGAGGCACTCGGTTGCTTGTTCTCCAGACAGCATCAAGCTTCTCATGCTAAAACATTGACCCCAGAGGATCTTATGAAAACTTTACATTATTTTACTCAAAGTCAACGAAAATCGAGCGGGACCAAAACATTTTACAGCTGATCGCTGTGAAAATGTAAAGAGACGACGTCCAGTATAACCGCAGCAATGTGTTCTTAATATAACAAAGTAAGTGTTTTGGTTAATGCCATTAATGTTTATTTTTTAATCATTGTATACCACTAGTCAACTAAATAAATATAAAATGGTAAAGATGAATGCACATTTGTACATTGAATTAATAGATTTATAGCCTTTTGAAATAAAAAACTGTCATGGATTTATTGCATTTTGTGGAAAAAAGAATTCGTTTTTAATAAATCTTTGAAAATCAAGTTATGGATTTGTTCCCTTTCAGTCGGTCACTACGACGTCACGTCGTGACCGACGAATTGGGAACTCGCTTAGAGAGACCAATCTGCTTCGAATACTACTAAAACGCCAATGAACTTGGCATTGAGATATTTGCATAATGCTGGCGCCGCCCCGCCAGGTGCGTATATAAGCCACAGGTGCAAATATAGAAATCAGCTTTTTATCGCTTCGAAAGCCGGCAGTATCTGCTACTGAGAAGCTACTCTCTGCTCTTCTGGGAACGGTTGCTGAAGTTGATTGACAAGCAGTACTGACACAGCGGACGCTCGCAGTATTCCACTGCTCTGCATATTTTTTGTTTTGAGTTTAGTGTGTGCGTTGCCTCTCCCTGTGCGCATCATCAGCTGAGCACCTAAAGAGTGATTTCCCTAAAGAGTGATACGTGAGAGCTCTGTGTCTTTTTAAAGACAGCCACTCTCTCGTATATTC
Source organism: Misgurnus anguillicaudatus (assembly GCF_027580225.2). Lineage (NCBI taxonomy): Eukaryota > Metazoa > Chordata > Actinopteri > Cypriniformes > Cobitidae > Misgurnus > Misgurnus anguillicaudatus. The sequence continues at coordinate 16,034,847 of NC_073351.2, forward strand.
GGAGATCAGCGTCCTTTTCAGGATAGCTTTTCCTCCGTGCGATCTTGGATGCGAGAAGTACAGGGATTCCAGTGACGGTCACGAGCGCTGTCTTCGTGCTTGGGCATCGAGCACTCTGAGGCTGCGTTCGTGGAGAGCTTTTGTTCTCTCTGTGAGAGCATAACCCTCTTGGATTGCGAAGACGACTGTCGTTTCTACGGGAACGACGTCCGCGCCTTTGCAGTGCTGAACGCCGTCATGGTGCGGCTGTCAAGCGCTCGCAGGACGCTCTTCGCATCACTACGCCGAGTAGGACGGAGGATGCGTCCTTCACCTACCGGCCTTCTCATCCTCAGCCGGTTGAGGCTCCGGTGGAGACTGCAGAGTCGTGTTCTGCGATTTCTGCCGAATCCATTGGACCTCCTTCTGGTCCCGTCACTTCTGCAGCATCAGAGGGGTGTCCGTATTTTCCCTCCGAGGCGGAGTCATCCCGGAGATGGCGGCCGTGCCCGCTCGAGCGGCGGAAACGGTAGAGTTGGAGGGGTTAACCCCTCTCCGCCCGAACCGTTTCGCCCACATGATTGATACTTCGGGCTGCTCGGGCCTCTAGGTCCTCACCTCCTGTGCCTTTCTTTCCCGACGGCACGAAGAGCTGACGTGATTGGCGGCCGTCTTGGCCGTTCAGCTTTCACCCCTCACCTCCCTCACCAACGGAGCCGCTAAGGGGGGGATCCCTTCAGTGGAGCGGGGGGTTGCGATGCAGCTGCGTTCCTGGAGGGACCACCCAACCCTTCCCTCCCGTGTTTGTATAGACAGTCGTCCGGTTACGGGCGCTGCCCATCAGGCATGCGGAGACGCGGCTTCAGCCCTGCACACAATAACGTTACTGCAGGTTCACCAAGCAAAGGCTTTAGAGATTTACGAGGGAAGCCGCGACCTTCAGTCGTGCGATGTCCACCACAGTGTTCAAGATCGCCACCTTTGGCTATGTCTGGCTTACATGACGGACGCAGACGAGAACAACTTCTTGAATGCTCCTGTCTCACAGACCGGCCTCTTCGGCGAGCCCGTGGAGTCGTACAGCTCCGCTGCGCAGACTGAGGCGATCTCCTAGGTCATGCCCCGGCGAAAGAGAGCTGCCCTTGGTCCACCACGCCGGCTCCTCAGTCTGCCTCTCGCCGTCGGCGTCCTGCGGCGGCCACCTCTGTTCCCCTCCTCGGACCCCATCTCGGCAGCGCATGGGAACCGGTCGTCAGCAGCTCGCCCCGCCCGCTTAGCCGCTTCCCGTGAAAATCGGGAGTTTAAGTGGCCAGTAATGGGCGACCCGGATTGGCAGAGGATCACTCTTCAGGAGACGGTGATTCGCTCCTTCCCCCGGTAGAGGGTCGGGTGGAAAATTCTTGGTTTGCATCTGTTCCACCGGCTGTCCAGCCGGTACCCACTTAACCACACATAAGAGTGCATTCCTCTTCCCTCTCCAGGTCTCCAGAGGATCGAAAGAGCCGTGAGCGGGCACACCAGCTCACCCTATCTCTCCTCTATCGCCAGCGGGTGTTTTTCCGGAGTCTGCGCTCTCCGCGCAGGAGACCAGACGACCATCACCCTCAGCGGGCTCAGGTCAGTGTCACACACACACATACTGTAGATGTTTATGCTGTCACAGCAGACGCACCGGCAGTTTCACCTGTCTCGCTTCGCTGCCCCACCGCGGGTACTTCGATAGTGTCGTTAATTCTCCTCGTACGGTCCCTGGATGCTTCGCTTCAGTTCCCAGCCCGTCTCGTTGAGTTTTACGCACTGTCCGCCTCGGTTACGAAATACAATTACCGGCACTCCCCCAAATTCTACGGGCATTCGTTTCACTATAGTGAAAGCATCCGATGCACATGTACTGCGTGCAAAAGTCGATGTCCTGCTGGCGAAGGACATTCGAGCCGGTCCCTCTTACCGAGAATGATGATAAGGTTTTTTCCAGCCTTATCTCATATTACCCAAAATACGCGGTGGGTTACGACCGATTTATTTACGCATCGGCTCTACAAATGTGATCCTTTAGGATGATACGCCGAGGCTCGTATTTCAATATTCAGATCGGTTTGCAGCCTTAGACCTGTAGACGTGTACTTTATGTGTCCATCTCCCCTCGCCTTAGACCGTTTTTCGCTCTGCGTTTGTGGGGTGGGCATATTAATACTAAGTACACCATTCGAGCTGTCTCTCTCTCCCCATGTCTCCATGAAAGTGCTAGTCACGGCATTAAAATCTCTGAGAGAGAGCGTTGTTCGCATTCTGCTTATATTTACGTCAACTATAATGGCTCGTTCTTGGCAGACGTGCGCGAACACAGAGATTTAATGCTTCAGCATCTCGCTCGTTTAAGTCATCAGGTCAGCTGGGAAAAGAGCAACTTTGCCCCGTGCAGAGGATCCTTTTCTCAGTATGGAAATAGACTCGGTCGATTTATTGGCGTGTTTTACAAGAGTGCGCAACCAGTCAGTTCTGACTTGCCTCGGTTTAATTCGAGGGAAGTACGCGGTCCCTCTGAAACAATTTCAGAAGCTCCTGGAAATATGACAGCATGCTGCGGCTGTGACACTGCTCGAGCTGCTTCATATGAGACCGCTTCAGCATTGGTTTTACGATCGAGTCTCGAGGAGAGCGTGGCGCAACGGCATACACTGTGTAACCATTACACCTGCGTGTCATTTCAATTTTGCCCCGTGGCAGACCCAGCATTTCTGATAGCAAGATATGCCCCTGAGTCGGGTCTCCTGGGATTCTGTAGCACATACGATGCCCCCAGCACGGGATGAGCAGCCACGTATGACGGGCTTGCAGTCTCAGGGGTGTGCATAGCACCCCAACTGCCGCGAGCGGTGCGCTGTATATCTCGGACTTGTACGCTCCGCTATGGAGATGCGAGGGAAGGATGTATTAGCCGACACCGACATCATTGCGACTGTTGCGTTATTTACCGTTAAGGCGGTTTTTGCGCTCTCGTCACCTGTCGCATCTCGCTCGTCATCTCCTCCTTTGGAGTCAGAAGCATCTGAGGTCCCTTCGTGCCATTTACAACCCGGGTTCGCTCAATACAGCGGCTGACGCGCTTTCCCGAGCTGCGCGCACCGGCGAATGGCGACTCCATCCCCAGACGGTTCAGCTAATTTGGAAGAAGTTCGGTCGTGCGCAGATATATCTATTTGCGTCACCGGACGATACCCACTGTCGCCTGTTTTATTCACTAACCGAGGGCAGCCTCGGCATGGATGCGTTGGCACACAGCTGGCCGCGGGGGACGCGCAAATACGCATTCACTCCAGTGAGCTTAATCGCACAGACACTGTGCAAAGTCAGGCAGGACGAGTAGAGCCTTTTATTATTCGCCCCGTATTGGACGACCAGGAATTGGTTTTCAGAGTTAATGCTCCTCGCGACAGCCCCTCCCTGGCGAATTCCCCGGAGGAAGGACTTTCTTTCTCAAGGAAGGGGCACATTATGGCACCCGCGCCCCGAACTGTGGGATTTCCATGTATGGTCGTTGAGTGCGCGCAAGGTTTAGGTGATTTATCGCAAGCGGTATCTAACACCATCGACGCGGTACGAGCACCGTTCACAAGACGGGCTTACGCGCTTAAATGAAACCCTTTTCGTCAACTGGTGCTCTTCGCAACGCGAGGACCCCAGAGAATGCTTAACATTGTGCTTTTATATATCTTCAACATAGGTTAGATGGTAGGCTGTCACCCTCCACCATTAAAGTTGATATCGCCGCTATTCTGCTCATCACTCACTTATTAACGGCAGATCAGTTGGCCAGCATGATTTGGTTATTAGATTTTAAGAGGCGCTCGCAGGCTAAACCCCTCGCGCCCTCCCTCTATTCCTCCTGAGACCTGTCCATGGTGCTGAAGCCCTACTACAGGTTCCGCGTTCGAGCCTTTGCAGTCTGAGAGTCTGAAGTTTTTGTCAATGAAAACTCTGACCCTGCTAGCATTGGTCTCCGTGAAGAGAGTAAGGAATTTACATGCATTCTCTGTTGACATTTCGTGCCTTCAGTTTGGTCCTGCTGTCTCACTGAGACCCAGACCAGGCTACGTGCCCAAAGTTCCCACCACTCCCTTCAGAGATAAGGTGGTGAGCTTGCAAGCGCTGCCCCCCGGAGGAGGGCAGACCCAACCATGGCTTTATTATGCCCCGTACAAGCGTTACGCATCTACGTGGATCGCACACAAAGCCTCAGGACCTCAGATCAGCTCTTTGTTTGTTATGGTGGTCAGCAGAGAGGGAAAGCTGTCACTAAGCAGAGGATGTCTCATTGGATAGTTGATACTATCGCCCTTGCTTATAATCTGCAGGGCATTCCTTGTCCATTTAATTGAGAGCTCACTCTACTAGAAGTGTTGCCTCATTTTGGGCATTCGCTCGTGGTTCCTCGCTAACAGACATCTGCAGAGCTGCTGGTTGGGCGACACCTAATACGTTCACTAGATTTTACAGTGTTCGTGTCGAGCCCGTCTCCTCTCGTGTTCTTTCCTCGTTAGGGGAAGCACAGAGAACAGGCTCGCAGGTCGGCTTGCAGCCTCCGACTGCTGCTCCAAACTGAGCTCAGTATGGAAGGCCATCGAGGCAAAAACGCGTAATAATTTGTTTTGCCTTCCTCCGCTGCCAGCCTCTCACTAGCTGCATCCTCGCGAACCTGTGTTTGGCTCGGGCATCCACATTGCGTCCCACCGGGTTCCCTTGTGAGTATTTTTCCGTGGGGTTAATCCTACTAGCCCACGTTTCCTTCAGCAGAGCACTGCTTTGCTTACACAGCTAAGGCTGTCTTATTCCTCAACTACGGTTGACTTTCGCCCACCTATAGCCCTATAGCCCTTAACGGCTTCTGCAGCGTTCCTATACCGCTCAGATAGGGCGCTTCCCAGTCGGTGGCACTACTGTGGGGTTAAAGGAACATCTAGTGCCCGGCCTTCTGCCTTAAAACCTAATTCTCCTTCTCCTTAAGTGGAACCGAAGGGCTTTACGCAGACACTGGAAGAGGTCAGCCCTCAGTGGCGTTTTGGTAGGGATTCCCAATTCGTCGGTCACGACGTGACGTCGTAATGACCGACTGAAAGGGAACGTCTCGGTTACGTATGTAACCCTCGTTCCCTGAAGGAGGGAACGGAGACGTCACGTCCCGTCGCCACAGGGCTGCTCCCTGCTGTTTATCGGCCGGTCACACTTTCCGGCTTTCTCAGCGAAAAAGAAGCTGATTTCTATATTTGCACCTGTGGCTTATATACGCACCTGGCGGGGCGGCGCCAGCATTATGCAAATATCTCAATGCCAAGTTCATTGGCGTTTTAGTAGTATTCGAAGCAGATTGGTCTCTCTAAGCGAGTTCCCAATTCGTCGGTCACGACGTGACGTCTCCGTTCCCTCCTTCAGGGAACGAGGGTTACATACGTAACCGAGACGATTTTTTTTATGTTTTTATAACCTAAAAGTGAAAGTTTGTAACAGAAAATAGTGGTTTTCATCTTGTCACTTTCTTGGTATAGAAAACACGTTTTTACCGAAATTTGTCAAAATGGATTTATTGCGTTTTGGAACCAAACTTACATTCCTGTTGAACATTCCTACAAGGATCATTATGTGGCTTATTATGCAACTCTTTTGTTTCTCAGCTGATTATTCAGGAGCTTTCCCGTCTCCACGCATACAGCCTTTCCCAAGCAAAAGTGTCTTAGAAATTGTAAATCAATATATCGTTTTATGTGAATGAGTAGGCCGAATGATTTTCACATTATTTTAAAGAAAAAATACTAGAACTACTAAAAGACTACTAGATCCTGTTTTGAAAAGTCTTTTAAGAACATGTTTAGAATGAGTTTTGTGGACTTATATCAGTGACTTAAAAATTTAGCTTTTTTAAAAACCATGCATAAACATTTTTCTCCCAAAAATACAAACATGTACATACATGTTGATCATATAATATTGTAGCCCAGTTTGTGCTGAACACAGTGTTATAAGACTTTTGCCATTAATATGTTTTTAAGCAACTGAAAAAAGCACGAAAAAAGCACAAATGTCAGTGCATGTCAAAACTTCCTCAGGGCCCTAAAAACCTCTTAGACACCAAAGTGTTAATAAAGCTATTGGGTTCTAAAGTACAGAGCTGAATCTGAATCAGAGAGTTTAATAAAATAATGTATGTTACCAGCAGTAAATTAATTACAACCTAACTATAGTTATTGTATTTACTAGCTGCTGAACTCGTATGTTTTGCCTCAAAAGTTCACAAAGCAATTCCATACATGTTTCTAATATTGGGTATAAAAAGCTTTTTATTATATTTACTTTTTGTTATTGCACTGTAATTGAAAATGTGTCCCTTCAATTAAAAACAACTAGTTTGTGATATATATTTTCTTGTCCTTTTTTAACTATAATAGAATCCCCCACCTCACCCCGCTGTAAAAAAGTAACTTTAACTCTGAGTAAAGTTAAAATTACTTACTTTTTACTTTTACCCGAGTAGATTTTTAGACCAGTAAATTTTACTTAAGTAGAATATTTTATTACTCTTTCCTCCTCTGATCACAACGTACTGGTAAGGTGGCACACTGAAACACAGCTGTTTTCAGATCAATGAGCTTTGTAACAAATCATTGTATTATGCAAAATACACAAAATAACGTTTTTAAGCAACGAAATAGGTACTCTTTAATTATTTTTATACCTCTAAAAATTACTTTAATTAATAGCCAATTGAAGTATTTTTTTCAAGTTTATCCCAAGTTTACTTTATATAGTGTGATTATTAAGGTAGCAACAAATAATGATTTTCATGTTTTATTATCCTTTTCAAATAATGTAAAGAAAATGAATGGCAAAGATGCACCAAACATCTATTTGACTCCAGCTTGACTTCATGCTCTGCCCTATGAGGTCACTGGGTACGTATTGTTTATACATATTAGGTGTTTAAAACTACTGACATCACAGAGTCAATTTCATTTTGCAGGTTAAGGTGAGCTGAGTCTTAGCAATGATTTGTTTTCTATACATACTCTTGCTTTTTCATCACTTTAGCACAAAGGCAGAAAATACTCATTGCAAAATAATGGGGGACCCTAAATACCCGCTGCTGTTAAAGGATGGAGACATAACTATTGGAGCAATTTTTCCACTACACACTAAAGAAACATTACCTTCATTTGAATTCAAACAAAAACCTCAGCTTCTATCATGCTCCAGGTGTGGTACATTGGAATTAATTCAAGAAATATTATAGCAGAGAGTGTATTTAAAACAAGCCTAACACACCTATGATTGAATGTTTATACAGCGTTAGTCCTAGAGATTTTCGGTTGGCTCAAACCATGATTTTTGCAATTGAGGAGATTAACAGGAATGAAAGTTTTCTTCCAAATGTTTCTATTGGCTATAGAATCTATGATAGCTGTGGTTCGAGACTGTCCTCTGTGAGTGCAATTATGGCACTAATGAATGATCAGGACTTTGCAGCAGGGAACAGATGCAATGGACAGTCTCCTATACATGCTATTATAGGAGAAACAGAGTCTGCCACAACAATTATTTTATCTAGAACCACAGGACCTTTTAAAATTCCAGTGGTAAGAGACAATAACAGTAATTGATTGACACAATTACCAGACTGGTAACTATTTATTGTTTCTTGTGACTTCCTTTTCAGATAAGTCATTCATCTGCATGTGAGTGTCTCAGTAATAGGAAAGATTACCCTTCGTTCTTCAGGACTATTGCTAGTGATTATTACCAGGGCAGAGCACTTGCACTCTTGGTAAAGCACTTAGGCTGGACTTGGGTTGGAGCTGTAAACAGTGACACTGAATATGGAAACAATGGAATGGCCATATTTCTGAACTCAGCCAAGAAGGAGGGGATTTGTGTAGAGTACTCTGTGAAATTTTACAGAACAGAGTCTGAAAAACTCCAAAAAGTTGTAAAAACAATGAAGCAGGGCACAGCAAAAGTGGTTGTTGCATTTCTTGCATTCTTTGAGACCGGGTTACTAATTGAGCAACTAAGTATTCAGAACATTACAGGCTTACAAATGATTGGAGTGGTCGGATGGACAACATCAAAGAATTTAATAACTCCTAACACATTTCATGTGATGGGAGGGTCATTGGGGTTTGCTTTGAGAAGACTGCATATAGAAGGATTTTCAGATTATGTTAATAAATCATTTTGGAAAACAGCTTTTCCAAAATGCTCACAAAGAGATGGAAATTCTTCTCAAGCTGAATTAAACTGCAGCAGATATCAGGATCTATTTGTGCTAAAAAATTACAATGAAAATGTGTCTGAACAAAGATTTTCAAGCAATGTGTACAAAGCAGTGTATGCTGTGGCTCATGCACTACACAGTCTGCTGAAGTGCAAAGAACAAGAAGTTTGTGAAAAAGCCCTCACAATACAACCACAACAGGTAGGCAGTATGAGAATGTGGAAAAAAGACTTTCCAATTTTATTTTGTGTTTAATTGCCACAATAGTAATGTTCCAAATCTGTCTCTTAAAAGGTGGTTGAAGCTCTTAAAAAAGTAAATTTCACAGATAAATTTGGAGATCGTGTGTGGTTTGACAGCACTGGTGCTACAGTAGCCCAGTATGAAGTTGTGAACTGGCAGCAGGACTCTGATGGATCATTTCAGTTTAAAGCTGTGGGTTACTATGATGCCTCACTGCCCCCTGATCAGCGCTTTTTCATTAACACTGAAAACATAATCTGGGCTGGAGGACAGCGAGAGGTAAATGGTGAAAACCTGTTAATTTGACAAAGTTAAGGCGAGAACCAACAAAGTTTGTTTAAACTGCTGAACCAGTAGGTTGAGTAATTATCAGTAATGTTGAAGTAAAATAAAGCAAAAGTAAAAATTCAGTTATTTAGTGGATATACAGGAAACAACATTGTTAAGCTGATTTGGTTATGACTACTCAACTTTTTAATTATTCATAATCAAAATGGGTATTAATTTCTGAGTGGGCTTACTTATAACTGGGTTATGCTAAATGATATTAAAAAAAGCAGACAATATATTTACTTCAAAAGCCACTCCTGAAATGTCTATTTAATGTTTTGTCTAGATATTGATGTACATGCATTAAAGTGGTTTTGATATGTCATGTAATAATTCATCTAAAGTATAAATACTACTGACAACGATAATAAAAAAACTAGCACTTACAGTTTCTTTTTCAGAATATATATAATATACACTATTATTAGCTTCCAATGTAGATTTACATTATTTTATGATTAAATTGCAATAATCTCAATATTCTCAAAATTATTACCATATTATCTTTATTCTTTAGAGTCTGTATAATTTACTTAATGTACATGTATTGCTGTATGTATGTTTCATTTAGAAGCCAAGGTCTGTGTGCAGTGAAAGTTGTCCTCCAGGCACTAGGATGGCTGTACTAAAAGGAAGACCTGTCTGCTGTTATGATTGTATTACATGTGCAGATGGAGAAATTAGTAATGAGACAGGTAAACTTCAGACCATCTTAATAATCCAAAGAAAATTGGTTAGTTGCTCTTTTTGTGTTTTTCTCCTACTGTTTAGGGTGCAATTTATTTTTTAAAGAGGTTCAGAAATTGAATATTTTTCCATATTTCTCTAATTATAGTGAGTATAGTGATCACAATCTTTTCTTCCAGATTCAAATAACTGCCAGCAGTGTCCAGGGGAATACTGGTCTAATACTGAGAACACTGAATGTGTGTTAAAGGCTGTAGAGTTTCTGTCCTTTACAGAAGTTATGGGTATAGTGTTAGTCTTTTTCTCTATGTCTGGAGTAGGAATAACGGTACTGGTGGCCATCCTGTTTTACAGTAAGAAGGACACTCCCATAGTAAAAGCCAACAACTCTGAGCTGAGCTTCCTGTTGCTCTTATCATTGTCTTTGTGTTTTATCTGTTCACTTACTTTCATTGGTCTCCCCACTGAGTGGTCCTGTATGTTGCGTCACACAGCATTTGGGATCGCTTTTGTCCTCTGTCTCTCCTGTATTCTAGGGAAAACAATAGTGGTGTTAATGGCATTCAAAGCTACACTTCCAGGAAGTAATGTCATGAAATGGTTTGGGCCTGCACAACAGAGACTCAGCGTTTTTGCCTTTGCACTTATACAAGTTCTTATCTGTGTGCTTTGGCTAACAATATCTCCTCCTTTTCCCCATAAAAATATGGAATATTATAAGGAGAAAATCATTCTTGAATGCAGTCTGGGTTCTACTATAGGTTTCTGGGCTGTGTTGGGTTATATTGGCCTACTGGCTCTACTCTGCTTTATTCTGGCTTTTCTGGCTCGGAAGCTGCCTGATAACTTCAATGAAGCTAAATTCATCACATTCAGTATGCTCATATTCTGTGCTGTATGGATCACATTTATCCCAGCTTATGTCAGCTCTCCTGGAAAATTTACTGTAGCTGTGGAAATATTTGCCATTCTAGCATCAAGCTTTGGTTTATTACTTTGCATATTTGCACCTAAATGTTACATTATTCTGTTTAAGCCTGAACAAAATACCAAGCAACATTTGATGGGAAAAACACAAACTAAATCCTACTGAGAGAAAGAATCATGGTTAAAAGAATAGTCTAATCATTTTCAATATTAAAATATGTCACTACCCCAACTAAGAATCGTTGACACATCCCTCCATCATCTGTGTGCGTGCATGTAAGCGCTGGAGCGCACTGCGACACTTCAATAGCATTTAGCTTAGCTCCATTCATTCAATGGTACCATTTAGAGATAAAGTTAGAAGTGACCAAACACATCAACGTTTTTCCTATTTAAGACGAGTAGTTATACGAGCAAGTTTGGTGGTACAAAATAAAACGTAGCGCTTTTCTAAGCGGATTTAAAAGAGGAACTATATTTTATGGCGTAATAGCACTTTTGGGAGTACTTCGACTCGCCTGAAAAGTCCGCTCCCCTTCTCCCTCTCATAATGGGAGAGGGAGGGTGTTACTGCGTCGAGTCGAAGTACTCCCATAAGTGCTATTACGCCATACAATATATAGTTCCTCTTTTAAATCCGCTTAGAAAAGCGCTACGTTTTATTTTGTACCACCAAACTTGCTCGTATAACTACTCGTCTTAAATAGGAAAAACGTTGATGTGTTTGGTCACTTCTAACTTTATCTCTAAATGGTACCATTGAATGAATGGGGCTAAGCTAAATGCTATCGAAGCGTCGCAGCGCGCTCCAGCGCTTACGTGCACGCACACAGATGATAGAGGGATGTATCAACAATTCTTAGTTAAGGTAATAACATATTTTAATATTGAAAATGAGTAGACTATTCCTTTAAATTAACACTGAGATGGTTTTCTTTATTTCAAAAACTAAAATTGTAATGATGTCTATTCCATGCAGACTGTTTATGTGAAAACCAGCTTTTATATTCACACAAATGCTAAAATATTATGCAGCTATGTTATTTTGTGATCAAAATATAAAAGCTTTGATTTGAGAAAAAAATGCGCCCACACAATTATATAAATTATTTTGTAAAAATGCTACCAGTTTGTTTGACACTGTTTAAATTTAAATAAAATAATTTCAAAGGAGTAAAAGAGCACCCATCTTTTTTTTTTTGCAAAGCAAAGCTTACCTGAAATATGCTAATACAGTAGCCTACAAATCCTGTTGTCAGAGGATAAAGACATAAGACCCTTTTCTACATACTTTCTTGAACATAAGTTAACAGCAATTATTCTTTTACAGGTTATATGAACATTATCCGTTGTTGAAATAATCTTAAAAGCACTAGCTTATTAGCTTATGTTAATTTTTGTTTTTACTTAATGTCAGGTTGTAACAAGCCAAGAGGTAAGAAAGGAGTAAGGAATGCTAAAAAAAACGATGGTTTAATGTTCAGAAAAATTATTCCAAGTGATTAATTTGGTGATTTACAAAAAATTGCTTTAAACAGAAAGGTCTGGTGTAATCAAACACTTTTTACTCAAAGAGCCTAGCTTCCCAAACACATGTCTCACAGCAGACTTAACGTGGTTACACAGCACCCCTTCACAGCAATGCAATCAGGGCTCGACATAAGGGACTGCCCGGTTGCCTGGGGCCAGTGTGAGAGAAGCTCGGGCCAGTAAATCCTATTGTCACTTGCCCGATCGGGCCAGTGCTTCACCCTCAGTCACTAAAATATATTTTCAGTCTGCGGCTATTTGTCTGTATGTACTCTTACGCAATGTTACCATCGAGACGCATTTTAAGCGGCGCGAACGTAAACTTCTTATCTTAGCAATATCATAAAGTTTCTCTTACCTTATTGGTTGTTGTGGTGACTGTTGCGTGTTTTGCGTGATACTCAGCTGGTAGAGCAAGATACGTTAAAATGGCGGAGGCGCCGGTGCCCTCCGATTATAAGGCCAAACGTAAACTTTTTTTAGCATCTCAGAAGCATACCTTTACTTAGATAAAACAAGAAAAAAGAAACGATGCGATGTTTCGACCAGTTTTCCGTCAATTTCCAGGTATAGCAGACAAGTCGGGATCCTTTTTCGTTATGACCAGCAACTACCGCAAACAAAACGTCGAAGCCCATGAGAAAAGTCTAATAACGCGTCATCTGGTCCACTTCATCATATGAACGAGACGTATGTATGAGGAGAATTTTCAGCGCATTTGTCACCGGGTGACTATGATAGGGCGGAACCAAAAGTGGCGGAGAAAGGTTCCGCCTGAAGATGGTTTCCGCCCGGGCCCGATTTTTAAAAGTACCTTTCACTTTCTAGTCTCCCTAGCAACGCAAATTGGGAGAAAACGAGCAACAGGTGGGGCGAATTAAGCTGGCAACCCACGATTGGAGGAGAGAGTAAAGACAGGACACATAAAAAGGCCAAAAGAAGCACAAAGACACAGAGTTGTCTTGGGCACGCGCTCCTTTACTGCCGAGGGCAGACCCAAACACACGCTCCATCCTTGGAGGAGCCGGAGGGCGCCGTTGATCCACGGAGCGCTTATAGCGAGAGGAAAGAGTGCGGCAGCCAAGAGAGGCGAAAAGGACGGAGCTGTGACATTTAAAGGAGCACTGCACAGGAGTGTGCTTCTCAGTTGTGTTCGTCCGGTGCATTTGTTGTGGACTGTTATCTCTCTCCCAGGTGGAAGGGTGTGGCTGTGTGGACATTACAAACCTTACGGGTTAAAGAACGAACAGGGACTGCTGAAGACTGAAACACAACAAGGAAGAGGAAAAAGGAGTTAGCGTTAGTGTACACTTGCATAGAGCTTCTTGAGATACATGGATTTGCTGTGTTAATCTTGTTAGGGGAGGAGCCGCCCCGTTTGTGTGATTAGGAGGCGATCGCCGTGTGAACTAAGACAGAGAACAGTGGAACCAAATTTACATCATCCGTGAGTACCAAATATTGAGTTTGACGACACACTGCCTAACATCTGTTGTTATAGCGATTATCTCCAAGGGAAGGAGGACGGCCCTACCCCTAAATTAGCGTGGTGGGTGAGCCGGAGGAACATTTGCTGGGGCTAGGCACAGCGACGCATCTACCGACTGGACCGTACTAACCACCGCCGAACAGACCCCGGCAAAGTGGAGGAAGGCGGGCGTCTTAAGTGTACACTGGATTGTGGTGGGTGAGTCTTTGTGCTGTGGAACTTTCACTTTTGATGTGGTGCTGTGTATTGCTGTGGATTGCTGTGTGTTTCGTCAGACCAAACCCCCGCTTTCATACGCCTCGTCGAGGGAGAACGAAGAGGCTGTCGTGTCCAGTGTGGCTACTCAATATATGCTGTGAGCTCGCCCCAGGCGTATAGTAACGGTGTGGTGCCCAGGACGACCCCTCTTCTTGTTATCAGACTGTTGCCTGTGGAGAAAGAGAGAGTGAGCAACACAAAGAGGAACTGTGTGAATCCTGTACTTACCGTACGCTGTATCCAGCAAAGAGGAGGAAGAGGAGGGTGCCACGGACAGTAAAGACCAGGCAGGAGCCTGAGTCCCACACCTCCTGGTCTACAGTGCCCCGGATCCCCCGTTGCCCCCCCCCCCCCTTCTTCCTGTTACTCTCCTGGCCGCAGCCACCTGGAGGGCAGAGCCAGACACATTGGTTTTAATTGCCCCTTCCCCATTTCCCAAGTTATTTTTAAATATTTAAATTAATAAAGATTTGTTTATACTTACCTGTCCTCATTGTTGTCTGGTCATTGGGTTGGCTTTGGGGACCTCCTCGAGGTGGAAGTTGAGAAGAGGCGTGGCTTTAATTAAACAGTAGCCAGCCCCGGGGTGTGACACATTGACAGACACACAGCATTTCACCTCATCAAGAATGAACAGCCATTGTGTCATTCGAATGTATTGACTTGCTTAAAAAAATAAAAACAGAGTTCATGTGGGATCTCAGTACTACACAGATATTGCATGTCCGAGGTAAGAAACATTTGGTTTAACGTCTTTACTACTAGTTAACTCTTTCCCCACCAATGATGAGTTAAAGGCAATCTATATTTCCGCTATTACCCAATAGGTGGCGTGCTTACCCAACTTATGTAAAACTGGAGCATTCACTGATATTATCTGATCTCTAACAAACGTCCTTAAAACCCACCCATATTTGAGAGGTGATGAATAAAAATGAAGATGGGATGAAACTGTATTTTGTTTGAAAGCAGAGGGGTCAGCATTAAACTTTTGTGAAAATCATAAAAAATGCTGGCGCTGGCTGGCAACTTAAAAAAAATCAGCTGGCGTTAAAGAAATAAGTCCACTAAATCCTCCACTATTTGTTAAAATGTATAGAACTGCATGGAAATATATGCAGTATATGTTTGCCATACTTCTGTTTGTTTGATTTTGATCTATTATAGCATTTTCTAAATATTTATAATTCTAGATTCACAGACACTATCTTTGAGGTTCTTTGGAAAGAGATGCTAACTAAGATTAAGGCAATCCACTTTATTAGCGTGCTGGCAGAAAAAAAACAACACTGTATAAAATGTAATACCACTGTTTTAGTAATATGGGTTAGTTAACGTTCTTGCAACAAGATTTCTTTTATGAATTATGTTTTGTGCAGTTTTTATGCTCTAATATCTGAGACCATAGCCATGAAAGGCTAATGATGAATACAATGTGTAAAATAATATTTGACGTTTGAATAGTTTTTTTTAAATATGTGACACAAAAATATTTTTGTGGGGCCAGTGAAAATTTTGGCAGGGCAAGTGAAAACCTGAACCACTGGCCCGACCGGGCCAGTAGAATTTTTTTTTGCGTTGAGCCCTGGCAATACTGGCTCTCTCATGTGCGAACCGGGTGTGCCTCACAAGTCTTGAAAAGTGAAGCCTCCTTGATCGCTCCCTGGTGGTTGGCTGCAGTACAAGTCATAAACCCCGTTATGATTGGCGTGATTGAATTGGTTGCGCTAGCGTTTGGGCGGAAGTTTGATACCACGGCTGCGCCTCTGGATCCACAGACAATCCCTTCTGTGCATGCCTTGGCTCCAAACTAACGTTTTTACATAACATGGCGGTGACCATGGTCGGACATTTTTGGCTTCAATTCATTACAATGGAGGGAGGTGACGTCGCGTCGTCCATCTTTTTTACAGTCTATTGTGCGAACACTCAAAGGCTAATGAACCAATTTTTGTGACAGCGTGGGGAACAGCTCACAATAGCGGAGACCATCAGTGTAGCTTTACAAAAGCATATGGTATTATCATAACTAATACACATTACAGCATGATCTTATTCTATTTAAGTATTACCAAATTAATATATCTCATAAATACACATTACTCAACATCAGTGCCGGCTGATCAATAGGGGGCACAGCCCCTTAAAGTTGGCCAGAGAGGAAAGCTACTTTAAAGGGGCAATAAGTAGGATTTTAAGTGTTTATTAATCAAAATCAATGTCTTTATTCATAAATATGTCCTCGTTGGTGTCAAATGACCTCTGCCAGTGATCTGACTTTTCTTTGTAAGCTTAGAATTTCTCCTCTTTACTTACATTGAACGGGTAAGTCCAAGGAGGCATCCATGTCGTTCTGCCGTATTGATAAAATATAATAGCAGAGAGGGACAAAAAGCACTAGCCTTCCAATGCATTTCTACAACGCTTTTTCCTACTTATTGTCCAAAAAGTTAAATAGTGTAAATTAATACGAAATAAAATCGTTTAGTTGTACCATTTCACTGTTAGTTATGTTATAATTTGTTTAAAAAAAAACTGAGTTTGTTGTGTGTCATGTTTGTGTGTCTGGAATCCACCCCTAATGAGTGTCTATGCAGGTCAGTAAAAAGGGTAAAAACATGTGACCTGAGCTCTAATTGGTTGGTTTCGGATTCGCCCTGGGGCGCAGGGCTGTGCGTCCCAAACCCTCCCACTTATGTTGTATGCGAATCAATATAGTTTTTTATGTTTTTGGCCTCATGTGATTGGACCGTTCTCAGAGTATCATAACCGCTTTGCAGATTGCTGGGTTAACTGATAGCTACAGTACTGATCAGTGAAAGCAAGTGAAATATCTTAAGATGAAGGAAAATATGATTTAAAGGTATTTAATTGATGAATAAATAAAGGATTAAGAAGCTTGGACCAGATCGACCAACAGAGTCAAATGCTGGCAGTCTGTGTGCTCCATCACTTCTCATGGCAAACGTAGTTGGCTAGCTGGATATCATGTATGTCCTGAGTTTTATTTTTTTCCCTGTTTGCCATTTTAAAGTCTGAATGCGTGATAGACTGCACGACACGAAATTCTGTGGCGCGTTTGAGCTTGTGTTGCGTGGACATAATGAGAGCGAGAGTTTAGATAATCCGGTATATTCCGTGGCTTGGTCAACTTTGTTGTTGTTAGTTTTGTTGTTTAAAAAAAGCACCCACGAGAAAACCACTGTTTTTAAGGGAACTTCACGAACCGTGTAGATGGACTGTATGTACTTAGTCTGTTGTGAGGAGAAATGTCCCAGCTAACACACGACGTGGTAGTTACGTAATTTATTGGTAATTTTTGGTAATTTCATGACTTACCAGCTGGCAACGTAACTGTTACGTCCTATGGAGGTAATTTCATTACCATTACAGTACCAAATCACCACGTCGCCAGTACGGACTCCTTACGTCGCAAGATAACCAAGTACGTCCCAGTTACGTAATAAATTCGTACTATTTTGGTAATTTCATAACTTAATGGCAACGTAATTGTTACGTCCCATGGAGGTCATTTCATTACCTTTACAATTATATAAACATTCATTTCCTTTTCTATTTAGGTTAGCTTATTAAAACTGTTCAGTCTCAAAGTTTCCCTTAAATAAGTCAAAATAGATTAAATACACACGAACTGCCATTTACATAGGAAACATGAAACAGCACGCGCCTCCCGCCCAGCTGAACTTGACCAGAACGCGCGACCGCGCGTGCACAGCAGAACGGCGGCTGACAGGACGCGGTTGTTTCTCTGAACTGACCCGTTTAAAATACACAATTACTTATTTTAGTTGCTTAAGAGTAATGAAAACAGCATTTTAACATACTTATTAAGGCTCACAGAATCTCGCCTGACAGTATAAACCGCGTTTTATGCTGCACTGACAGGAATGTTCATCTGACAGGAAATTTCGTTTTATCAGGTAAGATACTAACTTTACAACAAATAAATCGATTTTTATGAAAACGTGTAGATATTTTTTAACCTTTATTTATTTTATTGTCTTTATTTTAAAGATTTGTGTGGGACACATTTGGCGTTTTGGACTGGTGAAGGTTGGAGCAGCGTTACCCTGGCAAACGGAACATGAAGAGGACCGCGCGCTCTCTCTCCGTCTGACAAAACTACGCCTGCACAATTCAGAAATGACATTTTAAATTAACTCATATGGAGAACCCATTTAAATGTTCATTTTAACATATGTTTATTTAAATGTTTGTAATGTTCATGTTCAATAAATGAAGTATTCAAGCTCTGAGTCTGTCATTCATGTTATGGAAAGTCTTTTAGTAATGGGCAAATAAGGACAAGTTAAATTAGTTATACTGCAGATGTCCGCCCAAAGAATATTAAATAAAATATTTAAATTTCTAACTGGTTACTAACATAAAACTTTTAATCCATTACGTTGTCACGACGTGCCCACGACAGGCAGATTACGTTGCAAAGTTACGTGCAGGCGACGGATCCAGGAATTTCACTTTTCCGGTCGCCACGACGTAACTCAGTTCGTCGCCACGAAGTAAGTTTGGTCATCATATTACGTCGACGTTACGTAACAGTTACGTATTTGTGTTAGTTGGGGTGCTTGTGCTATTGCTATAAAAGCAAAAAGAAACATACGAGCCTGTGATTAGGCAACTTTAATGTATCTTTTTTTGTGTGTGTTCGGTCGCGTTAACCAAAAAGTCTTTGACAAAGAAAATTTTAAGCAGGAAAAAGAAAAATCTGAACGGCATTTTGGCATACAACTTGACTAATTGTAATTCCTAGTCATGTCGAGTTGGTGGCAGTGTGCTTCTCTTACTGATGATGCCCTGGTTTCTAAACTTTCTCGCAATATTTTGATGTCATACACTGATTGGTCTGCACATCGCTGCTGAAGTTAAACACTACAGGTACACTGTAACCAAACGCCTGTCTAATGCGTATCTAATGACAAGAGTCTGCTTTAATCTGCCTTCATGCGTTTATTACACAAGATGGTTTCAGATGAGTTAAGTTCAATTAAGATTTTTACACGTCTATTGATAATTAAATCGCAGTAGTATTTTGTTATTTGATTTGTACATATTTGCCTGTTCAGCATAAAGCTTGCGTGTTTTATCGCCTCCGCTGTCACTCTGAGAAAAAAACATTCATTTATCTGCTTCATGTGATGTTAAGCATGTAAAGTGATGCACGGTCTCCGTTTATCTCTTCTCTTCACAAAAAAACACATTTTGACTTGTATGCTCGTCTTGTAAGTTTATGATTAGAAATGGACATGTGAACAAAAATAATTAAAACAGGAAATGACGGATAATAACTGACTGTGACGGACTCTTTACAACACTGTTCATCAAAAAAATTACAGAATTTGAAAAAGTCTACCGCAACCTCTGCGCGTGTGTACCTGGTAATTATCACGTTGTGGGGACCAATTTTCCCCACAAAGATAGGAATACCAGTATTTTTGTGACCTTGTGGGGACATTTTGATGTCCCCATGAGGAAACAAGCCTATAAATCAAACAAAATGAGTTTTCTTGAAAATATGAAGTAGCAGAAGGGTTTCTGTGATGGTTGGGGTTAGGGAATGGGGTAGGTAAGGGGAATACAGTTTGTACAGTATAAAATGCATTACGTCTATAGAATGTCCCCACAAAACATGGAAACCAGAATGTGTGTGTGTGAATAATTAACTTGATTAGTTCATTACAGATTCATAGTACATTAATTTCCTGCATTTGACTGTAACATTTTCACCATTTTAGCTAAGCAGGTATATTCATCACCTGATAAATGGCTATTAACAGTAGGCTAATGCATTACTACAGTAAAAGTTTGATTTTGAGTTTGTTTGTGCCCCCCCCCCCAATTTTTTAGCACCAGCCGCCACTGCTCAACACTGAGTTGACACAACAGGGTCATACACAATTATCAACCTCCTTCACATAAATGGTATATTCCATGATAATGGTAGAGCGGTTATTATTTAGATACACTCGCTACTACACTCACACAATATCAAAATAACAGTTGAATACGTAAATCATATAAAAATCCTATGATTATTAACAATATCAATGTTATTGATACGCAAAGCATGCTATTTATCAGTAAAGACATGATACAATCACCAACTCTTTCAACATACAGTTCAATCACATTATTACATAACAGTGTATAACTTACATTGAACTGATGAAAGCAGTGTAGATTACTGATGATATTAAAATCCAAGTGATGTGAAATGATAACAAAATAGTTTAACATCAAAAACAAGAGGTAACCTAATGTAAACAAAAGGACGCGGTAGCTCACGTTCTGACGATGACGTAATTTTAAGGATGCATCATCACACTTAATCTATGTTAAAAGTTTCAAGACTGTTAAGTTAATTGAAGTAATGTCCAAAAAAGTTATTTTCTTGCCTTAAATGGCAAAAGCTATTCAAGAGGAGACTGCTTAGTGGTAAGCTTCACTTCACTTTTTCTACAAATGTACTGCTAAATACAAGTATGTGAACACATTGGAATTAACTGTTTTTTTTAGTGATTTGACATAAAATGTGACCGAAACAGCTAGGTCACAAAATAGACAAACACAATGTGCATAAGCTAACAACATACAAACAATTCTACTTTCTTGTGTTTTTATTGAACACACCCATTAAACATTCACGTTGCTGGAGGAAAATGTAAGTGAACCCTTAGACCAGTGGTCACCAATCCTGGTCCTGGAAGGCCAGTGTCTCTGTCTCTTAGTACTACTTTGATTAATAAAAATATACTTAAATATTTTAGGATTGCTGTTGTTTAAAAGCATCAGCTCTTGTAAACTATGCCTTGCAAAAAGGATTTCTCTAAAGATATCCGATCAGGAGTTGGGATGTCCGATCTGGGATGTCCGATCACTCCATACGGTGAAAAAGGGATACAAAACAATCTCAAAATGTTCTGTCAACAGTTTCTATGGCAAAACACCATGAAGAAAGCTCCTGCTCTCCTGAAAAAAATTGGCTGTGAGCCTGAAGTGTGCACAAGAGCACCTTGGCAAACCCCAGTGCTACTGGTAAAATATTTTATGGACTGATGGAACCAAAAGTTGAATAGATCAGGAAAAATACTAACGCTGGTTTCACACTGCAAGCGTGAGCAGCGCGTAAGCGGGGCGTGTTTTTTTCGGCGCCCATGTTAACAAGTTAAAGCATGTACACCGCACACGTGGCAGGAGCATTGCTGAAGCAGCAGTGCTGCTATCGTTTCGGCGTCGGCTCTATTTTTGCTGCGCTGCTCACGCTCAATTAAAGTGACAGTGCATTGTTTATGCTTTAAATGCTCGCGGATTGACTCGAAAAAGTGTAATTTTACAGTAAAATCACGAATTTGAGGCCAAGTGTGTTTCAAACTGTCATGACTTTGAGCAATTTAAAAGAAAGCAACACACTGTAGCCAAAAGACTGCGCTGTCATTCACTCTCTGCCCAGCACTGCCTCATCTATCGTAATAATCTTCAGAGAAATAGACACATCTATAAATCTAAATGCTTAAACTGTTTAAGGGAAACCCGATCAACTGCTTCATGCTGTCAATCACTGGGTGAATGTTTTATTTTATCGTAAAACTTAAGAGAAACATGTTTAATAATGCGCCATGGGCTTTTGGGGCTTAAACAAATCACAGTTATATAAATTACATTGACCATCAAAAAAGCGTCTTGAAGATGTTGTGCTCATAAATGCATGTTAATTAAAGTCATGTGAACTTAAGATTTTTTATACTGTTATTAAACTGCACAGTATGCGCTGCAAACGCAGCCGGTGTGAAGCCACAATGGCCACGCGCAGCAAATGCTCTCCTGACGCGCTGCTCACGCTACGGACGTGCTGCTCATGCTTGCGGTGTGAAACCGGCGTAAGGCACAAAAAGGGCACAGCTTACCAACATGAAAACATCATCCCAACAATGAAGTATGGTAGAGGGAAAATCATGATTTGTGGATGCTTTCCTGCTTCAGGGCCTGGACCATTTGCCATCATTAAGGGGAAAATGAATTCCCAAGTTTAACAAAATATCCTACAGTATAAGGTCATGGTGGCTGTCCATCAGTTGAAGCTCAGTAGAAGTAGGTTGATGCAGCAGGACAATGAACTTAATCATTGAAGTAAATCGCCCACAAACTGGCTTAAGAAAAATAAAATAAGCCATTTGCAGTGGCCTAGTCAAAGCCCAGACCTTAAACTGTGGAATGACCTCAAGAGAGCCGTTTACACCAGACATCCAACAAATGTGTCTGAGTAGAACCGGCTTTGTAAACGGGAATGGGCAAAATTTTCTTCTGAACGATGTCCAACAGAGATTCAGGACTACTGAAAGCGCTTAAAGTAACTGCAGCCAAAGGAGTTTCAACAAGCTATTAAATCCAAGGGTTCACTTACATTTTCCTCCAGCACTGTGAATGTGTAATACAGGCATAAAAACGGGTCAGGGGTGAAAAAGGGGTGAAAAAGGTGAGAAGGGTCCTTGAGGGGCAATGTGCCCTCTGATGGGGCAAGGAGGTGGGTGGACTACCCCAGAATAAATATTACGTCCTCATTAGGGGACATGCTGTAACTTAACTTGTTTATTGTTCAGGCATGTGATTGGCTAAGGACAAAAGAGAAGGAAGGAATATTCATGTATTATTTTGCAGTTTTACCATTTTTACATTTATATATTTACAGCAGTAGGCTAGTAGACCAATGTGACTTACAAGCGAGGAGTATGTCCATCATTCGTTCCAATCCATACCAATAAAAAATCTTTCAGGTCACTTTGCAGTGACAGTCTATGTATAAATGTTGTTTTAATTAGGGCTGCACGATAATGAGAAAATATGCGATGCGATAGTTCTGTTGGTGGGTGCGATGGCGATATGCCTTGCGATATGTCTTACTTAGAGAAATTATTTTTTATTTGCTTTTATTTTAGCATTTAGATATGTAATGAAATAAAGAGGTAATGCATATTCTAAAGATGTAATTAAACTATGCTATACATGTGCCAAAAAACTAGTAATGTGTGACCATAAAGCAGTACTTTGATTTATTGAATATTTATATTACTTTTTATAAATCCAACTACTCCAAACTCTATTTCCTTTCTCTTTGACATAAACAAAGCTGAATGAACTTGTGAATATGACCCCCTTTAAAGGGATTTATTAACATTGTGAGAGGTGTAGAAAGACTAACTTTATACAATAAAATGTATAATATATTAATGATAGACAATGCAGGTCTATGGATTATAAATAGGTCTAAAGATTATAAAGTTGATAGGTTTGTGTAGAAGCAGTAAAATTGCCTCTCTTTCTATTCCTCTGTTGCAGATTAAAAGAGCTTAATCCGTCATTACTTTAGATTCAAAAGTATACTCTATATAAAGTATGTAGATTCAGCTTACATAATGACTGTTTGACAGTTTTAGCTGCTTGTTCAGTACAATGGGCTTGGCATTAACATTGGTTATTTGCTACCATCTTTTTAGCAAACATATAAAAAGACGGTTCATTGATAATAATACTATAAATATGGGAGAAAGAAAGTGCAGCGCGTGGCCGTGACTTTATATAAACAAGAGTCAGTTTTCATCGCCATAGAAACCGGAGGCACGCTTGAGACTGCACATGCGCTATAGCACGTTAGCGCTGACTGACTCTTCACGGCCGTCTCTGATCGACTTGGGTTTAAACAGACCCGGTACCTGAAGTAATTAAAATGGGACCGACTCGGACACAACTGACCTTTCAAAATATAGACTCGTGTTCTTCCTTGAAGACCTCTAATGGATACAACTATGATCAAGTTCAGGAACATGGAAGGAAACAATGTGACACTGAGCTTTGCGTCGCACCTAATCCATCGAGAAACAGAAAGCACCCGAACGCACAGCGAACTCACCAGAAAAGACACGACCTGCTCGCACGCATAATGTCATTATCACGGCCAGAAAAAAAACAAAATTTGATGCTAAATATACGTGGACAGTTGTAAATATACTTGAGAGAGCCGCCCAAGTAAAGTAAGTGTGTGGGAACCACCTTCTGATCGGTGTAATTTGGACGATCTAAGCATGCAACACTCAAATGACAGACACGTAAAATAAATGCAAGTTATCGCAGCTCCATGCGATATGCATATCGCACACACAATTATCGAGATGGCGATACATTTTCGATATATCGTGCAGCCCTAGTTTTAATTGATATCATTAACACCTCAGAATTGTATAGTTTTACAGCGTTTTGTGTCTTACACTTGACTTTACACCCTGAAGGCAGTCACGGAACGGATGATTGATGGGCGGGGAAACACGCATAAAGAACCATGGAGACGGACGAGACAGGCAGGCACTAATGCAGACCCGCCTCAGTTCAAATCTTATGAAAGAAACCCCTGGTCATATTTAAGCGACCACTTTCCACTGACGCGAAGCGAGTGTTCCATTCCTATGAAAGGTAGGATTCATGCTTTGGGTACGAAATTGCAGACCGGGTTTTTACAGCTCATTTGCACGACAGGTTTTTAATACCATGCGCATTATCTTCCGAGGTTTAGCAGCTACGCGTAAAGTCAAACACAACTTCAGAGAGAGAGAGAGAGAGAGAGAGAGAGAGGAGAATAAAGCTCTGATATCAGGTACCCAGGTCAGGGAAGCTAGAAGACAATAAACGTGTCAGCCATGGCACTCATCTCATTATATGCTCATTTAAACTAGATATAGTTTAATAAAATAATGTGTTATCAGCAATACATCAATTACAACCTTACTATAGTGATTGTATTTACTAGCTGCTGACCACCTTCAAAAGTGCATAACTCACATGTAAAAATCATTAAACAATTCCATAAATGTTTCTTAGTTTAAAAAAGCTTTTTATTTTATTAACTTTTTGTTATTGCACTTTAATTTTAAAGATGTTCATACAATTAAAAACAACTAGTTTAAGATTTATATTCCCTTGTCGTTTTTGAACTTTACTAGAATCCTCCACCTCTCCCCGCTCTAAAAAAAGTAACTTTTACTCTGAGTAAATTTAAAATGACTTACTTTTTACTTTTACTTGAGTAGGTTTTTAGACCAGTAACTTTACTTTTTACTTTTACTTGAGTAGGTTTTTAGACCAGTAACTTTACTTTTACTTAAGTAAAATATTATTAAAGTAACTTTACTTTTACTTGAGTACAATATTTTAGTACTCTTTCCACCTCTGCTCAAGCACAGCAAACTGAAGTGTCTTTATTTGGGGGTGCTGTTCTTCATGCACAAAATAAGGTAAATTATTTAAATATTCAAAAGTACTAACACCTAATTCTATGCCCTGATATATTTCTTTAAAGTGTGTTTTATGCTCAAAATAAATTGATGTCAGTATCGAACGTGCTTTGTTAGTGTCCAAGCTCCGAAGAGCAGGCCAAACTGGCCTGCACCAAAAGGTACAAAGCCCTATTGTTTTCCTCAAATTATTTTTTTTCAACATGCCAATTTGGGTCTCTTAACATGCTCGAGAAATTTGGCAAAGATGTCAGAGTCGTGCGCCACTAGGATCAGGCAAAGGCTAGAACACAGGTGTAGCGGGGAGGGGGGAGCTCCGTAGCAACCCCTTTAATGCAAAAACAAACATTGGTGCACAGATCGGGCAAACATATATGCACATATACGAGAGTTGGTACGTATATAGATCTCATCGGCCCAAACCACTTTTGCACTCAAACCTATTAGCTCTGCTTTTAAATACTCCTCCTAGGGAATCATGCGATTGACACCAAACGTGGTGAACAGGATGTTAAAACATTGGAGATGCTAAATTGCGAAGGGATTTTTGATATCTCGAACGGTGCTGCCATGGCGAGGCGACAGATTTATGGCAAAATCAGAGAAATAGGAAGTGTCTAATACCTAAGGCAAAAATGTCTTATTGTGATGACATGCCGGTTGTATGTTCGGCAAAGGATTCAGACTGTGTCAATGTGCCTATTGTGACTCCCGGATGTAACGTCACCAACAGGCACCAAGAATTGTGTCAGTCACAAAGGTGGATTTTTTGACAGTTGCATGTGGTGAACTTTTAAATACTCCTTCTAGGATATTCATGTGATTGAGACCAGACTTGGCTAAGATGATGCAGAGACATTGGAAATGCTAAATTTCAAACAGATTTTTGATCTCAAATGCAATTACAATGGCATCGTGTCAAAGTTTACTTTTATTTCAGGCATATTTAGGGCTCTTGGCATGCTTAGATTAACTTGAAATTTGGCACACACATCAGAGTTGTCGGCTGTAAAGTATGGACAAAAAGGTCAGACAAAGGTCTGTCTCTTAAGTGGATCACTTATGCCCTCATTTGTCTAAATTTGTCCCCAAATGGGTCAGTAACAACATAAAATAGTCCACTGATATTTACCCACTTTATGCACCTGCCCACCGTGCATTGTTTTCTCTGTATAGTGACAAAAACCGTGAGGGCCCACCACCACTGCTAGCAGCTATATTTACCAATTGTAACCATATTACCAATCAGGGACCTTCAAAATCAGGGACAAATCCCCACCAAAGAGGGATCCTCGCATTACTTGCAGGCCTCAGCCTCAGAGTGCCATACAGTAAACTAGTTGGTTTCTACCTAATGAGGGACCAACCACTAAAGTGTGGAAAGCATTTAACTGGGTCATATAAGAGCCTCTGGCACCATGCAGCAAAAAAACTTCCACATAAATGCATAACATTTCCTGGTGGAGTGAGCTCTGGCATGTCAAATAATCTGCACAACCTCGGTTGAGAGATTCATTTCTATGAGTGTTTCCCTCAGAGGCCAGTCCCACAAACTCATTCGCTCTAGGCAGGGGTGAAACACGGTGCCCATTGCCTGAGACCACAAATCCCTCCTAATCAGCAACTGAAATGAGAAGCCATCTAGAAGGGACACCAGGTTGAAAACCATACTCAGGCCTGCCTACATGGGGCTACGAGCAACAGCCGCGCCTTGTGTTGGCGGACCCTCTTCAGAACTCCTGGAAGCAGAGTAATTGGGGAAAACATACAAGAGGCCCTCAAGCTATTCCTGTACCATGGCATCCAGCCCGAGCGGGCTGGGTGAGTAAGAGAAAACCAAGGAGGACAATGTGAGTTCTCCTGAGTCGCAAACAGGTCAGGTTTTGCTTGGCTGAACCTAAGACAGATTTGCGCCACCACGTCTGGGTAGATTCCTCATTCCCCTGAGGTCAATGCCTGTCTTAACAGAATATCTGCTCCATTGTAAGGCTGATGCGACTGTAACGCTTCTCATCCAACAGTGCATAAATCACAGCCAGAAACGGAGAACTGCGTTTCATGCGTTGTTTACTGTAACAACATGGAGACGAGAAACATATATCCTCTACCAACAGTGGGCATTTACACTTATGCATCACCTCTCAGCATCGGATTTAAACACTTAAATCCGACGCAGCGCACATTTTTTTCAAAACTGTCAATATTTAAACTAATAAACAGCAAAATAAATGAGAGATTCAGCTGTGTTTGATTCAATTTAAGATTGTGTCAACCATGCTAGGCACATGGTGAGTAAATTGCATCCAAACTCTGTAAAGTTCATCAAATACAGTCACAGTCACTTAATATATTGTTTCACAACATCACTGAACTTCAACTGTAACATTATTTGTGAAATTAACAAATATTAAGTTACACAGAAATCTCATTTCACCAGAGCACATTTTACCTACCACCTCTCAGCATCGGATACATTTCTTTGCTGGAGGTGGGGCGTGGTTTCACAATCAAGTCAAATAACCCACTAATTACTTAATGTCGCCACAAGGGGTCCCCAAACAATTAACAAATGAACAAAAACGCAGTAATTTTTGTAAAAGTCATAACATTTACAGTTACATTGTTAACCCTGTTTCACGACAACACTGGCCTTCTTGGGAAAGGAACCATGGTTTCTTTCATAATACTAAGGTACAAAATATTTGCGTATGACCTTAATCATGCGAAACAGGTTGCCCCTCATGGAACCACACGTTAAAAGGATGAATTCTATACGATCAGGAGACAACCAAGCCTGCATTGTCAATAAAATCTATACTACGCACAGAAAAGACGTCCTCCATGTTGGAGAAGCACACATTCCCTGGCATATAGCTGATAGGAAATGTTTGTCCTATGTGGCCTTCCATAACCAATCCTCAACCTGAAAGAGGTGTGTCTGCAATTAATATCATGCGGCAACAGACTGCACCTAACTTTGGGCCTTGAGACAGCAACCCGACATCATCTCATATTCTTAGAACACGAAGACATGTGCACGTAACCCTGAACATGCAAAAGGTTTGCCCCTCTGGGAAAAAACCCACCACTGCAGGGTATTATGTGCAAAAAGACAGCCGCCATGAGCCCCAGCATTCTTTGGAATTGTTTTATGGTGTGATTGACCTAGCTTCATCTTGTACACTTCTTTGAAAATGGACATGACACAAGCAGGAAACATCCATGCCTGCATCGTCATCGAGTTCCATATTACCCCCAAAGTGTGATCATGTGTGTGGGGACTAACGCACTTTCTTAGTGTTTAGTCTCAACACATGATGCACATATCACAAGCTTTTCCCCTGTAGAGGAAAAGCTCTTACTCATAGAGCCAGCAGTGGAAGGTTTTCAGTAAACACACACAGCCTTCTCAAGAGCCACAAGTGTATGTTCCGCTCCCAAACACTTAACCTTGTTACACTTCTAAAATATTAAATAATGCTACACAAAAGAAACTGAGGGACCAGAAACCATTACTTTCAAGTGAGTCATGTGTATTAAATTCATACATATAAATTGACATATACATCCAACTAGGCAAAGGCATGAGTATAAGCAGGCCGGATTAACAAAAAGTGCCCCAGGGTGACCAAATTTATATATTATATATTATATTGAACTCTAGTCATTCAGGGCTCCAGACTAACTTTTTGTTATTAGGAGCACTGTAGCCCCTGACTGAAAAATTTAGGAGTGCTAACAGAAAATTTAGGGCACACCTTAAATCAGCCTGCAATACAATTATTCTATTTTTTCCAAAATAACTGCATTACCGAAAAATACTAAACAGACTTTATGCAGTTGCTGCACATGTCATATGCACAATTGATGAAACTTTTAGATTATGAAACAAAGAATCATACAACCCCCTTAACTAATTCTAGGCATAAGATACATACATATACAACAAGTTATATCCAGATAGCATACTGTAATGAGGTGAGTGCCAGGGCAATCTACATACTGGTATCCTTTACACGTTTCTCATCTTTTATCTGGTTTCCCTTAACATGGCACTGATGTCTGAAACCTTTATTCTCATCTATAATGTTGTTGGTGTTAATGTAGGCTAAAAGGTTTTTTGTCTCTCATCTCTGCAATGTTTAATTTTAAATCCGCGCCAGCGCGTCTTCTCACGGTTCTGAGTGAGATGTGTTGACTTTACCGGGGCTGCGTAACGTAGACCCATCGGTTCAATCAATTGAGCACATGGTGACATAAAACGATATGCGCGTCATGCAAATGAGCGTTTAAAACCCGATTGCGCATTCCGTAGTTTTGTCACAGGTGCCTGCACATGCACGAGTACTTGTAAAAAACCTGAAAACATTTTGGCCGCAGTCTGGAGCCCTTGGTGCTCCCCATTGCCTGGTGCCCCAGGGCACTCGCCCAATCCCGTCTATGGATAATCCGGCCCTGAGTAAATGCATACATAATTATTCAGTCAAGAAACATTTAGAGTAAATTAAGTTCAACAATAGTCCCAATGAATTCAGTCCCTTGAATATTCAAGGTAAACGTTAAACAGTACTTAAGAACAACCGCTTGCTCCTGAAAATATTAAGGATTTGACAAACATTTTGAGTTGAATAAGTTGCTTGAAGAAACACTTGATCCTGAGGTACTTGTAGTTTCCTGTTTGCCATGTGCTCACACGATAAACCTCTGTACAAACAAACAATTAATACAAGTGCTTGTGCTACCAATTTACCACACATCTACAGATTTCTCTACTACAGAAACTCAACTAACAATGTACACGTTCTATTTAAAATACATGTACAAGAAGTTCCTCAAAACAGTGTACAAACACAGGTCAAACCATGGCTGAATCTGAAACAGCATACTTACTGAGTAGGTACTGAATTTCACTGAGTACCTACTTAACAAGCGCTAAGACAGAACATACATTCGCGTTAGTATGGACAACATCCGCCATGTTGATGTTATCATGTGACTTATGACGTAGTAAACTTGTTCAAGTTCATGCGAAACCCCAAGAACCGATAGAAGGATGACATCACAATACAGCGAGAGTGACTCAAAATCAGACTTCTCCGTATAATTTCTGGAATCGCTCTCACGGTACTTTGATGTCATCCGCTTGTTGGTTCTTGCAGCGTTGCATGAACTCGAACAAACCTAATAACAGGCATGAAAACATATGCGTTTGTATGAGGGGCAGGTGCACTTGATTGCATCAGTAACATTACAATTCTACTTTCTAGGGTCTATGTCAGTGTTTGCAATCGTTGAAAGGTCTAGACAAAGGAGAGGTCGGGCAGCTGATCAAACTAATGAATAAAACCATCACATGAAACGTATAGAAGTGAATACCTTTTGAAACAAAGCTTTTTCTGACAAATTATTGCATATTTACTGCCATCTCAACACAGCTGTGGCAATTCTGCAGCTTTACATTCATGAATCAGCTGAGCATTTTGTGGGATATCTGGGTCTGTGCATGAAGTCAGGGTGCTGAAATCACCTGATTGTCTTGTGTCTGGTCAAAATGAAGTATTGCTTTGCTTTCCCGTTGTATCCTGGGAAAGTAAGGATAGATAAGTGTCCGTCAATACTTGCTTCAGAATCTGGGCGGACTCAGTAGGGCATCCGGGGATATCTCGCCTAGTCATTTTCTAAATACTGAGGTTTTGGACATACTGCTCTGTTCACGTACTGTTTACCCTACTATATTGTAGGTAAGTAGGCGGTTTCTGACAATACTTAAGTACATGTGCGTCTAAATCTCTGTAAAAATAGTCCAAAATCCTGGTAATTCACGCCTACCCTTTATGTATACTGAGGTTTCAGACACACTATTTGATAGCCTACTGCTTTTTGCCTACTATTTAGTATGGCAGAATGCAGTTTCTGATTCAGCCAAAGATGAGAAAGTTTCTCCATGCTGCAACAACATCACTTCCTATCCAATGCTTCTTATCTTCCCCTTTTAAGCTGTCAGGCAACTCTGTACTCAGAGCAGCCCCTTGTGCCCGGGGTAAGCATAGACCCAAAAATATACACTGTGTGCAGAATTATTAGGCAAGTTGTATTTTTGAGGATTACTTTTGTTATTGTACAACTACGGTGCTCTTGGTCAATTTAAAATGTTAACAAACGCTCAAACCTGAACATTTAAGTAGTAAAAGTGAAATTTTGGCTTTCTTAAGAGAATATTTCTATGTACATCATTATTAGGCAACTATTAGTGTGCAGAATTATTAGGCAACTAAATGAAAAACAAAGATTTTACCATCTCACTTGGTTTTTTTCACCTGTTAAAGTGAGAATAATAAACAAACTCTACATTTACAAATAAACATTTAATAAAAAAATAGAAAATATATAAACTCAGTGACCAATATAGCCACCCTTCTTTTCAATAACAGTTACAAGCCTTCCATTCACGGATTCAGTCAGTTTCTTGATCTGTTCTGAACCAACATTTTGTGCAGACGCAACCACAGCCTCCCAGACACTGTTCAGAGAGGTGTACGGTTTACCTTCACTGTAAATGTCCTGCTTAAGCAGGGCTCAAAAGTTGTCAATAGGGTTTTAGTCAGGTGAAGAAGGGGGCCATGTCATTAGTTTTTAATCTCTAAGGCCTTTACTAGCCAGCCATGCAGTGGAGTACTTTGATGTATGTGATGGAGCGTTGTCTTGCAAAATAATAAGTCTTCTTGAAAGATGCAAACTTTTTCCTGTACCACTGCTTGAACAAATTGTCTTCTACAATACAGGCAGGCAGGCACAGACAAGTATTATTAAAGATGAGCTAGTTGGACCTTTTTGGGTTGAAAATGGAAATAAAAAACAACTCTCAGACTTACTGACATTTTTTAGAAGACACTTTCTTCAAGCAGTGGTACAGGAAAAAATCTGCATCTTTCAAGAAGACTTTTTTATGCAAGACAACGCTCCATCACATGCATCAAAGTACGCCACTGCATGGCTGGCCAGTAAAGGCCTTAAAGGTAAAATACTAATGACATGGCCCCCTTCTTCACCTGACTTAAACCCCATTGAAAACCTTTGAGCCCTTCTTAAGCAGAACATTTACAGTAAAGGTAAACAGTACACCTCTCTGAACAGCCGTCTGAGGAAAAAAGCCACTGACTTGGCGCTAAGGGCGACCAAGGTTACCACCATGGCACCCGCACCCCGACCGGTGGAATCTCCGCATTTGGTCCCTCAATGCGTGGAGGTTTTAAGTGATTTACCACAAGCAGTATTTAACACTATTGCTCCAGCGCGAGCGCCGTCTACGAGACACACGCGCTTAAGTGGAACCTGTTCGTTGACTGGTGTTCTTCTAAACGAGAGAACCCAAGAGAATGGCCTATCAGTGCTTTCATGCCTTTAGTATCGGTTGGACAGTAGGCTGTCACCCTC
The DNA here is from genome assembly GCF_027580225.2 of Misgurnus anguillicaudatus. Taxonomy (NCBI): domain Eukaryota; kingdom Metazoa; phylum Chordata; class Actinopteri; order Cypriniformes; family Cobitidae; genus Misgurnus; species Misgurnus anguillicaudatus. Next base: position 16,067,305 of record NC_073351.2, read on the forward strand.
CACCATTAAAGTTGATATTGCTGTGAAATCCGCTCATCATACCCTGATAGACAGTAGGTCTGTATTAGCATAGTTATTAGGTTTTTAAGAGGTGCTAAACCCTTCGCGCCCTCCCTCTATTCCTCCTTGGGACCTGTCCATGGTACTGAAAGCCCTGCAGGCCACCCCTTTCGAGCCTCTGCAGACTGTGAGTCTGAAGTTTCTCACAATGAAAACTCTGACCCTGCTCGCATTGGCCTCCGTTAACCCTCTGGGGTCTAAGGGGTTTTTAGGGCCCTGGGGAAGTTTTGACATGCACTGACATTTGTGCTTTTTTCAGTTGCCTAAAAACATATTAATGGCAAAAGTCTCATAACACTGCGTTCAGCACAAACTGGGCTACAATATCATATAATCAACATGTATGTACATGTTTGTGTTTTTGAGAGAAAAATGTTTATGCGTGGTTTTTGAAAAAGCAAAAATTTTAAGTCACTGATATAAGTCCACAAAACTAATTCTAAACATGTTTTCCCAAGACTTTTCAAAACAGGATCTAGTAGTCTAGAGTTTTTTCTTCAAAATGATGTAAAAATCATTCGGCCTACTCGTTAACATAAAGCAAGATATTGATTTACAATTTCTAAGACACTTTTGCTTGGGAAAGGCTGTATGCGTGGAGGCGGGAATGCTCCTGAATAATCAGTGATTGACAGCTGAGAGACAAAAGGGTTGCATAATGAGCCACATGAGCCTTGTGGGGATGTTCAACAGGAATGTAACTTTCTCTGTAGTAAAACCATGATGGTTTACTTTTCAATTTAAATGTAAATACACACACAATAAAAAAAAAAAATATATATATATATATTACATTAATTTCACATGTAGGCTATAAGTTACCTTTTAAAAACCATAGTACCCTAATCAAAGTGAACAAAGGGTTTGTGTGTGGCAAAAAGCTCAAAAGAACAACTGCCTATCGTTGTTTGGACTCTTAGTGTGTTTTTGTAATCATTATATCATTATAGTAGAAACACAACAAGGGACAAGCATGATAAACTTGCACGATAAACTTGCTCAATGTTTGTTTACAGCCGCCGCCATTACCTCACGTGTTGCTCATGAAAGCAGTCGGCTTGTTCGACTTCATGCGGCGCTGCAAAGATCGACAGCCGGGTGACGTCAAACTACCGCGAGAGTGATCCGCGAAATTATATGGAAGAGTTTGCTTTTAAATCGCTCTCGCGAAACTCTGACGTCATTCGGCTGCCGGTTCTTGTGGCGCTGCATTAAGTCGAACAAGCCTATTAACTTATGTGTGCACATGCGAGTGATCCTGTGTTTAATAAACGTGCTGTGCGGAGATATATGCTTAGACGCAACTAAATAAGGATTGTACTGTTTGCAGTCGCGTATTTTATAAGAATACCAAAAACCGCGTCGATTTCCTGACTCGCGTGTTTGTGCATGCGTTTCCCATCGCGTGAACTGTTTGACGGAAGACAAAGAAAACACTCGCGTCTGGAGATAGTGACACACATACGCAAGTAAATAAGGATTGTACTGTTTGCAGTCGTGTATTTTATAAGAATACCAAAAACCGCGTCGAGTTTCCTGACTCGTGTGTTTGTTTACGTGTGTTCCCCTCGCGTGAAATGTTTGACGGAAGAACAATTAAAACACTCGCGTCTGGAGATACTGACACACATACGCAAGTAAATAAGGATTTAGATGTCATGTTTTGGTGCAATCGGATGAAACAACAAGGAATGGAGAGACTGGGTTGTGGACTGGATTGCGTATCCATTGACTGCAGGCTGAGGCACGAGTTATGCATATGGATGTTTCTGCTCGTTCACTTCAATGGCGCGGGGGTGTGGTGATCTCTTCTCATTACAGATAATCAGGTAACATTAGAGAGACGATCCCTCTCCTACTTCTCATACAGTTTACACCGAATGACAATATATGTTTTCGATCTCACTTACACCATTTAAATGCTGACATTCCAAGCATTATGTAGACATTTATCTTTTGTTTATATGACATGTATTCGTGAAGTTACAGTTAATTTTCTGACGCGTTTCTGAAATGGCTTCACTGAGGGAGAGAGAACAAAACGCGCATCATGTTTATTTTCTTAATTTTGCGAAAAGCACAATATTCTGTTTTTATTGGGAGTGGACAGAAAAAAAACTAGACACTTTAACGTTTTAAATGATGTATAAATCATATCTGTATGTCCAAAATCAGCAGAGTTATCTAAGTCTCTTTACGGAGTGATTGAAAAATAAAGAGTTGGCGGCGCCCGCGCCGCAGCCGACCCCAGAGTGTTAAGAGGGTAGGGGACCTCCATACATTTTTGGTCGATGATTCGTGCCTTTAGTTTGGATCTGCTGTCTCTAGTGTGTAGAGCTGCTGGTTGGGCGACACCTAACACTTTCACTAGATTCTATAGTGTTTGTGTCGAGCCGGTCTCCTCACATGTTATCTCCTAATCTGGAAGAACACTGAGCACTGGCTCGCATGTCAGCTTGCAGCCCCATATTGGTGCTACACTGTACTACCAGTATTGAAGTAAAAGTTCTTTTTTGACCTTCCTCCACTGCCTTGATAGTTGATGTTGTGGAGCATCAGCTATCAGCCTCTCACTAGCTGCATTCTCTGTCATCCTATGTGTTTGGCTCAGGCCTCCAAATTGCGTCCCCTACACAGGGTTCCTTTGTGAGTATTTTCTGTGGGGTTAATCCTACTAGCCCATGTTTTTCTTCAGCAGAGCCCGCTCTGAGTCTCCCCAGTATGTCTTATTACTGTCTATTTATGTCAACCTATTGGTTGTTCATACCATGTACCACCCACCAGGGGTTGGTTTCTGCAGCGTTCCTACTCTGCAGTCAGGTCAGGTGGCTTCCCAGTTTGCTGATTCACTATCATGGGTTAAGGAACAAGTAGTGATCAACCTTCTGTGCTAGACCTTATTTCCGGCTCCTTAGTGGATTCAGAGGGTTTCTGCAGGTACTGTAAGGGTCACCTAGAGTGGCGATTTGGTAGGGAGCAAAGTAGATTGGTCTCTCTAAGCGAGTTCCGAATTCATCGATTATGACGTGATGTCTCCGTTCCCTTCCTTCAGGGAACAATGGTTACATCCATAAATGAGACTTTTCCCAGTTGTTTGGTTTTTGAATTGTAAAAGTGAAAGCAGTTCTACTTAATTTAATTCAATTAAACTTTATTTGTATAGCACTTTTCACGATAGGTAATTGTATCAAAGCAGCTTTACATTAATAGAAGCAGGGGAAAACACAGAAAAATCGTCAGACAACATAAGTAGCAAAATACAGCGGCTATGAATAAACTTTACAAGCGAGCTTGTTAATGATGTAACATATAGAAGAGGACACACATATATATATATATATATATATATATATATATATATATATATATATATATATATATATATATATAGCTATTCTCGGACATCAGTTGGCAAATCATTCCAGAGCTTAGGGGCTTAGTAGGTTAAGTATCTACCACCTTTAGACCTTTAGACACTTTTGACATTCTAGGGATAGTTAAGAGACCAGAATTTACGTGTACGTGATGGATTGTATTCTGATAGTAATTCTCAAAGATATGAGGGTGCTAGGCCATTTAAGGCTTTGTAGGTGATTAGTATGTATTTAAAATTGTATGCAATATTTGACTGGTAGCCAGTGTAGAGACTATCTGCTTGCTGCATGTCCGCTGACCAAACTGTAAAAAGCGCGTTCTCTGTAGACAGCCTAGGCTCCACAAACTTCAATAAAAACAAAGTGGCCAAACCTACCACCAGAAACGATAACAAAGTGTTCCAGCCAATAAACGACAAGAAGGATTTGGGGTGGGGGTCGGGCGTGTTCATGAAAGCACGGAAGGGAGGGGGAGGAGTTAGCTACGATTCGTTTGTTTGAAACAGTTCAAACATCAACAAAAAGTAACGTCACACGGATTCGCTTAGAGCACCTTTAACTGTGGAAGATGGCACCACAGTACAGCCATATATGGGCAACTTGTAATCTTGTTTGGAGCGATTCAGTTCGATAATAGTATCTCTGTCTAATTGGAGTTAAGCATAAGAAATTTATGTGCATACAGTCACTTATATCGCTAATAAAGTGTGTTAGTTTACAGAACTGGTGTGTTTCGTTAGGATGTGAGGAGATGTAAAGATGGGTATCACCCGCATAGCAGTGAAAACTTATGTTATGTTTCCTGATAATGTCTCTTAGAGGTAACATATATAACGAGAACAGGATAGGACCTAAAACTGATCCCTGCGGTACGACATATTTAACCGGGAGTGATATGACTCTTCCTCATTTACATCATAGACTGTAAAAAAAGATGGACGACGCCTGTTCGCTCTCTTCCATTGGTGAAAAGTGAAGCCGCCAGTGTCCCGATATGGCGCTGACATCTTGGGTCTTGAGTCTGCGCAGTAGCGATTTCGGGACCAGTCATGCGCAGTAGTGAGGAGGAAGTGAAGCCGCGAAATCAAAACCCCGCCCTCGCTCTCGTAGAATGCGCATATCACACGATATCACAGCTGTCAATCATGACGTGACACCACTGTTTTTATAACTTACTAAACACAAACCTATTTTAAAAACAAATATTTGAATGTACATCAGCGTGATAAAAACTACAGTGAATGACAGAAACCAGCTTCGGAAAAAAGATAACTGAAGTGTAATTAATTTTTTTTGTTGGTCTCAAGTCTCATTGAATAACCTGGGGAGGCGGGGTTTATGACCTATACTGGGACCAGTCACTGGGGGGCGATCGAGACGTTTTGGCTTCACTTTTCAGGGTTTGTGCGGCACGCTTGATTTACATTAACAAAATGATAGCGATTTGTTTGATACGATCTAAACCAGGCTAATGTCTGACCACTGATGCCAACATAGTTTTCTAGTCTATTGAGTAAGATTGTGTGATCTATTGTGTCAAAGGCTGCACTAAGGTCTAGTAATATAAGAATTGAGATTTCACCACGATCGGATGTTAAAAGGAGGTAATTTGTAACTCTAAGCAGTGCTGTCTCTGTGCTGTTGTGGGGCCTGAATCCTGATTGGAACTTTTCATATATACTATTATTTACAAAGAATGCGCATAGTTGGCTTGCCACTACTTTTTCTAATATTTTAGAAAGAAAAGGGAGATTTGAGATTGGTCTAAAGCAGGGTTTGGCAACAGGCGGCCCGCGGGCCAAAAGTGGCCCACCAGCAATATTTTCTGGCCCGCCGGATTATTTTGGAAGTCCATTTTTTATCAGACTATTTTTATTTTACAATAACAGGTTACAAATAGGGCCCCGTGTATCATTCCTTTCAATTATTTTTTTCAAATTAAAACCAAAAAGAAAATAAATAAAAATTACTTGTTTTTCTCATTATTTATTTCCTGAACTAAAATGAAAAAACGAATAACGAATAATTTTCCGATTTTCTGATTGTGTGCTCATATAAAAAATAGAAAAAATGAATGAAATGGGTTTAGACAATTTTTAATTTAACACCTTAGCAGACATATACCTATGAAATAATTTTAAACAGATCAGGTACTATTGTGGTAACATATTACAGCCGTTTTAATAAGGGTTCTAGCAATCATTCTCTTCTGTAAGTCTTATTCACTTACAGTCCGACTTTTGAACTTTATTCATTATTATTTATTTGGGTATAACACACTGATAAATAATATGTATTACCTGATAAAAAATATTTGCAATAAATGCTGTACAAAAGTCTTCCACTAGCCTACTTTAGAAAAGCTGTACCAGCGTTGTGATTTCACCGCCCATAAGAATTCATGCGGTGCGGGATGAAATTTTAAAGTAGCCTATAAAGACGGTAGCAGGCAGAACTCTGGGGTATCTATACTTTGGACAGAGCAGGTGGTCTGACTGATAATTGCGCACTCCCGACAGCTTTTGACAGCGTATCCGCACTTCATTCTGACCACCTGTACAGCTCTATGTGAGTGCACCCTAAGAAGCTGTTTGATACTGAAACCATTGTCAGTCAACAACATACTTCATTTGTAGGGCAATATGGTTTTCGTTTTTTTTTTTGCTTAGAAATTTGAGTGATAGGCTTTGTCCTATTTAATTTATGTTATTTATATTTCATAATTTTTTTTCTGTTACATTTTTTCTCTGCTGATAGTACAATGTTAAACTAATAATTATATTGGCACAAACACAATTTTTGTATAGCATTTATAATTGTTTTAGGCTACTTAATCTCTCTTTCCATTAGAGACATATGAATGTAAGATTCTGAAAACGAGACCTAAATTGTGCGGACCCATCAGGTCGGGAAGTAAAGCTGGTGAACACGGAGTGTATTTTAAGCGGTTGCTGAATAGAACATTGTGGGAGCTGGACGGAAAAAAACACCTCCTTGACAGGCATCTTTTATTCACCACAATGCTTCAGATGTCTGGTGTTACAGTTGTCACTGAAATCCGCAGGCAGTTCTCCAGGTTTTTGTGCGTCAGTCGATTCCTCTCCTATTTCTTTATTGCATTCATTAATGAGAAGGCAGACTCGCATGTATAGGTGGAAGGGAACATTGTCAACACATAAAACGCAAGGTTCTTGATTGTGTTGTACTCCTGCCACCCAAAAGGCACTCAGGAACTCTGCAGATCTGAATGCATCTTTGATCAGAGAGGTTGTTTGGAAATCAATTAACTCCATCTCAAATTTAGCCTCATCCAAAAATGGGACGATTGTTTTGACCAGGGTGGAGAGATCTTCGCTAGCTCGGATTGTGAGAGGGTCACACACAAAAGCAATTACTTCATTCGGGATGGAGAAGTCCTCCAACCTAGAAGAGAAGTTGCCTCGGAGTTGCTTGATGAAGTCTACCATCAGTCCCGTCACTAGTCTTCCCTGTGTTTTTAGAGTACTAAAATGTAAGAGTCTGCCAGTTGATATGTCCGACTCTAACAACCTCAGCTTGACAGTGAATGCTTGGAGCTTTTCAACCATTTCCACGATGGTTTTGTCTTTTCACTGTAGCTGCAGGTTAAGATTGTTAAAATGGCCAAATATGTCAGCTAAAAATGCAACATTGGACATGAACTTCTCGTCTTCTAGAAAGACAAGGTGATCTGCTGCTGCCTTGCCGTGCTAGATAGAAGGAATGCCTTCACCTCACCCAGTAGCACACAAAACGGTCCAATGTCATTGTGCAGCAACAGGTCGTCGTGAATTGCCTCCTCTGAATCTGCCATAAGTTGTCAGAAAAGCAGATGCTGGGTGCTTGATGTACCCCTGAAAAAATTGATGACACGCATCACTTTATCCGTAACTACCTTCAGCTCACCACTGAGCTTTGCACAAAGTACACTCTGGTGGTTAAGACAATGCAGCCCATGCATTTGAGGAGCGATCTCTTTCAACCTGCTCACCAAACCCCTGTGTTTACCCACCATAGCAGGGGCCCCATCTGTCACGAGTAGGTTGACTTTCTCAAATGACAATGAATGCCGTTCAAACACTTTTGACAGCAAGAGACAGCAAATCTTCCCTAAACTGCTTCCCATCAAAATACCTACCAAAGACACACATCTGGGCAACATCTGTGTTGTCAGTGCTCTCGTCAACTGCTAAGGAGAAATAATTTGCCTTATTGAGATCACTGATAAGGACTCCATGCACAGCGTTAGACAACACCTCTATGCGGCGGGTTGCGGACCTTGCAGAAAGGGGCACCTGTTTGACAGAGGCAATGATTCCATCCATGGACCTGTCAACAGCCAATTCCTCCAACACTGCAACCATGACATCTTTAAAAAGCTCTGCTTTGGTAAAAGGCCTGTTGTTTTGTGCGAGCAACAAAGACGCTTCTAGAGACGCACTTGTTGCTTTTTGTTGCAGTGGAGACAACTCTCTTGCCATTCCTCCTTAAAGACCCTATTTTCGTCATCAACTTTCCTCTTAAGACCTTTGGACAAAGACATTTTTATCCCACTTGACTTCACTCTGCACGTTAATTACTTGTAGGCCTACGTCGTAACAACGCATATTATTATAATGTCACAGGTGGGAGCGGACTGCCTCTGTCGCGGGTCACGCTCCTCCTTCTACTCCACCCCGAGGAGGTCCCAAAACACCCCAATGACCAGGCAGACAAAGGAATAAAAATTAACAAGCTTTATTAAATATTAAATGATCATATGGGGGGGATTAAAACTTAAAAAAAAAGTCTCAGTCCTTTGGGTTCTCATAGTGGGGGGGGGGGGCATTTAGGTACTCTGTTCTCCTGGCTCTGGGCGTACAGGTGGGTATACAGGAGGGCAACTGGGTCTTTACTTGGGCATACAGGTGAGTATACAGAACAATATGCTGGCTTTAGCTTTGGGCGTACGTTGAGTATACAAAAGACACACTGGATCTTTACTTGCTGTTGTTGCCTTGCCACCACCAGGTGGAGAAAAGGGGGCAGTACGTCACAAGCGGCATATATGTAAAGATGGTCATTCACCAGCAGCACCAATACTCAATCTCTTCAACAGGATTTCTTTCCGGCCTAAAGGGTGGTTGCTGACAACATGGACACAGCACGACACTGCAATTTCCAAGTGTACACACACAGCAAAGGAAAAGACTCACCCACTGCACTCCACACACTCTCAGTGAAATAAGGTCAGAGGCTCACCCACAAATCCTTCCCACAGTGGGGCCGCTCATGCACTACGCCACAACTCACAAGAGGCTCACTGGTATTCCACACTCATGAGGTAACACTGACACAATTGTAATTTGAGGTACTCACAAGTTTGTTGACATAAGGTCTTTTCCTCTTTCTTTCAGATAATCAATAGAAACACAGCCCACCGTGCAATTCGTCTTGAGTCGGCCTCCTTCGGCGGTACTTCCGTTAAGTCTTCCTGCTTACAATTGCTTCAAAGCACGTTACACATCTCCACAGGACATTTCAAATGTAGGTAGCATATATATATACTCAGCCCAGTCTCCGTTCATGCCAGATCCTTTGATTTCTCTTCGCCCAGTCAACAATATCCACACCACTTCCGTTCTCTCCACTAACCTAAACACTCCGTCTCACCCACCGTATCGGCTGGAATAAAACTTTTGAAATTCAACTTCCTTCTTTCTGTCTCCTTCGGCCCCGTATTCTTTCCACTCGCATCTGTGCTACCGCCGGATCAACGGGGCCTTCCGACTCCTTAGAAGGCCAGGATTCCGTCTGCCCTTGGCGGAAACAAGTTCGCCCAAAAATCAACCGCGCCTCCCGGTTTCTCAATGGCCTTATTTATATGCCTCCACTTCATTGCATCGCCCAGTCAACAATCGCCACGCTCATCTCCACAACTGCTGTCAATAACGCCCAGATTTCGGTTGCCCGGAGTTCCCGGAAGTGACTGGTGTTCGGGGATTGATGTCCGGGTGAAACTAATCTCCATCACTTTAGGTTCCGCCCTTGAAAAGTCACTATGTGACAATAACATTGTATCATGTGATGAGGTGGGTCACATGGAATTAAAGGCCCCGTGTTGAAAACAAGCCGATCACTGCCAAAATACTGTAAGCTACAAATGTATTATACATAGCATTAAAATGGGAGGTTAAGAGTATTTAATTTGTATTTATAGGGCAGGGCTACTCCAAGTTGCTGGCCTGCCTTCTACTGGCTAAAAAAAATTGGCCCGCGGCCAAAGTTACTTGCCGACCCCTGGTCTAAAGTTATTAAGATCTCTCTGGTCTAGGTGTGGTTTTTAATGAGCGGTCTAACAGCTGCTAGTTTGAAAGCTGTTGGAACGTACCCTAGTTTTAGCAATGAGTTAAATATATGTATGTAACGTGGTTGTGCTTTAAAGAAAGTGAAGGAGAGATGAATCCATGTGCAAAAAGGTTTATTAGTGTAAATCCCAAAAAAGGGCCAGCAAACACATCCAATAAGGGCAGTCCACAAATGTAATCCAGAGACAGGCAAATGATCAGGGCAGGCAGAGAAGAATCACAATCCAAATAACAGGCATGGGTCAAAAACATGCAGACAAATAACAGGATACAGGTAAACAGGTCAAACAAACAGGCAGGACTTACAAAGTAATAATCAGCATTGATATGTTGGACAGAAAGTGGCTTTATACTAAACAGACAGGAAGTGGGAAGTGAAACATGGCAAGATGAATATCAAAATAAAAGCCGCAACAGAACAGGATATCAAAATAAAAGTCCTAATAACAAAAAACACACAGAACACAAGAAAACACAGAACAAAACCTTACAATATAATACTGGGTCTGACACTACAGGGAATACCTCTTTAAGTAATTTTGTGGGAACGGGGTCTAATATACAGGACAATGATTTGGATGAAGTTACTAATTTAGAGAGCTCTTCTATTGTAGTAGCTTTAAATGACTCAAGATGTTCATATGGTAATCTAGTGTTAAATGTACTATTGGGTAGAGTGGTGGCTGCTTGCGTAGCTTCAATGTTTTCCTTAATTACCGCAATTTTGTTAGTAAAGAAGTTCATAAAGTCGTTACTACTGTGTTGAAATTTAGTATCGGTTTTTGATTGTTCTTTGTTTCGCAACTGTGCTAAAGAGGAAATGAGGGTTATTATGATTTTCTTTAATAAGCTTGCTGAGATAGGTAGATCTGGCGGTTTTATAGCCTGTCTGTAGTGTTGAACACTCTTTTTCCATGCTACACGCCAAACCTCTAACTTTGTGCTTCTATAATTTCATTCCATTTTCTAGCTACATTTTAAGGGCTGCAGTATGATGGTCATACCATGAAGCTGGCGTTTTTTATTTGATTCTCTTTATCCAAATGGAAGGAAGGGCTTCCAGTGTGCTAGAACAAACGTTGTTTTCTATTACAATATCCAAATCTTCACGGTTATCTGCTACATGTTTCATCTGGGACAGGTCCGGAAGAGCGCTAATAAAGCTATCTTTAGTGGTGGAAATTATTGTTCTGCCTAATCGGTAGCATGTTGTGGACCGAGTGGTCCTATCTAAGAGTATGGTGTATGAGACAAGGCTGTGATCTGAAACAGCATCGCTCTGAGGTGATATTTCGATGTCATTAATATTGAGCCCAAAAACTTAAAAAACGTACTTCCATTGGCACTTCTCACTTTATTACTTTAACTGGTAACACCTAAAATATTTAAACATTTTCACTTAAAGTAAGAAAAAATTAAGTTGAAGAAACTTTTAAGTGTTACCAATTAAAGTATTTTTTTAAAGTTGCCCCAACTTTTACTTTTTATAATGTTATTATTAAAAAATCTGCAAATCATGTGTATTTTTCATGTTTTGTTATTCTTTTAAAAAAGAAAGAAAAAAAATGGCTAGATGAAACAAACATCTATTTGACTCCTGCTTGACTTGCTTCATGCTTTGCCCTATGAGGTCACTGGGTACGTATTGTTTATCCATATTAGGTGTTTAAAACAACTGATATCACAGAAGCAGTGTCATTTCATTTTGCAGCTTAAGGTGAGCTCAGTTTTTGGGATGATTTGTTTTCTATACACACTCTTGCTATTCCATCACCTTTACGCAAAGGCGGAAAATACTCATTGTAAAATAATGGGGGACCATAAATACCCACTGCTGTCAAATGATGGAGACATAACTATTGGAGCAATTTTTCCACTACACACTAAAGAAACATTACCTTCATTTGAATTCACACAAAAACCTCAGCCTCTATCATGCTCCAGGTTTGGTACTTTGGAATTAATAAAAAAAATTATAACAAATAGTGTATTTAAAACAAACCTAACAAACCTATGATTTAATGTTCATACAGCGTGAGTTCTCGAGATTTTCAGTTGGCTCAAACCATGATTTTTGCCATTGAGGAGATTAACAGGAATGAAAGTTTTCTTCCAAATGTTTCTATTGGCTATAGAATCTATGATACCTGTGGTTCGAGACTGTCCTCTGTGAGTGCAATTATGGCACTAATGAATGATCAGGACTTTGCAGCAGGGAACAGATGCAATGGACAGTCTCCTATACATGCTATTATAGGAGAAACAGAGTCTGCCACAACAATTATTCTGTCTAGAACCACAGGACCTTTTAAAATTCCAGTGGTAAGAGGAAATTACAGTAAAAGTTAAACAAAATTGCTAAAGACTAACAACTGACTTTTTATTGACTGATTTATTTTTTCAGATAAGTCACTCAGCCTCGTGTGAGTGTCTTAGTAATAGGAAAGATTACCCTTCATTCTTCAGGACTATTGCTAGTGATTATCACCAGGGCAGAGCACTTGCACTCTTAGTCAAGCACTTAGGCTGGACTTGGGTTGGAGCTGTGAACAGTGACAATGACTACGGGAACAATGGGATGGCCACATTTCTGAAAACAGCACAGGAGGAGGGGATTTGTGTAGAGTACTCTGTGAAATTTTACAGAACAGAGCCTGAAAAACTCCTAAAAGTGGTAAAAACAATGAAGCAGGGCACAGCAAAAGTGATTGTAGCATTTCTTGCATTGTTTGAGACCGGGTTACTAATTGAGCAACTAAGTATTCAGAACATAACAGGTCTGCAAATGATTGGTGTAGTTGGATGGTCAGCTTCAAAGAATTTAATAACTCCTAACACATTTCATGTGATGGGAGGGTCATTAGGGCTTGCTTTGAGAAAACTCCATATAGAAGGATTTTCAGATTATGTTAATAAATCATTTTGGAAAACAGCTTTTCCATGCTCACAAAGAGATGGTAATTCTTCTCAAGCTGAATTAAACTGCAGCAGATATCAGGATTTATTTGTGCTTAAAAATTACAATGAAGATGTGTCTGAACAAAGATTTTCAAGCAATGTGTACAAGGCAGTGTATGCTGTGGCTCATGCACTACACAGTCTGCTGAAGTGCAAAGAACAAGAAGTTTGTGAAAAAGCCCAGACAATACAACCACAGCAGGTAAGCAGAAAGAGAATGTGGAAAAAAGACTTTCCAATTTTATTTTGTGTTTAATTGCCATAATAGTAATGTGCTAAATCTGTCTTTTAAAAGGTGGTTGAAGCTCTTAAAAAGGTAAATTTCACAGATAAATTTGGAGATAAAGTGTGGTTTGATACCACTGGTGCTACAGTAGCCCAGTATGAAGTTGTGAACTGGCAGAAGGACTCTGATTTATCATTTCAGTTTAAAGCAGTGGGTTACTACGATGCCTCACTGCCCCCTGACCAGCGCTTTTTCATTAACACTGAAAACATAATCTGGGCTGGAGGACAGCAAGAGGTAAATGGTAAAAGCTTGTTAATTTGACAAAGTTATAGCGCAAACCAACAAAGTTTGTTTAAACTGCTGAACCAGTAGGTTGAGTAATTCTCAGTAACGTTAAAGTAAAATAAAGCAAAAATAAAAATTCAGTTATTTAGTGGATATACAGGAAACAACATTGTAAAGCTGATTTGGTAACTTTTTAATTATTCAATGTCTAAATGGGCAGGTATAGATTTTAGTCTTATACTAAATTATATAAGAGCAGACAATATATTTACTTCAAAAGGCACTCCTGAAATGTCTATTAAATGATTTTTGTCTATATATTGATATATACATTAAAGTGGTTTTAGTATGTCATGTTATACACAATATACACTATTTTAAGCTTCCAGTTTAGATATACAATATTTTATTATTTAAATATGCAGTAATTGCAATATTCTAGAAATTATTACCTTTATTCTTTAGAGTATGTATACATTTCTGAATGTACATGTATTACTGTATGTATGTTTAATTTAGAAGCCAAGGTCTGTGTGCAGTGAAAGTTGTCCTCCAGGCACTAGGAAGGCTGTACAGAAAGGAAGACCTGTCTGCTGTTATGATTGTATTGCATGTGCAGATGGAGAAATCAGTAATGAGACAGGTAAACTTCAGACCATCTTAATAATCCAAAGAAAATTTGTTAGTTGCTACTTCTGTGTTTTCCTCCTTCTGTTCAGATTGCAGTTTATTATTAATCAGGTGGAGAAATGTAATGTTTTTTAATTATTTCTCTAACTATAGTGATCACAATCTTTTCTTCCAGATTCAAATAACTGCCAGCAGTGTCCAGGGGAATACTGGTCTAATACTAGAAAAATTCAATGTGTGTTAAAGGCTGTAGAGTTTCTGTCATTCACAGAAGTTATGGGTATAGTGTTAGTCTTTTTCTCTCTGTTTGGAGTAGGAATATCTGTACTGGTGGCCATCCTGTTTTACAGTAAGAAGGACACTCCCATAGTAAAAGCCAACAACTCAGAGCTGAGCTTCCTGTTGCTCTTCTCATTGATTCTGTGTTTTCTCTGTTCACTTACTTTCATTGGTCGCCCCACTGAGTGGTCTTGTATGTTGCGTCACACAGCGTTTGGATTCACTTTTGTCCTCTGTCTCTCCTGTATTCTAGGGAAAACAATAGTGGTGTTAATGGCATTCAAGGCTACACTTCCAGGAAGTAATGTCATGAAATGGTTTGGGCCTGCACAACAGAGACTCAGTGTTTTTGCTTTTACACTTATACAAGTTCTTATCTGTGTGCTTTGGCTAACAATATCTCCTCCTTTTCCCTATAAAAATATGAAATACTATACGGAGAAGATTATTCTTGAATGCAGTCTGGGTTCTACTGTTGGTTTCTGGGCTGTGTTGGGTTATATTGGTTTTCTGGCTCTACTCTGCCTTATTCTGGCTTTTCTGGCCCGGTCGCTGCCTGATAACTTCAATGAAGCTAAATTCATCACATTCAGTATGCTCATATTCAGTGCTGTATGGATCACATTTATCCCAGCTTATGTCAGTTCACCTGGAAAATTTACTGTAGCTGTGGAAATATTTGCCATTCTAGCATCAAGCTTTGGTTTATTACTTTGCATATTTGCACCTAAATGTTACATTATTCTGTTTAAGCCTGAACAAAATACAAAACAACATTTGATGGGAAAAATACAAACTAAGTCCTACTGAGAAAAAAGAATCAGTGTTAAAATAACACTGAGATGGTTTTATTTAATAGTACTGATTTAAAAAATGTATATTCCATACAGACTGTTTATGTGAAAACCATTAAACTTTTATATTCACACAAATGCTAAAATATTATGCAGCTATGTTATATCAAGAAACAGTGACAACAATATAAAAGCTTTGATTTCAGAAAAAATTGTGCCCACACAATTGCATGAATTTTTATTTTGTAAAAATAATGCTACAAGTTTGACACTGTCTAACTTTAAATAAAATACTCTTGTTGCAAAGCAAAGCTTACCTAGAATATGTTACCAATACAGTACAAATCCTGTTGTCAAAGGATAAAGACATACAACCCATTTCTACATACTGTCTTGGTCATAAAATGAACAGCAATTTTTACAGGTTATATAAATATGATTAATTGTTGAAATAATGATAAAAGCACTGGCTTATGTAAAAAGGGACATATCATGAAAGTCTGATTTTTTCCATGTTATATTGCTATAATTGGGTCCCAGTGAACCTTAGAAAAAGAACAACCCAGTAACTTAGTTTTGGTAAATCATTCTCTGCAAGCATGTGATAGGTCACTGAAATTTGGCTCCCCTTGTGATGTCAGACGGGGATAATACTGCCCCTTACTCTGCACTCCAACCACAGCACTGCCGTGCAGAGATCTGCTCATTTGCATTTCAAAGGACACACGCAAAAAACGGCACACATTTGCTCACACCTACAAAGTGTCAAATTAAACATGCTATAAAAATTATTTATATAGTATTTTGTAGGGCTGACTTCTTATAGTCAAGGATTCGGCGATTCGATTCGGAGAGGTCTGATTTGACTATGAACCTTATAGTCGTATAGGAGGGAAGTGTTATGTAACCAATGAGCAGCAGCACTGAAGCTTAACTGCATGGACGACAAGTAACGGCAACAATCGCGCTTTTCACGTTAAATTCATATATAGCTATGCCCTTCTTGTTTTTCACATCGTATACAATAAAGGCAAAATAGAAAGAGTTAAGAGAGAAACTTGTTTTTCGTGAAACTAAGATGACAGAATAACTGTAGCGTAAATTAAATTACTTTAATTTAACTGATCAACACAAATACAAAGCGCCATAATATAACTGATTGCTTACCAGCATTAAAACCACTTAAAATAAAAACCTTTCTAGGTTTTTTTCTTTGTATACAGCGTCCGCTCTGTGAATAGCTACAGCCAAAAACGCTGGTGGCTTTATTATTAACTGACTGCACACTTGAGTCTTACCTGGACATTTAGATATGAAAGTTTTTCATCAACAGTATCTGCGTGAAACATTATAAACATTGAAAATCACCTGCGACTCGACTGTTTCAACACGTCCACTATGTTGCAGAGTCCGCTTAATTAACGGCTTTTCGTTCAGTCCGTGTGAGCTAAACACTTTTGTACTGTAATTTTTAACCGCATAGGCTATATTTCTACATATTTTTGACCAAGTAACACTCGGATATAATGTAAGTTGTTTTGTAATGTAAGTTCATTTTAACTTTCTCTGAAATGATGACAAATCTTTCTGACTAAAAACGATCTATCCAGCTTAATTTAGCCAAAATAATGATTTATTAGTTTTCATACTTTATAGATACACATTCATTTATCTACTAATATACTATTGAAAATGCCATAAATAAATATTCATTGCCTTCTGTACAAGTGCATTAATACTGTTTTAATTTTAATTTCTTTTAGACACTGCTTTGTTCTGTATTTAAATTCCTTCAGCGTGCGACAGCCCTAGCTGCTATCTAAAAAAAAAAGGTTTGACTATCAGTCGACTACGGAAAAATCGAACGAATCAGATTCGACTATGAAAATCCTTAGTCGAAAACAGCCCTAGTATTTTGAGTTAGAACTTCACATACATACTCTGGGGACACCAAAGACTTATTTGACATCTTATAATAATTCCTTACATTTATATAGTGCTTTTCTTCAGCACTCAAAGTGCTTTACATATGAACGGGGGAATCTCCTCAACCACCACCCAATGTGCAGCATCAACCTGGATGATGCGACGGCAGCCATATTGCGCCAGAACGCCCACCACACACCAGCTTATTAGTGGAGAGGAGTGATACAGCCAATTAATATATGAGGGGATGATTAGTAGGCCAATGGGCAAGTTTGGCCAGGATGCCGGGGCACACCCCTACTCTTTTTCGAAAGACATCCTGGGATTTTTAATGACCACAGAGAGTCAGGACCTCGGTTTAACGTCTCATCCGAAAGACAGTATACTTTTTGACAGTATAGTGTCCCCATCGCTATACTGGGGTGTTAGGACCCACACAGACCACAGGGTGAGCACCCCCTGCTGGTCTCACTAACACCACTATCTTAAAAAAGTCTTGTGAAATGTCCCATTTAAAGCAAATCAAAAGATCAATTTTAACTTGATTTTTGTTATATAAGAGGTCATCGTACTTAAACGAACATCCTGCAAGTTTCAGAACTAAAAACGTCCTGGTTATTGAAATATAACAGTTTTTGACACCAAGCCCAGAAAACGGCTGATCCAGGAATGTGCCAATATGTGCTTATGGTGAAGTAGCCACAAATCTTTAAACCAGATGTGACTAAATTACCGTAAACAACACAGTAAGCGTGCATCAGAATCTAAATCACAGCTGTTAGGTCCATATCACTAACTTTGTATATTTATAATGTGCTTGTTAGGTTGCTCTTATATACACGTAAAGTTACATACCACAGTTATATGATAAAAAAGCTATGTTTGTTGAGTGTTGGACCTTTCAAATGCAAAGGACCTAACGGCTGTGATTTAGATTCTGATGCACGCTTACTGTGTTATAGTTTACGGTAATTTAGTCACATCTGGTTTGAAGATTTGTTGCTACTTTACCATAAGCATTGTCATGTATGTGTATCATCTCTAACACCCAGAACATTTTGTGGCTAAAACATATGTTTTCGGCTGTTATTTTTACACATTAAGGTTTTCAAAACATTTCCCCACATGTACTGATGGGAAATTAAGTTATCCCATCATAGCAATGAGCGTTTACGTCCAGGTCTTCAATGCGGCCTGCCCATCAAAACAGAGCATTTGTCGAGCCAGCCTCGAATCCTGGGTACAAAATAACCTATTACTTTTTGCTTTTGATGTTTTTGAATGTAAAAACCACCCAAAAGTCATAAGTAGACATCAGACAACAGTTTAAAATTGTTGATAATGATTGTGAGGGGCACTGTTAATTAATTCAAAAAAGTGGATCCCAACCAAGGGGTCGCTAAAGTTTTATGAGGGGTCACCAAGCTATTTCTAGTTAGAGGGTTGTAAGGGTTTTGTCTTGTGTTTTCTGGTCTGTTTTGTTTTCCTGTTCTTATTTTTGTTCCAGATTTTGACCCATTGCCTGTTATTTGGATTACTCTTTTGGATTGCCCTTTGGATTTGTTTGCCTGTCCTTTTGGGATAACTTAATAAAACCTTTTTGCATTTGGATTCGTCTCTCTTTCGCTTGTGTTAGCAGCCCACGTTACAAGGGTAAGGTTTTTTCAATATAAAAATACTTCAATAAACTATAAGGCGTGGCCAAGCAAATATGGCAAAATGCCAGGGAGCAGAGCAAAATATAGTGTTAAGAAAAAACAAGGATTTATATGGACAGTTATCCTGAATTTGGTTTTGTTACGGACAATGTGAAAATTGTGTGTAATCTGTGGGGAGAGACTAGAAAACGAAAGCATGAAGCCCTACAAACGGCAGAGGCACCAGAGCAACAAACATCCACAGACGGTCAGTAAACAAAGATAATATTTCTAGATGAAGAAAGAGCATATTAAAATATCAAATAGGCCTCAGAACATCAGAGATGCTTTGACTAGAGCTGAAAATGAACACAGGGGCGGTTTCCCAAACAGGGATTAGCTTAGGCCAGGACTAGGCCTTAGTTTAATTAGGAAATATAACTAGTTTTAACAAACATGCCTTACTAAAAACATTACTGGTGTGCATTTAAAGTCAAAACAAATGGCACTGATGTATTTTAAGATATGTCAGTGCAAGTTGTTTTCAGTTTTATCAGCTCTTACATTTATTTTAGTCTAGGACTAGTCTAATCCATGTACGGGAAACCACCCCACAGGCAGGCAATGGTTGGATACTTCAAGTGCTGTCTCATAATTGCTCGATCAAAAAAGCAGCAAACCATTGGAGAAACTTTGCTCAAACCCGCATGTGTAAAAATGGCAGTAATAATGTGCGGGACACAGATAGCTCCAGTCCAGATAGATAGTCCAGGAACCACACTTGTGGTTAAACTTTGCAGAGATGAAGGAGGTCGACTTTCTCATTACCCCCATCTCCCAATGCGCTTGTTTGTGACATTGTCGATGACATCACCCAGCAGTTCTCGATAGTGAAAAAACAGACTTATGGCATTGGCATATCCTGGCTCCGTGGAAGGCTGCCTTAAAAACACCTGCTGGTCCCTCCCACAACATCAGAGCCTCAAAAGAGCCAGCAGCCAAGAATTCTCACTAAAAGAACAAAAAGTAGCTCATGAGGACGATTCATCAAGGCTACCCAATTTAATTTGCCCGGTTCCCACCCTCCCAAGGGGCTTTCCCATGTACCCACTTTGGGTCTTCACATGGTACAGTGGCAAGAAAAAGTATGTCAACCTTTTGAAATTTCATGGTTTTCTGAATAAATGTGTCATAAAATGTGATCTGATCTTCTTCTAAGTCAAGGGTATTGACAGATATAATGTGCCTAAAAATAATTACAAAAAAAAATCTGATCTTTCATGTCTTTATTGAACACATTCATTCAACATTCAAACAGTAAGTGAACCCTAAGAATTAATAACTGGTTGACCCCCTTGGCAGCAATAACCTCAACCAGGTGCCATATTCTATCATATTCTTGAGACACCTCATGTGTATGGGCCTCTGTAAGTCAATCCATAGTATTTCTATTGGGCTGAGGTCTAGGCACTGCCATGGATACCCTGCTTGTTCAGTGTTTTACATATTGTAGACTCGTGAACAGAGATGTTAGCAAGTTCCAATGATGCCTTCAAATCTTTGGCTGTCATTCGGAGTTGTTTCTTCACATCATTGATGAGTCTTCGTTGTGCTCTTGGTGTCATTTTGACTGGGCACCCATTTCTTGGTAGAGTTGCAACAGTCCAAACTGTACACTGGTGAATTTCTAAAGTAATGGAAGTGGAGAAATGAAAAGTCTCGGTTATGTATATGTAACCTCTGTTCCCTGATAGAGAGAATAAAATGTTGTCCCTCCTGCCACGGTCCTAAACTGTCTGCTGATGGACCGTGACTCACTACGGCTCCTCAGCACTAATCTGAGTTTGTGGTGCATCCTGTCCTCCTTTTATAATGGATGTCGGACGGAGTCCTACAAGCAAATGCCACTCGCCAAGTTTATTGTCTTTTCTTAAAATAAATCAGAGGTGACTGGGGATCCACAGGCCAACCCCTAGTGTAATTACTCAACCCAACATTTCGATCCCTCATCAGAGAACAGAGTTTACATACGTAACCGAGATGATATGGCTACTTTTGGGTTTTACAACCAAAAGTTGAGGTAATCAGCTTACTCTGATTTAACTTGTAAGGTACCACCCACCGGCCAAACAATGCATACCAATGGAGTGGGTGAAGGGATCTCATGTTCTTTTCTTCCTTGGCGCTTCTAAAATAATTATTTCATTTATTAGGTTTTTATCTATTTTTTTTTACCTCTTTGGTTAAAGTATAATCTGACTCCAATTTACAAATCATCAATATCATTCTGATGCCGATCATAATTTATATATTTTCATTCTCTTAATTACTTATAATAAATTACATTTACATGAAAATTTACCTCTGGAGGTGCTTAAGCAGTTCAATACAGCTGGGTGTAGGCATTTCTCCTTCTAACCTAAATTAAAGTCAGAGGTTGATCCAAACACACTATAAAATATGAGGATCCATCCATATTCAGATTGAGTTATTCTTAGCTCCATTATACAAGAGTTATTCTTAGCTCCATTATACAAGGGTGGGTATTAACACTCTGGGGTCGACTGCGGCGCGGGCGCAGCAAACTCTTTATTTTTCAATCACTCCGCAAAGAGACTTGGATTACTCTGCTGATTTTGGACAAACAGATATGATTTATACATCATTTAAAATGTTAATGTGTCTAGTTTTGTTTCTGTCCACTCCCAATAAAAACAGAATGTTGTGCTTTTCGCAAAATTAATAAAATAAACATGATGCGCATTTTGTTCTCTCTCCCTCAGTGAAGTCCTTTCACAAACTCATCAGAAAAATGTACTGTAACCTAACGAATACTTGTCATAGAAACAAAATATTAATCTCTACATAATGCTTGGAATGTCTGCTTTTAAAGTAAGTTTGATGTAAGTGAGATCGAAAACAGATGTTGTCATTCGGTGTAAACTGTATAAGAAGGAGGAGAGGTATCGTCTTTCTCCTGTTAACTGTTTATCTGTAATGAGATACTACAATGAGATCGCCACACCCCCGCGCCATTGAAGTGAACGAGCAGAAACATCCATATGAATAACTCGTGCCTCCTGCAGTCAATGGATATGCAATCCACAATCCAGTCTCTCAATTCCTTGTTGTTTCATCCGAGTGCACCAATATCTCCAGACGCAAGTGCTTTCTTTGTCCTTCCGTCAAACAGTTCACGCGAAGGGAAACGCACATACACAAACACACGAGTCAAGAAATTCGACGAGCTTTTTGGTATTCTTATAAAATACGCAATTGCAAACAGTACAATCCTTATTAACTTGCGTCTAAACATATATCTCCGCACAGCAAGTTTATTAAAAACAGGAGCACTCGCATGTGCAAACATTCCTTTGTTACTGCTTTCATGATCAACACGTGAGGGAGTAATGGTGGCGGCTGTAAACAAACATTGATAAGTTTATCACGCTTGTCCCTTGTTGTGTTTCTACTACAATGATTACAAAAACACAAATAAGAGTTCAGACAACGATAGGCAGTTCTTGTTTTGAGCTTTTTACTGCACAAAGTAAACCTCTCGCTGGCCAACCAAACACTAACACTGTGTTCGTTTTTACGATGGCCAAACAGTACCTTTACCATGGTTTTTAAAAGGTATACTTGTGAAATTAATAGAAAATATTCTATTGAATTTTTTTGTTATAAATTGCCAAGTAAAACGTATCATTGTTTTACTGCAGAGAAAGTTACATTCCTGTTGAACATTCCTATAAGGCTCATTATGTGGCTCATTATGCAACTCTTTTGTTTCTTAGCTGTCAATCACTCATTATTTAGGAGCTTTCCCGCCTCCCCGCATACAGCCTTTCCCAAGCAAAAATGTCTTAGAAATTGTAGATCAATATATTGTTTTATGTGAATGAGTAGGCCAAATGATTTTCACATCATTTTGAAGAAAAAACTCTAGACTACTAGATCCTCTTTTGAAAAGTCTTGGGAAAGCATGTTTAGAATGAGTTTTGTGGACTTATATCATTGACTTAAAAATTTAGCTTTTTCAAAAACCATGCATAAACATTTTTCTCTCAAAAATACAAACATGTACATACATGTTGATCATATAATATTGTAGCCCAGTTTGTGCTGAACACAGTGTTTGCCATTAATGTGTTTTTAAGCAACTGAAAAAAACACAAATGTCAGTGCATGTCAAAACTTCCAGAGGGCCCAAAAAAACCTTAGACCCCAGAGGGTTAACTCCAATCATATTTTCAGTCAAGGTAATACCTAATCTAACCCCCTCTCTGGTATATTTATAAAACATAATAAAAGACTTGACACGTTTTAAAATGAATAAAGTTTAACAATTTATTTTGCCAGGCAGGTTACACTTAAATCAATCATTTGGTTTTTCAAATTCTTCATTTCAAACAATAATTAAAATATTAGCATAGAAAAGGAAAAGTCACAAAGTAAAATTCATACCTGGCAATTAAAGAAAAACAGCAGTGCGGGAAGTTCTGAATACAGATGCTTCCCCGAGTCCTTTTCCAATGCTCCTTATATACCCAAATGAAATGAAAGTTATGGTCCGTTTGGTATTTTATATACTCTTATCTTAGACTTAAATTAAAGAAACCAGACCTTTTTACCCATCGCATCATTAAAATGATATCAAACATGATGTAAAAGTCTTTACACCATAACAACATATGATATACCCAATGTTACATGTGTTTAGTATATTTTCAGTACCCAAAAACTTAACAGAGAAGGGAGAGGAGGAGAAATACAGATGAGTTCCTGGGTGTCCATGACCCCTGTGGAAAGAGACATCACGTCTCTTGGAAACTGGCACAGAATCTGGTTTTATTGTTTTATGGTTTAGCTCCAAAAATAAACTTGTGTCCACCTGCCCTACATAATTCCTCGAAAGGTCGAAAGACCAAATCATATCCACTGAGGAAATGTTTTTTGTGTTGTTACAGTAACACTTTGTTTACAGTTTTGCGCTGCTCAGTCTGGATTACAACACCACGCGTCCGATTCGCGAACTGACTCCTTTGAACGGATTCGTTTGAATGAACAGTTGAAACAACAGATCTGTCCCAACACTAAACTCACAAGACATCACTGTCAGCACAATCAGTCATTTATAGCGCCTCAGAAATGAGAATGTACTCCTTTCCACGGTGGGCCCTTATACACGCTGAGCGAGCACTCAGGAGATGCACTAGGACACACGGTTAGCAAAAGATGTCACTGGCAAGACAACAACTCCACATACTCACAGTTTTTTGTTTTACAAAGACGCGTATCATAACCATGTCTCCTTCTGCAAATTTTGTCTCTAATGTTGGATTGAAATATGAATCATTATTCAGGTCTGACTGTTGTTGTCTCAGCACCGCCTGAGCTTGTAATACTTTCAGTCTTTCCTGCAGTTTGCTGTGTTGCAACCATAAGATGACCCAGATCTGCCGGAAAAAATTCTGGATCAATAGGCAACTTCATCACTCTTCCAGTCATGACCTCATATGGGCTAATGCCAGTAGCTTTAGATAAAGTTGCTCTCAAACTAGTCAAAACTGTAGGCAGTGCATCAATCCATTTGTTTTGGTACTGACCTATCTGTTTAGCAATAGCTTCTTTAATAGAGCGATTTGCACGTTCCACCATACCAGAACTTTGTGGTCTGTATTGAATGTGGAACTTCTGTTTGATGTTTAACATCTTATTTATGTTTTTCATTATTTGAACAGTGAAATGAGTACTTTGATCAGATTCAATTTGAATCAGTGCTCCCCAGAGAGGGATGATTTGGTTCGCTAACAACCGTGCCACTGTATTTGCGGTGTTTTTTCTAGTGGGTATTTTCTACCCATTAAGAAAATGTATCAATGACAACAAGACAATAACAATACCCTCCCCTGGCACTGGGTTGTGGACCAATGAAATCTAACTGCAAAGACTCCCAGGGCCCTTTTGGTGGTTCTGGCCTGCAAAAGTTAGTATGGCCAGGGTTATCCTGGTTTACTGTGGGACACAAAATGCATGTGCTACACCATCTGTCAATGTCAGCTGTCATCCCTTGCCACCAGAATTGTCTTTGTATTAGCTATAATGTTTTTCAGCAGATATATGTGAATAATCATGATATAATTTGATTATTGTTTCTGTAAGGCTTCAGGAACTACACATTTCCCATCTCTCAATACAATGCCTTCAGTAACAGTAATCAGCTGATCTTTTTTAGTTGTGTCATAAGTTCTCCCTCAGAAACCCACAAACTTTGCTGATATTGTTTAAGGTCAATTGGTGTAGTTTGGATAACACTTATTTTTACCGATGACTCCTCATTCCAACGGTCACCTTTCATAGCTGCTAATTTAGCTAGCTGATGCACGATGTTGTTATTTGGTTAATGCATGTCCAGGCTTTTGTTTATGTGCGCACATACTTTAACAACAGAAATGGCAGATTCACATGTTTTTACAGTATTCCATATTGCACCTATTGTATTGAAAGGGTTCCTGCAGACCTGAGAAATTTTCGCTTTTGCCAGTGTGTCATAAAGTCATGGACAACTCCGAAGTCATATCAGCTGTCTGTATAAATACATACAAATTTAGAATGTGCCTTAATGGCTTCAAGTAATGCGACGAGCTCTGCTTCTTGAGCAGACATATTTGATGGTAGCTTTATTAAAATCTACTGTAGTACATTTGAATGGGGAAACTACGTGTCCATACCGCACATCCCGTATTGAAATGATCATTGTGTTTGAATCTGGAACCATCGATGTATACTTGGGTTTGGCCATGAATCTCACGATTATTAATGCGGCTGGGTACCTTTTTCTCGGGCAAACAGGTGTTGTGTGCATGGATCGAACCCCTGTTCAACTGATGATTTTTTCCAGCTGTAATTAATATGCAATTGGACGCAAATTTCCTCCACGTTCCTGTGCTAATACACCACTTAATGTATTTTCGTACACATCAACTTGGACCGTGGAATGGTTTAGTAAGATTGGGTAAGCACAGGGCTGGCGCAGAGCACAGACGTTGTTTTAAGTGTGTAAACGCTTTTTCATGTACGTACATCAGTCCATTCAAGGACATCTGATGGTTTGGTTTTACCTTTCAAAGAACGTGCAGCAATCTCTGCA
Organism: Misgurnus anguillicaudatus; assembly: GCF_027580225.2. Lineage (NCBI taxonomy): Eukaryota > Metazoa > Chordata > Actinopteri > Cypriniformes > Cobitidae > Misgurnus > Misgurnus anguillicaudatus. The sequence goes on from NC_073351.2 coordinate 16,092,995, forward strand.
AAGTCTGGAATAAAGTCTCTCAGATAATTAGCTGTTCCTAACCCTTTTTGGAGTGCATTTAAAGTGTGTGGATGCGGCAATGCATTTCCTTCTTTCCTCTGGCAATGCAAGATGACTTTGAGTGAGATTGTACCCTAAGTAGTGCACTTCCTTTTGAGCAATTTGGTATTTTTCTGTGTTTAGTTTAAAGCCTGCATCGCCTAGCATTTGCAGAACTTGTTTCGTTTAAAGCCTGCATCGTCTAGCATTTGCAGAACTTTGTCCACCACTTTTGTTGACTTTAAAGTGAACCTTCAGTGACAATGAGTATATCATCAACATAGTGCATGACTTGGCCACTCCCCAATAATGTGTTGAGTACATTTGTGACCGCTCTATGAAAAATGGAAGGACGTTAGGCATTCCCTGGGGCATTCTCCGCCATGTGTATTGTATTTGATTTACTGTAAAGGCCAATTTCCATTGATCCTCTTTTCTTTTGGTTCTTTGTTGATTTGTTTTATGTCTGGTATTCTATTCCACTCTGCTTGTGTTTTGCCTCTTAATTCTAACAATGTTGTTTATAATCTCTCATACACGTAAAGTTCTTTTTCTTCTTCTCCTTTCACTATGATTTCTCCAGTTCTTAAATTGTCAGGCATTTGAGACTTTAGCTCAGCTGGGATAGTTAAAAGAGCTACCTGCCACACATCACGAAGCTCTAGGTTGTACACTGACGCTTGTAGCATTAAATTATCCCAATAGGGCTGAAATGGACCTTTCCTTGGCATCGTGCCCACAACCTCCCTATGTCTAGCACATTCTTCACAAGTTAACGGACGACTGATTGTTGTTACCTCATCGTCCGCATTTTTCATTGTTTTGAGCACCGCAACCTTCACTGATTTACTATTAATTGTCCCTGTTTTAGTTCTCGTCCTTATGGGACTACGGCCTCTTCGTTCGTGAGCTCTAATATTTGCGGCATCTGGAGAAGGCTCTCGCATTCTCTTAATCGGTTCTTGCATCATTACTCGACCGTGCAAATCTTCTATTAATTCAACGTCTTCATCGTCGCTATCATCTTCCACATTACCAGTAACAGAGTTTATTATCGCCTGTTTTACCGCAGCTAATGGAACTCCCGCACCATCGCAACAATCCTCGAGTGCTTTTGTGTATTCTTTGTCCAGTTTGTGCTTGGTTTCAAGCTTTTTAATCTGTGCTTCTAACGCGTCGCCCTGTCTTACCCAGGTTTGTTTATCATACATGGACGCATCGATTTGGGCACGAAGCTTTCTCATTTCTTCCGACCGGGCTTTTTCTAATTCACGGATATTAGCCAATACTTTGCCGGTTTCCGATATAGTTTCGAGATCGTTCCGGCGAAGTAAATAAACAATCGCCACGGGGATTTTCCGGAAAGCGCGCTTCGTCTCTAGTTTACGACCTTTTGTAACGTACCATGATAAAATCTGGTCATTAGTCCATGTAACATCCAGTTCTTCTGCGTGTAAACGCAGGAGAAGAGGTTTGATTCGCAACGCAAGGGAATCCATTATTTCCTTATCTACACTGTAACTATTATCACTGTCACTATTATCTCTGTGAAAAGCCATGTTGTTGTTCTAATTCTTATGCCCACCGGATTTCTATGGTCTCCGGTCTATGACTGGGTATATCGACCCGTTCTAATAATATGTCTATATGGTGCGTTTATACTCTCCCTCAACACTCCTAAAAGGCAAAAAAAATCAACTTACCAACTCATCTGAAGACAAAGAAATGGAAGACCAAACCTCATAATTGGAATACTTTGTTATGGATGGAATGTCGGATGGTGTTATGCCACTCACTCGCGCCGGAGACTCGTGTCACTCGTCCTGGTGTACTCGTCACCCATTCTGGAGTACTCGTCACCCATTTCAGCATATCACGTCGGGGTCACCAAGCCGTAAGGTACCACCCACCGGCCCAAAAACGCATACCAATGGAGTGGGTGAAGGGATGTCGTGTTCTTTCCTTCCATAGGAGATGGGATCTCCTTCCTCTTTCCTTCCTTTTCTTCTAAAAGAATAATTCAATTTATTAGGTTTTTATCTATTTTTTTCACCTCTGTGGTTAAAGTATAATCTGACTCCATTTTATAAATCATCAATATCATTCTGATGCCAATCATAATTTATATATTTCATTCTCTTAATTACTTATAATAAATTACATTTACATGTATCTCTGGAGGTGCTTAAGGCAGTTCTATACAGCTGGGTGTAGAGGCATTTCTCCTTCTAACCTAAATTAAAGTCAGAGGTTGATCCAAACACACTATAAAATAGTGCCTCGTGCCTCTTGCCTAATCACAGCCGTGATGATATAGAGCTATATCACACTCCTACTCAAGCTATATTGCTTAAATAGTGACCGTCTGTTATAGTCTGTGATAGTCTGTTGTTTACATCATATTTTGGTAACACACTGTATATAAGATTACTCCTGGTTCCAATAACCACGCGTTAAAACTTTGTTTTTAAAAGTAGGCCGGAGTATAATCCATAATATCCAGAGCCATATCCATGGCTCTGATAATTTCCAAATTGCTGTTATTTCCGTGAGACATGATGACAGCACAGGGTGACTGCTCTCTCTGTGCTCGCTCTAGCTCCCTAGTAGGTGGAGACCTGTGAGTGGGGTGGTGGGCGGGAAAATTCAAACTGAATGTGACGAAGCGGTTTGTTATGTCACAACGGAGCTGAGTTTGAACTCGCGCAATCTGAGAATCAAGGCAGAGGACATTCAGAAACCTGTATCTCATTAAAAACAGCATGGATGGATTTTTTTCCAAGTTTGTATGCGTGTGGGAGCATCAGAGACACAAATGAACACCCCAAAACCCAAAAAAGTGAGTTTTTCATAATATGGGCACTTTAAAAAATACAAACATGTACATACATGTTGCTCACATAATATTATAGCCCAGTTTATACTGAACACAGTGTTATGAGACTTGCCATTATTATGTTTTTAAGCAACTGAAAAAAGCACAAATGTCAGGGCTGGTCAAAACTACTTAAGGATGCAAAATCAGCAAAGAACAAAGGGTTAAGCTGAAGATCAGTTATGGAAGGCCGACAGGTCATAAAATGTTTTATTAGCTAAACGCAGGGGAAAGTGTGGTTCTCCAGCACAGAGGACCTCTTTTCTGATCATAGTATGGATTTCAACACCTGCAGGTATGGTTGTCTCCTGCTCGTATAGAATCCATCCATTAACCATGTGGTTCCCTGAGGGGCAACCTGTTGCTCATGATCAAGGTCACAAGCAAATGCTTTGTGCCTTAGTGTTATGGAAGAAACCAAGGTTTTTTTCCCAAGAAGGCCAATATTGGGGGTTCAGTGTTGTCACATCAGGCTTACGATAAATGCATGCCTTTGTGGCTATGGAAGACCATAGGGTCAAAATCTACTTTATGTAAGTCCAAATGAAGCAGATGTTCTTTCGAGGGAGGGGTTTGGGGAAATGAAGACTTCACCCGGACGTGGTGGAGCAAATTAGCTCAGGTTTGGCTAAGCGAAGGCTGACCTGTTTGCAATTCAGGAGAACTCGCATTGTCCTCTTTGGTTTTCTCTCACTCACCCAGTCCTACTCGGGCTGGATGCCATGACACAGGAAGGGTCTTAGCCAGAGGGCGCTTAATTTGTTATGCCCAGTGCATACACTGGACATGTATGTGCATAGAACTTCCCAGTTGAGGTAAACAAAGCAGTTATTTATATTTATATAGCAAGTAGACTCTGAATTAAGGCAATCTTAATTAGCTTATGAAGCCTCTGGATGGCTCTCTCCTTTAAGCGTCAGAGTGCATTCAACTAGAGGTATGGCAACATCTACGGCCCTGTGGGCAGGGGCATCAATCCAGGATGTCTGTGATGCGGCAGGCAGGTCCTCAACACTCACTTTTGTACGCTTTGTGTTGGATCTCAACTCTACTCCTGGGGATTGTGTGCTTAGGTTTTTCTACACACAGACAGGCACTAGTAGTCTGGCTGGTTGAGTATAGTGTTCCACATAGCATCAGCTCTCTGACCCAATGTAAAGTTTGGTGGTACAAAATAAAACGTAGCGCTTTTCTAAGCGGATTTAAAAGAGGAACTATATTGTATGGCGTAATAGCAATTATGGGAGTACTTCGACTCGGCACAGTAACACCCTCCCTCTCCTATTATGAGAGGGAGAAGGGGAGCGGACTTTTCAGGCGAGTCGAAGTACTCCCAAAAGTGCTATTACGCCATAAAATATAGTTCCTCTTTTAAATCCGCTTAGAAAAGCGCTACGTTTTATTTTGTACCACCAAACTTGCTTGCACAACCACTCGTCCCAAATAGGAAAAACATTGATGTGTTTAATCACTTCTAACTTTATCTCTAAATGGTACCATTGAATGAATGGGGCCAAGCCAAATGCCATCCAAGCGCCACAGTGCGCTCCAGCGCCCACGTGCACGCACACAGATGACAGAGGGATGTATCAACAATTCTTGGTTGGGGTGGTAACATATTTTGATATTGAAAATGAGTAGACTATTCCTTTAAGACAGATAAGAATTAGTTTTTGTTTTATTTATTTCTGTTGCTTTGGTATAAACTGTAATAATGTGCATGTTTCTGGTTATATACAAGAATTGTGTTTTCAGCTCTTGGAGTCAAAGCCAATGTACTGTGGCTGTGAACAAAGTGGGTTTCTGAAGGGGAATCACCACTGACATGATGTCAGATGAAGAAGACTATGCCGTAGATGGTGTGTCAGGTGGATTGTGAGACCTTCATCAATCTGGAACCAGGCCCTCAGCTGCAAGTGTGACTGTGTGTGTTCAAACTATGCAGCATTGGTCCAGGCTCTCGTACATTCATTTCATTTGTACAGAGAGTCTGGCTATGCTCCATTGCAAAGCGTTACTTAAGGAGGGTCCTCTGTTGAAATTTAAAACTATTGGATCTGCCCAGAGTCACTCAGGATCTGCCATAGGCAATTGCTAATGTGTGGTGGTGACGTATATCATGTGCCAAAACCGGTCGGAAACAACAAGTCCAAATGATCAGACCAACAAAAACTTAGCAACCATTGTTCTTGGTCCGGGTTTAACTTCTGTATATTCGGCAGTTTTGCAACAACGGACCGAATAGCTTTTCTCACGTCTTTCTCCGCTGCCATTACTGAACTACAACTCAAACTAACGCACAACCTCAACATCATCGTTCTTAGCCACCCCCCTCTGTTTGCTGATTGGACCTGCAGATTTTTGCCAGAGAAAACGAAACTCTACACAGCAGTCCCAGGCGTTGAACTGAAGCGAAATGAAAATTAAGCGGATGCACGTAGGAGGGCGGAGCCAGGCTAATGCAGCACTGCATAACAGTCTGAATCTGAATTGCTGTTTAAGAGAATGCTACCACTTACTAACCACCCTGAGGCAGCAAAAAGTAAGTTTACCTGGCTGTAAATTGTTGAAAACTGCTGGTGATTAGTTATCAGACATTCACTGGTACGAAAATCTGCCTTTTCATGCAGTAAGGGTTACATACTTAACCCGAGACATTTCATGTTGCATAGACAAGGATGCCATAATGTTAGAAGTGTGCTGAATACTTTGAATGACTAGAACTAGAAATCTTTTTTTACAAATAAGAAGTTTAATTTTGTCATTTTTGAAAAGTACTGTAAATATACCACCTTTGTCAAACCTAGTTACTAGAAACTTTTATAGCAGAGGTCAAATTTATAACATGCATAACATGTTAGTAGAAAAATCTCAAGAGTCTGCAAATGGAATAAAGACCTCAATGCAAAAATATAAATAGTTGAGTGGAGAACAGTTTGTCAAGACGCTCAGATCCAAGATTAAAATTGCTATAATATAACTGGTTAATGAGAGTTTATGTAACTCCAGCACTATGTTTATATATGAAGAGTTTCGTTGCAAAACGAGATAACTCCTTTTTTTAATTTTTCAGAAATCTCATTTTTTGGTTGTGCATTCCAATTAATATCAATTCAACTGCAGTTGGTTTGTGTTGATTTAAACCTTCATAACTTATAAAATACAGCTAAGTAGGACCATAAAAAAATAACAACATGATAACATAATAATAAACATGTTTTGACAAAAATGTTAATTTTTTTGTTTTTTGTTTCGTTTTGCAAAGAAACTCTTCATATATATAGAAAGGTGACACTTTTGCACCTCTGATGTTTTAATTTCCCTTTTCTAAAATGACTGAAAAATGAATAGCAAGATGAAAAACAGACATCTGTTCCACCCCTTCTAGACTTTTCTCATGCACTGCCCTATGAGGTCATTATATCTATCATTACGTATCGTTCATTCATATTTACTGTCTATAAAAGTACAGCCATTACAGAAATTAGGTCAAATAATTTTTGCAGCTGCAGGTGATTTCAATATTTGGGATGTCATTGTTTCTATGCATACTCCTGTTTTTTCTTCACCCTAATGCAAATGCGGAAAATACTTTTTGCCGAATGATGGGAGATCCTAAATATCCACTGCTGTCTAAGGATGGAGACATAAATATTGGAGCAATTTTTGCTGTCCACAGCAAGGAAACTTTACCTTCATTTGAGTTCAGACAAAAACCTCAGCTTCTGTCATGCTCTAGGTTTGTTGCATTTGAATCTATTCAAAAACAACCTCGAATAATGCATTTAATGCAAGTGCTTTTTCATGTACCGATTTAATGTTTTAACAGTGTGACTCTTAGGGACTTTCGACTGGCTCAAATCATGATTTTTGCAATTGAGGAAATTAATAGAAATGAAAGTTTGCTTCAAAATGTTTCTATTGGTTATAAAATCTATGATACCTGTGGATCAAGACTGTCTTCTATGAGTGCAACTATGGCATTGCTAAATGGTCAGGAGTTTGCAGCAGGGGGGAAATGTTATGGACAGTCTCCTATACACGCTATCATAGGGGAAACCGAGTCTTCTGCCACAGTGATTTTGTCCAGAACCACGGGACCTTTTAAAATTCCAGTGGTAAGAAACACTAAGAGTTTGATACAATTACCAGACTAATGATTGTTTCACTGTTTTTTTTTTGTTATCTTCTTTCAGATAAGTCACTCAGCCTCGTGTGAGTGTCTCAGTAATAGGGAAGATTACCCCTCTTTCTTCAGGACTATTGCTAGTGATTATCACCAAGGCAGAGCACTTGCACTTTTGGTTAAGCACGTAGGCTGGACTTGGGTTGGAGCTGTGAACAGTGACAATGACTATGGAAACTATGGAATGGCCATTTTCCTGAATTCAGCCAAGAAAGATGGGATTTGTGTAGAGTACTCTGTGAAATTTTACAGAACAGAGTCTGAAAAACTCCAAAAAGTGATAAACACAATAAAACAAGGAACAGCGAAAGTAATAGTAGCATTTGTTTCATTTATTGAGATGGGATTACTAATTGAGCAACTAAGTATTCATAACATTACAGGCCTCCAAATAATTGGAGTCGAGGGATGGGTGGCTTCAAAGAACTACATCACTTTAAACAGCTTTAATGTGATGAAAGGTTCACTTGGGTTTGCACTGAGAAAAATCTACATTGAAGGTTTTTCAGATTATGTTATTAAATCATTCTGGGACACAGCTTTTCCGTGCTCACAACGACATGTGAATTCTTCTCAAATTGAATTAAATTGCAGCAGATATCAGGATCTCCTTGTGTTAAGAAACTACAATGAAGATGTGCCTGAATATAGATATTCAAGCCATGTCTACAAAGCAGTGTATGCTGTGGCTTATGCATTAGACAGTATAATTAAGTGCGAAAAACAAGAAGTCTGTGAAAAAGCACTGACAATAAAACCACAACAGGTAAGCCATAAAAGAATGAAAGGAAAACATCCCCATTTGATTGCACTATAAATTGGTTCGATGATAATATTTCAAATGTCTCTCTTTATTAGGTGGTTGAAGCTCTGAAAAAGGTCAATTTTACTGTGAAGTTTGGTGATAATGTGTGGTTTGACAGCACTGGCGCTGCAGTAGCCCAGTATGAAGTTGTGAACTGGCAGCAGGACTTAAATGGATCATTTCAGTTCAAATCAGTGGGTTACTATGATGCCTCACTGCCACCTGACCAGCGCTTTGTACTCAACACTGAAAACATAATCTGGGCTGGAGGACAACTGGAGGTAAATAACAATAACCTGTTCATCTGAAATGCCCATTGGGAATGTACATAATTTATGCTTAGAAGAAGCATTAAATGTGCATGAAAAAATATTTTCTCACAACATGTATAAATAGCTGAATTTACAAGTGTTTTGTTTGTTTCCATGTAGAAGCCAAGGTCTGTGTGCAGTGAGAGTTGTCCTCCAGGCACAAGGAAAGCTGTACAGAAAGGAAGACCTGTCTGCTGTTATGACTGTTTTACATGTGCAGATGGAGAAATCAGTAATGAGACAGGTAAACTTCAGCTCAGATCAAAGATCCAAAGAAAATTGGTTAGTTGTTCACTTTGTGTTCTTTTTCTACTGTTCAGGATGGAGTTTCTTTTCAGTGGAGCTCTTAAATGATTTATTTCATTTGTCTCTAACTATAGTGATCACAATTTTTTCTTCCAGATTCAAATAACTGCCAGCAGTGTCCAGGGGAATACTGGTCTAATACTGAGAACACTGAATGTGTGTTAAAGGCTGTAGAGTTTCTGTCATTCACAGAAGATATGGGTATAGTGTTAGTCTTTTTCTCTCTGTTTGGAGTAGGAATAACTGTACTGGTGGCCATCCTGTTTTACAGTAAGAAGGACACTCCCATAGTAAAAGCCAATAACTCTGAGCTGAGCTTCCTGTTGCTCTTCTCACTGACTCTGTGTTTTCTCTGTTCACTTACTTTCATTGGTCGCCCCACTGAGTGGTCCTGTATGTTGCGTCACACAGCATTTGGGATCACTTTTGTCCTCTGTATCTCCTGTGTTCTGGGGAAAACAATAGTGGTGCTAATGGCATTCAAGGCCACACTTCCAGGAAGTAATGTCATGAAATGGTTTGGGCCTGCACAACAAAGACTCAGTGTTTTTGCCTTTACACTTATACAAGTTCTTATCTGTGTGCTTTGGCTAACATTATCTCCTCCTTTCCCCTATAAAAATATGAAATATTTTAAGGAGAAGATCATTCTTGAATGCAGTTTGGGTTCAACTATAGGTTTCTGGGCTGTGTTGGGTTATATTGGCCTACTGGCTCTCTTGTGCTTCATTCTGGCTTTTCTAGCTCGGACGCTGCCTGATAACTTTAATGAAGCTAAATTCATCACATTCAGTATGCTCATATTCTGTGCTGTATGGATCACATTTATCCCAGCTTATGTCAGTTCACCTGGAAAATTTACTGTAGCTGTGGAGATATTTGCCATTTTAGCATCAAGCTTTGGTTTACTATTCTGCATATTTGCACCTAAATGTTACATCATTCTTTTTAAGCCCAAACAAAATACAAAGCAACATTTGATGGGTAAAACACAAACTAAGTCCTGTTAAAGTAGGTTCTAGTGGTTATAATGATGTTGTCTGTCATTTTAGCCAAAGCACAATATTGAACAGAGACGTTTACTGACATCAAATGTTAATACTGTTTCTATCTAAATAAAATGTATCTTAATGTTATATACTTTAATATTAATTGCAGCTGCAAATATCCTACTGATCTGATCATAAAATATATTTCACATTTTACTTTCAAGTACTTCAAGAGACTGGCAATTACTCTGATAAGATCTGATCTAATCACTTATAACTACTGGTGCACAGGTGCAAACCTTAAACTCATAAGACACAGATTAATTTACAAGAGGCGAAGCGAAACTCAGCCTCTGCAAGTAACTACTTTGATGTTTCTATGCCAGGGTCAAAAGTTATATATTGTAGCGTAGCATTAATAATAAAACAATTCTAGCACATGACTTTCAGATGTAAGATCAACTGTGCCGTCACCATCTGTTAGTCCATATGCATGAACCCCACGCTGTTGGCTCAGCACTGGATTTCTTTCAAGAACGATTATCTGCACGTTTAACCTCTAGGGTCTTTTAGGGGTGGTTTCCCGGACAGAGATTAGCTTAAACCAGGACTAGACCTTAGTTTATTAAAAATAGAACTAGTTTTAACAAACATGCCTTACTAAAAACATTACTTGTGTGCATTTTGAGGGAAAACAAAGAGTACTGATGTATTTTAAAATATGTCAGCGCAAGTTGTTTTCAGTTTTGACAGCTGTAACATTTATTTTAGTCTAGGACTAGTCTAATCCCTGTCCGGGAAACCGCCCTATAAGGTCTACATGGCTGCTATTTCATTTTTTAGCTATGTACCCCACCGATGCAACCCCAGAGAGGAAACACCTCTTGGTTTCTTGATTTTTGCATATTATCAGAGAGCTGAAACTTATCTGCCTGTCACGATTGCCTTTATAGATGTTTCTGTGGTCTTTGAAGTCTTTTTTTTGCTCCATATGGACTGCTTTAGTTATATAAGGACATTTAAGTACTTTTTAAAAATATACCTTACAAAAAACATTACTGGTGTGCATCTTGAGACAAAAAGAATGGCACGGATGAATTTTAAGATGTCAGTGCAAGCTGTTTTCAGTATTGCCGCTAAAAAAACATTTTAGTTTTGGACAAGACTTAAGCTCTATTTCTGCCGGTCATACTTCAAGCCTTCTTTCTACTAATGCATGATATGACAGAGCATGAAAGGCTACAACTATTGTGTCCAGTTGGGTCTATGAGAATCTACGTCCTGCTTGGATCAGAGGCATACGTCTTTTCAACTTCTGTTTTGCTTTGGCAACTGCAATGGAGAAAATGTGGTCACTAAACAGCATTTTGCTTATTTGAATACATATGTTATTACCATTGCTTATATCATGGCTTTATTGGGGTCAAGACCCACTCTACTAGGAGTGTGCAATAGTCTAAGGCTCTGTCTATGGGTTGATTCCTTAAATGATGTCTGTGCTGTGGCAGGATGGTCATTCATAATAATAGTTACGTTTATAAAGTTATGATTTTATAATTTAATAAGCTGTAAATTGAATTGAACTCTGTGTTGACTCTTATTGAACATTTCATACATAATTATTATGCTTAATAAATGAAATCACTGAATGTTTTATTTAAACTGAAATGTTCTCTCATTAGTGATGTCCAGTTCGTGAACGAATCGTTCTTTTGAACCGGTTCTTTTCAGTGAACGAGTTGAATCAGTACACCTAATCGGACTGAATCTTTTAAAAAGTTTGTGTCTCGAGACAGCAATGATCCACAAGTTACTCACTTTCAGATGTGCTCGACAGACATTCTGATTCTAAATAAGAGAGAGTAATTTGTATCTAAACTCGTAGAAGCTCTCCCCAACGGTATCACTGACTGAACAGAGACTTGGTGAAATTTGTTGATACTGAGCATGCGCAGCAAACATGCTGGTATTCCAGAGTCACCGATACACTGAATACACGAATCAAGAACGGTTTCTATCGGACGCGTCCGACTTGATGAGCCGTTAATATGCACGATACAACAATTCTCGAGTCAGGAACAGGTTGCTGCATTTATGGAGTCACCAGTTCACTGATTTGAGAACAGTTTCTATCGGACACGTCCAAAGAACTAATTAAAGAACTCTGGATACTCAGCATGCGTGAGCCAAACAGTACGAACGTCAGTGAGTTGCTGTGCTAATACTATAGCCTACATGAACTGAGATGATTGACAGACATAAAGTAAGTTTATTTAATATTACCATAAAACTTACGGGAAATATGCATGGTACAGTTAATTATATTAAACAGCGTTTTGACTAAAATGTATTTGTTAGGTGCGTGTGTATGTGCAGATTATATGTTAAGTTGTTATGAGTTTGATCATGATTTTTGTTAAAAGTTTTTAAATGTGCTGTAGTTGGACAACTAAATAATAATAAATCAACCATACGCGACTTTACTTGAAATTTCTTTTATGTATTTTACCCTTCTGGATGATAGAATTAGATGCGAATGACGTCATTACGTAAAGTACGTTAAAGAACTGGTGAATCGGTTTTTTGAACCAGTTCTTTGAAACAAACTATCCGAAAGAACTGATTCACAAAAAAGAGTCGGACTTCCCATCACTATCTGTCATTTATTTTATATACAGTTATTTTATCAGTCGATATTTTAAAATAGCTAATTAACAAGAAATCATACCAGACGCACTGAGTAGGTTTTGCATCTGAGCTCTTCAAATACAGATATAGATACTGGCTCTGCTGCACACCCTCTAGTAATCATATAATAGAAGGTTTTGGTAAAAAAGTTTCAAGAGTTTTTAACAGGCAAAAGCTACTGGGGGTTCTACACAACTGAACGTCTCGGTTACGGATGTAACCCTCGTTCCCTGAAGGAAGGGAACGGAGACGTCACGTCGTGACCAGCGAATTGGGAACTCGCATAGAGACCAATCAGCTTCACTTGTATGTAAAAGAGCCAATGATTGTTGGCATGCAGTATTTGCATAATGCTGGCTCCACCCGCCAGGTGGGTATAAATGCCAGCAACAGACTGCATTCAGTAGTTTTTCGCTGAGGAGCCATCTAAAGGCCGGCCAACTCAGCAATGGTACAGCGGCCGTGGCGACGGGACGTGACGTCTCCGTTCCCTTCCTTCAGGGAACGAGGGTTACATCCGTAACCAAGACATTCCCTTTTAGTCGGTCACTACGACGTCACGTCGTGACCGACGAATTGGGAATCCCTACCAAAACGCCACAGAAGGCTGTCCCTTCCAGTGCCCTGCATTAACCTTTCACCCCTTTAAGTAAGTGAAACCTGGGTCTATGCAGAGGAGGCCAGTCACTGCTGTTCCAACCCACTCAGTAACCACTAAGGACCACTGGGAGCGTTCCCGCTGGCGGTAGCAGCGAACACTGCGGAGGCCACATCCCATAAAGGTTTCTTAGGTGACATATTACGATATGGAATAACTGCGTAGGGCTTTCTGCATATCAAAAAATCTCTGGGGTGGCTATCTAATGAGACTACACCTATACAGAGACTGCAGACTTAAAGTCTGCTGAGGGAAAAATGTGGGATTGAATTAGCTCCACAGACATACACACATGGGATCCCCTGTCTAGGGGTCGCTCATATGGACGCCAAAGCTCAACACAGGTTTTCAAGAATTCATCTGATGCAAAGCTGACATCAAACGCTCCGCCACGTCTGAATATCATGGGCATTGGAGGAAGTACCAAACTCTGCCAAAACTTCTTTTGGGATTTATGGCACCGATATAACACCATACTGGCAAGGCAAGCTGACACATGAACCTGGGGCTCCCAGTGTCTCTACCTACTAGAGGTGAGTACACATGAGGAAACTGGTTCGACACGAACACTATAAAACCTAGTGAACGTATTGGGTGGCGCCCAGCCCGCAGCCCTACAAATGTCTGTCAGCGAGGCGCCGCGCGCTAGCGCCCATGAAGACACTATGCTCCGAGTGGCATGCGCCCATAACCTGAGCGGGCACGGGAGGTCTTGCGATTTATACGCAAGGGAAACGGTGTCCACTATCCAGTGTGACAGCCTCTGCTTGGAGACAGCTTTTCCCTTCTGCTGTCCTCCGTAACAGATGAAGAGCTGGTCTGAGGTCCTAAAGCTTTGTGTTCAGTCCACGTACAGCTGCAAAGCGCGGACGGGACACAGCAAAGCTAAGGCTGGGTCTGCCTCCACCGGGGGCAGTGCTTGCAGGCTCACCACCTGATCTCTGAAAGGAGTGGTGGGAACTTTGGGCACATAGCCAGGCCTGGGTCTCAACGTAACACTGGAGTCATCAGGCCCGAACTGTAGGCACGACTCGTCGACCGAGAACGCGTGCAGGTCTCCTACCCTCTTTATCGAAGCCAATGCGAGTAGGGTCAAAGTTTTCATAGAAAGAAACTTGACATGCGCTGACTGCAGAGGCCCGAAGGGGGCGTCCTTGAAAGACTTTAGCACCACGGACAGATCCCAAGAGGGTATGGAGGGAGGACAGGATGGATTCAACCTCCTCTCCCCCCTAAGAAACCTGATGACCAGGTCATGCTGACCGACCGACCTGCCTGCTATAGGGGCATGGTAGGTGGAAATTGCTGCAGCATTGACCTTAATGGTGGAGGGGGACAGCCTCCTCTCCAACCAGTCCTGTAAAAAAGAAAGCACAATGCCGATCGGGCAATCCTGGGGGTTCTCTTGCTGAGAGGAACACCACTCGACGAACAGGTTCCACTTCAGTGCGTAAGCCTGTCTAGTAGACGGTGCGGTGCCGAAGCAATAGTGTTTGCTACCTACATGGGTAAACCACTCAAAACCTCCGCGTCCCGTCCAAAGACCAGACGTGGAGATTCCATTGTGCCGCCTCTCTGAGAAAGAAGATCCTTCCTCAGGGGAATTTGCCAGGAAGGGGCTGTCGCGAGAAGCACCAGCTCTGGGAACCACATCCTCGTGTGCCAGTATGGGGCCACAAGGAGGATCCGCTCCTCGTCTTCCCTGACTTTGCACAACATTTGTGCAAGAAGGCTCACTGGGGGAAATGTGTACTTGCGAAGACCCCGAGGCCAGCTGTGTGCCAGCACATCCGTGCCGAGGGTTCCCTCGGTCAGGGAATAAAACAGCTGGCAGTGGGAGGTTTCTGGAGACGCAAACAGGTCTACCTGTGCTGCTCCGAACCGTTTCCAAATCAGCTAAGCCACGCGGGGGTGAAGTCGCTACTCGCCAGGGCTCACCGCTCGTGATAGGTCGTCGGCCGCATGATTGAACACACCCGGGATATGAATGGCACGAAGGGACCTCAGATGCTTCTGACTCCACAAGAGGAGATGGCGGGCGAGCTGTGACATGCGACGGGAGCGTACACCACCCTGACGGTTGATGTTGGCAACGGTCGCTGTATTGTCTAACACTAACACATCTTTGCCCTGTAACTCGCTCTTAAGGCGGACCAGAGCAAGATACACCGTCCACAGCTCGAGGCAGTTGATATGCCAGTGCAGTTGGGGCCCCGTCCAAATGCTTGAAACTGCACGCCCGTTGTAGATGGCGCCCCAGCCCATGGCCGAGGCATCTGTGAAGACCACAGCATGCCTGGAGACCTGTTCTAAGGGCACGCCTGCCCGGAGAAAGGAGGGGTCTGACCACGGCCGAAGGGTGCGACGGCACGCTGGTGTGACTTGCACCCGGTGTGTGCCGCCACGCCCATCTCGGAATTCGGGCGAGCAGCCAATGCTGAAGCGGTCTCATATGGAGCAGTCTGAGTGGTGTTACAGCCGCCGCCGCTGCCATATGGCCCAGGAGCCTCTGAAACACTTTCAGGGGGACCGCCGTCTTGTGATCTAATGAACTCAAGCACTTGAGCATTGACTGAACACGTTCCTCTGTGAGACGTGCCGTAAGTTCGACTGAATCCAAAATCATACCGAGATAAGAGATCCTCTGCGTGGGGCAGAGTTTGCTCTTTTCCGAGTTAACCTGAAGACCCAAGCGGGCAAGATGCCTGAGCACCATGTCCCTGTGTTTGCAAAGCTGCTCTCGAGTCTGTGCTACTATGAGCCAGTTGTTGAGGTAAGCAAGGATGCGAATGCCATGTTCCCTGAGGGGAACGAGGGTACCCTCCGCGACCTTCGTGAAGACACGGGGGACAGGGAGAGCCCAAAGGGCAGGACTTTGTACTGATATGCTCGCCCCTCGAACGCA
This sequence comes from Misgurnus anguillicaudatus, assembly GCF_027580225.2. Lineage (NCBI taxonomy): Eukaryota > Metazoa > Chordata > Actinopteri > Cypriniformes > Cobitidae > Misgurnus > Misgurnus anguillicaudatus. The sequence continues at coordinate 16,108,757 of NC_073351.2, forward strand.
AAGCGGAGAAAAGGCCTGTGTCAGGGGAGTATCGAGACATGAAAGTTCGCGTCCTTCAGGTTGATGGCTGCAAACCAATCCCATGGACGGACGCATTGAAAAATGCGTTTCTGCGTTAACATTTTGAATGGCAGTTTGTGAAGTGTGGGATTCAAAGTACGCAGGTCTAGGATTGGTCGTAACCCACCACCTTTCTTCCAAGTACCGTACAAGCGGGACTAGAGGCACCACAGACGTACCCACAGTGGGGCAGCCAAGCGAAGCCGAGATGCCCACAGCGGTGCGCTGTGTAGGCGCCCGTGAGGGGACAGGCGAAAGTATGGGAACACCCGCCCGGCTCCGCTGTTGGACGGTGGGGCAGCGAGGATGCCCGTGCACGTCCGCTGGTGAAGGAGGAATGAGGGCCACCCAGTGTGCTCATCACTCTCTGATAACCTGGAGAAGGAATAGGAAATTGCTCTTTTGGTGAAGTTGTGGGTGCCGGCTGAAAAGACGGCTGAACAGAAATTAACTGTAACAAAAGATTCACCACCCGGCCCTCCTCCGGGGGAGGGAGCGATGCGGTCACCGTCTCCCCAAGAGCAGTCCTCACCATCTCCAGGTGGCCCGTCTCAGGGCCGCTTACCTCTGTGCTTCTTGCCATGGTTCACGGGAGCCTGGACGGGCGGGGCGCCCTGCCAACGACCGGATCCACGACGCCGCTGCTGTCCGATGAAAACCACGTCCATGTCCATGTCCATTTTGCCAATTTTTAGATTTTTCGACGGATTGAATGTCCAGGTTCATTTCCGTAGTATGCTTAACATAAATGGCCAATGAAAAGTTGTGAAATCATGTCATCTGATTTTCAGGCATATCCATTTTGAGTCAAAGCTGTCAATCACGCAGCGTATCTCCAGTCGATCGCAAAGGCAATGCCGGTAGATCGCACATAAGTTAACTGCTGCTTCACGCGCGAAATTGGCATTATGGTCTTAGAGTAATTGTGAAACACTCAAGTCTTTTTGAGTTGCTGCACCTTTCTTCTCAAATCTGTTTTTATAAATCTTATGCCAGGCGCACAAGTCGTCTTTAACTTCCAAAATTACTACTTACGCGACTTGGCCATTCTAATTAATGATCGAAAAAACATGTATCGACCACCGTTACTGTAAAATATGCACGTATGTCCATTTAAACTCAATTTTGGTCAAATGTGGATTATATCATTACACTGGCAAGGATATGGTTAGGTCTTTGTGATACTGGGCGAAATTTTGTGCCGCATTTGAGCTGCCTTTGCGTGGACATGATGCTCAGATAATCCGGTATTTTCCGTGGTTTGGTCAACTTTGTTGCAACGTACTGTTCTGTGATTAGGCAACTTTACTGTGTGTGTGTGTCTGTGCGTGTGTGTGTGTGCGTATTTTTCATGAGTAACTAGGAACTCGCTACTTGAGTATTATTTTCATTGCATTTTTTTTACTTTCAATCAAGTAAACTTTAAAATCTTTTACATATACCTGAGTAATTATTTCTTTAGTTACTTTTACTTAAGTAAAGTTTTTGGCTTCTCTTTCCACCTCTGTTAAAATCTTCATAAATCCAGGCTGAGTTTGCCACGTTTAGCCTAAATAATCAGACAGATAGCAGCTAGCTATCATAGCTTGCAGACAAGCAGCCTTGGCTACTATTTTTTTGGTAGGCAAAATTTAAAACTATGATTTACTCACCCCTAAACCGTCCGAGATGCATATGCCCATCACTTTTCAGAACAACACATTTTCAGTAATTAAATTTGGATAAACCTATCAGTGACTTGATAGGGATATTGATGTAAGGATTTTCATTACACAAGTCATGTTTTTCTGTGTTATCATTATTAGTAGTTAGTTAAGGTGATTGAGTGTTGTATTTCAGTGTTTTACTTCTTTCTGTATATATTTTAATAAAGACCCTGTTATTTTGGGGGGTTGCCCTTTTTTTAGGTCAGAGCAACTGCCCCTCAAAATTCCTGTGCACGTCCCTGCTGAGGGGAACCTGTTCCATATGATAAGTGTTATGCATTAATTTGTAAAGAAGTCGATGCTGGATTTGCAGAGAGACTGTGATTAAAAGCACCACTAATATTGGATTTGACAAAAATGACTCGGCAGTATACACAGTAAGTAAAACATTTTACTTTATTTAAGTTACTGCGTTTCACTATTGCTTTGTTAGAAGAGATCGCTTGATATGTCCTGTTGTAACATGTCTAAACACGTATGTTTGACTGTTTTAATTTACTTAAAACTTTAAACGATTAATAAAGGTACAACACTTAACAATACGACTGTAATATAACAATAGAAATATACAAAGTTAGTGATAAAGAAGGACATACCAGCTGCAATTTAGATTCTGATGCCCGCTTACTGTGCTGTGTACGGTAATTTAGGCAAGTTGCGTTTGAAAGGTCAAACCCTCAACAAAGCTTTTTTTATCATATAACTGTGGTCTGTAACGTTACGTGTATGTAAGATCAACCTCACACGCACAATAGAAATATACTAAGTTATTGATAAGGATTTATCAGCTGCAGTTTAGATTCTGATGCGCGCTTACTGTGTTGTATACGGTTATTTAGTCACGTCGAGTTTAAAGTTTTGTTTCTACTTTACTTACGTATTGTCATTTATGTGTATCATCTTTAGCACTCAGGATCTTTTGTGGCTCAAACATGTGTTCGGCTGCTATTTTTACACATTAATATTTTTAAAACATTTCCCCACACGTAATGACAGGGAATGAAGCTGTCCAATCATAGCAGTGGGCGTTACCATCCAGGTTTTCAATGCGGCCCGCCGCTTCAAACAAAGCATTTCTCCAGAGAGACACTATTCCATGTTACAAAATAGCGTATTACTTATTGCTTTTGATGTTTTTGAATGTAAAAACCACGCAAACATCATAAGTAGACCGTAGACAACAGTATAAAACAATAAAATTGACAAATTCACTGCCCCTTTAACTTTTGTAAGACACTTTTTGCTGTTTAAAGGCAATATGCAAGGGAGGGTCAATGGTCATGAATATTGATGTTTCACACCTGAGGAGACCCAACCCCCTAATGGCTCAGTGACGGAATGTTGTGACAAAATAATGAATGTGGTAAGACTTAGAGAAAATCATTTGCTTGTAGTTTAATAAAATAGTGTACAATAAAGTACAAAAAAAATGTGGACTACATAAAACACATAGGTCAGTACTAAAAAGTGCATGCAACCTAGTGCAAACAGTGCCAAACTGTTGTAAATGGATAGTCGAGGCTTTCTCTTTTGCTTATGAAGCCTCTGAACGGCCCTCTCCTTTAACTGTAAGCGCATTCAACAAGAGGTATGGCAGCATCTAAAGCCCTTTGGGCAGGTGCCTCTGTGGTATGGCTACTTTTCCATTTAAAGGCGCTGTATGTAGATTACAGCGGCCTCTAGCGGTTATGGTTTAGATTGCAACCAATAAGTTTACAAGCGCGTGCTCGAACTCATGAGCGACGGCCAAACTGAGATGTAACACACCAGAGAAAGCATCACACAACATGCTGGAAACTCAGGTAAACTCCCACTGCAACGTTTAATTGACTGCATTTAGCCTGTGTAATGTGGTGTTACGTATGTACATTTACGGTAAGATAAACGAAAACGGTTAGTGAACTACACTGAATAATTTCAGTATAACAGTAAATACACTGTGCTATTAGTCCTTTAGGGTTGTTGCTTGCCACACTGTGTGATCAATATCGTAGTTAAGTCCATGTCACACTGTATAATCTCAGTTTCCATAAATGTCAGACTGTACGAGTTTAAAGACTTTTAAAAAGCGGACGCACCCAAACAAACGCGTCCGCAGTTTTACGTCATCGATCGACGACGGCTGGGAGAACACACGCTAAGGCTAGCAAACCGAAACAACGTCTAAAAACTAAAGCACAATCGAAATATATTTGACATGCTTTCTAGTAATGTTAGCTTACCTGTCCAAAAGGATGAAAGCCAACTCCGGATCCGTTTTTATACCCAAAACAAAGCAGAGGTTTCTCCATAATTCAAATGCCCTGCCAATGTTAATCCGTGTTTTTGTCCGTTGTTGATCCGATTCACGTTTGGCCTTACGAGCTTCAGCAGATAACTTTTCTTCACAATATGTGGAGTTTGTGTTGTGCTGGGAGCAGGTCGTTTCAGTCTGTTATCAGACAGTGTCGTCGCTGTTGAGCGCAAAGTCAGTAGACGAGGCGAGAGGCTCGGGAACGCGCATGCGGGTGACGTCACTGGATTTCGCGCCAAATCCGGCCCGGTACTTTCACATAAAAATAATAATTTTTTTTTTCAGAGGTAATAGCAAAACCCGCAAAGTGGATCATTTTAATGTGATATTACAACCCATTCGCACACAGGCAATTGAAAATGGATTAGTTTAAGTAGAAACGTTACGTACAGAACCTTTAAGGAACCAAAAGTTGAGGTAGTCAGCTTACTCAGATTTAACTCTCCAAGGTTTGTAGCATAACTGGAACAGTGCTCTGTAATAAACATTAAATATAACATGGAATATGTCATAGTAGACAAGAAAGCACTGAAGGGTAACAGGACCCTGACACATCCCAAGGCAGACATAATTATAATGTCTATACTGTGATGAGTGCTTTTAATAAGTGCTCATCTCGTACAAGCTGTTAAAAAATGATGATAACAAATATACAGCTTATAGAAATATATAAAATATCAAGTTTTGAAGTCCCCCAACATTTTTTAGATGCATTTCTTGCATTTCTCAGAGCTGCCTTCATGCTGATAATGTCATTGGCTCATGAGGCAGTGATTGAACAAGTCAGCTGCCTAAGCTTTCAGGCACCTATATATTGTAAAACAAGGCCCATGAAACTAGCTAGTGATTTGACATCATTACCACAACAGCTGGACATGATTTTCAGAATTTCATTCACCGTGACCATGTCCAAAGACATACCTTGCAGACCCCTCCAACCCCTTTTAAAAAAAAAACCTCATCAGATCTTGACGAATCACAGTAATGACATATTTTGATTTTGAAATGGCAAATTTCGCTGAAGGTGACACTTTTGCATCCCTAATATTTTAATTTCCCTTTTCAAAAATGAAAAATGAATGACAAGATGAAAAATAGATATCTATTCCACTCCTGCTTGACTTGTTTCATGCACTCCCCTATGATGTCATTATATATATCATTGCGTATCGTTCATCCATATTTACTGTCTATAAAAGTATAGCCATTACAGAAATTAGGTCAAATGAATTATGTACCTGCAGGTGAGTTCAATATTTGGGATGTCTTTGTTTCTATGCATACTGCTGTTTTCTCCTCACCTTAATGCAAATGCAGAAAAACCTTTTTGTCGAATGATGGGAGACCCTAAATACCCACTGCTGTCTAAGGATGGAGACATAAATATTGGAGCAATTTTTGCCGTCCACAGCAAGGAAACTTTACCTTCATTTGAGTTCACACAGAAACCTCAGCTTCTGTCATGCTCTGGGTTTGTTGCATTTGAGTATATTCAAGAATAACCTCAAATAATGCATTTAATGCAAGTGCTTTTTCACATACCGATTTAATGTTTTAACAGTGTGACTCTGAGCGACTTTCGACTGGCTCAAATCATGATTTTTGCAATTGAGGAAATTAACAGAAATGAAAGTTTGCTCCCAAATGTTTCTATTGGTTATAAAATATATGATACCTGTGGGTCAAGACTGTCTTCTATGAGCGCAACTATGGCATTGCTAAATGGTCAGGAGTTTGCAGCAGGGGGGAAATGTTATGGACAGTCTCCCATACACGCTATCATAGGGGAAACCGAGTCTTCTGCCACAGTGATTTTGTCCAGAACCACGGGACCTTTTAAAATTCCAGTGGTAAGAAACAGTGAAAGTTTGACACAATTACCAGAGTAATAACTGCTTCACTGTTTCCTTTGGTTTTTGTTTTGTTTTTTTCAGATAAGTCACACAGCCTCGTGTGAGTGTCTCAGTAATAGGGAAGATTACCCCTCTTTCTTCAGGACTATTGCTAGTGATTATCACCAAGGCAGAGCACTTGCATTCTTGGTCAAGCACTTAGGCTGGACTTGGGTTGGAGCTGTGAACAGTGACAATGACTATGGAAACTATGGAATGGCCATTTTCCTGAATTCAGCCAAGAAAGATGGAATTTGTGTAGAGTACTCTGTGAAATTTTACAGAACAGAACCTGAAAAACTCCAAAAAGTGGTTAACACAATAAATCAAGGAACTGCAAAAGTAATAGTTGCATTTGTTTCATTTATTGAGATGGAATTATTAATTGAACAACTAAGTATTCAGAACATTACAGGTCTACAAATAATTGGAGTGGAGGGATGGATGGCTTCAAAGTATGTCAATTTAAACAGATTTTATGTGATGAGAGGTTCACTTGGGTTTGCACTGAGAAAAATCTACATTGAAGGTTTTTCAGATTATGTAATTAAATCATTCTGGGGCACAGCTTTTCCATGCTCACAGCAACATGTGAATTATTCTCAAATTGAATTAAATTGCAGCAGATATGAGGATCTACTTGTGTTAAGAAACTACAATGAAGATGTGCCTGAACATAGATATTCAAGCCATGTCTACAAAGCAGTGTATGCTGTGGCTTATGCACTGCACAGTATAATTAAGTGCAAAGGACAAGAAGTCTGTGAAAAAACACTGACAATAAAACCACAACAGGTAAGCCATAAAAGAATGAAAGGAAAAAAACATCCGCATTTGATTGTATGTTAAATTGCTTACATGATAATGTTTCAAATCTCTCTCTATTCATTAGGTGGTTGAAGCTCTGAAAAAGGTCAATTTTACTGTAAAGTTTGGAGATCGTGTGTGGTTTGACAGCACTGGTGCTGCAGTAGCCCAGTATGAAGTTGTGAACTGGCAGCAGGACTCAAATGGATCATTTCAGTTCAAATCAGTGGGTTACTATGATGCCTCACTGCCACCTGACCAGCGCTTTGTACTCAACACTGAAAACATAATCTGGGCTGGAGGACAGCTGGAGGTAAATGACAATAACCTGTTCATCTGAAATGCCCATTGTGAATGTACATATTTTATGCTTAGAAGAAGCATTAAATGTGCATAACATATTACTGTTATTTTTATTCCTCACAACATGTATAAATAGCTGAATTTACAGGTGTTTTGTTTGTTTCATGTAGAAGCCAAGGTCTGTGTGCAGTGAGAGTTGTCCTCCAGGCACTAGGAAGGCTGCACAGAAAGGAAGACCTGTCTGCTGTTATGACTGTATTGCATGTGCAGATGGAGAGATCAGTAATGAAACAGGTAAACCTCAGCCCTCATTAAAGATCCAATATAAATCGGGTTAGTTGTTCTCTTTGTGTTCTCCTCCCCCTGTGCAAGATGGAGTTTCTTTTCAGTGGAGCTCTTAAATGATTTAATTAATTGGTCTCTAACTATTGTGATCACAGTTTGTTTTCTTCCAGATTCAAATGACTGCCAGCAGTGTCCAGGGGAATACTGGTCTAATACTGAGAACACTGAATGTGTGTTAAAAGCTGTAGAGTTTCTGTCATTCACAGAAGTTATGGGTATAGTGTTAGTCTTTTTCTCTCTGTTTGGAGTAGGAATTACTGTACTGATGGCCATCTTGTTGTACAGTAAGAAGGACACTCCCATAGTAAAAGCCAACAACTCAGAGCTGAGCTTCCTGTTGCTTTTCTCATTAACTCTGTGTTTTCTCTGTTCACTTACTTTCATTGGTCTCCCCACTGAGTGGTCCTGTATGTTGCGTCACACAGCATTTGGGATCACTTTTGTCCTCTGTATCTCCTGTGTTCTGGGGAAAACAATAGTGGTGTTAATGGCATTCAGGGCCACACTTCCAGGAAGTAATGTCATGAAATGGTTTGGGCCTGCACAACAGAGACTCAGTGTTTTTGCCTTTACACTTATACAAGTTTTTATCTGTGTGCTTTGGCTAACAATATCTCCGCCTTTTCCCTATAAAAATATGAAATACTATAAGGAGAAGATCATTCTTGAATGCAGTTTGGGTTCTACTATAGGTTTCTGGGCTGTATTGGGTTATATTGGCCTATTAGCTGCCTTGTGCTTCATTTTAGCTTTTCTGGCGCGGACGCTGCCAGATAATTTCAATGAAGCTAAATTCATCACATTCAGTATGCTCATATTCTGTGCTGTATGGATCACATTTATCCCAGCTTATGTCAGTTCACCTGGAAAATTTACTGTAGCTGTGGAGATATTTGCTATTTTAGCATCAAGCTTTGGTTTACTATTCTGCATATTTGCACCTAAATGTTACATCATTCTTTTTAAGCCAGAACAAAATACAAAGCAACATTTAATGGGAAAAACACAAACTAAGTCCTGGTAAAGTAGGTTGTAATGGTTATAATGATGTTGTCCATCATTTTAGCCAAATAAGCTTAATTGCACAGATAAGTTTACTGACATCAAATGTTAATACTTTTTCTGTCCAAATAACGCTAAGCTTAATTTAATATACTTATACTTTTTATTCTTTGCAGCTGCAGATATCCTACTTATCCGATCACAAGATATGTATTTACATTTTATTATTCACTTATAACTATTGGTATATCAGTACACTTCAAACTAGTACAAAAAGTACACTAATTTACTTAGAGCCAAAGCGAAATTCAGTCTCTGCAAGTAACTTGCACTTTTATGTTTCTATGCCAGGATCAAAAGTTACATATTGTAGTGTAGCATTAATAATAAAACAATTTTAACCATTTCTCAGCCATCTAAATAAAATATTTTGTCTCCAGTGGCTCATAACCTTGATAGTTAGACATAGAAATTATCACAAGAATTGTAAAAACTCATGCTTGTCAAGGATTGATTTGTTTTTATATTGTTAATTAATTGTCACCACGCAATATTAAAGAACATTAATGTATATTGTGTATATTGTCAAAACAAACAGTACAATACTTACATTTAAATGTTTAGCAGATGCTTTTATCCAAAGGTGACTTACAAAAGTGTGAAAATCAACAGAGTGCTTTATTCTAGGGGGCAATTAAAAGAGAATTGCTACGATACCACGTTTTATACTGCAATGTTTGTTTCTTTTTTCTTTACACTATTCCAGTATCCAGAGCATATTCATTCTATAATCATTGCAAGAACCAGTTAATCCACACACTAGTTTATACATACACAAGGTAATCCATATACAGTACAAGTTGGGGTAGGACAATCTGGCACCTCCAATTTGCCTAACCAGCATGTCTTTGAACTGTGTGGGGGGGACTAACCTGGAGTAAATCCACACTGAAAAATGGAGAACATGCAAACAAACCACACACCAAATTCAGCTGAGGCTTGAACCAGGTACTTAACTGCAGTGAGGCAACAGTGCCACTGTGCCACCCCATACAGGACTGTATTTGTTTTTTTTACCATATCACAAGTATGTTTTACTGCTGGACAGTGTTGTGCCCGAACAAGTTAATGGCAACACCAGCCACCAGTGTTTCACGGCTGCATGCGTCATCAAAACAAAAAGCAGCATGGAGTTGACACACTACTCTGCACGCTGCTGAAATCCCTGCCGCGCCACTCACATAGTTTAACATTAAATAACATCATATTTGTCGCAAATCGTTAAAGATTAACATAGGCTGCTAACGGATATTCTGGATCTTGAAATAGACTCTGACTAAGCTCACCCTATTTAACGTGCACGTACGGTATCCCATACCTGCGAGTTGTCCTACATACGACGCTGCACAGCGGTTCTCGCCTGGTGTGCGACCCCCTTGAAGCACCCGGCTAGCCTTTCAAGGTATGTGCAAGCAAATAGGAAAATTAAAAGACAGTCAACGCTAATGTAAACCCTGGTTGAATTTAAATAAGGATTTAAAGTGGGATATGAAGATGAAATCCGACGCATTTAGCTTCAGTGTTAAAACTGATAAAATAATTGCTATCTGGGGTTCTATATGGGCTATATTGGCAATTTTTTTTTAAATAATGTGGGAAAAATAACTATAAATTAGTTCATTTTTGGAACTGTGAACTAGTTCAAAATTATGAAATATGAACTATGAACTAAACTTTTGTGAACTGAACTTTAAACTAGTTCATGTAGAAAGTGAACTTTCCCAATACTGCTGCTGGAACTGTAGTTGTTTTGCAGGATTAAAAATATATTCTTATAATTGCCGATATTCTTATAATTGACATTAAGGGGGTGTGCACACCAAAGCTTTTAAACGAGCTGTTTTTTCAGCTGAGCGCCAGCTTTCTTCAGCTGAGCGCTTTGGTTGCTGTGATACTTCTGCTTTGTTTATTAGTCATTGTAAGATGCGCCAGTTGGTTGTTGTCATATTTGTCTGGCCCCTCCTCCACTGTTATTGGATGGCTGTGTGAGAACTGATATTGACGAGTAGTGAGCTTTTCACCCAAAGTTGAATATTTTTCAACTCTTGGTGCTCAGCGCTGAGTGCGGAAAAACTACCGAACCTCATCGCAGAAAAAAAATGCTAGCTGCTAGCTCTTTTGAAAAATGCAGAGCTTTCACTGGAGACAATTGAAGAAATATGCCGGCCACGGGCACAAAAGCTTTGCTGTGCACGCCCCCTTACTGTCTGTTTTGGAGTATAACTGTATAATTTGATTGCTTTAATAAAAACAAACTGACTGCCAGTGTCTCACTGTTTCTCTTGTGTAAACAAGTAGTGATCTGACCCATAGTACAAGAAAAGCTAAAATGATGACAGAAAATGCAATTTCCGCAATTAAAAATGTTCCCTTTCAGTCGGTCACTCCGATGTCACGTTGATGACCGACGAATTGGGCACTAGCGGTACCGGCTGCTCACCACTTATGGCATTTGCCGGCTACCCCTATCAGCTTCAGCAGCTATAAGAGCAGATTCCAAAACTAAAGAGCTGCACAGAGGGTTTTGCGTCTTTTTAAAGACAGTATTTCTCCCACGTACACAGGTGTGTTCATGACTTTTCAAAGATGGCTTTCCACCCGTGTTTTTCGGGAAGTGGTAGATATATGGCACCTATGGATGGTCACGAGCATCGCATGACATGCTTAGGGTTGGCACACATGAAGGCAGTGTTCGTGGATGTGTCATGTTCTCACTGTGGAAACATGACCATCGTAGTCTTACGGTCGAGGCGGTCGAAAACTGCCCTCTGTGGGGCAAGCCGCAGCGGCCTCTGGGCACCCTGACCTGAGGGTTACAGTGAGGAAATTCCCTGGCTGGGCAACAAATCTACTGAGGCACCTCACTCTTCAAGCCTGCAGCCAGTACAGATGCTGAGGGAAGCTGGTGGGCTACCTACGAGCGCACCGTCCCTATCCTTTGCGTCTCCTGTCGATGACCGTATGTTGACCACAGCATTAGAGGGCGAGTTCATTGGCTCCACAGATGAGTGTGTTTTGCCACCTTCGAGACAGGTGGCGCAATCCAAATTCGACCTGAAAATGATGGCTATGCTTGGCCAGGCAGCCAAGCAGGTCGGGCTCGAGTGGTCTACAGCAATCCCCCGGTGCCTTTCCTCCCAGAAGTGCATGAGGAGCTTACAAGATCGTGGATGGCACCTTTTAATGTCCAAAACTGGTCTTTCATCTCCTTCCCAATCACCACCCTCTGGGAGGGCGGCTAAGGGTAGACGGCGGTTCCTTTAGTAGAGTGGTCGGTCGGCGATGCAACTATGTTTGGCCACCACTTCTACATGGCGGTATAAGCCTGTGCTCCCCTCGTGGCCTGTCAGCATTTGTTCAGTCTAACTAACAGTGCTTATGGGAAAGCTCCCTCTGCTCTGCATGCCATGGTGTTATTGCAAGTCCATTAGGTTAAGAAACTAAAGATCTGCATGAGGGTGGTCATTACCCTGCAATACTAGGTGAACTGTGCTCTGCGACGGACCTATCACTCCGTGAGACCAAGGATATGTTGCAGTACCTGGGCCGTGCAATGTCCACACTGGTGGTCCAGGAACGCCATCTCGGGCTGTTCCTGGTGGATATGTGGAACACAGAGAAGATCCGCTTCCTGAATGCCCCCTGTATCCCAGGCCGGCCTCTTCAGTGACGCGGTCGAGATCTTTGCCCAGCAGTTCTCGGCCATCCAAAAGCAGACTGAGGCCTTTGTTATATCCTGCCCCAGTGGAAAGCTGCTACACCCCATCGTCCGCCCGCCGCAGTGCCTAAGCCGGCTCATTGTCGAGAGTGTGCTACTGCATTCGCACGCTGCTCCCACGCAGCAGCAACAACAACCATTCAAGCAACGTCATGGAGACAGATGTGGGAAGGCCGCCCAGCCCGTCAAGCTACCCATGAAACCTGGTGGTAAGGGGGCTGCCCCACTACGGGTATACCTGTGGTGCCGTTGGTCCCGCTGGTTCGGTATCTGGGGGCATGGCTAATCCCTCCCATCCCACTGACACGCCCACACTGTCAGACTCAGCTATGTAATTCAGTTTGCCGGTGCCCACCCAAGGTCCAGTGAAACATACCTATGCTCACGTCTTATGGGTGGAGGTTGCGGTCCTACTGGCAAAGGATGCAATAGAGTTGGTCCCTCCAGCCGATATGAGGTTGGCCTATTACAGCCCTTACTTCATTGTACCCAAGAAAGATCCTGGATCTGCATATGCTGAACAAAGCACTTCACAAGGTGCCTTTCAAGATGTTAGCACAGAAGCGCATTTTCGAATGCATCCGTCCCCTCGATTGGTTTGCAGCTGTTGACCTGAAGGAGGCATACTTTCATGTCTGGATTCTCGCCAACACAGGTCGTTTCTGTTTATTGTCCCCTAGGGGAAACTTGTCTTACAGCCAGGTAAACATACAACAGATAACACCACAAAACACTTACAATAAACCACACAAACAACAATTAAACACTATTACACTACCACTCGATCTAGGTCAAAGAATTTAGCAAATTTAACAAGGTTGCACTTGGTATAAAAGAGTTCTTTGTCCTATTTAACTTAAAACAATGGACTTTGAATCTCCGGCCTGAGGGAAGAATCTCAAAAGAATAATGAAGGGGGTGGTTTACACAGTCCAATATGGCATCTGCTTTCCTCATAACCTGCCTCTCATAAATATTTGTCTCTCATAAATATTTGTCAAGGAAACCTGTGGAAAGCCTATTAGCTTACCAGTCACAGACACAATATGGCTGAGGTTATTTTTCTCCCGCAGGCCGATGCCCCCATACCAGGCAATAAAAGCAAAAGTAAGGGCAGGTTCAATAAAAGATTTATAAAATAGAGACAAAATAACCTTGTCCACATTAAAAGAGTTAAGCTTCCTTAGGAAGAACAATCGTTGTTGTTTCTTCTTACAGATCATCTCTGTGTTTATATCAAATTTGAGTTTACTGTCTATCACAGTACCCAACTATTTATACTGCTCTACCACCTCTATGCTAATTCCTTTTATATATGTAGGAGGAGGTGAACTAGGTTGTTTTCTCCTAAAATCTATAAGCATGTCCTTGGTTTTAGAGGTGTTAAGCTGGATGAAAGACCTGTCACACCAACTTACAAACTCATCGACCACTGGCCCATGCCGAGACTCATGTTTCTGCAGTAAACTAACAATAACTGTATCGTCAGCATATTTTAGGATGTGTCTATTTCTATAATGACTTCTACAGTCGTTAGTGTAGAGGATAAATAGTAAAGGTGAAAGTACACAACCCTTTGGGGAGCCAGTGGAAGAGACAATAGTCCCACCAATAAGTCCATTCAAAGAGACAGTAGTCCCACCAATAAGTTAATTTGTCACAGGTCAGAGCGGACCCAGATGCTATTGAGTCACACCCCTTCCTAGTTTCCACCTCGAGGAGGTTCCCAAAGCCACCCCAATGACCAGACACACAAGGTACAAGTAAAATTAAAATAGACTTTATTAAATTATTTAAAATGGTATTCAGGGAAAGGGAAAGGGAAATTAAAACAAGGTCTCTTCTGGTCTCCAGGTGAGGGGACGGGATTCTTGTCTGTCCTTCTCTGAACTCGTGGCGCCCTCCGCGTCTCCTGGAGGCAGAGTTTAAGAGGGAAAGGCTGCAGTAAGTACTCTCAGGGGACCGGGCTCGTAGTCTCTTCCTTCAGAGGGTTCGTACTGTAACACAAGATCAACACTTTCGCTGTTAACTATGCCTTTTTCTCTCTTGCAGGTAGCTGATAGCAGTAGATACGGTAGGTATTCCTCAAGTAACTGACTCGTGGTATCCTTCTTTAGAAGGCTCGTGGCTGAAACACAGAATCAACACTTTCACAATTAACTGTGGCTTTTCTCTCCTACAGGTGGCTGGTGGCAGTGGATACGGTAGGTATTCCTCAGGTAACTGACTCGTGATCTCCTTCTTTAGAAGGCTCGTGGCTGAAACACAGAATCAACACTTTCACAATTAACTGTGGCTTTCCTCTCTTACAGGTGGCTGGTAGCAGTGGATACGGTAGGTATTCCTCAGGTAACTGACTCGTGGTCTCCTTCTTTAGAAGGCTCGTGTCTGAAACACAGTATCAACACTTTCACACTTAACTGTGGCTTTTCTCTCCTACAGGTGGCTGGCAGCAGTGGATACGGTAGGTATTCCTCAGGTAACTGACTCGTGGTCTCCTTCTTTAGAAGGCTCGTGGCTGAAACACAGAATCAACACTTTCACAATTAACTGTGGCTTTTCTCTCCTACAGGTGGCTGGTGGCAGTGGATACGGTAGGTATTCCTCAGGTAACTGACTCGTGGTCTCCTTCTTTAGAAGGCTCGTGGCTGAAACACAGAATCAACACTTTCACAATTAACTGTGGCTTTTCTCTCCTACAGGTGGCTGGTAGCAGTGGATACGGTAGGTATTCCTCAGGTAACTGACTTGTGGTCTCCTTCTTTAGAAGGCTCGTGGCTGAAACACAGAATCAACACTTTCACAATTAACTGTGGCTTTTCTCTCCTACAGGTGGCTGGTGGCAGTGGATACGGTAGGTATTCCTCAGGTAACTGACTCGTGGTCTCCTTCTTTAGAAGGCTCGTGGCTGAAACACAGAATCAACACTTTCACAATTAACTGTGGCTTTTCTCTCCTACAGGTGGCTGGTAGCAGTGGATACGGTAGGTATTCCTCAGGTAACTGACTCGTGGTCTCCTTCTTTAGAAGGCTCGTGGCTGAAACACAGAATCAACACTTTCACAATTAACTGTGGCTTTTCTCTCCTACAGGTGGCTGGTAGCAGTGGATACGGTAGGTATTCCTCAGGTAACTGACTCGTGGTCTCCTTCTTTAGAAGGCTCGTGGCTGAAACACAGAATCAACACTTTCACAATTAACTGTGGCTTTTCTCTCCTACAGGTGGCTGGTAGCAGTGGATACGGTAAGTATTCCTCAGGTAACTGACTCGTGGCTATTGGTGGCTTGTGATGGCCTAACGTGTATACAGTGGATGGGATTACTCACAGACCTTTCTTGGCAAGATGTTTACTGATGGACTTTCCCTCTAAGGCCTCTGTTACGACCGGGGGATTTAGTGCTGTCACCGTCGAGCCGAACGCTTGCCCTCTCCTCTCCGTACGTATTGCTTCAGAGATCTGGACAGGGGCGCACCTTTGAAGAGGCTTCGCAACAGGCAAGTTACTCCACACTGGGCTTTAACAACAATGTACTTTCCTCAAATATGAACCAGCACTCTGAAATTCTACTCACGCAAAGGTCTGGATCCTCTGTACAATCTACCACCGTCTCCACAGTCTCACACCGATCTCCAGGACTGGGGCTTTTGACGCCCACCTATCTCCAAACTGTATCGCTGGACAGCATATAATTTAAGAGCACTTCACTCACCGCACGGCGTCTTCTCTCACGGCCAACTCCAACCTAGAATGGCTCCTGACAACAGATATATAGCACTGCACTGCAATACATCAAGTGTACACACACACTCAGCAAAGTCAAGACTCACCCACGACACACTTCAAGTGAACAAATAAGGTCAGGCCATGGTCTTCATGGAGCCGGGCTGAGAACCTGCGGGGCGTTGTAATAGTGAAAAAGCCGATGGTTGAATGTAGCTGTTGCGATAATCTTTCCTCCTTGTACTGTTATGCTGCCGGCTCGCCCACCACTCTGCTCTGTGATAGGGCCGCTATTCTAGCTCGCTGGGGGCTCACACACACGTTGAACAATGCACTCTTAACAAACACATCCAGCTTTATATGCTTTGTACTCACGGTCAGTTATCACACTTCTCCTCTTCGTCTCCTCTGTATCCACACTGGCTGATTCCCCTTACGCTGCACGTAATCCAGTCGTATTCATCCGACTATCACACTGCAGATATAAATGTCAATACTCCCAAAATGACAAAGAACTTTCAATATACTCAACCAAAATCAATTGTCCTCTTTCTTCATTTCCAATCACCGTCTCGTTTAGTTCTCCGTCTCCACGCCACAGCAGCTCAATATCCACCTCACCGCTGAACCTCAACGTTCCGACTGCACCACCACAATACACAACCAAACTACCACCAACTACAACCCTAACCTTTGGTTTTCGTGTCCTCTTTATACTCCTTCGCTTCCTTACGTCCTCCAATCCCTGATCGCTTACATTTTAACTATACCCCAACTCACCAATTTTGTACTAATGATTACAAAACTGCACATTTTCAACCACTTCTTCAGGTTAAATTTAAACTGTTGCAAAGTACTCTCTTGCATAGTAAAAGCCAACGAGTTCCACATCCCTGCTGCTTTCACTGAGAAGCAATTCTGTCCAAAGGTAGAGGACCTAAAATTGACATAACAGTCGCCTCTAGAGGAGGCTCATGTTGTTCTAATTCCTACCTCTTCACATGATTTCACAAACATTTTCAGAGGCTGTGGTGCCAAGTCGTGAAAATGTTATATACTAAACTAACATTCGAAAACAAAATAAAATTTTCAAATGTTAGTAGTCTTTATTTCTTCACAATATTACAGTAGTGGTATGAAACAGTAATATCAGTACAACATTCTGCCCTTTAGACTGTCCTTGTCTCCCCACATCTTCATGAAGGTTGCAGATGTGGCCCTTGCTCCCATGAGAGAGTTCAGTGTTCGCTTACTCAACTACCTTGATGACTGCTTCCCCCAGGGGGATATGGCTCCCATTGCATGTCGCAACTCGCCCGCCATCTCATTCTCTGGAGTCAGAAGTATCTGAGGTTGCTTTGTGCCGTTGACATTCCGGGTACACTCAATCGCGCAGCCGACGAGCTCTCACGAACATCTCTCCCAGGCAAGTGGCGACTCTCTCCCTAGACGGTCCAGCTTGCGTCTCTGGAGACCACTCACTGCCAGAAGTTTCACTCCCTCATTGAGGGAACACTCGGCATGGATGCACTGGCACCAAGCTGGCCACAGGGCATGCGCAAATATGTGTTTCCCCCAGTGACCCCTTTCGCGCAGACATTGTGCAAAGTCAGGGAAAACGAGGAGCAGATGACCTCCTCTTTCAGAGATGGGCCATCCTATGGCACCCGTGCCCGGACCTCTGGAAACTTCATGTGTGGTACCTGGACAAGACACGCCTTCCCCAACAGGTAGTGCATATCATCACTTCAGCGCGAGCTCTAGGGCTGTGACGATGCATCGCGTAAAAAACACCTGTCTAAAATCGATTCTGAATTACAAGGCTGAATTACAATTCCGTGTTTCGTGCACAGCTTGTGCATGTACTACGGCTCTGTGATCAGTAGGAAGTCCTTAAGAATCTAAAATCACTATGAGTTTTAGTTGCTTATAATGTGCATTTTAAAAAGCAACATTCTTCAAACACAATCATACTAAATTTTCTTTATTATCATGAAAATACCAGAAACAATCTGAAGAACAGTGATATAAATATGCCTCTAGACATTTTCTGGAATAGTGTTTGTAATGGTACTTCTTTTGTGCCACAAATGGTGTTTCTGCATGAGAGCACCCTCTGACTTTTGGATGTGGTGGCATTTTACCACAATTCATTAAAATTAATTTATTGAGAAAACGTGCATTTGCACGATAGGGCATCATCCCTAGCGAGCGCCATCAACAAGGCATGCTTACGCTTTAAAGTGAAACCTGTTTGTTGACTGGTGTTCTCCCTGTGAAGCAGGTAAGTCAGTAGGTATGCATTACCTGGTCATCAGGTTCCTTAGGGGGATGAAAAGATTTAATCCACCTTGTCCTCCTTCTATATCCCTCTTGGGACCCTTCCTTGGTGCTGAAAACACTCCAGGAAGCCCCCTTTAAGCCTTTGCAGTCAGTGCAGCTCAAGTTTCTATCAATGAAAACTTAACTCCTGGCTGCACTGGCTTCAATAAAGAAGGAGTCATGCCTCGAGTTCAGACCCTCCTATGGGATTTTAAGACCTCAACCCGGCTATGTGCCTAAGGTTCCTACCTCTACTTTTAAGGATCAGGTGAACTTGCAAGTGCTGCCCCTGAAGGAGGCAGACCCAGCCCTGACATTGCTCTGTCCTGTCCACGCTCTGCAGATATACGTGGACCGAATGCAAAGCCTCAGGACCTCAGAACAGCTCTTTGTCTGTTATGGAGGTTGTTAGCGCACTCGACCAGAAGTGTTGCCTCCTCCTGGGCACTAGTAACTGGTGCCTCACTAACTGACATTTGCATAGCTGCGGGCTGGGTGACACCTACACCTAACACGTTTGTTAGATTCTCTAGCGTCCGTGTTGAGCTTCCTCCTGTGTTCTCACCCTAAGTGGGTAGAAGCACTGAGAGACCTGGCTCGAGTGTCGGCTTGCATCGCCAATATGGCAGAGCACCTGGCGCCGCCCCTTCATTGTTGAATTCTTAAAAGCCTCTGCTAGGCCTGGGATCCAAATGTAGCGACCCTCGGGATCGCATGTGTTTATTTTTCGCGGTATAGCCTTGAGCCCGCATATTTCCTGGCAGCAGGCACATGCACAGATAGGGCTCAACCTGTGCAGAACACATGCCCTTTTTGTCCTTACCCGCCGAAGTGCCCTTTTTTGGAGGTGTTTTATTTTATTTTTCTTATATATAAATTAATGCTATTGGGAACCATTTACGTCTGTCTGTCTGTTTTACAAGTATATTTATTAAATAAAATGTATTTAAAAAACAAAATCTTTTGGATCCGCTCAAACTGTCAGTCAAACCTCTTAACTCCGCCCCCTGAGTGCAGCAAGCTGAAGTTCCTCAGCAGTCACAGCAGCTGAATGTCTTGCAACGGTAAATAAATATCTTGTTGTTTGAGTACAATGCTGTCTCATTAAGAAAGTAACACTAGTATGTCTATAACGGCGCATGTTTTATAAATTTGAGCCAAATTATATTATTAGAAAGGTCTTAGACATCAGATGCCCAGTTAAGGAAAACTGGATACAAGACGAGAAACGTGTAAAGGATACAAGTATGTACAGTATATTGCCCTGCCACTCATTACAATATGCTATCTGAATATAACTTATTGTATATCTTATGCCTTGAATTAGTCAAGGGAGTTGTATGATTATTTGGTTCAATCAACTGTATAGAGTTAAGTCTATTTAGTATTTAGTATATTTTTCAGTAATGCAGTTATTTGCACATTCTAAAGACCAAGGTTCCTGGTCCTCAGCACAGTTTTTGCCAGGTAGGCAGATACATGTTAAATATGCTAATGATATGGCTATAGTATAGTATAATCTCCTATTTTGATCTTTAATCTTTAATATTTTCCCCTCTTCTCAATGACATACATAAACATGTTAACCAAATTGTAAATATTAGCTTTAATACTATAAATACTAAAACCAAACAGAATAGCTTTTTTTCTTCAAACATATTTTTATTTAACTTTATGTATGCAAAGCAGAGGAAAAAATGAAAATTAATATACAATTAAATAAGAGCGAGTACACAAGAGTTCACAAACACATGATTACAAATAGGCCTAATACAGACAGCGACACAGGAGGTAAATTGTTAAAGACAACTAGAAGGCCAGATATCCTTTGCACTGTATAATGCCAAGCTATCATAAAATGTAATTTTTTATTCATTAATAGTGAATTTTTCAATCATTAATAGTGAATAAATATAAAGCTTTTAAGACGATTATTATGTGATATTTATTTGGAGGGGGTGCCCTTTTTCAGTTTCAGCACATGCCCCTCAAAAGGTCTGTGCACGGCCCTGCCTGGCAGAGCCTCTCTGTTGTCTCTGTGTGGTGTAGTCCCTTTGAAGCCACCCCAGTCCAAGTATGGGTTACCAAACGTTGGGCATTATGCCACTTTCACTTGATGCTATGGAAATGTTTCATTGTTTGTCACTGTATAAACACTTGTGAAAACATTTATATTTATAGACAGAAAGTGGTCAAGTACTGTAGCAAGGTGAGCTATCGAGACCATCAATTGGTGCCTGCATTATATGTAATCAGATACTGATTTCCATCTTTCTAACAAACATACATAACCTAAGAGGGTGCAGAACACTTTGCATAGTCCAGAGGCAAATTCTAAGCAAGTAAACTAAAAGGGTCTCCCAATTGCCTGATATTTGCAAATTCTCGTTTTCCACACTAATTTTCATGTTTAAATTTCCCTTTCTGCAATGAAAAATTAATGTCTGGATACAGGTACACAGACACTATTCCACCCCTTCTTGACTTGGTTTATGCTATGCCCTATGAGATCACTGGCTACTGTCTATAAAAATACATCCACTACTGGGTCAGTCACATTTCGCAGCTGCAGGCGAGCTCAGTCTTGAGGATGTTCTTTTTTCTATGCACACTTGTGCTCTTTCAACACCCTCTATCTGCAGAGGCAGAAAACACTATTTGCCGAAAGATGGGAGACCCTACATACCCAGTGTTTTCTAAGGATGGAGAATTTAATATTGGAGCACTTTTTCCAATCCACAGCAAAGAAACATTACCTTCATTTGAATTCACACAGAAACCTCAGCTTCTATCATGCTCTAGGTTTGCTATATTAAAAATTATATATATATATAGTTAAACATGTTAACACTTTACAATAAGGTTGTATTTGTTAATATAAACAATATCACAATGAACTAACATGAACAAGTGTGGTAGCAAACTACTAACACATGAATAAGTGCTGAAATCTCTATTGATCTTAGTTTATGTGTAATTAGTACATGTATTATGAGTTAATACATGCACTATTGTTAACAAATACAACCTTATTGTGAAGCATTACCCTAAAACACTAGTGTAGTGCATGCTGTAGTTCATGTCTTCTGTTTTAATGTTTTCACAGTGTGAATCTAAGAGATTTTCGGCTGGCCCAAATCATGATATTTGCCATTGAGGAGATTAACAAAAATCTATATTTACTTCCAAATGTTTCTATTGGCTACAACATCTATGATAGCTGTGGATCACGACTTTCTTCTATGAGTGCAATTATGGCAGTGATGAATGTTCAGGATATTGCAGCAAGGGAGAAATGCTTTGGACAGTCTCCTATACATGCTATTATAGGAGAAACAGAGTCTGCCACAACAATTATTCTGTCTAGAACCACAGGACCTTTTAAAATTCCAGTGGTAAGAGGCAATTAAAGTAAAAGTTAAATGAAATTGCTGAAGACTGACAACTGACTTTTTAATTTTTTTTTTCAGATAAGTCACTCAGCCTCATGTGAGTGTCTCAGTAATAGGAAATATTACCCTTCATTCTTCAGGACTATTGCTAGTGATTATCACCAGGGCAGAGCACTGGCACTTTTGGTCAAGCATGTAGGTTGGACTTGGGTTGGAGCTGTGAACAGTGACAATGACTATGGGAATAATGGAATGGCCACATTTCTGAATACAGCACAGGAGGAGGGGATTTGTGTAGAGTACTCTGTGAAATTTTACAGAACAGAGTCGGATAAACTCCAGAAAGTGGTAAAAACAATGAAAGATGGCACAGCAAAAGTAATTGTTGCATTTGTTTCATTTCTTGATATGGGATTACTAATTGATCAACTTAGTATCCAAAACATTACAGGCCTCCAAATGATTGGAGTGTTTGGATGGATAACTGCAAATAATTTTTTCACTCCAAACACTTTTCATGTGATGAGAGGGTCACTGGGTTTTGCCGTGCGAAAAATTAATGTTCAAGGGTTTGGAGATTATGCTACAAAATCATTCTGGGAAACTGCTTTTCCGTGCTCAGCTAGAAATCAATCTGAATTAAATTGCAGCAGATATCAAGATCTACTTGAGCTGAAAAATTACAATGAAGATGTGTCTGAACATAGATATTCAAGTAATGTTTACAAAGCTGTCTATGCTGTGGCTTATGCACTACACAGTCTGCTGAAGTGCACAGGACAAGAAGGATGTGAAAAGGCCCTGACAATACAACCACAGAAGGTAGACTAGAAAAAAGAAAATATTAGATTAAGTCATCCCCATTTTAATCTCCCAACTGCTTCAATCATAATGTTGCAAATCCTTTCATTAGGTGGTTGAGGCTCTTAAAAGAGTCAATTTCAGTGTGAAATTTGGAGACCGTGTGTGGTTTGACAGCACTGGTGGTGTAGTGGCCCAGTATGAAATTGTAAACTGGCAGCAGGACTCAGATGGATTATTTCAGTTTAAACCAGTGGGTTACTATGATGCCTCACTGCCTCCTGACCAGCGCTTTGTACTTAACACAGAAAACATAATCTGGGCTGGAGGACAGTTGGAGGTAAATAACCTGTTTACCTGATAGGGGTTGTTTAAACTGGGGAAACATAATCTAAATATAAAAATACACTTTTTTATTGAATATAAATTAAATTACATTATTAGACTTGTCTAAAAATTTGCCTGTAATATGGATATGATATTTGGCTTTTGTTAAAAAAAATCTGAGAATAAATCAAGCAATACTGAAAGCTACTTTTGTATTTCTTTTTTTATTTTAGTCTGTAGAAATAATGTAGTGTTGTTAAAATATGTTAATCACAGGTATTTCAGAGCTTTATATGAAATAGTTATTAATATATACAATAAATTATCTTTATCAAATTTATTGGCATATCATGTACTTACAATAATTATATAAATATTATAAACTATTGACAATAATAAAACACATATTTTTTCTTTTTTACAGTGTATTTACAATACTCAATTTTCTTTTTTTTTTTTGTTTATTTATATTTTATTTATAGTGCGCATTCACATTATTTTTTATTAAACTGAAAAAAATGCAATAATCTCTTTTTTAAATTATTGAAATTTTGATCTTCATTTTTTTTTTGAGGTTTGTATAAAAAGCTGATTGTACAGATATTCTGTATGTTTCCATGTAGAAGCCAAGGTCTGTGTGCAGTGAGAGTTGTCCTCCAGGCACTAGGAAGGCTACACAGAAAGGAAGACCTGTCTGCTGTTATGACTGTATTCCATGTGCAGATGGAGAAATCAGTAATGAGACAGGTAAACATCTGCTCATTTCATAGACTTAAAGAGAATTGGTTAGTTGCTCTTTTTGTGTTCCCTTTCAAGGTCACTCTACACTGCGTCATGAAATGACACATTGGGAACATGCCAGCAGCGTGCGCTTGTGTGAAATCTTTCCATAGCTCCTAAGGTTGTGAATCAGTGTATCGTGTATGCAGGTTCGGGCACTGCTAAGTACCCTAGCTCACTTCACATTGGGACACTGTTCACAAATTTTCCAGAATTTTTCGTGACTGCTTAAGTGTGTTGCTATAAATTTCAGTTGTTATTCATCAACAACTGGCATATAAACTGAGATCATGTTGCATATAAAACATCTTTCTGACTTAAGTTTTAAACATCTGTTAAAGTATATTATGAAAAACACTTTATTATTCTCTTACATATCCATGCATACATTTGGAGGAATATGATATTTAAATATTAAGAAGATTGTGGTCCATACATTGTAAAAAAATTCTGTAGAAATTACAGTATTACTGGATATTACTGGCAACTAGCTGCCAGTAACTTACTGTAGATTTTACATTTATGTTATTTACTGGCAACAGTTTATTCAAAGTTAAATGAAAACATTTTCAGTCTTTATCTTCTACAGTAAGTTACTGGCAACCAGCTGCATAATTACAGGAATTTTTTTATTTTTTATGTTTATATTAAAACCTTTTGACGTGCACTAGTTCATGTGCGGGATGAAGTCATTTTTTAACGCTGCTAACAATATCTATATAGCCTTCTGTCTACAAACATTAATAATATTAACATTACTTTACATCATTTAAAAGGTCTGTGGGTTTAGCATCAGTGCATGGTCTCTGTTTTGAGATATAGATGCTCTAGCATCATAAATGTAGTATTTTGTGACAGAAGTCCAGATGACAACATGCAAAATACGAATGGGACTTCTTAACTTTGTTTGATATAACGATCGCAAGTCGAATCCAGTCCGCATGAACATCTTGGAATAGAATGTAATATACAATCCGTGGACTATTTGCGTAACACTGTATATGAGATTACACTTTAGGTTCCGCTTAACACATAAACCCGCGGTCAAACTTTGTTTCTAAAAGTAGGCGGGAGTATAATACCTGTACATAATATCCAAACAGCGCTGTCAAATATCGTGGCGTCATCTGACTCGCTCGTTCCTCCAATGACTTCATGGAGAATAATAATAGACAGAACGTGTAGCCAATTGGATAACGAATGCAACAATTTTTGTGTGACATTTTATTTCCTGGTGTGGAAACTGCATTTTATATGCCAACATAAGGCTAAATAATAATAAGAATGAACGTGTATGCATGTAAACAAAATACTTTTATTTTGGGGCTGACAGGCACTTAGAAACTGCACTAGTCTTACAAAAACCCTTGCAAGAACCTAATTTTTGGACCTATTGACCTCAAACGTGAAACATAACTTCTTTAGACTTGTGGCTTTGGGATCATTGCATTTCTAGGTTTCACACACATATTTATCATTAAGTTTTTTGTAATAAAAAGATGTTATGCAAAAAAAAGTTATATTCCAAAAATACTTCAGCTTCTCTAACTTTTTTAATTTTTAACTTGAAATAATGTTGCTGGAAAAGGAAGCTCAAAGTGTCTTCTCTCTAATGATACCATAGTTATGCATATAATCTAAATGGTTTAGTAAAAACAACCATTTTAGTGAAAGTAGGTATTTTTATGGTTTGGGCTAGAGTGGGGGTGCTTTTCAAGAGGTTAAAACTAAAACACATTTTTGTAAATATTTATAAAAGTTTCATTAAGTTGGCTTGTGCAATTTCGATTCGAGAACTTCAAAAAAATCATGTGATTTATCGTAAAGGAACATAGGGGACCATTGATGCTCACTGGTTTTTGCATTACATTGTCGGAAGTTTCTATGCACGACTGATGGCGGGAACCGGAAGGTATAAAAGAGTAAGGTAAGAAGAGCATGCCAGTTTTTGCCATTTCAGCAATGTGTGAAAACTTTCTGTCTAATGAATAACATGGAGAAAAGGCAGTTTGTTTGGGGGCAGAGTATGCTCAGGGAGCTCTCAAGAGAGTTGTTTTTAGGTAATGTTTACATGCCTCGTGGTTCAAGACCCGTGTCTGTCAAGGGACTTGAGACAGCTTCTGACTTTTCTCAACCCTTGGTCTCTGCTGCCTCCAGGAGAGATACAAGAGCCACATGATGGCTTCTACAGCCACCACAAGCTGCCCGTGCATCATTGTTTAACAAGTCAGACAATGATCATGTGTCTCACGGTTCGAGACCCCCGTCTACTGAGGTGGGTGGCATCTTTAGTCATGGAACTCGCAAATCTCTGCTGCCACAAGGAGAGATTCCGGAGCCTGCATTTCTTCCCCCCCATCAGGTTGCCCATGCATCATTGTTTGATGAGTCAGTCAATGTAAATGTGCTTCGCAGATCAAGCCGCAGCACAACAGTCTATAATATGTCTTAGTTCTGAGGAATTAGACACACCTAAAGTGAAGAGGAGAGGTTGATTCTCTTAGTGCAGTTTCTCCAGTTCTGTAGTGAAAAAATCTGCCAAATATGACACAATGGTTGTTAAATACTATAGAGAGAGGCTACATAAATCATTGCTCTTGTCCTCCAAGGTTCAGGGTGATTTTATCCACTTGGGTGTTAGAAAAAGACATGTTATCTTTGGTGAAGAAAAGAGCCATACAGTATGTTCCTGCCTAGAGAGACAGTCGATTCTCCATAGTTACCAAGAAGGATGACTCATGGAGACTTATTTTAGGTATCAGACATCTAACTTTTCTTTGGGGAGATGCAGGTTATTGACCATTCCTATTATTTTGGCCAGTACCACATCCAAGAACTGGTTTGCAGCAGCATCCAATGTGATTCTTTTTGGTCTGCGACAGATGAGAACATTACAGTGGTGGCATAAAAGCCTGAGGGACAACCCATTTCGATTGATCAGGGTTATGCGCTGATGCATTCGTTTCCTATCAATATGGAAAAATATCAGGTTCCTGAGGAAGGCCCTGACACTACAGGAGCAATGTGGAAGGTGAATAATTTCAACATATACGTCCCTCACAGGCTGGGAAGAAGTTGTGGAAGACTATTCAGCCAGGGGACTGTGGAGAAGGAAACATCTTCATTGGCACATAAATTATCTAGAGATGTTAGCTGTACCGAAAACAATGAAGTACTTCCTCCCAGTTTTCAGAGACCGTATTGGTGAAAATGGACAATATAACAGTGGTCTCGTATGTAATCATCAGGGAGGTCTGAAGTTACGCCTCTGTGCAGACTAGTGGATCAGGTCCTTCTCTGGGCCCATAAGAAGTTTTTCCCTGGAGTTGTGCCGACATCCTGTTGAGACAGGGGTTAAGACACAGGGAATAGAGATTCCACGCCAATGCGGAATCTCAATTGCAGCAGCAATGCCTGTATGCTTTTCCACTGATTGCTCTGCTTCCAGAAGTGTTAAGGGTGAGTTTGCCTAGATGTGATCAGTCTTATTCTGGTAGCTATGTTTTGCTCGGGCCAAGTATGGTTTTCAGATCTCCTGGCCCTTGTGGCAAGACCACCTTTGGAGATTCCCCTCAGGAAGGACTTTCTAACTCATGTCAGAGGTGCAAGACTAGCATCTCTTTACCATAACTCCATGTTCCTGTAGCGCTTGCTTCATGTTTTAAAGCTAGCATGCTCTGTTTACGCTTCCCTTTTATACCTTTCAGTTCCGCAGTCACTTGGAAAAGTTGTACAAAGATTTCTCATGAGTGCACGCTGCTAGCGTGTTCCCAATGTCTCATTCCATGATGCAGCATCTCGTTCCCTTTCTCAAGGAATCATTGTTACATAAATAGCTGAGACATTCTTCTTCTACTGTTTAGTTTTAAATTTTTATATCAATGAAGTTCATAAGTGGAATAATTTTCTTTTTGTCTCTAACACTAAAGTGATCACAATCTTTTCTTACAGATTCAAATAACTGCCAGCAGTGTCCAGGGGAATACTGGTCTAATACTGAGAACACTAAATGTGTGTTAAAGGCTGTAGAGTTTCTGTCATTCACAGAAGTTATGGGTATAGTGTTAGTCTTTTTCTCTCTGTTTGGAGTAGGAATAACTGTGCTGGTGGCCATCCTGTTTTACAGTAAGAAGGACACTCCCATAGTGAAAGCTAACAACTCAGAGCTGAGCTTCCTATTGCTCTTCTCATTGATTCTGTGTTTCCTCTGTTCACTTACTTTTATTGGTCGCCCCACTGAGTGGTCCTGTATGTTGCGTCACACAGTGTTTGGAATCACTTTTGTTCTCTGTATCTCTTGTGTTCTGGGGAAAACTGTAGTGGTGTTAATGGCATTCAAGGCGACACTTCCAGGAACTAATGTCATGAAATGGTTTGGGCCTGCACAACAGAGACTCAGTGTTTTTGCCTTTACACTTATACAAGTTCTTATCTGTGTGCTTTGGCTAACAATATATCCTCCTTTCCCTTATAAAAATCTGAAATATTATGAGGAGAAGATAATTCTTGAATGCAGTTTGGGTTCTACTATTGGTTTCTCTGCTGTGTTGGGTTATATTGGTCTTCTGGCTGTCTTGTGCTTCATTTTAGCTTTTCTGGCTCGGACGTTGCCTGATAACTTCAATGAAGCTAAATTCATCACATTCAGTATGCTCATATTCTGTGCTGTATGGATCACATTTATCCCATCTTATGTCAGCTCTCCTGGAAAATTTACTGTAGCTGTGGAGATATTTGCTATTTTAGCATCAAGCTATGGTTTATTATTCTGCATATTTGCACCGAAATGTTATATCATCCTGTTTAAACCTGAACAAAATACAAAACAACATTTGATGGGAAAAAACCTAAACACTACTGTAAAGAAGTAACATGGTAACATTGTTGTGCAGTATATCTAGAACAAGAATAAAATACTGAAAATGCAACTGTGTTATTTATCAAGAAATAGTGGCACCACCAAAAGATTTCATAAATTCAGACAAAACAATTTGCCTGTGTAAATTAATTTTTGCATGATGTTCCCTGCTTAAATAAATGGAATAAATGGTATGAAAGGGCATCCGGTAAGTACAACATTAGCTTATTTGCCTTCATCAAGTGCGCTATGTTTTGGTCAAGTGTTTCTTATCATGTCAGAAAAGTTTAAGCATTTTGTTTCCCCTAGCCTTCCAGTAATGCCACTTGCTGACTTTTATAATACTCTACCTGCAGTAGGAGAGAGTGCAATCCATTACTGGATTCACTTAAATAAAGTAGTTGATGTGGCAGAGGTCAATACATGAGGCAGGACTTGGAGTTGGTGACCCTGATATGCATGCAAACCGAGGACAGGACCTAGTTCTGGTGTTGACCTGAAACAGCTGTAGGACACACATTCTCTGTATTAGGGGTGGGACAAAAATCATTTCCTCGATGCATCGCGAAGCGGATGTGGTCTATTCTGAATCGAATCACAAATGTCAAGAAAGAATTTTAAAAGTTAGTTTACAAAATAATAACGTGACATTATCAGAACTAAAAGTCGGAACTCAACTAAGGGAAGAAGTGCTGCACATGGACAGCTTGAAATCGCGCAACGCATGAGCACCTACAGCAGAGCTTACACGAGCAGTACAGAAAGAAAAAAAATCTAGGACAGCCCTGTTTGAATAAGAACATAAATATACTTCTGTAAAAAAGGACCTGGGTGCACTGCTTTAAAAAAATACAGTAATATTGCCAAAATCACGGTGTATAATGATAATTAGATGATGTGTCAGTTCATGGAAGTTACTGCCGATAAACATATAGAATTAATATGTCACGTTTAATTACTGGTTTTAATGTCTGGCAGCAGAAACAGAACATATATGTATAGCGAATAAAGGGGTTTTGGAACAGTGTTGTTTAAAACAACAAATCATAATTTTGATAATGATATTCAGATATGTTATTCATTAATAATTACAATTATTAAGTTAATATTTTCTACCCATCCCCTTTAAGGGAACTAAGACGCACTTTATTTTACAGTCCTGTTTACATGCAGTTACTATTGACCTACTAGTGAATGTACCCAGTAGTAATATGTACGGTATCTAATGGTTGGGGTTGCCTCACAGTGGCAGATGTATACTATGCTATAACTTAGGTGGTAGGTCCTGTGTAATAACAAGGTAAAGTGCAACAATTTATTTTACAGACCTGTTTCCATGTAGTTACTATGGAGATACTAGTGAATGTACCCAGTGGGTAATGCGTATGGTATTCAATGGTTGGGGTTGCCTCACAGTGGCATATGTGTACTATGCAATAACTTAGGTTGTAGGTCCTGTGTAATAACGGTGTAAACTGCAACACTTTATTTTACAGTCCTGTTTCTATGCAGTTACTATAGACCAACTAGTAAATGTACCCAGTAGATAATGTGTATGGTATTAAACGGTTGGGTTTGCCTCAAAGTGGCATATGTATATTATGCTACAACTTAGGTGGTAGGTCCTGTGTAATAACTGTGTAATGTGCAATACTTTATTTTACAGTCCTGTTTCCATGCAGTTACTATGGACATACTAGTGAATGTACCCAGGTAATGCGTACATTATTTAATGCTTCAGTTTAAAGAGTAGAATAAAGGACAAAGATATTGAGTACAAAAATGGCACATTAGTAAAGTTTGTTATTAGTTATCATATATGTACACTATAAATACCTTTCATTTACTTACACTGACCTGTAAGTACTACACATTTACCATGTATAGAATTTGCAAGTACAGTAGTTTTTGTTATTAGTTATCATATGTACACTATAAGTGCCTGTCATTAACCCACACTTACATTTAAGTTTTAATATTTATATTGTAGTCATTTGTAAGTAGTACAGTAGTGTTTCTTGTTAGTTACAGTATACCTACACTGTGAGTATGTATCTAGTATTCCCCCATACTTATCTAGAGGTTAATAATAACTACCAAGAATGTACCACTGGTAAGTACAGTAATGATACTATTTAATTACCATGCCTAAAAAAACATGAAAAACATGAATGGCATTAATCAAACACTTACTTTATTAATAACACTGTCATTGCTTCTGTTATCCTTGGGACGTCATCACTGAACTCTTTTGACAGCAATCAGCTGTAAAATGTTTTGGTTCTGCTCGATTTTCATTGGCTTCAAGTAAAATAATAGAAAGTTTTTCATAAGATCCCCTTGGGTCAATGTGTTGGGAGAACAAGCAACAGCCAACATTTTCCCAAAAGTCTCCCAAAAGCCTCTCGCGTAAACTATTCAATTTTGATGGCTTACGTTTTTTTTTTTTTTAAAGAAAACCATCACATATTTATCAATGCCAACAAAAGTATTATTTTGTTTTTGTTTGAAGTACACAAAGAATGAAGATGAGGAAAACTAGGATTCTGTGTGTGTTTAACGCGCTGCACGGATTTATTGCATTCTGCAGAGAAGGAGGACTGGCGTTTATCACGTTTTGGGAAAAAAGAGAGAAATGATGACAGAATAACCAGGCGGATATAGAATCACACAACAAGGATTGCTCAAGCAAATATGCCCCGGAGGGTGGATTTATTTACAAGGTGATAAAAACTAATGAGGGATTAAGGTGGGTGCTCTGATGAGGTGAGTGCTCTCTTCTTTGTAGTGCAGCGAGTCCGAGCTGTGCTCCCTGGAGGCTGATTGGTCACCTGCTGCTTTCTGGAGAATGTGTAAGAGTTCTGCCTCATGGAAAAGTGTCTCACCCTCTGGATAGGCACATGCAGCTTATGTAGCTGTTGCCTGATGGACTGCAGCTGGGGCCGATCAGCCTGTAACAAGGGCATGCAAATGTCCTTCGTCTGTTTCCAGGGCAACACTGATGACTCCTTAGGATGCTTGTCACACTCCCCCCAAGCGTTGTCCTGGTCCAGTGGATGATCTGGCAGAGTAGGGGAGAAAAAGGGTGTTGGTGGTGAGTGACCCCTGACAGACCTGCAAAACCTGCCCAAATCTGAGAGAGACTGTCAGCATTGGCGTTCTTGGATCCAGCTCGATGACCCACGACAAAGTGGAAGTCCTGGAGTGCGAGGAACCATCAAGTCACTCTGGCATTGGTGTCCTTGACTCAGGCCATCCATTGAAGGGGAGCAGGATCCATGACCAGGGTGAACTTCCGGCCGAGGAGGTAATACTTCAGCTCCTTCCTAAATCAGTGGCAGGACGGCTCCATGTACCATATCCGATGCAGGAAGGGGCAGGTAAAGTCCGGTGCTCTGAATACCGGTTCCAAGGTGAGGGCTGTCTTCACGTTCTGGAATGCTTCCTCTTTTTCTGGCGTGCAGTGAATCTTCTCTGGCTGCCCCTTCCTGATCAAGTCTGTCAGAGGGGTGGCTAAGGAGGAGAAGCTAGGGATGAAGCAATGATAATACCTCGCCAACTCTAAGAAGGCTCATACCCGAGTCTGGGGTTTGGGCCTCGGGGCTGAGCGGATTGCCTCCACCTTTCTGTCTTACTGCTGGATGAGACCTCTACCGACCCGGAATCTCAGGTACATTGCCTCAAAGAGTGCAAGGTAACATTTTCGTGGGTTTGTTGTGAGCCCAGCCTTCCGGAGCTCTGACAGCACCCTCTGCAGATGATCCAAGTGGTCCTCCCATGCCTCAGAGTGGATCAGGACATCAAGGTAGGCAGCGACGTAGGCCTGGTGGGTAGTAGTAAGATGTCCATCATTCGCTGGAGCATGGCCGGTGCCTCGTGAAGGCCAAAGGGAAGATTCCGGTATTGCCAGTGGCCACTAGGTGTAGAAAAAGCAGTTTTAGGTTTTGCATTTTCAGAGAGCGGTGCCTGTCAGTGGCCCTTGCTGAGATTCAGGGTTGAGATGTACCGGGCCCTTCCCAACCAGTCCAGCAGCTCATCGACCCGAGACATGGGTTATCCGTCGATTTTGGAAACCTCGTTGAGGCGATGGAACTCATTGCAGAAGCGGAGGGTGCCATCAGGTTTTGGGACCATCATGACCGTGCTGGACCAGGGACTGTGTTAAGGTTCTATCACCAGTAGAACATCTATCAACTTTTGCATTTGTTGTACTTTCACCTCAATAACCTGCCAATGAGCCTTAGGGACACGGTAAGGCCACTGCCTGATGATGACTCCTGAAGGCATGGGGATGTTATATGGTGGTCTGCCTGGGAAGAGAACACAGAGAACTAAATTATCAGGTGCTGCAACTCACCCTTCTGGGCAGCGGAAAGATAAAGGTTGATGTCTACAACCACGGCATTGGAGGTGGGGAGGGCAGCAACCTGGTCTCTAGTCCCGACCCATTTTTAATGCTGCACACAGTAAATAACCAGTCTGATTTTCTCCAGCACTGTATAGGGGCCCTGCCAGGTGGCCAGGAATTTACAGATGGCGTTGGGGACTAGGACCATTACTCTCCAGGCTGTAACTCCCAGTGGAGCTGTTGGGCCTGCTGCACTTTTACCATATGCTCCCAGACCACTGGCATGACTTGGTCAGTCTTGGTCAGTCGAAGAGGATAAGGTATCATGAGGTCCCAGTTGTGCTTGTCCTCTGCGACCACACATCTCAGCATCTGCTTCAGGGTCTGGTTAAATCGTTCCATCAAACCATTGGTCTAGGGGTGGTAGACTGTTTCCTCAACTGCTTTATCCAAAGCAGTTTGCAAAGGTCAGCCATTAGCCGGGACATAAAGGGTCAGGTACCTTGATCGGTCAGGATCTCTGTTGGGATGCCAACTCGGCTGGAGAGCAGGAAGAGCTCCTAGGCGATGGCTTTGGCAGTGGCTTTTTGGAGTGGGAGTGCCTCTGGATGCCAGGTAGCATAGTTGTCAATCACCAGGATGTGTTCATGTCCTCTGGCAGACTTAGGTAGTGGCCCCACAAGGTCCATCCCAATGTGCTCGAAGGGTAACTCGATTATGGGCAGGGGCGGATCTACAAGGGGACAAGGATGGGCAGGTGACCCCCACTCTAGAGCCTTGCCCCCCACCTGCCTCCCTAACCTGGGTGATCCAAAAACAATACTTATAAAAACAAACAAACTGTTTGTCCAGAGAACTGTTTGTACTGTGTCCAGAAGCTTCTAAAAACATTGAACTAAACAATACATTTACCAAAAGTGAACAATTTAATGTATTTTTAGCCCCTCTCCCTTCAAATACTTAGCCAGATGGTCTGAGGACATTGGCAGTGTACACTTAAAGTAACATATATATAGCAGAAACTTTAAAAAGAGGCCGCTTGCTCTGACCTTGTCTGAGGGTGAGAGGTGCACAAACACACAGGAAACAGTGGATTCCGGTTAATCCAAACAACTGTAAACCTCTGTCATGCATGTATGTGTTGAAACATAATCAAAGGTTAATAAAATGTGACATTCTGTACTTTTTACAGTAGTATCAGTTTGATCCTTGAGTCTTGCACTTGATGACAACACACATTTGTCAGCTTTTAAGGTTGTTGTTCTTTGTTGGTAAAGCATGTATGTGTTGAAACATAATCAAAGGTTAATAAAATGTGACATTCTGTACTTTTTATATTCATCTTACCAATTTGTCTCCACAACAATCAGTGAAATCTGTCTTTACTGTACTGATGCAGTTTTGTTTTGTTTGAACGCTGGCTTATTCCATCCTGTTGTGATTTTTTTTTAAATGCTTGTAGTGTGTAAGGGCATGATTAAACCATAACTATTGTAGTTTAGAAGAGTTTTTGTTTTGTTAAAGCTATTTACATATAGGTATTCCCATGTACCGTCTCCCCTTGCCACTCTGCTTTACTTTGGCCAGTGGAAGCGGTCATGGATCCACTGAATTGTGTAAGCAGCCCCCAGATATCCTGCCATGGGGTGTGAATGTCCCAGTTCTAATACGGTCGGTCTTTGTGTGCGTCCCAACTAACAACAATTTCTCCTCCCCCCCTTCGCTGAGCGACACAACAGAATAGCAGGCCATTCTAGACAATGAAGTGTGGGAGAGGATGGGGGCCAAGCTGGGCTACCTTTTCCTCTATGACACGGACCTTGGCCCAACAGTGCTTCAGCCTTACATCCCCGCATTGTTCCTTGGTGAATGAGCTCCCTCCCATCACCTGTTGGAACACATCATAAAAAAAGTTACGATTTTGGGAGGGTGACTCACCATCTCTCCCACTGTCCGAGGCCAATAGGGCGGAGCGCCGCAAGGTCCCTGAGTCAGCCTCCGTCTTTGTGGCTCCCTCTAGGGCTGGCAGGGAGAGTCGCAGTGGCAAGCAAGCGGTCAAACCCAGGCCAGTCTTTCCTGAGCAGCACAGGAACCGGAAAATCCTTCATCAGTCCTACTTCCAGAAAGCATAGCTGGCCGAAATGGTCACTGTGCAAGCTGGTACTTGTCGTGTGTTCCCGTGGACACATGTTATAAGAAGGAAGGCTTTAGACTCCGCACGTGGGGACAGAATGTTCAACTGGACCAGGCTTACTGCACTGCCAGAATTCAGGAGGGCCCAAAACCGCTTCCCGTTGATCTTGACGTTAGCTTCTGAGGCCCCAACCAACAGATTGCTGTGAACAATCCAGCTGGTCAGCCAGATTCGTGCAGGAGGCGTAGATGCCTCCTTTGGCATGGGCTCATCTTGCGGTGAGGGAGACGCTGGCCTGACTATTTGTCGCTGGGTGCCCTCTGGTGCATGTCGCTCCTGGACCACCCTCCGAGGAAACATCAGTGCTCACTCCCCTGCTCTCGCTGTAGGGCAGCATCTTCCAGCTCGATGGCCTCAACGAGCTCCCGGGTGGTGCTTGGGTTTCTCATTCAAACTGCTTGCCGGTTTGAACAGGGAAGAGCCCGAAGCAGATGGTTGGTGACAACGCGTTTCGCCACCTGACTGGCAGTTGGATCTCCCTCTGGCAGACAGGGCTTATATTTCCAATCAAAGAAGTACTGAGCAGCGCATATTAGAGACAAACCCAAGTGGGCAAGAAGTGCACTTCACCGGTTAGGAAAGGGGCCAACACCCTTGCCCAGTCATCGCGATGCCATCCTTCATTGGCGGCCATGGCTTAAAACATTTGTAGGTATGCTTTTAATCTATCGTGAGGGGTCATCTTGGTAACAACTTGGCGGCTTGTACTCTGGGATCCAGCAGCGGAACATGGTGAGCTCCTGCTCGCTGTCACCCTGGCAGGTGGCAAAGTGCTCAACTATTTGTTGCTGGCGGATGCTAACCTCACATTTGAGAAGTTCATCCATGTTGGGGGAGGAGCGCTCGCCTATGACAGTACCAGAAATAGAGAAGGAAAAATACATACACATATATATATATATATATATATATATATATATATATATATATATATTATATATATATATTAGGTGAAGGAGCTCACTTTCTGTGATTCTTCACTCAGTTGCCCACATTCTTTACCGTGACGATAAATCAACAGTATTAATAACTGAAATGATTTATCACTGGTAAACACCCAGTATTAGCATATAGCCCGCTAGCATCAACAAACGAGGCAACGCTGCTCCGTGCACCGGAGCTCCGTCGAGTTCATCATCTAAATCCTATTTTCTTACTATCTCGTTCCTATCTATATAATATAATATACTTTACCGTGACGATTATTGAACATTATTAAGTAAAATTATTATTAAGGGTGGATTTATTTACAACGTGATCAAAACTAGTGAAGGATTAAGGTGGGTTATCTGGTGAGGTGGGTGCTCAGGTGAGGTGAGTGCTCTCTTCTTTTGTGGTGCAGTGAGTCCGAGCTGTGCTTCTTAGAGGCTGATCAGTCACCCACTGCTTTTTGGAGAAAGATAGAAAGAATGTGTTAGAGTTCTGTCTCAAGGAGAAGTATCTCACCCTCTGGCTAAGCCCACGCAGCTTATGTAGCTGTTGCCTGATGCAGCCTGTGACGAGGGCATGCAGGTGTCTCTTTTATGTTTCCAAGGCGATGCTGACGACTCCTTAGTATGCTCGTCACTATATATATACAGTATATATATATATATCCAGGTTTTCTGTGGGCAAACCGAGAGTCCAAGTCCATTTGGGGAGTTGTCCTGAAATGTTCAGAAGTGAGTTGGTAGATTTCTGATGTCCTGAAGATCCACAAAGTTGCCAAATCCTTTTTTGGTTGAAAACTCACAGAACAAAAAAATGGACAGACCTCTATGAGGTTGTGTGTTTATAACATTTTTATCAAAGTTATAGAAAGTAAACAAAGTATGATGCATGTCATGGCTTCACAACATACATCATCAAAGAGAGAATTAGAAGAGAATCCCATAGATGCTAAACCTGGGTAAGGTTTGAGATAAATGAGACTATGATTAAACTCAATTTATGAGTGACAGCAAATGCTAAATCAAACTAAACATCTCTACTTGTCATAGGTACTCTAGAATAGTTGTAAAAACCCAATCATACACAAGAATACTAGTTATTTCAAAGGATTCAAAAATTTAGCCAACATACAGCAAACATGCATACATGTATTTACAGAAAAAAAACTGTTTTTGGTATGGTTTCATCAAAGGCATTTCACACTGTTAGGGCCAGTTTTAACGTTTCACACCTTATCAGCTTTCTTTCAAGCTCCAACAGGAGTTGTAAATGTCAAACTGAGATCATTGAGGCCTAACTCTAGCCTCTTTGATGATGAAATCCACAGACCCACCAGGAGATGGGGGTAACCCCCACATTGTCCATATTTAGCCTACTAGCTATACTGCAATCCAAGTATCAGAAATAATCCAGTTATGGCACTGTTGATACGACAGGGCCGGAGTGGGACTCATTTTCAGCCCTGAAGTTTTATGCCTTACCCCGGATTTCCATCGACTGCGGAACGGCTGCGGATCCGCTGCGGAACGGTGCAGTGTCAATCCATTTCCATTCAAGTCAATGTGTGTATTTCCACTGACTGCGTTCCGAATCCGTCACAGCTCCAGCCATCCGCAGCCCTCCGGAACAAATACGCAGAGCTTCTATTTTTGACGGATGCCGGACAGCTCCGCAGGCCGGAGCCATGACTATATCGCGTGATCATACCTGAATTTGCGAGATCTTGTGTTGTGATCTGGGCTGGTCCAGCAAAACGTCATAATTTAACATCATAATGGGCGGAGACAGAACTAGATATCGCGCAATATCATCACGTGAATTTGCGAGACCTCATTGGGCCTCGTCACTTCAGCACACAGCCGCTCTGCAACAAATACGGAACTGGTGGGTATTGGCGGACGGCGGAGTGCGGAGCTGTAAAGCAGCGGAGCTGATCTGTACCCGCTTCGCAGTTGGTGGAAATCCGGATTTAGACTGCCCCACTTTAGTTCACGACTGACTATATTAAAATAATGTCATTATAACCTTAGTAGTATATAAGTCTGAAATAGTGCACTGTTCTCTACAGCCTTGCAAATTCATTTTATTTTTCAAATATATAATTTCCAATTCAGGGCAAATAGCCTAAACAATTATGTATTTTTGCCATATTGTGCAGCCTTAACATAAGGCATTTTAATATTATTCAAGTAAACTTAAAAAAAAACTACTGAAAGGGAACAAATGTGTTTGTGTTTTCCACTATATTTCTATTTCTAAAAAATGGTAGGTCTTGAGATAACCTGTTTGGTTGAAAAAGTTTTGAAACCCCTGCCATACAATACACAAGCTAGATTTATCAAGTAAGCAGGGGAAACAGGTGGAAAAAAACATCCTCATTTTAATTTTTTACAATTTAGATAATGTATATTGCCAAATAACGTAAGGTAGGCCTACAAACAAATATATAATAGCCTTTCAAAATTTTGTTTTGTTTTGTTACTTGAAAAAACATATTCATATAAACTTATTTTTTTGCAATAAACTGATGAGTTTTGCATCAAATAGATTTTTATTCCTCTTACAATAAATGATAAATAATGACTATTCATAGACGATTCATTGTTACATAAGTGAGTTACATCTAGATTATTTAAAAATACGATTTGTAGATCATTTTCCTTTTAGAGGCCTTTCCTATCAAGACACGCTCAGGATTATTTTAAATTTAGATGCGTGACATGCGCACTCAAATATAGACGTGTCTGAAACAAAACTTGTGTCCAAATGTAAGGTGAGCACT
Organism: Misgurnus anguillicaudatus; assembly: GCF_027580225.2. NCBI lineage: Eukaryota > Metazoa > Chordata > Actinopteri > Cypriniformes > Cobitidae > Misgurnus > Misgurnus anguillicaudatus. The sequence continues at coordinate 16,147,399 of NC_073351.2, forward strand.
TTAAAAGCAGAAGAAAGTGGCGAGTCCTTCGCTTTCCATGCATTTTTGATCTAAATGGACCCTAATGCAAGAATTCTTCCAATAAGTGGTTGGGGCTCGGGATACAATCAACTTGGACATAAAGCGGCGGGACATCTCTCACCTGCAAATAAGTGAGTGGGGCTTTTGCGAGTGCTGGCAGCCTACGGACAGCAATTTTCAACCCGGTGGCATGACAACACCGGGTTTTACAACTTGTTGCAAAAAAACAGACCGGCCCACCGGGAATTCGCCCAGTCCTCCGGTATGGCCAATCCAGGCCTGGTATATGGCAGTTCAGAGACTGAACACTAGTCAGGGATATGCAAAAGTTTGGGGACCCCTGACAATGATTTTCATTTAGAAATATTAGGATGTTTGGATTGGCAATTTCATTTTGATCTATCAAATAACTGAAGGACACAGTACTATTTCAGTAGTGAAATTAGGTTTATTGGATTAACAGAAAAAAATGCATCAAAACAAAATTAGACAGGTGCATAAATTTGGTCACCCTTGTCATTTTGTTGATTTGATTACCTGTAACGTCTTAGCACTGATTAACTGGAACACACAATTGGTTTGGTGAACTCATTAAGCCTTAAACTTCATAGAGAGGTGCATCCAATTATGAGAAAATGTATTTAAGGTGGCCAATTGGAAGTTGTTGTTCTCTTTGACTCTCCTCTGGCAAACAAGGGGGCTGTTTACACTTGGTTTTAAGATGTGTTTTCATCGATCGGATCACAAGTGGACGAGAGAGACACATTACGTTTACACCTGGTATTTAAATCCGTCTCTTTTGTCCACTTTCGACCGCTTCTGTGCTGAATACTATGAGGGGGTGGTCTGTGAGACGGTGGGCGAGTCTCTCTGCTGTCATTCAAACGCGAGCGGGAGTAATTATGAGTTTATATGGACGCAAACTTATATTATGTCGGAGCCCGCTGCTTGTTTAGCAAGTAAACATGCTGCACAGTGTTTTGTACGTTTATTTGTTGGAGCTTTCTCTGAGTTTTCAGTGCAATTGATGAAATAGGATCGCGCAACTTTCACGCTTTCAAAACGAAACTACGGAGAACACCCGCAGTAGTTTTATCAATGAAAGGCTAAAAATAGCGCTGTTCACCGTATGTTCACGGCAGAAGTCAAAAAAGACGTAAAATTAGTGTTTAATACCTCAGATTAGATAAATGGGCGGAGAGAAGGCGGTCGCGTGTGGCTGTTCGAACGCATTCAACCACATGCGCGTTCCACAGCTCCAAAGCGATCCGATCAAAAGTGGTTTCGACTACCTCTGAATGTGGTTGAAAGTGGTCGAAAGTGGACGCGTTCAAAAGGTTTTGAACACCCTTTACACCTGGCATTAACGTCGTCCACTTGTGATCCAATCGACGAAAACGCATGTTGATGCCAAGTGTAAACAGCCTCAAGGAGACCTCAAAACAACTCTCAAATGACCTGAAAACAAAGATTGTTCAAAATTATGGTTTAGGGTAAGGCTACAAAAAGTTATTGCAGATATAAGCTGTCAATGTCCTCTGTGAGGAACATAGTGAGGAAATGTAAGACCACAGGCAGAGTTCTTGTTAAGGCCAGAAGTGGCAGGCCATGACTGAATCCGAAATCGCATACTTACTGAATAGGTACTGAATTTCCATGAGTACCTAATTAACGTACGCTAAAACAGTACGTACGTTCACATTAGTATGGACAGCAATCCGCCAAGTTGACATTATCATGCAACCTATGATGTAGTAGACTCGAGTTCATGCAGAACCACAAGAACCGACAGGAGGATGACATCACAGTACTGTGAAAGCGACTCGAAATGAGACTTCTCTGTATAATTTCTGGAATCGCTCTCACCGTACTTTGATGTCATCTACCTGTTGGTTTTTGCAGCGGTGCATGAACTCGAACAAACCTAATAACAGTCATGAAAACGTATGCGTGTATATAAGGGACAGGTGCACTAACACCTGATTACATCAGTAACTTGACAACTCTACTACGGTCTCTGTCAGTATTACAGATGTTATATGCACATTATTTTGTAGTGGACAAAAATAAGTAAAACAAGCAGAGTGTAATTTAATATGTATTGTCAGATGACAGCTGTGCTTGGATACAAAGTAGATAATGCAGGCCATGTAATTATAAACATTTTAGTGAAGCAATCGGTAACACTTTATTTTACGACCCGCAAAGTACAGCGTAATTAAACCAAATTTACAGTGTACCTATTTGTAACAACAGACTACCTCTACAGTACGTACTTGAGGTATAAGGGAACAATATTTCAAGTTTGGGGTAATAAGGGGTAAGAATATATGGAAAATTATACATGATTTATTCTCCAAGAATTTCATAACTACAGGGTACTTATTGTAATATTACGTGGTATGTATGACTTACGTCTATGGGTAATATGGTTTATTGATTTTTTTATGATTTTTTTTTCATATTTGCTACCTGATGAAAGTGTATTGTATAGCCTACAGTTGATGTCTACAAGCCACGTCGGCAAATAAAATATAACAGCACAATAAAAAAATAGCAACTTATACCTCTTTGATCTGTATATGTATACAGGAGTTACCAGGTAACTCTTATATTTGCAGGCTGTAAATTGAAGTGGTGCTTATTCCCCGCTTGTTCTGTGTATGTACCAGGTAACTCTTACCTTTGCGGGCTGTAAATTAAAGTGGTGCTTGTTACCCCCTTGTTCTGTGTATTTACTAGGTAACTCTCATATTTGCGGGCTGTAAACTAAAGTGGTGCTTTGTTCACCTCTTGTTATAAATGTTATAGGGTAAATACCATCAACATACAGAATATTGTTTTTTTTTAAACAACTTATTTCAAAACAGCTTTAAAACACTATAATTATGCCAACACTTATTTTTTTATTAATACAAAACTTTTATTTCAAATAAAAAGTCATGACAATTTTTCGTTGTGTTTGCGGCTTGGCTTCCTCTGTTGGTGTTCTTGTCCACTTGGATGTTGAGTTGACGTCGTCTCACAAATGCTGTTCTGTATTACATATAAAAAACATAAATGAAAGCCTTCAGTAAATGTTTCTTCACTGTGCCTTGACAAAAAACTGAGTTTTCTGAGCCGGTTAAATAGCTAACTTATGTGCTAGCTAACCTGCTGCTACAGTTAGCTGGCAAACTTTCTTGAAAAAACATTGTTTGAAATGCGTGAGTCATGTATTAACAAAACCAGTTTTTAAGCATGCGGATCCTGCTCACATCACTCGCATCTGTACTCCACAGTGTAGAAAGTTTTTAAAACCTCTTTTTCACCTCAGGATCGCGTTCCAGCTGGCAAACCTCCTGCAGACGGCCACCAGCTCTACCTGCGCAGTAGCCTACGCATTTAGTCGTCTTTTGCTTTAGCGGGAGGTGATATCTGCTGTTGTTTCATTCTGGTTTGCCATTGCATAAATTATATTTGGCTAAAATACTTGTGTTTACATATGTTGCAAAGTTTTATTCTACCAATGACAACACCTATTAAAAATAAAGAAATAGCGTGCTGCTTTGTGGTCATTATTGTGTTATTTGAAATAAAAGAATTTCAGAGTAAAAATTGCAATATGTCTGCAAATGTTAGAGTTTCCTGGTAAATAGGGAATAAGTTGCTATTTTTATTGTACTTACCTTAACCCTTTATGGGGCAAGTAACCATATTTAGTCACTTCCGCACACATTCAAAGTGCCCTCCCCCTGCCTTTATTTGGAGTAGTAGAGTCATGTAGTTTTCTCTCAGCCAATCAGGGGAGATCAAGCTATCTCACAAATATTAACATCAAGGCATCTGACCAATCAGCAGTGGCCTGGAGCACCTCATACACAGCCATCTTCCAGAAATCAAAAATATTACTTTTTTGAACCTGCCTTCTCCCACAGCAATAGTTATAACATTATAACTAAACATGGTAAGTTGATGTAACTCACAAATTATTTGGTTGAATAGTTGTGTTAAAGATTGAGATTGTTGTTATTTGCATAGCATTTTTAAAAATTTGCTTAAGGTTTGACTGAAAACCAAACGCACCATATTTGATCATATGCCCTGTTCACCTAAGTGGCACAAATGTCCATTTTTAGACATATGCCTTATAAATGTATGTTTTTAATTATAGTTAAATGGCATACACAGGTACTTATTGTTAGTGTGAGGCCTAGTACTGTGTGAATTGATTTAAATTACTAAATATTGGTTTGTGATAAAACACAATTATGAGCAAATATAAGTGGTACTAACAGTAGTTATGAATGTATTTTCTGTTTTTATTATGTTTTTATATTTTCTATGTCAATACTCTTTTTTCCAGTAGATCTAAATTACACTGTTACTGTTTTCCTTAACAAATATATGAGAGTTGGTGTAATATTAAGCATATTTCTTTTGCAGCTGTCTGCTCGGCAGCTGAGAAGAGGGGTATCATTGTTGTTCCTGTAAACCCAGTCAAGCCAGAATCAGTACCGCAAGACCATGTCTCTAAATAAATGTTCCTGGCAGTTGATGCCTATAATAAATAAATGTCCCTTGCAGTTTGTGTGTGATTTTTATCAAATTTGTAAGATTCACAATCTGTAATTTATTTTACCCCAGACAGGCAAGTGCTCATATATGGTAACTTCGTTGACCTTGATTTGCAATGCAAAGGTGAAAAATATTGTTAAATTTTTTTTTTAAATAATGTCCTGTAACATCACCCATTAGCTTTCTGAGGTTAAAAATTTTAATTTCCAAAGATTTCAATGAGTGCCCTATAAAGGGTTAAAAAAAGATAACCACATTAAATCAGCTGGACTTTTGTTATTAAAATCAAGTATAGGCTACTAAAATAAAAGTGATGTGCTGTTATATTTATTTGCCGATGTGGTTCACATCGACTGTATACAATATTCAGTAGTCAATATAAAAAATTCACAATAAAATCATAAAAAAACAATTTCCCCATAGACTTGACTAAGTCATACATACCACGTAATATTACAATAGGTACCCTGTAGTTACAAAATACTTAGAATATAAATAATTTATAATTCTTCATATTCTTGTCAATGTCAATTTTATTTATATAGCACCATTTCCACAACACATGGTTGACCAATGTGCTTTACATAAAACACACACCACATTTGCACAGTAAAGATAAAAGTAAAAGTTAAAAATTTAATTTAAAAATTAAAAAGTACCACAACCATTTAAAATAATTTAAAAGAAATATAAACTATAAATTAAATCATGGTAAAACACAGTGCTTCAACCAGAAATAAAAGCTTTATCAAACAGATAGGTTTTTAATCTTGACTTGAACACAGAGGGAGCTAATCGAATAGAAGAGGGCAACTTATTCCAAAGTCTTGGGGCGATAGATGAAAACGCACGATCGCCCCTGGACTTCAGCCTTGAGTTTACCTTAACCCCTTCTTACCCCAAACTTAACATATTGTTCCCTTATACCTACAAGTACGTACTGTCGAGGTACCCTGTTGTTACAAGTAGGTACGTTGTAAATTCGGTTTAATTACGCGGTACTTTGCGGGTCGTAAAATAAAGTGTTACCAAGCAATCATGCTCTTTATTTACTTAAAACAACAGGAAACATGAATAATAAATGAGTGAATAAAACCATCACAATATATGAAAACGTATAGAAGTGAATACCATATGAAACAAAACTTTATTCAAATATATTTTTCTAACACACCATCACATTTTTGCTGTCATCTCAACACAGTTGTGACAATTCTACAGCTTTATTTTCATGAATCAGCTGAGCATTTTGTGGTATATCCTGGGTCTGTGCGTGAAGTCAGAGTGCTGAGGAACAGCCCTGTGTAACATATCACCCGATTGGCTGGTCTCTGGTCGATATATGGATGGCTTTGCTTTCCCGTGGCATCATGGAAGTTGAATGGACACCTCCAAGGACTCGTGACCACAAACTCAGCGAGACTCTCTTCCTCCCACTCCCATACTTGCACATGCGGCTCACAAAAGCCAACGCAAGTATCGCTTGTTCATTCGCTGTAAAAAGTTATTGCCCTTATTAATTAAGATGATTCTCAGAGTTTCTGATGTTTTGTGCAGAAGTTAAGTCTATAGTGATATTGCCCTTCTTTTACTCTCTCTTATTATTCCCTCTTTTCTCTCTCTCTCTTTGTTTTATGTTCTTGTATGTTTCTATGTGTAGTTCGTATGTTTTTCGTAAGTCAAAGTGTTTTGATTGGAACACACTGAAAAACATCACTTTGGTTGGTGTAGTTGCACAAGTTTATTTTTTTATGCATCCAAAGCTCAATTTGGATCTGATAATTACACACTTGCAGATGGTTGGTGCCCCACGCAGCCAATTTCTGACTCTCTTTCCGTTTTTTGGCCATCATTTGTCATGTACAGTCCAAAAAGGTAAAAGTAACAACGCTGATTTTAAATCAGACAAAGAAGATCGGCGGGCCGGATAAAATGATTAGAGGGTCGTGTTTGGCCCACGGGCCTCCAGTTGACAAGCCCTGCCCTATGAGATCACTGGCTACTGATTGTTCATGTATATTAACTGTCTATAAAAATAGAGACATTACTGGGTCAATCACATTTGAGCTGCAGGTGAGCTTAGTCTTGGGGATGTTCTTTTTTCTATACACGCTCCTGCTTTTTCATCACCTTCTATCTGCAGAGGCAGAAAACACTATTTGCCGAATGATGGGAGACCCTACATACCCAGTGTTTTCTAAGGATGGAGAATTTAATATTGGAGCAATTTTTCCAATTCACAGCAAAGAAACATTACCTTCATTTGAATTCATACAGAAACCTCAGCTTCTATCCTGCTCTAGGTTTGCTACATTAAGAACTATGCTATAAATGGAAACACTTTACAGTAAGGTTGTTTTTGTTAACATAGGTTAACATAAACAATAGTTCTAGAGCATTTATTCATCTTAAGTCATGTTAATTTTAGCATTTTCTAAAACATTTAAAATGTTGCATCTGTTAACATTAGTTAACGCACAATGAACTAACATGAACAACTTTATTGGCATTAACTAACATTAACAAAGATTAATAAATGCTGAAATCTATATTGCTCTTAGTTCATGTTAGTGAACGCATGTACTAATGTTAACAAATACAACTTTAAGTGTTACCCTAAAAACACAAATGTAATTAATGCTCATGTTTCTGTTTGAATTTTTTTACAGTGTGAATCTAAGAGATTTTCGGCTGGCTCAAATCATGATATTTGCAATTGAGGAGATTAACAAAAATCTTTATTTACTTCCAAATGTTTCTATTGGCTACAAAATCTATGATAGTTGTGGTTCAAGACTGTCTTCTATGAGTGCAATTATGGCAGTGATGAATGTCCAGGACTTTGCAGAAAGGGAAAAATGCATTGGACAGTCCCCTATACATGCTATTATAGGAGAAACAGAGTCTGCCACAACAATTATTCTGTCTAAAACCACAGGACCTTTTAAAATTCCAGTGGTAAGAGACAATTAGTGTAAAAGTTCATTAAAATTGCTAAAGACTGACAACTGACTTTTTATTTGAATGTTTATTTATCAGATAAGTCACTCAGCATCGTGTGAGTGCCTAAGTAATAGGAAAGAGTTCCCCTCTTTCTTCAGGACTATTGCTAGTGATTATCACCGAAGCAGAGCACTTGCACTTTTGGTCAAGCACTTTGGCTGGACTTGGGTTGGAGCTGTGAACAGTGACAATGACTATGGAAACTATGGAATGGCCACATTTTTGAATACAGCACAGGAGGAGGGGATTTGTGTAGAGTACTCTGTCAAATTTTACAGAACAGAGTCGGAAAAACTACAGAAAGTGGTAAAAACAATGAAAGATGGCACAGCAAAAGTAATTGTTGCATTCGTTTCATTTCTTGATATGGGATTACTAATTGAACAACTAAGTATTCAAAACATTACAGGCCTCCAAATGATTGGAGTGTTTGGATGGATAACTGTAAATAATAACATCAATCCAAACACTTTTCATGTGATGAGAGGGTCACTGAACTTTGCAATAAGAAAAATCAATGTTCAAGGGTTTGGAGATTATGCTACAAAATCATTCTGGGAAACTGCTTTTCCATGCTCACCTAGAGATCAATCTGAATTAAATTGCAGCAGATTTCAGGATCTACTTGAGCTAAAAACTTACAATGAAGATGTGTCTGAACATAGATATTCAAGTAATGTCTACAAAGCAGTATATGCTGTGGCTCATGCACTACACAGTCTGCTGAGGTGCACAGGCCAAGAAGGTTGTAAAAAAGCCCTGACAATACAACCACAACAGGTAAACGTGAAAAATAAAGAGAATATTGGATAAAGTCATCCCTGTTTTAGTTTGACTTTATGTTCAACTGCTTCAATAATCATGTTTCAAATATTTTCATTAGGTGGTTGAGGCTCTGAAAAGGGTCAATTTCAGCGTAAAATTTGGGGATCAGGTGTGGTTTGACAGCACTGGTGGTGTAGTGGCCCAATATGAAGTTGAGAACTGGCAGCAGGTCTCAGATGGATCATTTCAGTTTAAACGAGTGGGTTACTATGATTCCTCACTGCCCAATGACCAGCGCTTTGTACTTAACACTGAAAACATAATCTGGGCTGGAGGACAGTTGGAGGTAAATAAACTGTTTATCTAGGGCTTGTTTAAAATGGGGATACATAATATAAAGACAAAAAACACTTTTGAATTGAATGTAAAGGAAATGACATTATTAGATTTGTTGAAAAAAATCTGAAAACCTTTAAATCATTCAGAAAACGGGGATAGAAAGGGAATTTGTTTGTAACAGGCTAAATACTTCATGATATTTGGCATTATATTATATTGATATTTTTATTTTTATTGTGTATTTACAATACTACAATTTATTTTAGTTAACATAGTTTAATTTACATTATGATATTTAAGCTTCAAAAAATCTGAAACTGTTCTTAAAATTACTGAAATATAAATATGTATATGTTTATAAAAAGCTGATTGTACAGATATTCTTTATGTTTCTATGTAGAAGCCAAGGTCTGTTTGCAGTGAGAGTTGTCCTGCAGGCACTAGGAAGGCTACACAAAAAGGAAGGCCTATCTGCTGTTATGATTGTATTCCATGTGCAGATGGAGAAATCAGTAATGAGACAGGTAAACTTCTGTTCATCTCACAGATCTAAATAACTGTTTAGTTGCTCTCTTTGTGTTCCCTTTAAGGGCACTCTACACTGCATCATGAAATTACACATTGAGAACATGCCAGCAGCTTGCGCTCATGTGAAATCTTTGGGTGTGTTTCAATCATCTCCCGAGGTTGCGAATCGGTATATCGTCTACACAGGTTAGGGCACTGCTAAGAACACTAGCCCACTCCACATTGGGACACTGTTCAGTTATTTTCCTGTGACGTGACTTCTTAAGCGTGTTGTGATAATTCAATTCATGTAATTTTTAAACATCTGTTAAAGTATATAATAAAAACACTTTTACTATTTTCTTAACTATCCATACATAAATTTGGAGGAATATTACATTTAAATATTAAGTAGATTGTGGTGCATTTCTGTCTATATACTGTATGTATGTTTATATCATATATTATATAAAGTTTTATTATAAAAGTTCTGTCGCATTTCATTGAGTTTATTGAGTTGGCTTGCGATTTCGTCTGGAGAGCTTCAGTAAAAGTCATGTGATTTACGGTAAGGGAAGATAGGGACCATCGATGCGCATTGGTTTTTGAGTTGCATTGTGGGAATTTTTATGGAATGTTCCACTGCAGTGAAGGGATTTTGCAATTAAGACTTTAAAATGGCTCAGAGATCAGTTCCCTAACTGAACAAGGAAGCTGATTGAGGCGCAGGTGTACAACTATTCCAAGTCCTTATAAAGGCTCAGAGTGATGATGATAGCATCTGCCATTTCAGCAAAGCAATCTGTTTGAAAACTGTCTCAAAAATAAAATGGAGAAAAAGCCTGTTTGTTTGGGGGCAGAGCATGCTCATGTCGCTCTCACAGCTTTTCTCAACCCTCTGTCTTCATTGCCTCCAGGAGGGATTCGGGAGCCTCATATTGGCTTCTGTGGTCATGACCAGTTGCCCGTGCATCATTGTTTGACAAGTCAGACAATGATCACGTGTCTCACAGTTCGAGACTCCCGTCTTCTGAGGCAGTGCAGCAACTTCAGTCGAAGCAAATCTCTGCTGTCATTAGGAGCCTGAATGTCTTTGCCCCTTGCCTGTGTGTTATTGTTTAATGAGTCAGACAATGTTTGCGTGCCTTGCAGATCAAGCCCCACTCCCAACCAGTCTATGGAATTACTTAGTTCTTGAGGAATTAGATATTCTTAACATAACCTAGGGGATTCAGAGGAATTATCCGCTATTTCCCTGGGCATAAAGGCTTTTAGATGTTGTACAAAGTGAAATTTAGACTGGGCAACAGAACAAGAATAACTCAAAGTAATTTAAATAAGACTTTTTTAAAGAAACGGGTGCAGCCTCATGTTGAGGGTTTCCATTCTTCCCAGACTTGCACACTGAGGTGTCTAGGTCATAGAAAACTGTTTTATTCCAGAATTGCATATCAATCATCATATTGTTTTTGTATTATTCAGAGCCATACAGATGTGGCTATGGGATGATGCCAAAGGAAGAGGAACCTCAGCTCTTTGTTTATGTTCAGAGTCTGCATCATCTCTAAAACCTCAGACACTGCCCATAGTTCCTTGCCATTCTACATCTAATATGGTGTGCAAAGCTTATATGGCAGTGGGTCGTGTTGGTGTATGATTACACACAATGGGTTTTTGCAAGTGTATAAGGTAGGGTGACCATACGTGCCAGTCTTCCTGGACCTGGCCAGGATTTCAGTGCGTCTTCCGGAAGTCGTATTTGTTGACCGAATACGGTCAGTTAAAAAACATAAGACATACAATCGTAGTTTCATTCTTACCTTAAAATGTAATGGTTGCGTTTCTGTAATAATAGTAATAATCCTCTGACTTATGCGGTCGACAAATACGACTTCCGGAAGAAGAACCCGAAATCCTGGCCGGGACCCATCCGGGGAAAATGGCACGTATGGTCACCCTAGTATAAGGCCAATCATCTTAGTGAATATGTTAATAGCGAAGTGGTAGACCCTAGCTGTTGTCAGTGGCAGATCTTGTTCTCAAGGCAGTTAAAGGGGTGTATATGGTGGATCTGTAAATACAAAGGCTATTAAACAGTCTTCAAAAAACTCACACTCAGAATCATCCACTAGGCTCCTCATAACAGAAAACAGAAAAAGTCATTATTGCTCGCAAGACCATGGCCAATAAGCCCTGATGTTCACACTGGGTTTTGGAGGATACCCCTGTTCGGGCACAGAAAACATCTGCTCTCCCCAATAGCCTTCAGGGAATCAATGTGCTGTGACACATCAGGATGCCCTAGTTTATCAGTCTCTACCTAAAAACATTGTAAAACTAGTAAGTCTGTTTTAAAATACTTTATTAAATAGTTTGAATGTCTCCTGCTGTCCAGTTGCTTCAGGACATTGAACTCACACCCGAGGTCTAGAGGTGTGTGAAAAATCGATCCCCCTAGTGCAGATTTTCCACGATTGGAAAAATCTGCCAAACGTGACACAATGGTTGTACTTGGAATAGTTGTACAAAGATTTCACAGGAGTGCACTCTGCTAGCGTGATCCCAATGTGTGTTTACATAATGTAGCATCTTGTTCCCTTTCTCAGGGAATCATTGTTACATTTGTAGCCGAGACATTCTCTTTCTACTGTTTAGGTTGATATTTCTTTTCAGTGAAGTATACAAGTGAAATAATTTTCTTTTTGTCTCTAACTCTATAGTGATCACAATCTTTTCTTCCAGATTCAAATAACTGCCAGCAGTGTCCAGGGGAATTCTGGTCTAATACTAAGAACACAGAATGTGTGTTAAAAGCTGTAGAGTTTCTGTCATTCACAGAAATTATGGGTATAGTGTTAGTCTTTTTCTCTCTTTTTGGAGTAGGAATAACTGTACTGGTGGCCATCCTGTTTTACAGTAAGAAGGACACTCCCATAGTAAAAGCCAACAACTCAGAGTTGAGCTTCCTGTTGCTTTTCTCATTGATTCTGTGTTTTCTCTGTTCACTTACTTTCATTGGTCGCCCCACTGAGTGGTCCTGTATGTTGCGTCACACAGCATTTGGGATCACTTTTGTCCTCTGTATCTCTTGTGTTCTGGGGAAAACAATAGTGGTGTTAATGGCATTTAAGGCCACTCTTCCAGGAAGTAATGTCATGAAATGGTTTGGGCCTGCACAACAGAGACTCAGTGTTCTTGCCTTTACACTTATACAAGTTCTTATCTGTGTGCTTTGGCTAACAATATCTCCTCCTTTCCCCTATAAAAATATGAAATATTATGATGAGAAGATCATTCTTGAATGCAGTCTGGGATCCACTATAGGATTCTCTGCTGTGTTGGGTTATATTGGTCTTCTGGCTGTCTTGTGCTTCATTCTAGCTTTTCTGGCTCGGACGCTTCCTGATAACTTCAATGAAGCTAAATTCATCACATTCAGTATGCTCATATTCTGTGCTGTATGGATCACATTTATCCCATCTTATGTCAGCTCTCCTGGAAAATTTACTGTGGCTGTGGAGATATTTGCTATTTTATCATCAAGCTATGGTTTACTTTTCTGCATATTTGCACCAAAATGTTATATCATCCTGTTTAAGCCTGAACAAAATACAAAACAACATTTGATGGGAAAAACATAAACACTACTGTGAAAAAGTAACATGGAACATTGTTGTGCAGTATCTAGAACAGTGGTCGCCACCCCTCTTCCTGGAGATCTACTCCTGCATATTTTTAATCCAACCCTGCTTCAGCACACCTGTCTCTATTTTTTAGGTAGCCTTGAAAAGCTTGATTAGCAGGTTTGGGAGTGTTTGATTGGGTTTGGAAGTGAACTCTGCAAAAAAGTAGATCTCCATGAACAGGGTTGGTGATCACTGATCTAGAACAAGAATAAAATATTGAAAATGCAACTGTTTAAGTTATATCAATAAATAGTGGCACCATTAAAAGCTTTTTTTAACTACTGTATGTGCATGTATGAATTAATTTTTGCATGATGCTCCCAGCTTAAATAAATGGAATAACTTTAAATAAAACTAGTTCCCTTTCGAGGGAACATCAACGCTGCATCAGAGCTGACGCTATGGGGAACGCCTACAGCGTGACGGTGTCTGAGTATGTATATCAAATTCGACCAATGGTTGGGCGTGACGTCATAGATGGAAACAAGAGAGCATAAATACGGCGAAAAGGAACACCCACTTTATCTTTTTTTGCCTCATCGGCTATCTATGTGTTTGTGTTTATGTATCAAGTGTGTTTGAATAGCTTAAACTGTGTGACTGAATAGCTTAACTGTGTGGCTGATAATGAAAGCAACTAGGAAAACAATCCGAATAGCCTGAAGAAAAACAGGAAGCGCGTCCACACAATAAGCTATCAGAGCGCTTCCTACATGCTAAAACTCAGCTACACACCATTCGGTGTGTGTCATTGTTTAGACGAGTCAAGACAATGACCACGTCTCGTGGCTGAAGTCCTGTGTCCACTGAGGTGGTGTAGTGTACTTTGACCATGAAGGCTCTGCCTTGGGAGGGTTTGGAAGCACGCATTGCGGTCACTTTCAACCCAAATGGGAGCCCTGTGCAGTGTTCATGTTCTCTTCACCGACCGGTTCAAATCTGTGTACGCTAAGATGGTGTGCACTTATCCTTGATGCTGGGAGTGACTCGGGTGCCCGCATGAAGGTTTCTTCCACCCCAAAATCACTGTTTGATGGTGTCAGATGATGTTCGCGTGCCTCGCGGTTCGATGCCCGCCTTGATCGATGTTGTTTCTTGTGGCACTGCTAGTTTTAACCCTCTGGGGTCTAAGGGGTTTTTAGGGCCCTGGGGAGTTTTGACATGCACTGACATTTGTGCTTTTTTCAGTTGCTTAAAAACATATTAATGGCAAAAGTCTCATAACACTGTGTTCAGCACAAACTGGGCTACAATATTATATAATCAACATGTATGTACATGTTTGTATTTTTTAGAGAAAAATGTTTATGCGTGGTTTTTGAAAAAGCAAAATTTTTAAGTCACTGATATAAGTCCACAAAACTCATTCTAAACATGTTTTCCCAAGACTTTTCAAAACAGGATCTAGTAGTCTAGAGTTTTTTCTTCAAAATGATGTGAAAAACATTCAGCCTGCTCATTCACATAAAGCAATATATTGATTTACAATTTCTGAGGGGCTGTCCACACGGAGATGCGTATCACCGTATACGCATAAATTTGTTATCGTATTGGCGTTTCATCCACAAGGATCCAGCGTTTTGGGAGACTGAATCCGCTATTTTTTGAAACCGGGTCCTAAAGTGGATAAATCTGAAACCGACACCCTTGCTGTTTTGTCTGTACAGCCAATCCGTATATTTTGTGAAGCGAAAACATCATCACATCACGTGTCGGAAGCGTCACACGTAACAGCAACAACAGTAACGGCGGGCTACGTGATTGTGTTCGTGCTACAGAAGCTACTAAAGCCTACTAGCTTTATTACAGCAAAATCTATTGCTTCTATGCAATTGTGGTGACCAACAAGCGATAATGGACAACACCATACGTTGGTTATGCGCATGCTCAAAGTGTTCTTCTCCGTGTATAGTGTATATCTGTGGCAGAATTACAGCGCCCCATACTGGTCCAGCATATATACTACACCGCTTTCAGTCGGTTTCGTGTTTACGGATAATTTTTTTAGAGCAAGGGAAAAAAATGATCGGATAGGGAATGCACCGGCTTCGTGTGGACATAGCCTAAGACACTTTTGCTTGGAAAAGGCCATATGCGTGGAGGCGGGAAAGCTCCTGAATAATCAGTGATTGACAGCTGAGGAACAAAAGAGTTGCATAATGAGCCACATAATGAGCCTTGTAGGAATGTTCAACAGGAATGTAACTTTCGCTGTAGTAAAACCATGATAAGGTTTACTTTTCAATATAATGTAAATACACACACACATACATACACACAAATTATATATATATATATATATATATATATATATATATATATATATATATATATATATATAGAAATATTTCACAAGTATAAGTTACCTTTTAAAAACCATAGTAGCCTAATAATGGTAAAGGCATTGTTTGGCCATCGTAAAATGAACACAGTTTGGTTGGCCAGCGCGAGGTTTACTTTTGTGCAGTAAAAAGCTCAAAAGAACAACTGCCTATCGTTGTTTGGACATTTATTTGTGTTTTTGTAATCATTATAGTAGAAACACAACAAGGGACAAGCGTGATAAACTTATCAATGTTTGTTTACAGCCGCCGCCATTACCTCACGTGTTGATCATGAAATCATGTGTGCACATGCGAGTGATCCTGTGTTTTATAAACTTGCTGTGCAGATATAAACGCTTAGACGCAACTAAATAAGGATTGTACTGTTTGCAATCGTGTGTTTTATAAGAATACCAAAAACCGCCTCGATTTCCTGACTCGTGTGTTTAGAAACACTACAGTGTATGTGCATTTCCCATCGCGTTTGACGGAAGACAAAGAAAACACTCGCGTCTGGAGATAGTGACACACATACGCAAGTAAATAAGTATTGTACTGTTTGCAATCGCGTATTATGCACATGGATGTCTCTGCTCATTCACTTCAATGGCGTGGGGGTGTGGCGATCTCATCTCATTACAGATAAACAGGTACAGGAGAGAGACAGTCCCTCTCCTACTTCTCATACAGTTTACACCGAATGACAATATATGTTTTCGATCTCACTTACATCATTTAAAAGCTGACATTGCAAGCATTATGTAGACAAAGCATTATGTAGACATTTATCTTTTGTTTCTATGACAAGTATTTGTTAAGTTACAGTTAATTTTTCTGACGTGTTTCTGAAAGGACTTCACTGAGGGAGAGAGAACAAAACGCGCATCGTGTTTATTTTCTTAATTTTGCGAAAAGCACAACATTCTGTTTTTATTTGGAGTGGACATAAAAAACTAGACACTTCAACGTTTTAAATGATGTATAAATCATATCTGTATGTCAAAAATCAGCAGAGTAATTTAAGATTCTTTGCGATTTGATTGAAAAATAAACAGTTTGCGGCGCCTGCGCCGCAGTCGACCCCAGAGTGTTAATATGTATGAACCAGCAGATAAGAAGGAAACCATATCATCCAGCAAGTTAGATGAGAGATTTCTTACAAAGTGAGTGCAATCTCAAAACCAGAGGCTTCCTTTCTTTTCTCCATTCTTATTATGCAAGTCATGGAAAAGACCATTCTCTCCCAATGTTAACACAAGCACTTCAGCTAGCTTTTAAACATAATAGGCTATATTTAGAGAATGTTTTATGTTGCCATGAGTGGCTTCATCCCTAAAGCATCCAACATTGTCAAATATATATATTTGTGTATAAAGCCCTGTCAAGGGCATGCCCTCATGGGGAGTGCGGGATTTATCCGCCATTTATGGGTTCCCACACCTCTCAGTGTCCTCCTGTATTAACTGTGAACACTCTGCCTCTCATAGTACAGAGCACAGTAGATCAGGATCCCTTGGTAAAAATGATAATAGCATGGGAAAACATTTCAAACATATCTCAATGGGTGTTATGCACAAAAATTTAGGCTACATCCCTATTTTTAGAGCAGGAATTAGACTTCCTTGTATTCAAAGGCTACACAGAACCGTCACAAAATTATGGTTCATGATGTTGACGGTCACTTACATTATGTCACAAATCAGATCTGATGACTGGTTTCTGTCAATGAATTTTTCCTGCTCACACAATCTCAGGTTTGCCTTTGGGTGCATGGCATACCAATATCGGCCTTCCCTTTGGCCTAGCTCTATCCCTTCACACATTTACAAAATGTGTAAATGCTGCCCTGGTCCCATTGCATCTTTAGGGCATTTACATACTATTTATATTGACAATTGGCTAATATTAGCCCAGTCAGCACAGATGGCAGCACAGCATCGAGATGTTGTGTTTGCACATCTAAGACACCTACGGTTGAGACTGAACATCAAGGAAAGTATGATAATCAGATAATCACATTTTGGGAATAATATGGAACTCGAAAACGATGCAGGCACAGATGTCTTCTGCTCGTGTCATGTCCATTTTTCACAGAAGTGAATGAGATAAAGCTAGGTCAATCGCACACCAAGTGGTGGTTTTAAAAACAGAGTTTTTCCCAGAGGGGCAACCCTTTTTTGCATGTTCAGGGTTACGCGCACATGTCTTCGTACTCTAGAATATGGAAAGATTTCGGGGTTCTGTATCAAGGCCCGAGGTTAGGTGTGGTCATTCGCTGCATGATATTTATGACAGATGCAGCTCTCTTAAGATGAGGATTAGCCATGGAAGGCCAAAAGGGCAAATATGTCCAATCAGCTAAATGCCAGGAAAAGTGTTCTTCTCCAGTACAGAGGACCTCTTTTCTGGGTGTAGTATGGATTTCAACAACTGCAGGCAGAGTTGTTTCCTGCTCATATAAAATCCATCCTTTAACCATGGGGTTCCTTGAGGGGCAACCCGTTTCTCATGATCAAGCTCACACCTAGATGCTTTGTGCCTTAGTATTATGGAAGAAACCCTGGTTCCTTTTGGCCAGTGTTGGCCTTTTCACCATGTACAGGGTTATACGCGCATGTCTTCGTGCCAAAAGAATATGGAAAAATGACGGGTTTCTGTCTAAAGGCCTGGGGTTAGGTGCGGTCTGTCGTTACATGACATTAATGACGGACACATCTCTTTCAGGCTGGGGATTGGTTATGGAAGGCCAAAGGACCAACAATATCCTATCAGCTAAATGCCAGGGAAAGTGTGCTTCTCCAGCACAGAGGACCTCTTTTCTGGGCGTAGTATGGATTTTTAAGACTGCAGGCAAGGTTGTCTCCTGCTTGTATAGTATCCATTCTTTAACCATGGGTTCCCTGAGGGGCAACCCATTTCTCATGATCAAGGTCACACGCAGATGCTTTGTGCCTTAGTATTATGGAAGAAACCATGGTTCCTTTCCCAAGAAGGGCAATATTAGGGGATCAGGGTCCTCACATCAGGCTTAAGACAGATGCATCCGGAAAGTAAATCTGGCCCGGGAAGTGGCTATGGAAGACCATAAGCTCAAAATCTATGTAAGTCAGACGTTCTGGAGTAGACGTTCTGCTGAGGCAAGCGTTGAGCTTGGGGAATGAAGACTCCACATACATGTGGGGGAGCAACTCTGCCTCATCTTCGACCAAGCGAAAGCTGACCTGTTTGCAATTCAGGAGAATACACGTTGTACTCTTTGGTTTTCTCTCTCTCACCCAGTCCCACTTGGGCTGCTTGCCATGACACAGGAAGGGCCTGAGGGCCTCCGGTGTGATTTTTCCCCAATTGCTTTGCTCCCGGGAGTTCTGAAGAGGGTCTGGCAGCACAGGCACAGCTGTCGCTCGTAGCCCCGTGTTGGCCGACCCGAGTGTGGTTTTCGAACCTGTTCTCTATCCTAGATGGCTCCCCATTTCAGGGGCCAATCTGGAGGGATCAGTAATCTCAGGCGAGGGGCACTGTGTTTTACCCCTGCCTAGAGTTTTTGGGTCTGGCCTCTGAGGAGGACAGACTCATAGAAACAGGTTTCTCAACTGAGGTTGTGCAGACTATTTTACTTCCAGAGCTCCTTCCACCAGGAATTATACACATTTATAAAATACTTTTTTACATGGTGCCTAGAGCACTTATATGACCCAGTTAACTGCCCCTTGGTTCATTTCTGGAATTTTATAGAAGTAGTTCACAGCAGGGCTGTCTCCTTTGTCTATTAAGGCTTATGTGGCAGTTATATTTGCCTTTCATACCTTAGTGGTCGGTCCCTCATTAAGTAGAGACCATCTATTCATACGTTTCCTGTGTGGCACTCGGAGGCTGAGGCCTGCAAGTCATTCTAGTATCCCTACATGCACTGGACATGTATGTATGCTTTGGTTTGGCCCGGAATGGGTTCCGGGCCACCAAGCAGCCTTTAAGTAGATGGATAGCTGAGGCTATCCCATGTGCTTATGAAGCCTCTTGATGGCCCTTTCCTTTAACCGTCAAAGCACATTCAACTCGAAGTATGGCAGCATATAGGGCCCTGTGGGCAGGGGCCTTGATCCAGGATATCTGTGATGCAGCAGACAGGTTCTCACTGCTCACTTTTGTACACTTTTGAGTTAGATCACAACTCTACTCCTGGGGATCGTGTGCTTTGATCTCAGTTGTGCTTTCTACACACAGACAGGCACTTGTAGTCTGGCGGATTGGTTATAACATTCCCCATAGCGTCAGCTCTGACGCAGCGTTGAAGTTCCCTCGAAAGGGAACCTCTTGGGCTCTCAATTTATAAAAAAAACTCAAACTACTTGCATATGTTCATGAGAAAAAGTAGCTTCAGGATGTTCATGTTATTTTGCTCAACATTAAAAATAAACACTGGAACAGATACAGTTCTAGCAAACTGAACTGCTGGCGTCTCAGTAGTCTCCAGCTTTGTGCCTCAGAACTTGTCCCCTGCGTGTGGAGTATCCTTTTTGGTTCGCTTGTTTTGGATGAATAAATACTAATTATAATTATAATACTGCTGAGACATTTCTGTATTCTGTACAGATCAAGCGGGATGTAGCTCCTTTACGTTAATTTTACCCACTAGATGGGGTCCTTGCAGCAAAAACTCTTTCTGAGTTCAATACAGTGCCTTATACTGTAACACACATTCCACAATTAAGTCCTACAAAATGTTTGCTCTATAACAAATAGTAAGTTCCCTTTCAAAGCAACTCAGACTGCATTGCTGTAGTGATGTTTTTAGAACACTCAGCATGAACGCATCTAAAGCACATATGTGACCAGTCACGGAAAGTAGGGACACAAGTCGGATCTGGGACATTTTGAGTTATTCCCAGACTCTGAAAGTGCAGATTCTAAGCTTTCCAACTATGTGTAACACATGGAAATCTGATAAGATTTGGAGTTGTGGCCATTTGAAGGTAGGCACTCAAAAATTCTTAATGCTGAGAAAACGGCTTTTAAAGTTTGTGCCTTTTCACCCCTCTCAGATGCTGGGAGGGACAATAGGGCTCATTTACATCTCATTGAGATAAGCCATACCCTCTGTAAAGCTCCCCCATGTGCTTTACAGTGGGGAGCTTTACAGGGTGTATGGCTTAGGTAAAAAATGTCAGGAAAATGTGGCATTAAAAAAAGGTGACAAACAGGTAATATATTAAAAAAAATGTCTCTTGGATTTACTGATTAAGGCAACTCTTATGTACATTGAATAAAAAACTCTTATACTGTAGATTATTTTTTCTAATGAAAGAGTGCCTAATCCTATAACTGTAATTATAAAATAAGGAAACAAAACACAGATAGCTATTAATGTTTATTTATTAAATATTTCACACCAGCATGCAATGCCTGAAATAAAAACTCTTAGGAAAAAGTGATTTGTTTTAATGTAATAAATAAAGTTTCCTAAAAATGTAGAAGGTTCACAGGTAAAAATAGAATAAAGTCCACAATAACATCCGCATCCTGTTCTGTGTTGTGACCATTGGCGCTGGGCATGTGATGCACATACCAAGCTCCTTAGCAGACTTAGTTTAGTTTAGTTTAGATGTTTATTTTCAAACCTGCATTCTAAATTTTCTCACAAAACAACATAACAGGCAACATAACCAACATATTATAAAAGTGCATGGTTTGAAAAGGGAGTGGATGAAGCAAACGCTTATATAATTCCAAACCCTTCACATTCAACAGAAAATACAATACAAAACAATATACAACCAAAATAATTCAAAACAAAACAACAACAATATTCTAATACAACACATACAGGGAACAATTGTCACTATATAATGATATAAGACAAGCAAAAAACAAAACATCACACATACTTACACAAGACACTGGCCCAAACACTCACTGACCCTACACTCTCTCACCACTGGCATCATGCTGAGGGCATCACTCTCTGTGCTCTATATATTTCTTTAGTACTCTTTTTTTAAATAAATATTTGAATTTAGTTATATTTGAACATGATTTTAATTCATCATCCAAATCATTCCAAAGTTTCACTCCCCGCACTGAGATACACATAGATTTTAGAGTGGTTCTATAATTCGGCAAGTATTTATTTTTATTTCCTCTTAATGTGTACCTATGATGAGCATCTCTATCATGGAATAAGTTTTGAACATTAGAAGGCAAAGAGTTTTGAGATGCCCTAAACATAATTTGAACAGTTTTAAAATTAATCACATCTTGTAATTTAAGTTCATCCAACTTTACAAACAAAAGATTTGAATGATGTCTATAGTGAAAACCTGAAACAATCCTGATAGCCTTTTTCTGCAGAGTAATCAAGGGCTGTAAGTGGGTTCCCTTTCGAGGAACTCGAGCTGCGTCGCCATAGCAACGCTTTGGGGAACGCCTCGGCGTGACTAATCTGAAGCACGTGTAAAACATAAACAATGATGAAATAATTGTATACTGACCGTGATGCCGTGCGGACCAGGGGTATAAGAAGGCATCCTACTAGGGATGCTCACATTGACCGTTTAACCGTTAACCGAAGGTAAGAACTTATGACCGATTAACATTATCAGTTAAAATAAAAAAATATTTGTTAATACATGGTGCGTGTCCTCATGAGCCGACAGACATTTCGCCATTTTTCTAAGTACTATTCGGACGGGATTAGTTTTACATAGGAAGGTGGGGTAAAGCAATTTTTTATCAGAGCTTCTCAGTGATTTTAGTCCAGTCCGAATGTTCCATGTCAGTAATCATTACGGACAATGTCAGTAAAGATTACGGCGACTTTTACCTTCTGTAAAAACGTCCGGAGAAATTACCTCAGGTAATACTAATCCAGTGCGAATAGACCAGCTGTAAATATCCACGTAAATCGCGTCATTTCCTTTTAATTTGCGGGTTTCTTTTAAATATAAAAGCGCTTAAAGAAGCATTTACTTGCGTTCTAGGCGGAAAACAAGTGAGTTACAAGTCAGTTCCTGAATAACACGACATAAACTTTAAAAAAAAGTCACATTTACTTCTCAGAGGCACGGAACTGTTTATGAAACTGACGTTGTCCCCAAACTGAAATTAAACACAGTGTTTCGCGTTTTCCTCGTCTGTGTCATGTTGTTTGCACATCTGATATCAGAAAGCAAGGTAATGTGCACGTGAAGACGGGAGGTGCGCAATCGAGTTATCCCTCCCACTTCTGAATGTTTTACTGAGATTTCTAATCCCGTCCGAATTGACCATTAATATAACAGACGTCCTGTGGTAAAATTACATTACGCCATCTACCCCTGTAAAACTAATCCCGTCCGAATGTTTAATTTGTGAATGTCCTGTAAATGACACAAATGATTGGTGCCCTGACGGTCTGATAAAGTAATCATTTGTATGAGAAATCATTTGTATGCGTGTTTGGAAGCTGAACGGAGACGCGCGCGTGTCCGCGCAAGATGACGCGTCCGTCTTGCGCACCTCCGGACAGACGTTCGCTGATGGCCTCTGACCCTAACCATAAACATCTAGCTCTTTTTGGACAAACGGAGACAGACGACGCAAAACCAAAACTTTCTGAAAAGCGTCCTGCTTTAGAGATGACCACTGTGGTAGATGAAACGGAGACATTCTGCCCTTTTGGATATTAATCCACTGGACCGATCGCGTGCTTTTTAATAAAGTAATGTTGCGTGAATATCTGATAATGTATGAATCCTGGTTCTGTTGTTGATCTGTGGCTGCTGTTTGCACGACGCAAAACCAAAGACGACACAAAACCAAAACTTTCTGAAAAGCGTCCTGCTTTAGAAATGACCACTGTGGTAGATGAAACGGAAACAATCTGTCCTTTGGATATTAACCCTTAATAAGGTAATGTTGCGTGAATATCTGATAATGTATGAATCCTGGTTCTGTTGTTGATCTGTGGTTGCTGTTTGCACGTTCAAATTAAATGTTTTGTTTTTACTAGTTCACAGACAACCGTCAACTGTATTTTACTCAATGACAATTTCATATTAAAATCTTATCAGTTAACGGTTAATGTTCGGTTTAGAAGCTACGGTTGTCGGTCGGGAAAATTAACTGATATGAGCATCCCTACATCCTACACAAACACACTCGCTTTTAGTGCCTCAGCAAGTGACTACGTGTATGTTTGCATAAATCTGAAGTATGTTCAAGAAGTTCAAGTATGTGTATCTCCCTGTCAGCGCGATATCACAGACAAGGATACACATGTATATGTGTCTTCGAGGGCAGCACGCACAGTTGGCTTTTGAGGATATTGGCTGTGTGCACTGTGATCATTCCCGTGCACGTGTTGCGCTCCAGCTTCGCGTTTAGAGAAGGATATCTCAGGCTCGCGGATCCGGTCCCGCTTCTGTCGAGGCAGAGCGGTGACTGCACTCGTGCGTGCAGGCGGCGGTATCCCCGCCTACACCCGTGACATCTGTCTCTAACTCTCTAGGAAGCTTGGGCTCGCGGTTGCGATCCCGCTTTTCAGCGGCGGTTGCGCTCGTGGGAGTCGCCATATGATATCTCCGCCTGCACGTGAAGTCTCTCTCTCGCCGGATCGGGAAGGCGCCCTGCGTGAGAGCCATATATTTTCAGCTGTCTGTCTCCGATGGATCCTCTTCATAATCCGCCTACTGTTTAAGGCTAAACGTGCAGTTTCCACGTGAAGCCTCCTCTTTTTACAGTATGGAGGTATTATACATACATACGTTTTTTACACCTGTATGTGTAGACTATGTATGTGTATCTGCCTGTCACAGCCTGCATGAGCTGTTTGTCATTGTTCGATGAGTCAAACAGTGAATTTGTGTCTATGCTGTGTGTTGCTTGTATAGCTGTGCACAGCATTTATTCTCCTGATCGGCCGCTGGTGCGCCATAAGTCAGATAATGATTTTGTGTGTTACGATTCGAGACCCTCATCTGCTGAGGCGGGTGACGTCTTCGTTCGTGGCACTCACTTTCTTATTAAAGCAAAGCAGCTCACACCTCATTCATGGTGCCTGCTTCCCTTTCGGTGCGTAGTACGACAGGCAGCCGCCATCAACCTTCATCTGCATACAGCTGGCTCCAGTAGTGGAGCATGGCTACATTCTTGTGCAGGAGGCTGTAGAACCTCCACATGAGAAATGACAGCTTACAGCCTTTACTTTATTGTTCCAAAAGGAGGGGAATCGTTCAGTGATGCGGCTCAGTTCTATGCTGTTACTGAAACCGATTGTGATGCAATCAGATCCGAGGACTGATTCCTTACATTAGAGCTTATGTCTCCATTCAACATGGGAGGGTTTTTCCTGAGGGGAAACCCGTCTCGCATGATCAAAGTCGCGCACCGTTGTTTGTGTGCTTTGGTAACAGGAAGAAAGCCATGGCTTCTGTCCCAAGGTCCTGTGTTGGGTGCGCGTTGTCGATGTGTGACGCTGACAACAGACGCATCCCTCACAGGTTGTTGTGATTATGGAAAGCCAAAAGGGTCAAAAATCGCTGAAACTCATCATCGGCTATGGCACTGAAATTGCCTTGGAAATGATGATGGTATGGGTTGGAGTCCCATTTCCTTCTAGACCTGAGGAGCCATCATGTGTTTGTCTAGACAGGCATCACATTGGTGGTTTCTTAAATAAATTTCTAAGGAGGTCTGCAATCAAAGTCACGCATTGTTGCCTGCGTGCTCTGGTGGTGTGGAGAAGACCTTGGTTTCCATCCGAAGGCCTGTTTTTGGGTGCGCGCTACTGGCGTGTGACGCTGACCAGACGCACTCCCCACAGGTTGGAGTACAGTATGGAAAGCTGAGAGGGCCAAAATCACTACATTATTGATTTTGGGATAATGGCATTGTGGTCTCTGGACAAACTGTGCTCGTTGACGACAGTTTAGATCCCAGGCCACTTGAATATGGCAAATGCCCTGTATGGCAACACCCATTGCTGGGGAGTTGAGACTCCAGCCAGATGTGGTGAATCACATTTGAAGAGGATCTGGACGCGCAGAGGTGGATCTGTTTGCGTCTCAGGACCGCACACACTGCCCATTGTGGCTTTCTTTTTTCTCCAATCACTCTGCCACAGAAGTTCTGGAGGAAGCTTGCCAGAGATATGGCCTGTTGGTTTGGCCTCTGAGGGGGCCAGGCTCATAGGCTCAGGTCTCTCATCTGAGGTTGTGGAGACCATACTTTACTCCTGACAAACCCAGTTAACCGCCCTGTTTATGTGGTGCTGAGATTTCTGTAGGAGCAATTCTCTGCTGGCTTAACTCCTTCCACTCTTAAGGTTTAGGTGGCAGCAGTCTCTGCCCACCATACTCCTTTGGAAGGATGTCATGCTCCCAACTGAGGTTGTGGAGACCATATGATTACTCCAGAGCTCCCTCAGGAGCTTAGGCACTACGTGGAGAAACTTCACCTCATGGTGTTCAGCTCACCTGACAGATCCAGTTAACTGCCCTGTTTATGTGGTGCTGAGGTTTCTGCAGGAGCAATTCTCTGCTGGCTTAATTCCTTCCACTCTTAAGGCTTAGGTGGCAGCAGTTTCTGCCTACCATACTCCTTTGGAGGGATGTCATGCTCCCAACTGAGGTTGTGGAGACTATGATTACTCCAGAGCTCCCTCAGGAGCTTATGCCCTAAGTGGAGAAACTTCACCTCATGGTGTTCAGTTCACCTGACAGACCCAGTCATCTGCCCTGTTTATGTGGTACTGAGGTTTCTGCAGGAGCAATTCTCTGCTGGCTTAATTCCTTCCCTTATTAAGGCTTAGGTGGCAGCGGTTTCTGCCTACCATATTCCTTCTGGAAGGACCTCATACCTCGTCTGGACAACCCCTCGAGAGAGCTTTATGCCCTTAAGTGGAGAATATTTCACCTATTGGTGTTTAACTCCCCTTACAAACCCAGTCAACTGCCCTGTTTATGTAGTACTGAGGTTTCTGCAGCAGCAATTCTCTGCTGGCTTAACTCCTTCCACCCTTAAGGTCTAGGTGGCAGCAGTCTCTGCTTACCATGCTCCTTTGGAAGGACCTCATGCTCCCGAATGAGGTTGTGGGAACCAGATGATAACTTCAGAGCTCCCTCAACGAGGAAGCTTATGCCCTTCAGTAGAGAAACTTCACCTTTCGGTGTTCAGCTCACCTGACAGACCCAGTCAACTGCCCCTTGACGTAGTACTGAGGTTTCTGCAGGAGCATATCTCTGCTGGGTAACTCCTTCCACTCTTAAGGTTTAGGTGGCAGCATTCTCTGCCCACCATACTCATTTGGAAGGATGTCATGCTCCCAACTGAGGTTGTGGAGACCATATCTTTACTCCACCTTTAAGATATAGGTGGCAGCAGTTTCTGCCTACCATACACTTCTGGACTCTCTGAGGGCAGTCTACATACCAGGCCACCTGAATGTGGCAGATGCCCCTTCAAGACAACCGACATCTCCAGTGGGAGTGGAGACTACATCTAGATGTGGTGAACCACATCTGGAAAAGATTTGGACGCGCAGAGGTAGATCTGTTTGCATCCCAGGACACCACACTTTGCCCACTGTGGTTTCCATGGTGCAGGCGTGGCCGAGGCTACGTCTGTATGCCCACCTCTGGTTGTGTTTATCCCTCCATGGGGAAACTTTATTCCCTTAAGTGGGAAATTTTCACCTCTTGGTGTTCAGCTCATATGACAGACCCAGTTTACTGCCCTGTTGACGTAGTTCTGAGGTTTCTGCAGGAGCGTTTCTCTGATGAGTTTACTCCTTCCACCATTAAGGTTTGACGGCAGCAGTTTCTGCCTACCATACTCCTGTGGAAGGCTCGTCAGTGGGTAGACACCCATTAGTGGCTTGCTTTCTTCGTGGGACTCGTAGGTTGCGACCTGTTAGTCGCTCCAGGGTGCCCACTTGGGACCTAGCGGTCGTGCTGGAAGGGCTCTCGTTGGCTCCGTTCGAGCCTCTTGAGACTTCGCCAGATAGGTTTCTGGCCTTTAAGACTTCCTTCTGGCTATTACTTCTTTAAAGCGAGTGGGGGACCTTCAGGCCCTGTCAGTATCCCCTGCAGGTCTGAGTTTGCACCAGGGATGGCTAAGGCTTTTCTACACCCAAAGCCAGGTTTTGTTCCTAAGGGGCTGAACAATGTGCCGAGGCCCATTGTTCTGCAGGCCCTTTGTCCTCCCCCATTCAGGAGTGCGGACCAGGAAAAGCTGAATTTGGTGTGTCCTGTGCGAGCACTGGATACATATGTTCACATGACTGCTCAGTGGAGGAGTCCGAGCAGTTATTTGTGTGCTTTGGTTCACCTAGAAAAGGTTTACCGGTAACCAAGAAGACTCTGAGCAGATGGATATTAAATGCTATCTCACTGGCTTATGAACATCAGGGTATACTCTCACCCGTCGCTGTGAGTGCCCACTCTACTCGGGGTATGGCTGCCACTAAGGCCTTAGGGTCAGGCGCTTTACACCAGGAACGTATGTGATGCGGCCGGTTGGTCTTCGCCGCTCAGCATCGTTAGGTTTTATAATTTAGACCTAGACTCCTCTTTAGGGTCCCAGGGTCTTTTGCCTTGACTGTGTTGAGTTATACACGCTGCAGGCATTTGGTAGTATGGAAGCGTGGGCATCTCGTTCCCCAAAGCGTTGCTATGGCGACGCAGCTCGAGTTCCTCGAAAGGGAACGTCTCAGGTTACGTATGTAACCCTGGTTCCCTGAGAAGGGAACGAGACGCTGCGTCTCCATGCCATACTCCCTGCATCCCTGCAGGCACTTGCTTCGGCACTTGGTAGCGAGTGTGTTTGTGTAGGATGCCTTCTTATACCCCTGGTCCGCACGGCATCACGGTCAGTATACAATTATTTCATCATTGTTTATGTTTTACACGTGCTTCAGATTAGTCACGCCAAGGCGTTCCCCAAAGCGTTGCTATGGCGACGCAGCGTCTCGTTCCCTTCTCAGGGAACCAGGGTTACATACGTAACCTGAGACGTTTTATAACAGTTTCCCCAGATTTCAACACAATAATATAAGTATGACATAATAAAGGAATGATACAGTAAGAGTCGTGCTTTCATATTCAATAAATTACATGATCTTTTCATCATTCCAACATATTTAGCCACTTTTGTCCTCAGGTAACTTATGTGGGGTTTCCAAGAAATCTTTTCATCTATTATAACACCCAAAAATATATTATGTTGAACCTTTTCTATATGTATGTCATCAATAACAATATTAACAGGTGTATTAGATTTACGATTACTAAACAACATGATTTTTGTCTTTTTCAAATTCAATGACAATTTGTTAATATTAAACCAGGTTTTTAACTTTACCAATTCCACAGTTACCGAGGCCAAAAGTTGCTCCAAGTTGTCATCAGTACAAAGAATGTTAGTGTCATCAGCAAAAAGAATAAATTTCATTTTCACTGATAACCTACATATTTCATTAATATACATTAAAAATAAAGTTGGTCCAAGTATTGACCCCTGCGATATCCCACAAGTTATTTCTAGAAACCCTGATCTGAATTGATCAACCTCAACAATCTGACTCCTGTCGTCTAGATAGCTCACCAACCATTTTTTTGCTATTCCCCTTATGCCATAGTCCTCCAACTTTTTTATTAAAATCTGATGATCAATGGTATCAAAAGCCTTTTGGAGATCAATAAAGATTCCTAAAACAAATTTATTTATTTCAATACCATCTGTAATTTCTTCCAATAAATCAATTAATGCATGTGATGTAGATCTATTCTCCCTGAACCCATATTGACAATCAGATAATAATTGGTGTTTATCGATAAAACTCCGGAGTCTGTTATCGTATAATTTTTCAAAAATTTTGGAAAACTGTGGCAGAAGGGAAACAGGCCGATAATTATTAAAATAATGTTTATCCCCTGACTTAAATATTGGTATGACTTTAGCAGTTTTCATTTGCGATGGGAATAGACCAAGTTGAAAGGATAAGTTACAAATATATGTGAATGGATTTATAATTTCTTCTGCAACATTACGAACAATCCTCATGTCAATATTATATATGTCTTGGGATATTTTATTTTTGGAATTCTTAATTACTTTCATAACTTCCCTCTCATCGGTTGGAACGAGAAACATTTGAATTTATATCAATTAGTCCCTTAATGTGTTCGTTTGTAGATGGAATTTTTTTCGCCAGTTCAGGTCCAACGTTGACAAAAAAATTATTAAATCTGTCCGCAATCACTGTTTTTTCTCGTATAATTGTACCATTTTCTACAAAATACTCCGGATAACATGAGCTGCTAGAACCACGACCAATAACAGTGTTCAAGACTTTCCAAATTGCTTTTATGTCATCTTTCTTATTAATCAATAAATTAGTATAATATTCACTCCTAGTTACTCTCAATATTCTAGTTAATTTATTTTTATATATTTTATACTTTTGTTCAGTTTCACTAGTTCTGTACCTAAGAAATTGCTTATATAAAAGATTTTTCTTTTTACACGAGTTCGCAAGCCCTTTTGTTATCCAAGGTGTTTTGTGTGCTTTCTTGTTGTACATTTTTTGATGGGACAATGTTTATCATAGAGTGTAATAAAAATATCAAGAAAATTATCGAATGCCAAATTTACATCTGACAATTGATAAATAGGTTCCCAATTTTGGTTTGCCAATTCATTTTTCAGTGCTATAATTGAATGATCAGTTATGACTCTACTTCACATAGACACGCCACACTGAAGCCTTGGACACATGAGTTGGCAGCAACTTCACATGCCAGTCCTTATGCCCAGGCTGACGGCCAGGCAGCAAGATGGCATTGTCTTCTGCATAGTTTTTTATGAAGTCCACAACTCTGTTGATGTCCTCAGGGCTGATGAACCTGACTGGTGGACATGGCAGTGAATGCTTATTCCTCAAACGTCTTGCCCCATTCTCCTCATAGTGTTTGACTATATCAGCCAGGGTGTCTTTCCCAATGCTGAAAAGGAAAGAAAGAAAAAAGTAACATCATGGTCTTGCCAATTATAGATAATTATACTTAAGTAAATTTTGACCAATACCTTTTACTTTTAATTCACTGTAAAAGTTTGTGGTTAGACCTGGTTTAAGTCTGATAAAAAAAAAAAACTTAAAAATACTTTTAGTTTTGACTTATAATGCACAAACTTAGACAGACCTCTGTGCATCTGGATCTTGGACTTCCTGTGAGGCATGCGTCATGTGGTTAAGGTGGGCAACAAAACCTCAACCCTGCCGATCCTCAACACCAGTGCTCCACAGGGCTGCATTCTCAGCCCACTCCTGTATTCCCAGTACACTCACAACTGTACAACCACACACAGCTCCATCATCAAATTTGCAGATGACACAATGGTTGTAGGTCTGATCACCGACATTGATGAAACAGCCTACAGAGAGGATGTGCACACTCTGTCAAAATGATGTGAGGAGAACCACCTCTCACTAAACACAGACAAAACCAAAGACCTAGTCATAGATTTTAGGATACAATATACAGACCCCATTACCATAGAAAGGATACAGGTGGAACGAGTCAACAGCTTTAAGTTTATCAGTGTTTACATTGCAGAAGTTCTCACATGGTCGACACACACAGATGCTGTGCTGAAAAAGGCACACCAACGCCTCTCCTACCTGAGGCGGCTGAGGACGTTTGGGACGAGCAAGGAAAGCCAGGAAAAGCATGAGCAACACCAACCACCCGTTAAATGGACTGCTTTCTCTGCTGTCCTCAGGCAGACGGCTCTGTAGCATTCGGTCCTGCATGAGCCGACTGAGAGACTTCTTTCTGTAGTCCATCAGAATCCTGCACAGCCAGAACTGATAAATCCTCTCACATATCCCCCAACATTAAGTACGCTTTACTACAAACAAAAATACAAAACAACTAGACTATATTGTAATGCACACTCACCTTAATATAATAATCGACAATGCCACCATCATTCATTTGCACTTAAACATGTGTACAGGCACATATGTATTGTTTTTTATATTTTTGTATATTTTGTTCCTGTGTATATTGTATACTGTGAATGTCCACAGAAATGTCTAGTGTGACTATGTTTAATGCTGTGTATATTTCATGTTATCTTTTAAACATTACTATTTGTACCTGCACTATTACGGAGCACGCTCCTAAGAATTTCACGTCTGCTGCTGGCGTGATGTGACAATAAAAGTGATTTGATTTTGATTAAAATGATGTGAAAATCATTCTGCTTACTCATTCACATAAAACAATATGTTGATTTAGAATTTCTAAGACACTTTTTGCTGAGAAAGTCCATATGCGAGGAGGCGGGAAAGCTCCAGAATAATCTGTAATTGACACATTTGGAAACAAAGATTCGCATAATGAGCCACATAATGAGCCTTTTAGGCAGGAATGTAAGATTAAACTATTTTTCTGTAGTAAAACCATGGTTTCTATACGGTATACTAGTGAAATTATAACAAAATATTTCAATAGAATGTAAATATATATCAACACAAAGTGAAAGCTGTCACCAAGCAGAGGATGTCGCACTGGATAGTGGACACAACTGCCCTTGCTTACCACATGCATGGCACCCCATGCCCGTATAACTAAAAAGATCACTCAATGAGAAGTGTTGCGTTATCTTGGGCATTAGCTCGTGGTTCCTCACTGACAGATATCCGCAAAGCTGCTGGCTGAGCGACACCTACCACATTCACTAGATTCTATAGTGTTTGTGTCGAGCCAGTATCCTCTTGTGTTCCCTCCTAAAAAGGGTGAAACACTGAGCACCCTCTCGTGTCGGCTTGCAGCACCGTTTGGTGCTACCCAGTAGGGCCATTATGGAGCTAATTTAGTGCCATAAATGCTTTACAAAAAGCCCTTGGCGGACATATTGCGGAGCATCAGCTGTAGAGATCGACCGATTATATATTTTAAAAACCGATACCAAATATTTGGATGCTTATGTTCCGATAACCGATACGCTGAACCGATTTTTACTTACTGTTATACTACTGTTTTTTACACAATTACTACAACACTACTGAACTAAACAAACCCTTATAATAATAACCATCACTCCCTCTTTGCATACAGTGTAATAAATAGGGGTCTGAAAGAGTGAAGAATAAAATTAATTTAATGAATAATATCACTGGAATAATACATTGTCAGGAAAGTAACAAACAAAACAGCTTATATGTCATTGAATTCTTAACTGGTATTTTATGTCAGAATAATTCATATTTTGTTGTTATATCAGGCATTTATAAAACATCTTATCTGTGCATTAATGTCTGTTATGTTAAATAAGTTGATTAATTAAAGCAAGTAAATATACTCAAAGTATTTTTAATGAATACTTCGCGTCACTCCGCCTTCATATTTGCTGTGTAAGCTACTGTTGTTGTTGGCAAATGCTGTGGCGTCCAGCGCACAATTCTCAAAATGGCCACAAGATGGTGCCGTTTATCGGTCACTCCGATATTACAAAACTGATATCTGATAATGGGAAAAATCTTATATATCATGGGAAATATCAGGAAACATATATATTTGTTCTGCCTCTTCAGATCTAGAGACAGAAGGTTTACGCAGGCACTGGAAGGGGCAGTTCCTGTGGTGCTTTGGTAGGGATTCCCAATACGGCGGTCACGACATGACGTTGTAGTGATTTTAATTATTATTTTCAAAAAATATTTAAAAAAAAACTCCTGGAAAATGTTTTTAATAGGTGGATAGGCTTACTAATTTTAGGTTGGCTAGGATGACAGCGTGGATGAAACCTCCCTAAAAAGGCTCTAGAACTGCCCTTTTGAGATACATTGTATCTTTTGCATGTTTCTCCTCTTCCTCTTTTCTAATCTGTGCACCTGATGGCTAAGGCTAGACTGTGTGTCGTCTGTAATGTTTTTATACATTAGACATCTGTAAGAGTTGCTCCCATAAACCCATTCCATTCACACTCCACCCCTTCTTCGCACACTTTGTCGTGGTAGCGGACAGCGAGTTTAGGTTTTTTATCAATGACATCTGAATTAGGTAAACTCCGGTTTAGTGGAATCTTAAACATAATTTTAAGAGCGCAGAAGATTGGGATGAACCTGTAGCCTAGCTCCGCCCTCCTACGTGCTTCCGCTTAATCTTCATTTCGCTTCAGCACAACGTCTGGGACTGCTGTGTAGAGTTTCGTTTTCTCCTGCAAAATTCTGCAGGTCCAATCATCGAACAGAGGGGGGTGGCTAAGACCGATGACGTTGAGGTCGTGCGCCAGACGGAGTGACATACGTCACGACCAAACCTTAGCAATTGGTTATGGCAGATTCAGAGTGACTCTGGGCAGATCCAATAGTTTCAAACTTCAACAGAGGACCCTCCTTTAACAGAAGTAACGCTTTTCAATGGAGCGTGGCCAGACTCTCTGTACAAATTAAATGAATGAATTTAAATTTTTTTTGCCTCTTGTACACAACCACGTTTGTGGTTAGTCTGCGCATGCGCCGGAAGTGATCTCTCGCGCCTGTACGTCACTCGTTGTTTACACAGAACAGAGAGTGTATGTAAGACAGCTAATAGACATTGTACTAATTTGCGCTTATCCGGGATGTTTAAACTGACGTAAAAGAAAACAATTACATATGCTCGCACGAACTCATCCAGGAGATCACTTTCGGCGCATGCGCAGACTAAGCACAGACGTGGTTGTGTACAAGAGGCAAAAACAATATAAATAGAGTTTGTTTTCTCACACAAACCGCTCGTTTCGTGTCTTAGGCCATCATTGTGTACTTACGATGGGCAGTTGTTTGGTTTGGACTTCTCTGTGCATGCTCTTTGAGGTTACGTTTGGTAGGTGACCGTGGACCTGCATTGTATGACTGACAGACAGCAACGGTTTGACCTAAAAACATCAAAAGTGAAACTACTGCGGAAACCAAGACACCTACATCTTGGATGCCCTTGAGGTAAGTTAAAACATATCAGAATTTAATTTCAAAGTGAACTATTGCTTTAATATTGTACATGCTTACATTCATCTTTATAGAGGTTTGATCATCATTCATTTACATTCCATTCAAGTTACGTATGGAGATGCGGTTATGTATAGTTGTGGTTAGGTGCACATAACCACAAATATCACAGCGCACTTCAATACAAATAAGTTTACTGACATTAATGACAAAACGCACTCTGATAAAAGACTGATAAAAACAGCTAATCCTGATCTGTTTAAAAAATGCCTTGATCGGCCCTGATATTGATCTTTGCAATCGGCTTGGGATATCCCTACTAACAGGCATCAACTTCCTGTGTATATAACTTCCATGTGTATTAAAATCTGAAAAATAAAAAAGTCAGATTACAAGTACACAGACACTATTCCACCCCTTCTTGACTTGGTTCATGATATGCCCTTTGAGAAAACTGCCTACGCATCATTCATGCATATTAACTGTCTATAAAAATAGAGACATTACTGGATCAATCACATTTGAGCTGCAGGTGAGCTCTGTCTTGGGGATGTTCTTTTTTCTATACACGCTCCTGCTTTTTCTTCACCTTCTATCTGCAGAGGCAGAAAACACTTTTTGTCGAATGATGGGAGACCCTACATATCCAGTGTTTTCTAAGGATGGAGAATTTAATATTGGAGCAATTTTTCCAATCCACAGCAAAGAAACATTACCTTCATTTAAATTCATACAGAAACCTCAGCCTCTATCATGCTCTAGGTTTGCTACATTAAGAACTATGCTATAAACTGAAACACTTTACAGTAAGGATGTATTTGTTAACGTCAGTAACAACAATAACAATAGTTCTACAGCATTTATTCATCTTAAGTCATGTTAATTTCAAAATTTACTAAAACATTTAAAATGTTGCATCTGTTAACATTAATTAACGCACCATGAACTAACATGAACAACTTCATTGGCATTAACTAACATTAACAAAGATTAATAAATGCTTAAATCTATATTGCTCTTAGTTCATGTTAGTTAACGCATGTACTAATGTAAACAAATACAACCTTATTGTAAAGTGTTACCCTAAAAAACACTAATGTAATTAATGCTCATGTTTTTAGTCTTCTGTTTGAATGTTTTTACAGTGTGAATCTAAGAGATTTTCGGCTGGCTCAAATCATGATATTTGCAATTGAGGAGATTAACAAAAATCTATATTTACTTCCAAATGTTTCTATTGGCTACAAAATCTATGATACTTGTGGTTCAAGACTGTCTTCTGTGAGGGCAATTATGGGATTGATGAACGTCCAAGACATTGCAGCAAAAGATAAATGTTTTGGACAGTCTCCTATACATGCTATTATAGGAGAAACAGAGTCTGCCACAACAATTATTCTGTCTAGAACCACAGGACCTTTTAAAATTCCAGTGGTAAGAGGCAATTAGAGTAAAAGTTAATTAAAATGGCTAAAGACTGACAACTGACTTTTAATTGACTGTTTACTTTTTCAGATAAGTCACTCAGCATCGTGTGAGTGCCTCAGTAATAGGAACGATTTCCCCTCTTTCTTCAGGACTATTGCTAGTGATTATCACCGGAGCAGAGCACTTGCACTCTTGGTCAAGCACTTAGGCTGGACTTGGGTTGGAGCTGTGAACAGTGACACTGATTATGGCAACTATGGAATGGCCACATTTTTGAATACAGCACAGGAGGAGGGGATTTGTGTAGAGTATTCTGTGAAATTTTACAGAACAGAGTCAGAAAAACTCCAAAAAGTGGTAAACACAATGAAAGATGGCACAGCAAAAGTCATTGTTATATTTGTTTCATTGCTTGAAATGGAATTACTAATTGAGCAACTAAGTATCCAAAACATTACAGGCATCCAAATGATTGGAGTGTTTGGATGGATAACTGTAAATAATAACTTCAATCCAAACCCTTTTATTGTGATGAGAGGGTCACTAACTTTTGCAGTGCGAAAAATCAATGTTCAAGAATTTGGAGATTATGCTACAAAATCATTCTGGGAAACCGCTTTTCCATGCTCACCTAGAGATCAATCTGAATTAAATTGCAGCAAATTTCAGGATCTACTTGAGCTGAAAACTTACAATGAAGATATGTCTGAATATAGATATTTAAGTAATGTCTACAATGCAGTATATGCTGTGGCTCATGCACTACACAGTCTGCTGAAGTGCACAGGACAAGACGGTTGTGAAAAATCCCTGACAATACAACCACAACAGGTAAACGTGAAAAATAAAGAGAATATTGGATAAAGTCATCCCTGTTTTAGTTTGACTTTATGTTCAACTGCTTCAATAATCATGTTTCAAATATTTTCATTAGGTGGTTGAAGCTCTGAAAAGGGTCAATTTCAGCGTAAAATTTGGAGATCAGGTGTGGTTTGACAGCAATGGTGGTGTAGTGGCCCAGTATGAAGTTGTGAATTGGCAGCAGGTCTCAGATGGATCATTTCAGTTTAAACCAGTGGGTTACTATGATGCTTCATTGTCCCCAGACCAGCGCTTTGTACTTAACACTGAAAACATAATCTGGGCTGGAGGACAGTTGAAGGTAAATAACCTGTTTATCTAGGGCTTGTTTAAACTTGGGAAACATAATATAAAGACAAAAAACACTTTTGCATTGAATGTAAAGGAAAGGACATTATTATATTTGTTGAAAAAAATTCTAAAACTCTTTTAATCATTTAGAAAACAGGGATATACAGGGAATTTGTCTGTAACAAGCAAAAATACTTCATGATATTTGGCATTATATTATATTGATATTTTTATTATTTTATATTTATTATTTTAAAAATCTAAAAATAAATCAGGCAATATTGACTTCTAAATCTATTTTTCTAATAGTTTTTTTTATATTTAATCTGCAGAAGTAATGTAGTATTGTTAAAATATCTAGGAAATAGTTATTTTTATATATATATATATATATATATATATATATATATATATATATATATATATATATATATATATATATATATATATATATATTGATTGTACAAATTTTCTGTATGTTTTTAATTAGAAGCCAAGGTCTGTGTGCAGTGAGAGTTGTCATCCAGGCACTAGGAAGGCTACACAAAAAGGAAGACCTGTCTGCTGTTATGATTGTATTCCATGTGCAGATGGAGAAATCAGTAATGAGACAGGTAAACTTCTGCTCATCTCACAGATATAAAAAAACTGGTTAGTTGCTCGCTTTTTGTTTCCTTTCAAGGGCACTATACACTGAGCTATGAAATGACACATTGGGAACACGGTAGCAGAGTGCACTCATGTGAAATCTTTGGGTGTGTCTTCCTTGCTCTCGAGATCATGAATAATTATATAATTTACACAGGTAAAGTCACTACACGTTCCGGTGCACTGAAAGGATTTTGAGATTGAGATAGCCCTTAAAATGGCTGACCGGTGCGGCTTCTTTGGTCATGGGGTTGGCAAATGGAGTTAGTTGAGGGACTTGAGATGGCTGTTCTTAACCCTCTGTCTTCGTTGAGCCCCATGTTGGCTTCTATAGCCACGACCAGTTGCCCGTGCATTATTGTTTGACAAGTCAGACAATGATCACGTGTCTCACAGTTAAAAGTCTCCATCTTCCGAGGCTTCAGTCGAAAGGATGCGCAAATTAGGAGGTCGTGCTGGTGTATGCTTGCACACAATGGGTTTTTGCAAGTGTATAAGGCCAATCATCTTGGTGAATATGTTAAGAGCGAGGTGGTAGACCCTAGCTGTTGTCAGAGACAGATCTTTTTCTCAAGGCTGTCAAAGAGATGGCTATTTGCCACTCTATGGCAGCTATGATAGCCATGGAGAAGAACCTATGGCCTTATCTTTCTGGTATTAAAGATATGGATATAATGATTTTTTTAGAATCCCCCTATTTCGTCTGCGGGCATATTTCACTGATCTGTAAATACGAAAGCAAATAAGCAGCCTTCAAAAAACTCACACTTGCAACCATTCACTAGGCTCCTCGTATGGTATAGGTAGCAGAAAAACAGCTCAGGGGTCAAAGCAACAACCACAGGCCACAAAAGCAGATAAGACATATCTAAGGGCTGTCATTATTGCTTGCAAGAAAACAGCCAATAAGCCCTGATGTTCACACTGGGTTCTGGAGGACGCCCCTGTTCAGGGAAAAAGAAAACATCTGCTCTCCCAAATAGCCTTCAGGGAATCAATACGCTAATCCTGCTAACTATGACACATCAGAATGCCCCAGTTTATCAGTCTCTACCTGAAAACATTGTAGAACTAGTAAATCAGTGTTAAAATACTGTAGTAAAATAGTTTGACTGTCTCCTGCTGTCCAGTTGCTTCAGGACATCAAACTCACACACAGTGGTGGCTCGTGACTCCTCATCCGAGGGGTGCTAATTCAAAATAAGTGATCGGAGTATCATGTGTGTGGTTCCCTTTTCCAAAATATGTGTCCTGCGTGTCAAGAGATCCTGTGTGCATCACGTGTTTTATCAAAATAAGTGCCTGCTGCACACACGTCAAAACTGTTTATGATATAAGACAGTGGTTCTTGGCGTTGTTCCTGGAGGCCCACTGCCCTGCATGTTTTGTATGTCTCCCTTATTTAACACACCTGATTCAAATCATCAGCTCATTAGAAGGGATCTCCATGAACTAAACTGAGTATGTCGGATAGAGGAGACATGCAGGATGTGCAGTGGGCCTCCGGGAATAGCGTTGAGAACCACTGATTTAAGAGATGCTCATGTTCACAAAATACACACAAGACACTTCCTTAACAGTAAACTCTGATTACGCATGAGATTATGCGAGTATCTGGCCAACGTGAGTGTCTCTTTTATAATAAACCCTGTAGATGCGTCTGCAGGAGGCACTTATTTTGGCAGAACATGTGATGCACACATGATCTCTCAAAAAGCAGAACACATATTTTGAAAAAAAAACACACATGATGGGCTACATACATGTTGTGACAAACTTCGCATTGAGAACCCTCAAAAAAAGAAGTCACCAGCCGCCACTCATCACAAACCTCACACCCAAAGTCAAGAGGCATGTGAAAGATTGATTCCCTTAGTGAAGTTTTTCCACGAGTGAAAAAAACTGGCCAAACGTCACACAATGGTTGTTACATACTATAAAAAGAGGATTAGGTGTTAGAAAAAGAGGCTTTATCTCTGGTGAAGAAAAGGGCCATAAAGTATGTTGCCCCCTAGAGAGTCAGGCCAGGTTATACAGTCGATTATCCATAGTTCCCAAGAAGGTTGGAGTTTGGAGGTCCTATTTAGATCTCAGAGATCTTACCATTCTTTGGGGAGATGCAGGTTCAGTATTGGCCATTCCTATTATTGTGGCCAGTACCAGATCCAAGAACTGGTTTGCGGCAGCATCCAACATGATTCTTTTTGATCTGCTGCATATAAGACCATTACAGTGGTGGCTTAAAACCAAGTGGTTTTCCCCAAAAGGGAAACCCGTTTTAAATGATCAGGGTTATGCGCTGCTGCCTTCTTTCCCTATTAATATGGAAAAATGTCAGGATCTAGAAAAAGGGCCTGACACTATGGGTGCAATGTCATAGGGTAATAATTTCAACAGCCACACCCCTCACATGCTGGGGAGTAGTTGTGGAAGGCCGTTCAGCCATGGGACTGTGGAGAGTTCAACATTGGAACATAAATTGTCTAAAGATGTTAGCTGTACTGAAAACATTGAGGAACTTCCACATAGTTCTCAAAAGACAGTTGTGTTCTGGTAATAACAGACAATATGACAGTGGTCTTGTATATCATCACTAGCATCTCTTTTCCATAACTACATGTGCCTGTAGCACTTGCTTCATGTTTCAAAACAGTTTATGCTTCCATTGTATACCTTCCGGTTCTGCCATCACTTCATCACTCAGCACCTTTATAAGGACTTGGAATAGTTGCACAAAGATTTCAGAAAAGTGCACGCTGCTGGTGTGTTCCCAATGTGTAATTTCATAATGCAGCATCTTGTTCCCTTTGTCAGGGAATCATTGTTAGACATGAAGCCAAAATGTTCTCTTTCTACTGTTTAGATTGATATTTCTTATCAATGAAGGTCGCAAATGGAATAATTTTATTTTTGTCTCTAACTCTATAGTAATCACAATCTTTTCTTCCAGATTCAAATAACTGCCAGCAGTGTCCAGGGGAATACTGGTCTAATACTGAGAACACTGAATGTGTGTTAAAGGTTGTAGAGTTTCTGTCATTCACAGAAGTTATGGGTATAGTGTTAGTCTTTTTCGCTCTGTTTGGAGTAGGAATAACTGTACTGGTGGCCATCCTGTTTTACAGTAAGAAGGACACTCCCATAGTAAAAGCCAACAACTCAGAGCTGAGCTTCCTGTTGCTTTTTTCATTGATTCTGTGTTTTCTCTGTTCACTTACTTTCATTGGTCGCCCCACTGAGTGGTCCTGTATGTTGCGTCACACAGTGTTTGGGATCACTTTTGTCCTCTGTATCTCTTGTGTTCTGGGAAAAACAATAGTGGTGTTAATGGCATTTAAGGCCACACTTCCAGGAAGTAATGTCATGAAATGGTTTGGGCCTGCACAACAGAGATTCAGTGTTCTTGCCTTTACACTTATACAAGTTCTTATCTGTGTGCTTTGGCTAACAATATCTCCTCCTCTCCCTTATAAAAATCTGAAATATTATAAGGAGAAGATCATCCTTGAATGCAGTCTGGGTTCTATTATAGGCTTCTCTGCTGTGTTGGGTTATATTGGTCTTCTGGCTCTCTTGTGCTTCATTTTAGCTTTTCTGGCTCGGACGCTGCCTGATAACTTCAATGAAGCTAAATTCATAACATTCAGTATGCTCATATTCTGTGCTGTATGGATCACATTTATCCCATCTTATGTCAGCTCTCCTGGAAAATTTACTGTGGCTGTGGAGATATTTGCTATTTTATCATCAAGCTATGGTTTACTATTCTGCATATTTGCACCAAAATGTTATATCATCCTGTTTAAGCCTGAACAAAATACAAAACAACATTTGATGGGAAAATCATAAACAATACTGAAAAAAGTATCATGGTAACATTGTTGTGCAGTAAATCTAGAACAGTGCTTACCACCCCTCTTCCTGGAGATCTACCCTACTGCATACTTTAGATCCAATGCTGCATCAGCACACCTGCCTTTAATTTTTAAGGTAGCCATGAAAAGCTTGATTAGCAGGTTCAGGAGTGTTTGATTGGGGTTGGAGGTGAACTCTGCAGGAAAGTAGATATCCAGAAAAAGGGTTCGTGACCACTGATCTAGAACAAGAATAAAATATTGAAAATGCAACTGTGTAAGTCATATCAATAAATAGTGGCACCACCAAAAGCTTTCATAAATTCAGACAACAGTTTTTTTTATTATGTGCATGTGTGAATTAATTTTTGCATGATGTTCTCAGCTTAAATAAATGGAATAAATTTAAATAAAACCAGATCTATTTCGACCTCACTCAGACCGTCACCACGGTCTTACCTTGAATGATGCAATCCTTCAACCTATCCTCGAGACATTATATCAACAAAGTCATGTGACCTCGGGAGGCGTGGCCGCCGTCTATAAAAAAACCCCCGGTGGCCACGCCTCTTCCTCTTTGCTTTACTCGCCTCATCCGAGACAGGTAAGTGGTGTATTTTGAGACACAAAACTATTTTGGGACTCCGCTTTTGTTAATCCGTCACTTTTTTGTGCAGGTGCCTTGTGTCCCTGAGGATTGTGTGTGGTGTTCCCATTGACAGAGAGTTGTTTTTTCTCTACAGGAGTAAAAACCCTTTACTATTACTATTTTGAGTTCATTCCCGTTTGCTTGCTGTCCGCAGTAAGTGGGGTTTGTTAACTCCCCCCCAGCGTGCGTTCGCGCACCTTATAAGGGGGAGGTGTGTTTTTTGTTAATATAAAATATAAAGTAAAAATGATTTTAAAAAAAAATAATGTTTGGCCTTTTCTGTTTGTAGAACATTGGCAAATTGTGTTTTTTCACTCATTGAAGCTGCCTAGCAGTTAGACTAATTAATTAATTAATTAATTATTAAATTAATTAGGTAATTGGGCGCATACTGTGTGTATTGCTTTTGTCTTTTGTTACCCTTTTTCCAGCTATACGTAGCTGTTGGGCCCTGACTATTGTGGTTTTTTGTTCGCAAAAAAAAAAAGAAATATAGTAATGTCGTCACACTTGTGCCGTTTTTGTCGAGTGACACTGGATGTCCGTGATGGCCACCGTGAATGCCCCTCTTGCTTAGGCATGGCTCATTTATTAGAGGACATTGAGAACCCCTGTACTGCTGCACTAGAGCTGTCTGCTGAGGAGCGTGCCCTGAGAGCCCAAAGGGCGGAGAAGTCTGTTCAGGCTTCAGCGGTACAGCTTTCACTGGGTGACACAGGACGTGTTTCTAAAAAACACTCCAAGAAACTTAAACGTGAGCACTCCCCTGAACACAGAAAGGGGCAAGGCTCAGATTCACAACCGGACCCTCAGTCCCAGATCTTAGCTGCCATACGTGGTTTGTCTGATCGTTTGGGAAAGATTGAGGCTCAACATTCTGTGGCGAGGCCCACTTCAGAGGCGGGACCCTCAAGGGTTTCCTCCCCTGACAGGATGACCTCCGATCAACAGGGAGATGAGGATCACCCTGACGCCCTCTCTATTTATGCCCCAGCCTCCCCTTTTGGAAGTGGTGGGCAGGCTGAAGAGGCCGCTGAGTCTGACCATTTTTTAGATGGACTGTCTGCTTTGTCCGACCCAGGTGACAATGAGCCCTCAATCATGGATATTATCTCCAAGGTGTTGAGTGCGGCAAAGATTGTGGGTCTTGATGTTCCGACTGTGCCCCCGGCTCCGGTGGAGGGAGTGTGGGCAGGTATCTCCCAGTCCCAGCAATCGGTTTCGGTCCCTGTGGCTGGGGATTATTTGCAGATGCTAAGAAAGGCATGGAGCGCCCCTAGTGGGGCCCCTCAGTTCAATGCAGGCTGCCGGAGATTGGCTAAAATACCATATGCTCCCGACACTGGTATGGGGGATATGCCTCCGGTTGAATGGGAAATGGCAGCCTTGACGTCTCTAGGCCCGGAGCGTGTGACGGCTACTCCACGTTGTCCGGTTAAAGAGTGCGATAAGACTGACAGTCTGGTGTGTCGCACCTACAATGCCGCCACAAGGGCGGCTCGCTCTGGTAATGCGCTTGCCATTTTGTTGGCGGCCCTTAGGAAGACTGCCAATCCTAATGACAAGGAAACTATGAGTCTCATAGACTCCGCCCTTGTTACCCATTCTCAGCTAACCAGAGATATTGGGTCTACTATGGCGTCAGCTGTGATGTCACGACGGCAGGTTTGGTTAGCGCAAACGTCTCTACCGGAAAATATCCGGAAAGAGCTTGTGCAAATGCCGGTTGTCCCAGGACAGGTTTTTCATCCTGACTCTCAAGGATTGTTGGATAAGGCTGAGCAGTCTCGGCGAACTAGAGATTGCGTTCAACGCACTTTCGGCAGGGCTGCTGTTGCCAGGTATATGCCCAGGGGCTCCCGGCCTCCGCACCAACCCAATTGGGGGCATGGCAGGCAGCAGACTGTGGCGTTCTCACCCCCCGATGGTGGTTATGGACAACCACCCCAACGCAGGCAAGGTTTTCGGCCCTACCCTCCGGCCAGAGGTACTCCTCAGAGAAAGCGCCCCCCCAGAGGCTCAGGGCCTCATGGGGGTCACCCCTAGGGGTATGGGGGTAGCCGCCGAAACTCGTCCCCAGCTATGCCTGGACAGCTGGGTGAGAAAGATTTCAGACCCGTGGGTACTGGCTACGGTATCAAACGGTTACGACTACAGTTTCGGCGCCGTCCCCCTCCTTTCTCGCGGGTCCGCATGACTCTCGTCAGGGATCCGGTCCAGGCTCAGTTTTTAAAACAGGAAATTTTAACCCTTCTACAGAAGGATGCAATCATGAAAGTCGATCCCAGCGAACAG
Organism: Misgurnus anguillicaudatus; assembly: GCF_027580225.2. Taxonomy (NCBI): domain Eukaryota; kingdom Metazoa; phylum Chordata; class Actinopteri; order Cypriniformes; family Cobitidae; genus Misgurnus; species Misgurnus anguillicaudatus. The sequence goes on from NC_073351.2 coordinate 16,191,597, forward strand.
CTCGCTGGCTTTTATTCCACGTATTTCCTCGTTCCAAAAAAAGATGGTGGGTTGCGCCCCATCTTAGACCTAAGGCGGTTGAACACCTTCATGAAGGTTTTGCCTTTCAAGATGCTGACCACAAATCAGGTATTGGAATCTCTAGAGAGAGGAGAGTGGTTCACCTCCATCGATCTAAGAGATGCATACTTTCACGTGCCCATCTTCCCAGCCCACTGGCCTTTTCTTCGGTTTGCCTTCCAGGGACAAGCATACCAGTTCAAGGTAGGTCCTGCCATTTGGCCTGTCCCTCTCCCTGAGAGTGTTTACCCGGGTGGTAGGAGCTGCCTTGTCTCCACTCCTACTGTCAGGGATGAAAATCCTTCCCTACTTGGACGATTGGCTGGTTTGCGCCCCATCTCTCAGCCAAGTCTCAGAGGACACGAGGTCACTTCTCTCACACATCCAGTCCCTGGGCTTCACAGTGAATGTGAAGAAAAGCAACCTCGAGCCAAGGCAGCAGGCAGTCTTTTTGGGTCTCTGTCTGAATTCTGTCACAATGTCAGCGTCTCTCACTATGCAGAGGGTGCAATCGATTCTGACCCTCTTGGACCAATTTCAGCTGGGCAGGCGGGTGAAACTGGTTCAGTTTCAGCGGCTGCTGGGCATGATTTCGGCTGCTGTGGCTGTCGTTCCCTTAGGCCTTCTCGGGGCTCGGCCACTGCAGAGATGGCTGAATGCCCTCAAACTCCACCCGAAGGTGGACAGGCACGTAAAGATTCGTGTGTCACGCACATGCCTCCAAGCTCTGTGTCCGTGGCAGGACCAAGCACTTTTGGTCCAAGGAGTCCCTCTGGGGCTCATTCCTTCACGCCGAACGGTGGTGACAACAGATGCCTCCCTGACCGGTTGGGGAGGAGTCTGGGAAGGCAGGATGGTGCGAGGTGTGGGAACCACCTTGGACGGAAGCACACATCAATGTTTTGGAGTTGAGGGCGGTTCACCTTTCTCTGAAGGCTCTCCTCCCTTTTATTCGGGACAACAATGTCCTAGTGAGAACAGACAGTTCCTGCACTGTGTATCACATAAATCACCAGGGAGGCACCAGGTCTCTACAGTGCCTCCAGGTCGCACAGGAACTCCTGTTTTGGGCCATTCAACACCTGGCTTCGCTCAGGGCGATTTACATTCCGGGAGTTCTGAACCAGGCAGCGGACCTTCTGTCCAGGTCTGGCCCTCCACCAGGAGAGTGGAGACTCCATCCGGAGGTAGTGGCCCTCCTTGGACTCCCTTTGGTAGGGCACGGACCGACCTGTTTGCATCAACAGCGACTACCCACTGCAAGATGTGGTTCTCCATGCTGGGTCAAGGAGGTCCCCTGGGCCTGGATGCATCTCGAGAGTGGCCGGAAGGATTATTGTATGCTTTTCCTCCGTTCCCTCTGCTTCCCAAGGTTCTCCACAGGGTTGCCATCGGCCATTACAAGGTGCTACTGATAGCTCCTCGATGGCCAAGAAGGCATTGGTTCCCTGCACTCCTTCGCTTGGTGTATGGGGAGCCTTGGGCCCTGCCAGTCAGAGCGGACCTGTTTTCTCAGGCGGAGGGGCAAATATGGCACCCGAAGCCAGCCATCTTGCAGCTCTGGGCTTGGCCCCTTCTCAGCCCCTCTCTCAGGGGCTAGATAAGGGGGTTTTGCACACCATCGATAACGCCAGGGCTCCCTCCACTCGTTCTAACTATGCCCAGAAGTGGAGGGTGTTCTCAAGATGGTGTCGCAGTAGGCAGGAGGATCCAGCAACTTGCTCTGTCCAACATGTTCTTCGTTTTCTTCAGTCGCTTCTGGACTCAGGGAGGGCGTCTAGCACCATTAAGGTGTATTCTTCGGCAATACCCCTTTTCCATAAAACTGTAGAGGGTGTTACTTTAGGGAGACATCCCTTGGTGTCCCAGTTCATTAAAGGCGTGTGTAGACTACGCCCATACAGGTCCCCTAGATCTCCTACATGGGAGCTTCCCTTGGTGCTGAAGGCCTTGACTCAAGCTCCTTATGAACCCCTAGAACAGGCTACACTTAGGTTTCTGTCTCACAAAACAGCCTTTCTCTTGGCTATATGTTCTGCTAAGAGGGTTGGCGAACTGCATGCTCTATCCGTTAGTGAGGACTGTTTAAGATGGAAGGCCGAAAACACTGGTGTGTCTCTCTGGCCGAACCCCTCTTTTCTGCCTAAGGTGGTCAACCCTCAGACTCTTAACCAGGTGATTGAGATAAGCTCCTATCAGCTTGACCCGGCTCTTCCACTGGGGGATGCAAGCTTGCTTACTTTATGTCCGGTGAGGGTGCTGCGGGCTTATCTTGCCCGCACTCAGGCTCTGAGACGCTCTCACACCCAACTTTTTGTTTGTTTTGGTGACAGGAAGTTGGGGCTCCCTATGTCTAAACAGACCTTGTCCCACTGGATTGTGGACACCGTCTCTGCAGCCTATTCTGGACAAGATCTCCCAGTTCCAGCTAATCTGGTGGCCCACTCGACCAGGGGCGTGGCCGCTTCCTGGGCTGCTCTTAAAGGAGTTCCTCTTTCAGAAATATGTGCTGCAGCAACATGGTCTGCTCCTTGTACTTTCTCCAGGTTCTACAGATTGAATGTGGCATCCCCTGCACCAGTGGGTTCCGCCGTTCTCCTCTCGGCCGCAGGGCGCGTTTGTGACGGGGCAGAGCCCCCTGTTCCTCGCGACCCTGATGGTACTTGTCATCCAAGGTAAGACCGTGGTGACGGTCTGAGTGAGGTCGAAATAGATCATAAGTTATGACTATAACTATGGATCTATGAGACCGAACGATGACCGTCACCATCTCTTGTCGCTCGGAACGGGCTGAGGCGTTCCAGGCAAGAGGAAGAGGCGTGGCCACCGGGGGGTTTTTTATAGACGGCGGCCACGCCTCCCGAGGTCACATGACTTTGTTGATATAATGTCTCGAGGATAGGTTGAAGGATTGCATCATTCAAGGTAAGACCGTGGTGACGGTCATCGTTCGGTCTCATAGATCCATAGTTATAGTAATAACTTATGTTATATTACAAAAGAAAAAGAGTGACAAGAGTCTCTGACATAAGAAGTAATGATGTTATCAAAAGGAAAGAGATAAGCACAAGAAATGAGAAAGGAACAAAAAAAACAACAACAAAAAAATGTTTGAAGAAATCTTAAAAGTTTAAGGCAACCAGCTTGAGGACATTTTTAAGTTTACTCAGTTTTGGGCCAAGTTCACTTAACATTTCTAAGTAAAGTCACAGTTTTCTCAACTTATAAAAAAAAACTCAAACTACTTGCATTTGTCTGTGAGAAAAAAATAACTTTAGGACATGCTATTTTATCTCAAAATTAGAAATAAGCACTGGAGCAGATACAGTTCTAGCAAACTGAACTGCCGGCGTCTCCAGCTTTGCACCTCAGAACTTGTCCCTTGTGTGTGGAGTATCCTTTATGGTTCCTTTGTTTTGGATTAATAAATACTAAGATGCACTTTGATCCTGCCTTGCTGAGACATTTCTGTATTGTGGACAGATCAAGCGGGATGTAGCTCGTTTATGTACATTTCTCACTAGATGGGACCCTTGCAGCAAAAACTCTTTCTGAGTTCAATACAGTGCTTTATACTGTAACACACATTGTACATTTCATTAAGACTTTTCAAAGTTCCATTTCAAAGCAACTCACGCTGTCTCAATGTAGTGATGCTTTGAGAACACCTCAGCATGAACGCATCTGAAGCACATACAGTATGTGAATTAATTCAATGGAAAGGACAGATAAGCGGAATTGACGTATAAGCTAGGAAGCATAAAAGGGCATCCAGTGAGTAAAACATTAGCTTCTGTGTCATGATCCTGTCAGCCCTGTATGTATTTTATGTGTTCGTGTGACAGGGTCATGGCAGCCCTCACTGTTGTCTTGTTTTGTGTGGAGAGTCACGTGGCCTGTGTTTATGTTTTGTGTACCTCGTGCTCTCCTGTCTTTAGTCTTGACCCCACCCCCTCATTTCCTTGTTAATTATTCATTATTAATTAACGCCCTTCACCTGTGTGTCCTCATTCCCTAGTTTAGTTCTTCCCTATTTAATGCCACTCTGTCTGCTGTCTTGTGCTGGATCATTGTGTGTCATGTGTGACACCGTCAGGAGTCCTTGTCTTGTTTTTGCCCTGTCTTTTATTTAATTCTTGTCTTGTTAACCCCCTCGAGGGAGTTTTTGTTATATAATAAAAGTCTTTTTGGTTGAGAGCTGTCTGCACTTGGGTTCTGTCTTCCCCATCCCTGACAGAATGATCCAGCCATTCTAGAACCCAGCAGACGGCTCTGTTTTTGTTTTACCAAGTTTAGTTTTGTCTCCATCTAGTGTTCCTGCCTGTCAGTCCTGTTCCTGATGTCCGTTTAGCGTCTTGGTGTCCGTTCAGCGAGCTCCGCGGGAGTGTTCCTAGTCGGTGGCCTTGCGGGAGTGTTTCTGGTCGGAGAGCTTTGCAGGAGTGAGTAAAAGGGGAGTACTGTCATGATCCTGTCAGCCCTGTATGTCTTTTATGTGTTCATGTGACAGGGTCATGGCAGCCCTCACTGTTGTCTTGTTTTGTGTGGAGAGTCACATGGCCTGTGTTTATGTTTTGTGTACCTCGTGCTCTCCTGTCTTTAGTCTTGACCCCACACCCCCCATTTCCTTGTTAATTATTCATTATTAATTTACGCCCTTCACCTGTGTGTCCTCATTCCATAGTTTAGTTCTTCCCTATTTAATGCCACTCTGTCTGCTGTCTTGTGCTGGATCATTGTGTGTCATGTGTGACACCGTCAGGAGTCCTTGTCTTGTTTTTGCCCTGTCTTTTATTTAATTCTTGTCTTGTTAACCCCCTCGAGGGAGTTTTTGTTATATAATAAAAGTCTTTTTGGTTGAGAGCTGTCTGCACTTGGGTAATGTCATCCCTGACATTCTGTGCCTTTATCAAGCCTGTTGTGTTTTGGTCAAGCATTTCTCATCATGTCAGGGAAGTTTAAGCATTGTGTTTCTCCTTGCCCTTGCTTTCCTTTAAGGCAAGGATACAAATGATCTGTGTTTGATATGTTTGGGAGAGGAGCACACGTGGTCAGCATTTGAGGGAGCTGGCGAGAGGCTGCCATTGCGCACGCATCGATCTTGTCTAACGAAAGCAAGCACAGGCATTTTGGCGACATCTCCCTCTCCCTACACTGAAAACAAATGATTCATTGAATTTAATCAATTTTTTTAAGGTAAGTGGTTGCAATCAATTTATTTAAGCTACATTTAAACAAAAAAGATTGGTAAAGTAAAATAAAATATAAAACTTTTGTTTAAATGTAGCTTAAATAAATTGATTGCAACCACTTACCTTAAAAAAATTGATTAAATTCAATGAATCATTTTTTTCAGTGTAGTCAGGTCCCTGGGGCTGATGGGAGGTTGCACCCCAACCTTTAACTTTATACAGGGCACAGCAAAAAGAGAACATTGCCTACCAATAGCAGAATCAAGCTGGGCCTATCATTTTTAATCAAAAACTTTTAAGTTTAAGTTTAGTAAGGGATTTAGTGTATTGAGTTGTTATTAAACTTTGGTAAAAGTTTGGCCATTGTACAAATTATCAGAGATAGATAGAGTTTGGTTGGCCAGCTCATTATCTAAGAGAAAAAAAGTAACAGTGTTATAGAGTTTTACTTTTGCGCAATATAAACCACAAAAGAAGAACTGACCATCATTGTACCGACTCTTATTTGTGTTTTTGTAATAATTATAGTAACTTATCAATAATTCATGTTTGTTTACAGTGGCAGTTCTAGCCTGTGTGTAGTACCCTGGTGAACCCCTCATGAGCACCCCCCAAACCAGAGCCAATCAGCCCTATACGCTTACTAAGCAGGCTGCATAGGGCCCCGCAAATTACGTAAGGCCCCGCCTCCCCCTGCCTCATTCATTTTACAGCGTGTGTTACTGTTAACTGAGATGACAATATGAAGCGGAGCTATCCATCTGGCCATGAAAAAAGAAAAAAGGAAAAAAAGAGAGTTAAAAGCGAGAACAGCAATCAGGTAAACTTGTGATCTCTTCAAGTTTGATGTCATGTCAGCAAGAGCAAACAGTAAAGTTAAGTTGATGTGATTCTGTCTCTCTCTATCTGACTTGCTAAATTAGCTGTATAGTATTGCCAGTGCATCTCTTAGCCTGTCTGTTACACAAAATTTATTGCGTAAATATTCGCGTGAATAAACGCCGAAGGGCAACTGTGTTTATAAACGACAGCTCGATAACCGCGCCGTGCGTGAATTTGCGTTCAAATGCGCGTGCAATCGTGCACGAAATGAAACGCGTGCTTTCCAGCAGTAACATCTGTGTGCGGACCATAACAAAAATAGCGTGATAACACTCCTAAATGACAACGTTAATGCAATATGGAAACCAATGGATTTACATTGGAATGGGTATAATGCCAATGATAAGGTCAAAATGAATGCACATCCCTCAGTAAATAATAACCATCAGGGATCAAATATTGCTCGTATGCATACTATGAACAGTTATACGGTATGGCAAGCCATTTTAGCTTTTATACATTCACATGATATGGATTTTTGATATCAAGAATTCAGTTTTCACTACTTAAAATATAAATATTAAGAGTATGATTTACAGTACACTCTTAAAATGAATGTGTTAAATTAACACATCTTGTGTCTAGTTAAGGACAACACATCTAGTGTGTTGTCTTTAATTTAACACTCTGGGGTCGACTGCGGCGCGGGCGCCGCAAACTCTTTATTTTTTAATCACTCCGCAAAGAGACTTAACTTACTCTGCTGATTTTGGACATACAGATATGATTTATACATCATTTAAAACGTTAAAGTGTCTATTTTTTTCTGTCCACTCCCAATAAAAACAGAATGTTGTGCTTTTCGCAAAATTAAGAAAATAAACATGATGCTCGTTTTGTTCTCCCTCCCTCATTGAAGTCTTTTCTGAAACGCGTCAGAAAAATTAACTGTAACTTAACGAATACTTGTCATAGAAACAAAAGATAAATGTCTACATAATGCTTGGAATGTCAGCTTTTAAATGATGTAAGTGAGATCGAAAACAGATATTGTCATTCGGTGTAAACTGTATGAGAAGGAGGAGAAGTACCGTATCTCTCCTGTTACCTGTTTATCTGTAATGAGATGAGATCGCCACACCCCCGCGCCATTGAAGTGAACGAGCAGAAACATCCATATGCATAACTCGTGCCTCCTGCAGACAATGGATACGCAATTCACAATCCAGTCTCTCCATTCCTTGTTGTTTCATCCGAGTGCACAAAACATGACATCTAAATCCTTATTTACTTGCGTATGTGTGTCAGTATCTCCAGACGCGAGTGTTTTCTTTGTTCTTCTGCCAAACATTTCGTGCGATGGGAACGCACATACACAAACACGCGAGTCAGGAAATTCGACGTGCTTTTTGGCATTCTTATAAAATACGCGATTGCAAACAGTACAATCCTTATTTAGTTGCGTCTAAGCGCATCTCCGCACAGCAAGTTTATTAAACACAGGATCACTCGCGTGTGCACACATTCACTGCTTTCATGATCAACACACGAGGTAATGGCGGCGGCTGTAAACAAACATTGATAAGTTTGTCACGCTTGTCCCTTGTTGTGTTTCTACTATAATGATTAAAAAAACACAAATAAGAGTCCAAACAACGATAGGCTTTTTTTTTTCTTTTGAGCTTTTTACTGCACAAAATTAAACCTAACCCCGTGTGTTCATTTTACAATGGCCAAACAGTACCATGATTAGGCTATATGGTTTTTAAAGGTAACTTATACTTGTGAAATTAATAGAAAATATTTCAATAGAATATATATATAGAATGTGTGTGTGTGTGTGTGTGTTAACATTATATTGAAAAGTAAACCTTATCATGGTTTTACTACAGAGAAAGTTACAGTCCTGTTGAACATCCCCACAAGGCTCATTATGTGGCTCATTATGCAACTCTTTTGTTCCTCTGCTGTCAATCACTGATTATTCAGAAGCTTTCCCGCCTCCACGCATACAGCCTTTCCCAAGCAAAACTGTCTTAGAAATTGTAAATCAATATATTGTTTTATGTGAATGAGTAGGCCAAATTATTTTCACATCATTTTGAACCACGCATAAACATTTTTCTCTCAAAAATACAAACATGTACATACATGTTGATTATATAATATTGTAGCCCAGTTTGTGCTGAACACAGTGTTATGAGACTTTTGCCATTAATATGTTTTTAAGCAACTGAAAAAAGCACAAATGTCAGTGCATGTCAAAACTTCCCCAGGGCCCTACCCAGAGGGTTAACACATCTTTGTGTTATTTTTGGAACAACACACTTTGTGTTGTTTTAACACATCTTGTGTTGTCCCTTTTATTAATATGAACTTCAAATCTACACAAAATGACACATAATGTGTTAAAAACAACACATAATGGGTTAAATAGTTTAACACACAACAACGTGTTAAAATTAACACATCCCGGGTGTGTTAATTTTAACACATTGCTTTGTGTTAAACTATTTATGTTGTGTTGTCCTTAACTGTTGTCCTTAACTAGACACAAGATGATTTAACACAGTAACCATATTTTGTATGTAGTACAGAGGTGGGCACAAATACATCAAAAACTATTTTGTTACAAACTACAAATACTGGATCATAAAATGTAACAAAATAAAATACAAAATACTGATGTGAAAACTGTATTTTAATAAATACAAGTAATTAGTATTTTTAAAATACAAAAATACTCCCACAATAATAAAGTCTTTTTTATAACGTTACTGCAGAAAATGTTGGGGATAGTCTAATTCAAGGGGAAAAAATAACAGACCGAGAATTTTCATCACAAATTCAAAATTCCATTTGAATCATAATATATATGATTAATCATATCTATCATAATATGTTTGGGTTTGTTTTACATACAAGACTCTACTGACCTTAGTAATGCCTTTTCCATAGTAGAATCACGCTGCTGAATTGAAATACTGCCCAGGTCTGTGTAGTGAGAGCAGTGGGGTGTCAAGTGTGAATGTGTGGCAAAGCTCATGGGTCATAGCTCATGGCCCGTTTCAGGTACCATGGCTCACGGGTCAGGTAGGAGGGCCCCTTAGCAGAATTTTGCTTAGGGCCCCAGGGAGGTCAGGATCGGCTCTGCCCCAAACCCACCGGCAGTTTTTTTTAAAAAACATTTGTAACACAAAGAAATTATTCTTCCAAACAAAACAAGCATTTTAAACAAAAAAACAAAAAAAACACACAAAATCAATAGTTTTCACTGATTTAAACACTAAAGACTAAACCTTACTAACCCTTAGATTATTTAATAGAAAGTTATCAATTACATCATTATAGAAAATCTGCCTAGGAATGACAGAATTAATTCTTATGATGGCAGGATCACTGGGGTGTTCTTGTTAATCACCTGTAAATATGTATTGAAATACAGTCAAACACAATTCCGATGAATAAAATTATGATTTTTAGTTAAAGTATTATTTTATCCAAATGTATTCCGTATGTTATTATGGATAGTGTATCAAACTTTGGAAGTTAGCCAAATTAATATCATACTGTAAATGATATATTTGATATATCTCTTAATAAGCATATTGCACTTAGAATGATTGACATAACTTTAAATAAGAAATTAAAACATACATTGTATCTTTTGCACGTTTCACTCTTTTAATCTGTGCAATCTGTTTCTCGTCTGTAATGTTTTTATAGATTAGACATCTGGAAGAGTTGCTCCCACGGACCCTTTTCATTCACATTCTGCCCCTTCTTCGCACACTTTCGCAAGTTTCATTTTTTATTAATAACATCTGAATTAGGTAAACTCCGGTATAGTGGAATCTTAAACATAATGTTGAGGGTGCAGAAGACTTGCATAAAACCTATCCCTACACAAACACCTGAGTAAGGGCACTCGCTTTATTTTGCCAGGACAGAAATCACAGAGTAAACGCACTTTATTCTGTCGGGTGTTTCAGTGTTAAGGTGTTTTATCAATTTGGCACTAGATGCTGCTTTTTTGTTATACTGCCTTGTGAAATGCTTGTATTGGAGACATTGCAAGTGTCTGTTGCGATGCTTTGAGATTTACGCAAAGCAGACAGTTTAACCGCATATTCAGCCACAACATACGCTCTCTGTTTACAACATTGTGTGACAGCTGATGTAATAAGAAACAAGCCGATAAACACAGCCGATCCCGAATCTGTTAAAAAATGCCTTAACTGGCCCTGATATCGATCTTTGCAGTCAGCTCGGGAATCAGGATATCCATACTAACAGGTGTCAACTTCCTGTGTATATAACAAAATACAATGTGCAACAAAAAGTCTGTGCAACAAATTAATATCTAAAAAAATAAAAATGTCTTGATACAAGTACACAGACACTCCACCCCTTCTTTACTTGGTTCATGATATGCCCCATGAGAAAACTGTCTGCGTATCGTTCATGTATACTAACTGTCTATAAAAATAGAGACATTACTGGTTCAATCACATTTGAGCTGCAGGTGAGCTCAGTCTCAGGGATGTTCTTTTTTCTATTCACACTCCTGCTTTTTCATCACCTTCTACCTGCAAAGGCAGAAAACACTATTTGCCGAATGATGGGAGACCCTACATATGCAGTGTTTTCTAAGGATGGAGAATTTAATATTGGAGCAATTTTTCCAATCCACAGCAAAGAAACATTACCTTCATTTAAATTCATACAGAAACCTCAGCTTCTATCATGCTCTAGGTTTGCTACATTAAGAACTATGCTATAAACTGAAACACTTTACAGTAATGTTGTATTTGTTAACGTCAGTAACAACAATAACAATAGTTCTACAGCATTTATTCATCTTAAGTCATGTTAATTTCAGCATTTACTAAAACATTTTAAAAGTAACGCACAATGAACTAACATGAACAACTTTATTGGCATTAACTAACATTAACACAGGTTAATAAATGCTGAAATCTATATTGCTCTTAGTTCATGTTAGTTGATGCATGTACTAATGTTAACAAATACAACCTTATTGTAAAGTGTTACCCTAAAAACACTAATGTAATAAATGCTCATGTTTTTAGTCTTCTGTTTGAATGTTTTTACAGTGTGAATCTAAGAGATTTTCGGCTGGCTCAAATCATGATATTTGCAATTGAGGAGATTAACAAAAATCTATTTTTACTTCCAAATGTTTCTATTGGCTACAAAATCTATGATAGCTGTGGTTCAAGACTGTCTTCTATGAGTGCAATTATGGCAGTGATGAATGTCCAGGAATTTGCAGAGAGGGAAAAATGCATTGAACAGTCTCCTATACATGCTATTATAGGAGAAACAGAGTCTGCAACAACAGTGATTTTGTCCAGAACCACAGGACCTTTCAAAATTCCAGTGGTAAGAGGCAATGAGTGTTAATGTTTAACAAAATTGTTAAAGACTGATAGCTGGCTATTTTACTGTTTTTTTTTCTTTCAGATAAGTCACTCAGCATCGTGTGAGTGCCTCAGTAATAGGAAAGATTACCCCTCTTTCTTCAGGACGGTTGCTAGTGATTATCACCAGGGCAGAGCACTTGCACTCTTGGTCAAGCACTTAGGCTGGACTTGGGTTGGAGCTGTGAACAGTGACAATGACTATGGCAACTATGGAATGGCCACATTTTTGAATGCAGCACAGGAGGAGGGGATTTGTGTAGAGTACTCTGTGAAATTTTACAGAACAGAGTCAGAAAAACTCCAAAAAGTGGTAAACACAATGAAAGATGGCACAGCAAAAGTAATTGTTGCATTTGTTTCATTTCTTGATATGGGATTACTAATTGAGCAACTTAGTATCCAAAACATTACAGGCCTTCAAATAGTTGGAGTAGTTGGGTGGATAACTTCAAAGAATTACATCACTCCAAACACTTTTCATGTGATGAGAGGGTCTCTGGGTTTTGCAGTGCGAAAAATCAATGTTCAAGGATTTGGAGATTATGCTACAAAATCATTCTGGGAAACTGCTTTTCCATGCTCACCTAGAGATCAATCTGAATTAAATTGCAGCAAATTTCAGGATCTACTTGAGCTGAAAAATTACAATGAAGATGTGTCTGAACATAGATATTCAAGTAATGTCTACAAAGCAGTATATGCTGTGGCTCATGCACTACACAGTCTGCTGAAGTGCACAGGACAAGAAGGTTGTGATAAAGCCCTGACAATACAACCACAACAGGTAAGTGAGAAAAATTAGAAAATTGGATAAAGGCATCTCCAATTTAGCTAGACTTAATGTTCATATGTTCAATTGCTTCCATTCAATCTTATATTAGGTGGTTGAGGCTCTGAAAAGGGTTAATTTCAGTGTAAAATTTGGAGATCAGGTATGGTTTGACAGCACTGGTGGTGCAGTGGCCCAGTATGAAGTTGTGAACTGGCAGCAGGACTCAGATGGATCATTTCAGTTTAAAGCAGTGGGTTACTTTGATGCCTCACTGCCCCCTGACCAGCGCCTTGTACTTAACACTGAAAACATAATCTGGGCTGGAGGCCAGTTGCAGGTAAATAACCTCTTTATCTGACAGGGTTAGTTTAAACTGAGAAAACATAGTATAAAGATTTTCTCAGTTTCTCTGCCAACTGCTGTAGTCGATCGGATTCTGTATGTGACATTTATCTTCACACGCGGAGAAATGCGCACATGAAGAAAACCCTGAGAAAGCCAGTTAAGGTGTTTACATGCCAGGCGAAATCGGGGTAATGAGCAAAAAACTACCTGTGCCGATCGTTTTTTGCTTACGCCGTTTATGGTCTTTTCCCAAAAAAAAAGAATATTGTTTCACGTGTTTACATGACCCCACATGTTATCAGTTTATTAAGCATAATCAGCTTAAGAATACTACATTTTCTTTTAGCTTTGCATTGCGTGTTTACATTACTATTAAGCTTCAAGTATGCAATAATCAGTTTTTAAAATGACTGAAATTTTGATCTTAATTTCTTGAGGTCTGTATAAAAAATGATTGTTCATGTATTTTGTATGTTTTCGTGTAGAAGCCAAAGTCTGTGTGCAGTGAGAGTTGTCCTCCAGGCACTAGGAAGGCTGTACAGAAAGGAAGACCTGTCTGCTGTTATGACTGTATTACATGTGCAGATGGAGAAATCAGTAATGAGACAGGTAAACTTCAGACCATGTCAAAGATACAATGAAAACTAGTTAGTTGTTCACTTTAGGGCATTTCACACTGCGTTTAACCCTAGGTCATTCTAAACCAGCTTTTAACCCTAGCTTCATCGTTTCACATAAATTTAGAAACAGGGTTATCCGTAAAATTAACCTACAGTTATGACCCCTGCTTTTCCGGGGTTAACCCCACATTGCGGTGTCAAACACATGCAGTGTGAAATGAAGCAGGGTTAGAATGTTATAATCCCAATCAAACAACGCTGAAGCAGCTAATTGTGTTTAGGGTTGCTTGGTTAACCCCTGGTTAAGTATGAACAGTGTGGAACATGAAACAGATAACCCAAAATTCCATTTACCAGGGATTAACTATTTCAATTGTGAAAAGCCCTACCGTGTTCTCCTCCTACTGTTGTTTAGGTTAAAATTTCTTATCAGTGAAATTATAAATTGAAGTTTGAATATTTGTTGTCAGTAATAGTGATCACAATCTTTTCTTCCAGATTCAAATAACTGCCAGCAGTGTCCAGAGGAATACTGGTCTAATACTGACAACACTGAATGTGTGTTAAAGGCTGTAGAGTTTCTGTCATTCACAGAAGTTATGGGTATAGTGTTAGTCTTTTTCTCTCTGTTTGGAGTAGGAATAACTGTACTGGTGGCCATTCTGTTTTACAGTAAGAAGGACACTCCCATAGTAAAAGCCAACAACTCAGAGCTGAGCTTCCTGTTGCTCTTCTCGCTGATTCTGTGTTTCCTCTGTTCACTTACTTTCATTGGTCGCCCCACTGAGTGGTCCTGTATGTTGCGTCACACAGCATTTGGGATCACTTTTGTCCTCTGTATCTCCTGTGTTCTGGGGAAAACAATAGTGGTTTTAATGGCATTCAAAGCTACACTTCCAGGAAGTAATGTCATGAAATGGTTTGGGCCTGCACAACAGAGACTCAGTGTTTTTGCCTTTACACTTATACAAGTTCTTATCTGTGTTCTTTGGCTAACAATATCTCCTCCTTTTCCCTATAAAAATATGAAATATTTTAAAGAGAAGATCATTCTTGAATGCAGTCTGGGTTCTACTATAGGTTTCTCTGGTGTGTTGGGTTATATTGGTCTTCTGGCTCTCATGTGCTTCATTTTAGCTTTTCTGGCTCGGACACTGCCTGATAAATTCAATGAAGCTAAATTCATCACATTCAGTATGCTCATATTCTGTGCTGTATGGATCACATTTATCCCAGCTTATGTCAGTTCACCTGGAAAATTTACAGTGGCCGTAGAGATATTTGCTATTTTAGCATCAAGTTTTGGTTTACTGTTCTGCATATTTGCACCTAAATGTTATATCATCCTGTTTAAGCCTGAACAAAATACAAAACAACATTTGATGGGAAAAATATAAATACTACTGAGAACACGGTAACATTATTGTACAGTATATCTAGAACCAGAATAAAATATTGAAAATGCAACTGTGTAAGTTATATCAAGAAACAGTGGCAAAAGCTTTTCAGAAATTCAGACAAAAAATGTAACCACATGCCTGATTTTTGCACAATGCTCCTAGCTTAAATAAACAGATTAACCTTAAAGCCCCACTGTGTAGGATCTACTCCCATCTAGCGGTAAAAATCTATATGACAACGAACTGATTATTACGCTCTAGCCCCCACCATTCGGACCGCGTTTTAACTAGTACGGTGGCCCTGTCATGTCAAGGTTAACATGGCTTCCAGTAGCTAAAGCTAAAGCAATGAAAAAAATGAACAATTTGCAATCGTGTGATCCGTCAAAGCACACAGATTTATGTTAAACATGTAAAAAGTCTGATTGTCTTGATATGTCTGCTTAAAATCACATACAAAAAACAACCATAAACATAGCTTAGACACTCCTTTTTCATCCACGCGAGGAAAAATATCACAGGGGCTGTTACACTTGGTATTTAGATGTGTTTTCGTCGATCAGATCACAAGTGGACGAGAGAGACACGTACATTACGTTTACACTTGGTGTTTAAATCCGTCTCTTTATTTCGACCGCTTCTCTCCAGATTACTGAGGAGATGGTCTGTGGACGAGACCCTCTCCTGTCATTTAATTATGAGCTGGAGTAATCACATGGACGCGAAACTAATATGTCAGAGTCCAATGCTTATGTTTTAAGTAAACGTTACATGTCCGTGTATATGTAAGAGCTTTCTCTGATATTGGTGAAATAAGATTGCACAACTTTCACACGCTTGTAAAATGAAACGAACAACGCGCAGATCAGCAGCGTTTTATCAATGAAAGGCTAAAAATAGCGCGTCACCGTGTGTTTGTGCTAGAGGTCAGAAAAAATGAAAAACATTTATCTCAGTACCTCAGATTACATAAATGGGTGGAGAGACGGCGTGTGGCTGTTCGAGCACAAAACCACATGCGTGTTTACACTAACTTCATAACCATGCTATAGTTAGCCAAGGAACTATAAAACTTCAAGTTTACAACATAGACTGTATAGATGTAAACGAATATGCTGAATTACCTGTGGTGAAGATATAAAGTAACTTAGCAACTTCAGTGTCCATTGAGGCTCATCTTGGAAAACTAACTCCAATATTGACTTTGGTCTTGATGTTTTTCCTGTCGCGTTGTTGTTTAAAATCCCCGTTTCGCTTCCTTGGCGACTTGTTTTAATGTCCTCGAGAATATGTCTTCAACAGGCTTTCAAATCAAAGCATTAGATAACACGGCGTGCGGCCGAAGGATTCAGTCTACGCAGGTCGCAGGCTGCATACGTCATCAAGCCTGGTTTATTTAAATTAACTGAGCATTACATTCGCAAGTCATAAGCATATAACATCAATTTACAATTAACTAAGAATAATTGTCAGCTTTATAATTGTTAATATTCTGAAATAAGTCTGTTTTGATGACGTATACCGCCTACACATGCAACCTCCGTGCAACCAGCGTGAGTGTTGTCTGAAAGCGCGAAGGCGGAGCTTGAATTTCAGGAATGTCCCTCGTCGGCGAATGTATTTCAAAGATGGAGGCACAACATGGATTCAGCCACAGAGCGATACGGCGGTATGTATTTTAAATAGCAGATTCTACACTTACGAGAATACTTTGATTTGTGGGGTGGAAGTAATTACACATGAATGAGCACATACTTTTGAAAGAAAACATGGGTTTTTGCTAAGAATTAACTAATAAAAGAAGTACACAGTGGAGCTTTAAATAAACCAAAGTATATTATTAAAGAAAATGAATGACAATATATAAATTGCCTAGAGCTGCTAATGTTTTTTTTTGCCCTAAGGCACTTTCTGCCCCACCTTAGGTCTTATCATGCGCTAGTTCACACAGACAACATGGCGGTGGTGGCATAGATAAATCTCCAGGAAAGCCTAGTTCACACAGACAACATGGCGGTGGTGGCATAGATAAATCTCCAGGAAAGCCTACAGTTACAATGCCTTTCCAAGCTAGTCAGGTGTGCCCCAGTGTGGTCCCAGGCCAGACTGCTCTCACTAAGCACAATTTACATACCGGGGAACTTGAATCTGGAGGCAGATGCCCTATCAAGACAGGCTCTGTCTGCAATAATAGAGACTCCATTTTTGTGGTGGAGCAGATTTGGCCGGGGAGAAGTCAAATGATGCATTGTCTTCTTTGGGTCTCTTTCTCACCTAGACCCATTGGGCTTAAATGCTATGACTACAGAGAGACCCACTTATTATTAACTTCATTTGTGGCACACGGAGGCTTATGCCTGCTACTCACGTGTTTCTAGAAGAGCTTTTGGTGTTCCTTTTGAGCGTCATAAGTTCGTTACAGAGAACTTCCTTACTCTTATAACTTATTTTTTCTTGCAATTACCTTTTCTTATTATAGTGGGAGATTTCATTAGCCTGGCTCCGCCCTCCTATGTGCTTCCGCTTAATTTTCATTTCGCTTCAGTACTACGTCTGGAACTGCTGTGTAGAGTTTTGTTTTCTCCTGCAAAAATCTGCAGGTCCAATCAGCGAACAGAGGGGGGTGGCTAAGAACGATGACGTTGAGGTCGTGCGGCAGTTTAAGTTGTAGTTCAGTAATGGCAGCGGAGAAAGACGTGAGAAAAGCTATTCAGTCCGTTGTTGCAAAACTGCAGAATATATAGAAGTTAAAGCCGGAGCAAGAACCAGGTTTGCTAAGTTTTGTTGGTCTGATTATTCGGACTTGTTGTTTCCGGCTGGTTTCGGCGCATGACATACGTCACGACCACACGTTAGTGATCGCCTATGGCAGATCCTGCATGACTCTGGGCTGATCCAATAGTTTTAAACTTCAACAGAGGACCCTCCTTAACGGAAGTAACGCTTTGCAATGGAGCGTGGCCAGACTCTCTGTACAAATGAATGAATGTACGAGAGTCTGGTGGGACCAGGCTAAGATTTCATGCCATTTCTGTGCTCCCTATGTACCTAGAGTTTGCACCAGGGATGGCTAAGGCAGTTAAGGCAGTCTTGTACCCATTGTCTGGTTATGTACCTAAGGTACCTGCTAATGTGGGACACCCTACATTCTTTAAGCAGCAGAATTTCTAAGTCTTTTATCCTTTTTTGACCTAAATAATTCCAGCACCCTTCCCAATGAGATGCCTGACCATTATACCAATAGGGACTTTAATGATACTGCATTCAAGTAGATAAGACTTTAATATGGAGCTGGTCCCCCTTTGCAGCTATTATAGTTTCCACTCTTCCTGAAAAGCTTTCCACAAGATTTTGTGGACTGTTTCTGTGGGAATATTTGCACGTTTATTATGTAGCACATTATGTGGCACATTTTGAGGTCATGCACAGATGTTGGACAGGAAGGCCAGGCTTGCAATCTCCATTCCAGTTCATCATAAAAAAGTTAACCTGGGTAGTGGTCATGCTCTGAGCAGGCCAGCCAAGTTCTTCCAAACACCAAACTGAACCATGTCTTTATGGTCTTTGCTTTGTGCACGGGGCATAATCATCCTGAAATAGAAAAGGGTCTTCCCCAAACTGTTCCCACAAAGTGGGAAACATTGTCCAAAATGGCTGGGTATGCTGAAGAAAAAATGCACACCCACCACAGGCATCAGCCCGCACATCCAAATGCGTGTCTCGGTTGTAGAAACACACTAAAACATTGTTAAAAACAGAAGCTGGACAATCAGTCAATGGGCATCTGAAAACAGTAATCTGAAAACAGCTTTTTATATAACTAATCACTGCAGATGTTCATCTCATGAGATGTTTTGAATTTAGTTTATGTATAGACCCCTTCAAGGTTTGTAAACATTGAATGACTATCTGGTGCGCACGCAGAATGGGGTCAAACTGTTCATACCATTTAGGCTTTCTAGTTTAATCTAACAGGGCTGAAAAATTATGACTTACCTGAAATGAAGTGAGCATTACAAACGCAAGCGTCTTTGATCTTTGCATTGTCCCAGTCTGCACGTTTAATTGCTTGCAGCCACAGATGTTGTATTTTTTGTTTTTGAGATTCTGCAGGAATCCCGAAAAACTTAACGGCAGACCTGGTGCGATTTTCAAAGCCCACAACGCAAGTAGGCATTTTTGATGATACCGAATAATATGCAACTCAATCTGCTGTAATGACTTTTGGGAACCATGCGCAGTGGGAACCGTCAGTGATCAGTGATATCAGTGATATTTACCCACCAGGTAGGCTTATGTGGACTTCTGTGGACAATATACTGTATGCTAACAGCTGTTTAACTTTCTTACAGGTCTGCATCCCTCAACTGTTACAGTACTACACTGCACACAGCACAAATATGAAGTTGAAAGACACATTTATACTTTTTGGGCATTAAAGTTACTGTATATGGTACATCAACCACACAAAGTTTATATGACAGCTTATAACAAAGTTATATTGTGTATCACTCAAAGTTTCAGTTTCTTAGCATTGCTTGGATAAAGACCCTGGAAATGCCAGCCATGTGATGTTCACTTGTATCTTCAGGAATTGTTTTACTGACACAAAATGGTCTGCTAAGATACATGTGAACAAAATGTACATTCGATACTTATTATTTATATTTTGATTTTATTGTATTGTATTGTTGCTATTAAACTACAAGCAAAACATTTTCTCTTTAAATCTCCTCAAATTAATTCTAGCACAACAGTCCCATTGAAGCATTAGGGGGTTGGGTCTTTTTCTCCTTAGGTGTGAATTACATCAATATTCATGACCATTGACCCTCCATTAAAGCATAACTAAACCTCTGGTCAGAGCCTGACTCCACCCACTGGCAATATTTGAAAAAGCAAGAAAAGTGGCAGATCCAAACGGAGATAGAGGGGACGAGCTAAGCTTGAAACAAAGTGTGGGGTGAGATTGTAACAACGGCGTGGTGAGCTTGAACCTGCTATTTTTTACCCCCTGGGAGTTAATATGAAAAAAAAGAGTTCTAGAGTAAAGCTGTAATATTTTGAGAAAAAAGTAAACAATTATAATATGAAAATCATAGCATTATGAATAAGGTTTTGCAGAATCAGGCATCACGAAGATGGCGGTGTGAATGCATTGTGAGGCTTAGCGTCTTACCAGATTGCGGAAAATAGTGTTAATTTACCTGGTTATTTCCTTTGTGTTCACTCTATTCAGTTATGCAAACTACAGCTACAGTAAACAGTCACTTTTGGACATCAACAAAAGGTTTGCCATTTACATGTAATCATCCTTTCGACCTCAGTGAACTCCCGCTGGAGATACTGAGATCACAACGGACAAGCGGATCACTCACTGAGCAGAAGTGTTTAGCGTCGAGACCGTTAACAAAGACAAGGAAAGCGTGGAGGGCTCCATGCTGAGTTGAGGCTAAACCCACACGACCAGCTCTGCCCAGAAGATATTTGCCAATGTACGGTCTCTGATGAACAAGATGAATGAATTAAAGATCTGGAACTTCAGACAGAAATGGCTTATGGACTGCAATGTTTCATCACTGAAGCATGGCTCAGTAACAGAGTAGCAGCAACCTCTGGTAAAACAAGGGTGGTGGAGTATGCATTAATGTAAACAAATCATGGTGTATAGCAGGGGTAGTCAACTGACGGTCATATTTGGCCATTTCTTAATCGGAAGGCTACAGCCTCCAGAGGTCGCATATGCATATACGTCAAGTTTAAGTTAATTGAGCATTACATTCCCAAATCATAATTTACAATTAACTAAGAATAATAGTCGATTGTAAAAATTCTAAAATAAGACTTGATAAAGTATGCAGCCTGGAAATGCGACCTCCGGAGGCTGCAGCCTTCCGATTGAGAAACGACCATAGTCTGATTTAAATTCAGCGTGGTTACTTTTAATAAATGTCGACCAAAAACATGAAAAGGGAGGCAGAAAGGGGCTGCGTGGGGTGCCAACCATCTGCGGGTGCGTTACTCAATGCTGCGCTGCTAAGCGCTATGGGGAAACGTCTTTATTGTTGACCCGCTGAATATAGTGTATAAACACGTCAATGAAATTGACCCAGAGGTATATAGCCTGGGTTGATGATGACATCAAAGCGCACCCGATGCGAGCCTATAAAATAGATGAGCACCAGCTGTGTCATCAGGTATTTTTTGTTTCAGACTGCTACTGAATGTGTGTGTGTGTCACAAGCAGTGAATACAAAGAAAAAGAAAAATCTCTCTTACCTTTTGAACTCCACTCGAGATCTTTTGTTAGGAGTTAGATTTCAACTAGACAGAGTGCAGATTTTTTCTCTCTTTCCAGTTATTGAAGTTGAAGTTGTGTTTCTTCGGTTCATGTGGGGACGATGATGATGATTTCTCTCTCGGCTCTGCGAACTTTGATAAGCCAGCCTCCGAGCATTCCTCGCATGACCAAAAGTCGGTCGAGGAACTTCTCAAGGTGGTAACCCGCGCAGTGGCTAGGTTGCAGATCGACTGGCCACGCGAGCTGGAAATATAAAACATGATAACAAACAGACAAACACGTTCTTTTTTGTTTACTGTTTGCATGTTTAAAGGCAGATGCTGACAAGTTTGTGTTGTGAACATGAAAATAAATACAGAGTTAACCATCAGAAAAACATCTGTGTGTGTGTTTGAGATTTTTTTCTCAAATGACACATTATGTGATGTTAATGTACCCATTGCAGGACTGAGATAGGCTGCTTTACTTGTATATAAGCATAACAATGAGACTTGTGTGTGAAAACCCTCCAAGTAGTCTGAAATTCAGTGCTTTTGCGCTACTCCTCTATCAGATCGGAAGTAACAAGTAACTAACTACTTGAGTAGTTCTTTCATCTAATACTTTTTAAATCTTACTCAAGTAAATAATTAGATTTGATACTTTTACTTGAGTACATTTTTGTATAAGTACGTGTACTTTTACTTGAGTACAGATTTTGGGTACTCTACCCACCTCTGATGGTACATATATTCTATATATGTTTAATAAATTGCAAAATATACAAACTATTGCTGCTTTCAATATATCGCAGATGAATATAATATATGTGTTTATATGTCTAAAAATATTTGCAATATTATATTTATAAATTTCCGCAATATTGTATTCCGATTTATATGCAAAAATGTATTAACAATATATGTACCAATATATATTATCCTGGTGTCCATCTTGGTTCTTTGCTGATTTAAACAACTTATATAACCATGCTTTTGCGCTTCACCTGGTGTCGTAGCTCACAAATTCTACTGTTGATGGATTTTCTGACATCAGCTTATTTAGCCGTAGGAAACTTTTTTAAAACAGCATCTGTGGAACAGAACAACAAGGATTACTCTCTCACTCCTGCTGCCCCTCTGGTTCACAAATATCTCTCCTAGCAGAGATGCAATCAAAACTGGAAAGCACCAGCTCTGAAAACTATGTACCAAGCTTGAAGTTCTTGGGTAAAGAGCCTGCTGACATCAGCCTCCTTGTTCTTCTTGAGTTCTACTGGCAGTTGGCAAACAACTTTTAGGTGCATTACTGCCACCTACTGATTAGGAGTGTGGGTCAAGATCATAGGTCAGGACCTATCTATTAGCCTCCTTGTTGCTAGTGTCTCCTACGCATCCTGTCCTTTCCTTGCGCCTGAATCTCAGCTTCCTACTCGAGCATTGCGAGCTACGTGCTCTGTCGCCTTTCGCACGCATTCAGGTTAAAGCAGTCAGTGCTAAGTACAGTACTGACAAAAGTAGAAAATGGACCGAGTCTGATTGAAAACGAAAGGTCTCTGCAACTCAATAAAACTGTTAACTGCTCAATAAAAATGTATAGTCTATGCATATATTGCAATATATTTCAAAACATATAAAGACAAACTATTACATGTAAAAAATATAGTGCCTTTTTTGTCTTGATTGCGATATATTTTGTATCATATACACATGTATGGTTTATGGATATATTGCAATATATTGGAAAATATAAATATTAAATCCCATATATGGGAATATGTTGCCTAATATATTACATGATATTTTTCAATATACTGCAATATATTTTGTTTCGTAAGGGTTAACTGCACACAATGTAGAGAATTACACATCATATGAATACCTCAGTCTGTTAAGTTAGATAACTTCTCCTCCATCATCACCCTAAACACCAGCGTGCCAAAGTGCTGCGTACTGAGCCCTCTTCTCTACTCCTTATTAACCCATAACTGTGTTCCTGTTTATGGCTCCAACACCATAATCAAATTTTCTGATTACATCATGGTGGTAGGTCTGATCAAAGATGATGATGGTATCCACATATCTGATTACCTCACCTGGTCCCTAAACACATCCACCGTGGTCAAAAAGGCACAGCAGCGCTTTTACTTCTTACAGAGCCTTAAGAAAGTTTATATACACTTAAATGTATATAAAAATCTATATTCTGGCACTTCTGGTTAGATGCTAACTGCATTTCATTAGCTATGTACTTGTAATCTAATCTAATTATACAATTAATTATACGTCTCTGACATTCCAACTTCATTACTATATACAGATGTGGATGATTTAATCAAACTATAAATATGTCATCTATATGTCATCAAATATGTCATCTATAGCCTCTTTCACACAGTAATTCTGGTAAATTACCATGAATTTACCAGAATGAATTTACCAGAAAATACAAAAATGTGCTGTTCACACATGCAGTGACGTTCCGTCTTTTTACCAGTAAGACATCATTCACACATCAGTATCAAAATACCGGTAAACTCGGAGAGAAAGCGGAAGTTACCTGTTACCGTTAATCTTACAACCTGTCTTACTGGTAAATTGGGAGCACTGATTTACCGGAAAGGTTCTGTTCACACATGACATGTTAACTGCAATTTACCAGTAAATTACCAGTAAAAACTGTATGTGTGAAAGGGACTTATATGTCATCAAAATCCACCATAAAATCGCTCTATTCCACTCTTACTTGATATTTCTTGGCTTATGCCCTGCCCTATGAGGTCATTAGCTACGTCCTTGATCATTCATCCATATGAATTATGTCTATAAATGTACAAATACTCTATCAAGTCAGTTGCATTTGGCAGCCACCATTTAGCTCAATCTTAGAATGCTTCTTTATTCTTACACATTCCTGATTGTCTATCACCTTCATGGAAAAGCAGAAAGCACTCTATGCCAACTGCTGGGAGACCCAAAATATCCTCTGTTGTCCAAGGATGGGGACATAACTATTGGAGGAGTTTTTGCAATCAACAGAAAAGAAACATTACCGTCATTTGAGTTTATACAAAAGCCTCAGCTTCTATCATGCTCCAGGTTTGTTACATTGAAAACTCTCAAAGGAATATTAAAACAGAAATTATAGCTAAAACGGACATGAAGCATACAGTATCTGTAAATTGTTATTTTGTATATTTTCTTTTCTTTTTATAACAGCACACTAGCAAAATATTTGTAAATATTTGTTTATTTAGCTATTTAGTTTACTGCATTAATATTTTCACAGTGTGAATATAAGAGATTTCCGGCTGTCTCAGACTATGATCTTTACAATTGAGGAAATAAACAGAAGTGAAAATTTGCTCCCAAATGTTTCTATTGGCTACAAAATCTATGATACCTGTGGATCAAGACTGTCTTCTATGAGTGCAACTATGGCAGTGATGAATGGTCAGGAGTTTGCATCTGGAGACAGATGCAATGGACAGCCTCCTGTACATGCTATTATAGGGGAATCAGAGTCCTCTGCCACAGTGATTTTGTCCAGAACTACAGGACCTTTTAAAATTCCAGTGGTAAGAGACAATAAAATGAAAAGTTTGATGCATTTACCATAAAAATGACTGTTTCACTGCTTCTCTGTTTGTCTTTTTCAGATAAGTCCTTCAGCCACATGTGAGTGTCTCAGTAATAGGAAAGATTACCCTTCATTCTTCAGGACTATTGCTAGTGATTATCACCAGAGCAGGGCACTTGCACTATTGGTCAAGCAGTTTGGCTGGACTTGGGTTGGAGCTGTAAACAGTGACACTGATTATGGGAATAATGGAATGGCCATATTTCTGAATACAGCGCAGGAGGAGGGGATTTGTGTAGAGTACTCTGAGAAATTTTACAGAACAGAGCCTGAAAAATTACAAAAAGTGGTAAACACAATGAAAAAAAGCAACCGCGAAAGTGATTGTTGCATTTGTTTCATTTATTGAGATGGGATTACTAATTGAGCAACTTAGTATCCAAAACATTACAGGCCTCCAAATAATTGGCGTGGAGGCATGGATAACATCAAAGAATTACATCACTCAAAACACTTTTCATGTGATGAAAGGGTCACTGGGCTTTGCAGTAAGAAAAACAAAAATTGAAGGGTTTTTAGATTATGTTATTAAAACATTTTGGGACACAGCTTTTCCATGCTCAGAAAGAGATGGAAATTCATCTCAAAATACAGGAAGTTGCAGCAGATATCAGGATCTATTATCACTGAAAAATTACAATGAAGATGTGCTTGAACAAAGATATTCAAGTAATGTCTATAAAGCAGTGTATGCTGTGGCTTATGCATTACACAGTCTGCTAAAGTGCAAAGAACAAGAAGGTTGTGAGAAAAGCCTAAAAATAAAACCACAGCAGGTAAAAATATATACAAAATAGAGAAAGTGAGAGCAAGAAGGCAATTCTATTTCTGATTGCTAATGTGATAATCTGCCTCAGTGATGCTGTCTCTTCACTAGGTGGTTGAGGCTCTGAAAAATGTAAACTTTGCTGTAGAAATGGGAGATCGTGTGTGGTTTGACAGCACTGGTGCTGCAGTAGCCCAGTATGAAGTTGTGAACTGGCAGCAGGACTCGGATGGATCATTTCAGTTTAAACCAGTGGGTTTCTATGATGCCTCATTGCCCTCTCACCAACGCTTGGTTCTTAATACTAAAAACATAATCTGGGCTGGAGGAAGTTTGGAGGTAAATCACAATATCATGTTTGGAATACAACACTAGTCTTGAGTACCTTTTTGCTTTTATAAAACGGTTACTATCCAATACAAATATTAAACCACAAAAATATAGATCAATGCAATTTTCATGAAGTAACATCACTATATCCCTGACTGACTGTTTACTTTGCTAAAGGTAGTACTGTAAAGCGTACTGTGCAGTGATGAAGAATGGTTGAGTGCAGTGGTCTTAGCTGTTTTACGGTGAATAAAACTTTTGAACCATAAGAAGTAACCATTGTTTTAATTGGATATTGCATTACAAAAAAAAAAAAAAAACTTGTGACAGGCTATCTCTAAATTATCCTAAAAAAATGCATTAATTTCTGCTGGACATAGATAACACTTAATCTAAAAAGCTACATTTTCACAGTGACTTTCAAAAATCAACAGTAGAGGGCAGTACTTTGTGTTTTGAGGACATTATAATCCTGTGCTGTACTTTAAAGATGTAATATACTGTTTTTTAGTAATGCTGTCATTTATACTTTTCTTCAGAATCTTTACAGTATAAAAAACTGAATGTACAGGTATTATGTATGTTTCTTATGTAGAAGCCAAAGTCTGTGTGCAGTGAGAGTTGTCCTCCAGGCACTAGGAAGGCCGCACAGAAAGGAAGACCTGTCTGCTGTTATGACTGTATTACATGTGCAGATGGAGAAATCAGTAATGAGACAGGTAAACTTCAGACCAGATCAAAGACTCAGAAATTACTTATGTGACAATTCTATTGTTCAGAATGCAATTTCTTATCAAAGTTCATAATTAAAATACTTTGCCTCTACTTTTCCAGATTCAAATAACTGCCAGCAGTGTCCAGGGGAATACTGGTCTAATACTGAGAACACTGAATGTGTATTAAAGGCTGTAGAGTTTCTGTCATTCACAGAAGTTATGGGTATAGTGTTAGCCTTTTTCTCTCTGTTTGGAGTAGGAATAACTGTACTGGTGGCCATCCTGTTTTACAGTAAGAAGGACACTCCCATAGTAAAAGCCAACAACTCAGAGCTGAGCTTCCTGTTGCTCTTCTCATTGACTTTGTGTTTTCTCTGTTCACTTACTTTCATTGGTCGCCCCACTGAGTGGTCCTGTATGTTGCGTCACACAGCGTTTGGGATCACTTTTGTCCTCTGTATCTCCTGTGTTCTGGGGAAAACAATAGTGGTATTAATGGCATTTAAGGCTACACTTCCAGGAAGTAATGTCATGAAATGGTTTGGGCCTGCACAACAGAGACTCAGTGTTTTTGCCTTTACTCTCATACAAGTTCTTATCTGTGTGCTTTGGCTAACAATATCTCCTCCTTTCCCCTATAAAAATATAAAACATTATAAGGAGAAGATCATTCTTGAATGCAATCTGGGTTCTACTATAGGTTTCTGGGCTGTGTTTGGTTATATTGGTCTTCTGGCTGTCTTGTGCTTCATTCTGGCTTTTCTGGCTCGAAGGCTTCCTGATAACTTTAATGAAGCTAAATTCATCACATTCAGTATGCTCATATTCTGTGCTGTATGGATCACATTTATCCCAGCTTATTTCAGTTCACCTGGAAAATTTACTGTAGCTGTTGAGATATTTGCTATTTTAGCTTCAAGCTTTGGTTTACTGTTCTGCATATTTGCACCTAAATGTTATATTATCTTGTTTAAACCTAAACAAAATACAAAGCAACATATGATGGGAAAAACACAAACTAAGTCCTTCTGAGAAATAAAAATATATTTTAACAAAGTGTGTCTGTATTGTTTTCTTAACTAATTAAAAAGTATTATTTTTTAATCTGACAACCTGATCATATTTTCAAATAACAAGATAATATCAAACGTTTAGATTTTTTACTAAAAGTTAAGGGTGCTCTGATCAACTCCTCTCTTATAATACAACTTTTTAACCTTCCTTAAACCAGTAACAAGCAGTCTATGCTTGGTTACTTGGAACAGATTAGAGCGTAACAAATACTCCAACTTCTCCAACTTCTCTGGGCCGGTCTAAAAAGCCAGGCCCATTGCAAATTCAGAAAATGCAGCTGCCACTACCAGAAATGTATTTGTACAACAACTGAATAATGCTATTAGATGAATTTAATTTTAGAGCAATAAAGTATAGAAATGATGATGCAAGTTATCATCTGAAATTTCCTTAAAGGGACACTTCACCCATTTGCATTAAGCTTTGTATAGTTAGAAACGCAGTCATGTTTTTGAATGGTCTTGCATCATTCCCTCTGTTTCCCCTGAGACAGGAGAAATATGGATTTCAGTGTTGCACTTCCTTCTTTCAATGATGTAAAAATCGTCATTTTGCATCATTGAAAGAAGGAAGTCCTATATCTTTGTAGAGGGGGTGAGACTACAAACACTCTTTTTCTCGGTCAAATAGGCACCAAATTCGAAATGTATGTTACATTTCGACTACAAATATGATCCACTTTTAATAAAGATTAATTTGTCCACGGGTGAAATTCTCCTTTAAAGGGCACACATGTGACAATTTTTACAAGATGTAATATAAGTCTCAGGTATGCCTATTGTGTCTGTGAAGTTTCAGCTTAAAATACCCCAAAGATTGTTAGGGTTAGAGTAACCCGTACAACGGCATGTCCAATATGCCTTGTGTGGGAACAAATATATAATTTTTAACACAGTGCACATTAGCAACATCTTGTGGTCAAAAGAAGGAAAATATGCCTTGGTGTTCCTGAGGACCCATTCATGTTTAATTATTCTTCATTTCTTGTTGTTTGATGTAATAAATCACTTTGTGCTCTGAGAACTATTTTCATGTTTTTCTTGTTTAAGTGTTGATTTGGTACTTACACACTGTATAAAAAATAAGTCTATAATGAAAGAGTAACTAAATAGTACTTTTTTTACTATTTTTCTGAATCTGCTTTGATCAACACATGCAGCCTAATTTATGTAAACTTTTGCCTTAGTCCCAAGTCTGGGGGCTCACATAGACAAATATTTTATGCATATTAAAATTAAATCACTTTTTGTGGAATGGCAAAGAGTGTGTTAATTGGGTGGTAAAATTGCTTGTGATGTTGACTTTTTATTTTGTGGATAATTAGAAAAGCACATCTTTGATGACATCAACATGTTTACAAAAGTGACCATGGGACTTATTGGGAGACAAGTTGATGAGACAGAACAAAACAAACCAAAAACACAACATCAGGATGTTTCCAAACCAGAAGCCATGGGTAGACAAAAGCACCCACAATGCTCTGTCAGCCTGCACCGCTGTCATAAAGCAGAGCTTACCATAGGGAACATGGACAAGAACAAGATTGCATCTTACCACACATGCAGAGCCGTAAGGAGGCAAAGTGGTGCTACAGGTAAAAATTTCACAGTTTCATTGGGGTGACTCTAGAATTGTGTGATTGACGCTAATAACAACCACAGAATGCACTATGCATTAATGCTGGAAGTGCATTCAACATTTCAAACTAAGGGTTTTCCAGAGAGAGAGAGAACATCAGGAAGGGGGCTAGATCCGATAAAATTTCAAGGGGGGGGGGGGGGGGTCATCAACCTTCTCAACACAGCCCTATTACATCTGGACAAGAGGAAGGAAAATTGACATGAAATGTGATTTTCATGTTAATATTTTATACAATTATAAACTGCTTTGTCGGCCGGAAGAAAGTAGCTTGCCAAAAATGTGCCCACCCCTGCGTTAGACACACCCTGTTGAAATGTATATGCACTCATTGGCAGCCCATGCAGCTGGTGGCACCTAAAAATGACCATGATTTAACATAGATAGTGTAGTCTCATGTCACTTACATGGACCTTTAGTTTAATGTTTAATGCATATTGCACACTTACCTGGAAATACTTCAGCAAATTCAAATTAGTCCTTAGATTGGTTGAAATACATATGGATAAACAGCATGTTTAATGAAAGATCACATTACTTTTGGTCTCATAAATATATAAACAACTTATTCAAAACACTTAAATAATTAGAAGGATAAATATTTATTAGTTGCTGATTAATAAGTAATTAAAATCACTGAAAAGGAAATAGCCTAATGAAAAGGAGTTGGAGCTCAGTTTCCTACCACAGTTTAGTTTTAGAATAGCAAATTTTATCACATGACACCTGCTTGACCTATCTCATGCCCTGCCCTATGAAGTCATTGGTCACGTTTGCAATGATTCATCCATATTGAGTATGTCTATAAATGTGTAAACACTGAAGCAGGTCAATAGCATACAGCAGCATCAGGTGAGCTCAATCTTTAAAATGTTTATTTTTCTGTACACACTCATGGTTTTCTATCACCTCTATGCCAGGGCGGAAAACAGTCTTTGCCAAATGATGGGAGATCCTAAGTATCCTCTGCTGTTCAAGGATGGAGACATAACTATTGGAGGACTTTTTGCAATCCACAGTGTAGAAACATTATCCTCTTTTGAGTTTGTACAAAAACCACAGCTTCTATCATGCTCTAGGTTTGTTACATTGAAAATTACCTGTGAAAAAATTACAACAGACAATGTATTTACAAAATCTGAAAATTCATTGCAGTAAACTATACCGTAAGCTTAACAACATCTATAGTGTTTAAAATATAAACATTATGTGATATTAAAATGTATAAATACAAATAATGTTTACTTTTCTACCTTATATACTGGTTTATTTATTTAATTGGTATTTATTAATGTTTTTACAGCGTGAATTCTAGAGATTTCCGAATGGCTCAAACTATGACCTTCGCAGTTGAGGAGATTAACAAAAGTGAAACATTGCTCCCAAATGTTTCTATCGGCTATAAAATCTTTGACACCTGTGGATCAAGACTGTCATCTATGAGTGCAACTATGGCAGTGATGAATGATCAGGAGTTTGCAGCAGGAGACAGATGCAATGGACAGCCTCCTATACATGCTATTATAGGGGAGACGGAGTCCTCTGCCACAGTAATTTTGTCCAGAACCACAGGACCTTTCAAAATTCCAGTGGTAAGGAATGATAACCAGATTTCACACAGAATCACCTAACTGATTTTTTTTTCACTATTTACTGTGCATTTTTTTTTAGGTAAGCCACTCAGCCACATGTGAGTGTCTCAGTAACAGGAAAGATTTCCCCTCTTTCTTCAGGACTATTGCTAGTGATTATCACCAGAGCAGAGCACTTGCATACATAGTCAAACACTTTGGCTGGACTTGGGTTGGAGCTGTGAACACTGACAATGATTATGGAAACAATGGAATGGCCATATTTCTGAATACAGCGCAGGAGGAGGGGATTTGTGTAGAGTACTCTGTGAAATTTTACAGAACAGAGCCTGAAAAACTCCAAAAAGTGGTAAACATCATAAAAGAAGGAACTTCAAAAGTAATCATTGCATTTCTTACCAGTTTAGAGATGGAAAATCTACTTGAGCAGCTAAGTATTCAAAACATCACAGGCCTCCAAATGATTGGGGTGGAAGGATGGATAACATCAAAGAGTTTGATAACACCAAATATTTTTCATGTTCTGGGAGGGTCACTTGGCTTTGCAGTGCGAAAACTTGATATTGAAGGATTTTCAGACTATGTATTAAAAGCATTCTGGGAAACAGCTTTTCCATGCTCACATGGAGATAGAAATCTTTCTCATTATAGGGTAAACTGCAGCAGTTATCAGGATCTACTTGTGCTTAAAAATTACAATGAAGATGTGCCTGAGCAAAGATATTCAAGCAATGTGTACAAAGCAGTGTATGCTGTGGCTCATGCACTACACAGTTTGCTCAATTGCAAAAGCCAAATAGGTTGTGAGAAAGGCCTGACAATACAGCCACAGCAGGTAAAAAACTGGATCAAAAAGTTAATATTTGAAAATATGTAAAAACGCACCAAAAATAAAAAACTATAAAAACGTTTTCTAGGTCGTTGAGGCTTTGAAAAAAGTAAATTTCCAAGTAAAGATGGGAGATCGTGTGTGGTTTGACAGCAGTGGTGCTGCAGTAGCCCAATATGAAGTTGTGAACTGGCAGCAGGACTCAGATGGATCAATCCAGTTTAAAGCTGTGGGTTACTATGATGGCTCACTGCCTCCTGGCCAGCGCTTTGTACTGAACACTAAAAACATAATATGGGTTGGAGGACAGCTGGAGGTAAATGACAAATGTTTGTGATCTGTTTGTTCTTTGTAATTTAGTCAAGTATTGCACTGACCTATTTGAAAAGCAGATTCAGATTCAGATTATCTCGTCAATCAAGAGAAAACGCTTCCCCGCCAATAACGATTATTTCCGTCTTTCCGCAATACCGTAATTCCGCAACTTTTTAAAACCGGAAGTATTGCCTTATGGCAAGCTGCTGCATGTCTGTGTCTGTTTTAAAGATCGCTCTGAATGGGATCTCTATGAAAAGTCCATCACAAAAATGGAATTATCTCTGCTTTTTGTTAAAAATGTGGTGTTTTTTCAGAAACCTACCCATATTCAAAAGCTGATTACAAAAGAACTACTGGAGGTAGGATGAAACGATTTTTTTGTTTGAAAGCAGAGGGTCTGTTCTTTCATTTGTATGTTTATATATTTGAAGAAAAACATTTTCTGGAAGGCATTAAACTTTTGTGAAAATCATGAAAAACGCTGGCGCTGGCTGGCAACTTTTAAAAAAACCGCTGGCGGTGAAAGAGTTAAGTAAAATAAGGGCACACTCACACTATCCAAACCCAACCCCACCCTAGCCGGCTTGCAGAGGTACGCCCAAACACGGTTTACTTGGGCTCAGGCACAGAAAGCCCAATGTGATCGCAAACCGCGATTTAAAAGGAGAGATGTCAATTGCGAATAAAAAAACAGACTTAACATTACGATGGGTTTCAGTGTTAAGAGAGCGCTTTACTTTCTTATTTTCTTCAAAACAATCGCATCCTAATGACGAAAGCGTGCCCGGGCTCAGATTGATAAAAGTACGGTGTGAGTCCGTGTTTATGGGGGAGTAGGGAGGGGGGACAAACGCAGTGGGTCACGGTTTGGTTTAGATTGTGTTAGTGCATCCTAACTGTATCTTTTGAACCAATGGAGTAATGGCGCTCAGTTTTTGTAACTGGAAATTGTTTCCTTCCCAAAACATATTCACAATGCCTAGGAATACAATAGATCAGAGTATGTGTTTTTTTTCTCTAGAAGCCAAGGTCTGTGTGCAGTGAGAGTTGTCCTCCAGGCACTAGGAAGGCTGCACAGAAAGGAAGACCTGTCTGCTGTTATGACTGTATTACATGTGCAGATGGAGAAATCAGTAATGAGACAGGTAAACTTCAGACCATCTCAAAAATCCAAAGAAAACTGGCTAGCTGCATTTTTTGTGTTCTCCTCCTAATGTTTAAAATGCAGCTTCTTTTCAAAGGAGTTCATAAATCAAACACTTTACCCTTTATCTCTAACTATAGTGAACTTCCTTTCCAGATTCAAATAACTGCCAGCAGTGTCCAGGGGAATACTGGTCTAATACTGAGAACACTGAATGTGTGTTAAAGGCTGTAGAGTTTCTGTCATTCACAGAAGTTATGGGTATAGTGTTAGTCTTTTTCTCTCTGTTTGGAGTAGGAATAACTGTACTGGTGGCCATCCTGTTTTACAGTAAGAAGGACACTCCCATAGTAAAAGCCAACAACTCAGAGCTGAGCTTCCTGTTGCTCTTCTCATTGATTCTGTGTTTTCTCTGTTCACTTACTTTCATTGGTCGCCCCACTGAGTGGTCCTGTATGTTGCGTCACACAGCATTTGGGATCACTTTTGTCCTCTGTATCTCCTGTGTTCTGGGGAAAACAATAGTGGTGTTAATGGCATTCAGGGCTACACTTCCAGGAAGTAATGTCATGAAATGGTTTGGGCCTGCACAACAGAGACTCAGTGTTTTTACCTTTACACTTATACAAGTTCTTATCTGTGTGTTTTGGCTAACAATATCTCCTCCTTTTCCCTATAAAAATATGAAATATTATAAGGAAACAATTATTTTTGAATGCAGTCTGGGTTCTACTATAGGTTTCTTTGCTGTGTTGGGTTACGTTGGTCTCCTGGCTGTCTTGTGCTTCATTCTGGCTTTTCTGGCCCGGAGGCTTCCTGACAACTTCAATGAAGCTAAATTCATCACATTCAGTATGCTCATATTCTGTGCTGTATGGATCACATTTATCCCAGCTTATGTCAGTTCACCTGGAAAATTTACTGTAGCTGTGGAGATTTTTGCCATTTTAGCTTCAAGCTTTGGTTTACTATTCTGCATAT
The DNA here is from genome assembly GCF_027580225.2 of Misgurnus anguillicaudatus. Taxonomy (NCBI): domain Eukaryota; kingdom Metazoa; phylum Chordata; class Actinopteri; order Cypriniformes; family Cobitidae; genus Misgurnus; species Misgurnus anguillicaudatus. Next base: position 16,225,559 of record NC_073351.2, read on the forward strand.
TTGCACCTAAATGTTACATCATTCTGTATAAGCCTGAGCGAAATACGAAACAACATGTGATGGGCAAAACATAAGTGCTACTGAGAAATAAACCATTAAGGATATATTAACGTTGCAGTGTTTTTGTGATGTATTTTCAAAGGGTAAAAGGTTACTGATTTTAAAAAATTACAGTAACAAGTAGAAAGTACAGCTAAATTAATTTAATACTACTCATCAGCACCTAGGTACAGAAATAATACAAAAATGGTCAGTCACTGGGGCAGTTCCCTTGAAAAAGGCTCTAATATGTAGCATTTAGGTACATATATACACCCTTGGTACAAGTATGTACATTTGATTCACTAATAAACACTCTTTGATACTAAAATGTACCTCTAAGGTACTAATATGAACTCTTTAGGTGCAACAATGTACCGCCCCAGAAACGTTACTGCCCCCCATTTTTATAACATTTTGTTCTCACTGTGTAAAGGTATAAAAAACCAAAAAGAAAATGTAAAATAGTTTGTGTACTGATTACACAATTTAATATCTGACAACGTCTCGGTTACGTATGTTACCCTTGTTCTCTGAAGGAAGGGTGCGGCGTCACATCAATGACCAACATATTAGGAACTTGCTTGGAAGGACCAATGGATGCACAGGCTTTACTGCATATCAAGGAATCTGGGGTGGTTTTCTAATGAGACTACACCGATACAGAGACCACAGAGTACACTCTGCTGAGGGAAAACGTGGGTTAAGTTTTTACTCCGCAGAACTTACACATATGGGATCCCCTGTAGGGGTAGCTCAAATGGACGCCATGCCTTAACATAGTTTGAGGCTGGCACCAGACGCTCTGCCACGTCTGGTTGCCAAGGGTGTTGGAGGAAGTACCAAATTCTACAAAAAAGGATTTTGGCACTAATATAGCACCATATTGGTGCTGCAAGCTGACACACAAGCCAACACTCTCACTGCTTCTACCAGTTTGAGAAAAGAGGAGGAAATCGGCTCGACAAGATCACTTTAGAGTTTAATAAATGTGTGAGATGTCGCCCAGCCTGCCGTTCTACAAATGTCTGTCAGCAAGGCACCGAAAGCCAATGCCCAAGAGGACGCTATACTTCTAGTAGAGTGCGCCCTAAGCTTAAGCAGACACGGCACTCCCTGCATTTCATAGGCGAGGGGGATAGTATCCACACTATCTAGTGTAACATCTTCTGCTTAGATACTGCTTTTTCCTTCTGCTGTCCTCCAAAACAGACAAAGAGCTGGTCTGGGGTCCCTAAACTTTGAGCTCGATCAACATATATTCGCAAAACGTGAATGGGACACAGCAAAGCTAAGGCTGGGTCTGCCTCCTCCAGGGGAAATGCTTGCAGGCTCACCACCTGATCTCTAAAAGGAGTGGTGGGAACCTTATGCATGAAGCTGGACTGGGGGCTCAGTGTTATACTGGAGTCAGCAGGCCCAAAATGTAGGCACGAATCGTAATCCCGAAAATGCGTGTAGGTCTTCATTGACAAAGGCTCAAAGGGGGCACCTTGGAGACATTTCAGGACCATGGATAAGTCCCAAGAGTAGGGATGTCCTGGTCCGATCACGTGATCAGATATTGGTCCATATCGCGTGGTTTCAGCCTCGGTCAGAATCGGATGTTACCTCCCGATCAGGACTCAGATACATGGGTTTAAATTGGTCCAGGGCCATCCGTGGCTAAGCCCTGGCACATAGGCTTAAGGTCTCGCTCTGCTCCGCGCTGGTGCGTGTGAACTGACGGGATGAGAATGACGTGTTTTCATTCATAGGCTTCACGCAAAAACAGATTGCACAACCGGGTTTTTACCACTCATTTAAATGATGCGTCAATCGTTTTTGTCAACATGTGCTCAATTAATCTACATCATTACGCAGCTCCATGTCTCACTCAGAACTTCAAGAACGCACATCCGCACAGGATCATGACATTACACATTGTCACTCATCTCATTACATAATGTTAACTAGATAACTGGATACAACTTATTATATAGTTTAATAACATAATTTATTTTAATAATACAAATCAATTACTATAGTGATTGTACCTAACTATAGTGATTGTTTTACTAACTGCTGAACAGCTTAGGGAATCTCTATGGCTAATTTATATGGCTTAAAGACATATTAGCGAATCAGTATGTTGTTTTTCTTGTTAATTGAGTCTTTGTGGGTAGCCTACCTTATGCCTAGAATTAGTCAAGGAAATTGATTCTTATAACTTCCTTCAAGGTTTGATCAATTGTGCATAATGATATGCAGCAAATGCATATAGTTATTATTATAGTTATTGCATAATTTAATGTTCAGGTTTTAAAGTTTGGGTCAACCTGTGGCACAGGTGAAACTTATAAAATCTTATCAGAGGTCCAAAATGTGAAACACACCAGTGGCTTTGCTGTCATCAGGATTAAACATGTTACCCCTCAAACTCCTCTTCCCAACAGAGCCCCCCCCCCCACAAAACAAATCCCAATTTAACCTCTGTACATATGTATATACTATATATATATTCTCATTATTTTTTAACACGTCTATAGTAATGCGCTGGCACAGACCCTTTTAACTCCACACAGAAACAGCAATACGTGCAGCATGACATCACTTTATTGCAGAGATGCTACAGAAGTGCTCTGTTTGTTCACAGAGTTGTTGAATGTTAACCCTCTGGGGACCGACCATTTTGGGACACTGTCAGAGGTTGTGATATGCTCTTACATTTGGTCTTTTTTCAGTTGCTTTAAAACATAATAATGGCAAGTGTCCCATAACTTTGCGATCAGCACAAACTGGGCTACGATATTTTATGTGCTACATGTATGTACATGTTTGTATTTTTGAGAGAATAATGTTTATGCGTGGTTTTTTAAAAAAACAACATTTTTAAGTCACTGATATAAGTACACAAAATCCATACTAAACATGTTTTAACAAGACTTTTCTAAACAAAAACAATATATTGATTTATAATTGTAAGACAGTTTTTGTTTAGAGGGGCCGTATGCGAGAAAGATTGATTGACAGCTGACCAACAAAAGACTCGCATAATGAGCTGCATAATGAGCCTTTAGGCAGGAATCTGAGAGGGAACTACAATAAAGAATGTGAGGACAAATGTATACATGTTTGTTTGTGGTTTAAGAAGTTAACAATATAATAAAAATAGAAATGAAGGTCATTAGGACATTTTCAGTTTATTTGGAAACAAACCCTATTCAGAAACTAAGAAACTGATACACAACAAAGCTGTAAACTTCATGTGGCTCATGTTACCATATAACTTTATGTCCAAAAAGTGTAAATATGTTTTGTACTAATGAGTGGAATGCAGACCTGTAAGAGAGTTGTTAGCAGCTGTTAGCATAAATTGTCCACAGAAATACACTTACACCCTGCTGAAAAAAACAGCACCAAACCAGCATGGGAATTATGCTGGTCTTTGCTGGTTTGATGCTGGTTTAGCTGGTGGTCAGCAGCATACCAACACCAAAACACAACATATGCTGGTCTTGCTGGTATGACCAGCATGGGATGCTGGTGCTAATGCTGGTTCAGTGCTGGTATAGCTGGTGCTAATGCTGGCTTGGTGCTGGTTTAGCTGGTGCTAATGTTGGTGCTGATGCTGGTTAAGCTGGTGTTCACTAGCAAACCAGCACCAAAACACAACATATGCTGGTCTTGCTGGTATGCTGTTTTTTTCAGCAGGGCATACATAACTGATGGGTAAATTTCACTGATAGCAGTACATTCAGATAAATTATCATGTACATTTGGACTAAATTCAGAACATCTCAGATAAACATTTGCAGCGATTAGTTTTATAAAAAGCTGTTTTCAGATGACTGTTTTTTAAGATGCCCATCGATCGTCTAGCTTCTGTTTATAACGCGTTTCTGTCAGCTTGTATGAACTTTAAAAACACATTGCATATGGCGTCCATGTGCTCGAGCTCGCGTCTCCGCGCAAACAACGCAGCGCTCATGAAAACCGTGTTGCGTCTAAAGCGCAATGGATGGAATTGTAAACAATATATGGAATCATATTACAGCACACACTTAAAAGATATTGCAGTGCAGCCTTACTCAAAGTTGCAATGAAGAAAACGAAAGTGAATAACTGTGTCTAACACAGCATGTAGATCTGCCATTACGTGACGATCACACGTCCTTGTTTGTAAACAATGCGAAAGTTTTTCAATCAGAAGCGTGCAGTCTGCTGAGGTCGCTTGTGTATGCTGAACTGCACAAGCCATAATAGCAAAAATAAATTAAGATTAATGACTTACATTTTCTTCAGGAATATATCCTCCTCCATTGCGTCTTCCATTGTTCTTCTTCTTAGGTAACGTTAAAGATAAACGCTTCTCTTCCTCAATGTCCAGACATAACACGTGTGTGTAAAGTTTATCATCCAAACATGCGGTAAAGTCTTTAAATCTGATAAAACTTTACGCTTTGCTTGTTATGGTTTGAACAGCTCATGTCTTCATTACCATGTCAACAGTGTGTACCGCCTGTGGGGGTGACCGCATTAAAGATAATGAAGTTAGCCAGGAAAAACAGTACTCTCTTTACTTAAATGCAGATTATATAAACAGGCAATATTTGTTTTCGATTATAATTAGCTTGATTAAAAGTAGACATTTCAGGCTTTCTTTGGATATGTGTATCATGTTTGTGTGACTAGTATTCATGGAGTTTCAACAGATTTTTGTAACGCGTTTTAAGAAACAGCTTGCGGAGACAGAATTGTCAGAATGCACACCCTGTTTATTTAACAAAAACACAAAGATCTCTTGTTATTGTGAATGTACATAAATTAAAGAGGACCCGTCACAGTTTCAAATGATGTCAAACACGTAAGTGTATGATTATTAATGATGGAGTATTTTAAGTTGATTCTGCTATGATAAGGAGAAAACACGTCAAAACACGGCGCCGCGTTTTTGGACCCCTGGGGGTTAAAATAAGGTGAATTAAATCAAAAATAAGGAACATCCTGGATCTGTTTTTTAGCTTTTCTCTATTCTTTTTTTATGTATTATAGAAGTATCAGATCGAGACTCTGTATTGGTAGATTGGTATATGCTCCCACTTGGTCAAATAATGAAAAAGAACCAAATTGCTTACCACAGCTATGCAGATGACACCCAGATATACTTAGCCCTGTCACCCAATGACTACAGCCCCATTGACTCTCTATGTAAATGCATTGATGAAATTAATTGTTGGATGCGTCAAAACTTCCTCCAGTTAAACAAAGACAAAACTGAAGTCATTGTATTTGGAAATAAAGATGAAACTCTCAAAGTTAACACATACCTTGACTCTAGGGGTCTAAAGACACAAAATAAAGTCAGAAATCTTGGTGTAATTTTAGAGTCTGACCTTAATTTCAGTAGTCACGTGAAAGCAATAAGCAAATCAGCTTACTACCATCTCAGAAATATTGCCAGAATTAGAAGTTTTGTCTCAAGACAGGACTTAGAGAAACTTGTTCATGCTTTCATCACAAGCAGGGTGGATTACTGCAATGGACTTCTTACGGGGATCTCCAAAAAGACCATTAGACAGCTGCAGCTCATACAAAACACTGCTGACAGAATTCTGACGAGAACCAAAAAATCTGAGCACATTACTCCAGTCCTCAGGTCCTTACACTGGCTACCTGTTACATTTAGAATAGATTTTAAAGTATTGTTACTCGTTTATAAATCACTTCATGGCTTAGGACCCAAATACATGACAGATATGCTAACTGAATATAAACCTAAAAGATTACTCAGATCATTAGGATCAGGTCAGTTAGAAATACCAAGGGTTCACTCAAAACAAGGTGCGTCAGCATTATGCCACCTCTAGCTGGAATCAGCTTCCAGAAGAGATCAGATGTGCTTCAACACTAAACACTTTTAAATCTAGATTAAAAACACATCTGTTTAACTTTGCATTTACTGAATGAGCACTGTGCTGCTTCACACTGACTGCACCTTTAACTCAAGTCACTTTTACTTCTGTTTTATTCTTTTTACCTTTTTAAAGTGTTTTTATTAAAATCACATTTATTTTCTTTAATTGTTATTCTAAATTTTCATGTATCTTTGTTTTTATTGTGATTTTATTGTGTATCTATTACTTTTAAATTTTTCTTTTTTCTCTTTTATATATTGTTTTCTCATTTCTATGTAAAGCACTTTGAATGACCTCTGTGTATGAAATGTGCTATACAAATAAACTTGCCTTGCCTTGCCTTGCCTTGCCTTGCCTAGATACTCAAAATCAAATGATTCGGACTCGAGGGCAAAAAAAAAACTGATGGGTACATCCCTACCCAAGAGGGTATAGAGGGCAGACGAGGTGGATTTAATCTCCTCGCTTCTCTTAGAAACCTAATGACCACGTCATGCTGACAGACTGACCTACCTTCAATTGGGTTATAATGAGCGGACATGGCAGCGATGTATCCTTTAATGGTGGAGGGGGAGAGTGCCCTCTCCCTGACAAAGAAGGTCCTTCCTCAGGGGAATCGGCCAGTTGAGCGTGCCAGGTATGTGAATGGCACGAGGTGACCTCAGATGCTTCTGACTCTAAAAGAAGAAATGGCAGGTGAGTTGCAACAAGAGCACAGACCACACTGATGGTTGATATACACAACAGCCGCAGTGTTGTCTATACAGACTAGGACATCTTTGCCTCATATCTTGCTTTTGAGGCGGTCGAGAGCAAGATATACTGTCCACAACTCAAGGCAATTTATATGCCAATGCAGCTGGGGTGCCGTCCACACTCCTGAAACTGTATGCCTGTTGTACATGGCCCCCCACCCCATAGTAGAGGCATCTGTGAATACCACAGCATGTCTGGAGACCTGTTCTAAGGGTACACCCGCCCGAAGAAATGAGGGGTCTGACCACAATGTAAATGTGTGTCGGCAAGCTGGTGTGACTTTCACCCGGTAGGTGCCAGCAGGCTACGCCCATCTCGGGACTCAGCTGTGAAGCCAGTGCTAGAGCGGTCTCAAATGGAGCAGCCTGAGCGGTGTTATGACCGCCAAGGCCGCAATATGCCCCAGGAGCCTCTGAAATAATTTCAGAGGGAACGCTGTCTTATATTTGAACAAATTCAAGCAGTTCAGCACAGACTATGTACTTTCCTGTGTGAAGCGCGCTGTTAGTTTGACCGAATCCAATTCCATACCGAGAAAAGAGATCCTTTGTACTAATTAAGTACAATCACAGAAAAATCATAAAACATAAGCAGTAGAATACAGCGATTAAGATTAGTCTTACTAATGAGTGTAGTAATAATGTAACATATTTAAGAGGGTGCTAAGTTAAGTCAATGTCAGCTGACTCCCCAGGGGTTAAAAAAATTCCCAGGAGAAAAACCATGTGGGAAAAGTCCTAAGAGGGGAAAAAACCTTGTGAGAGTGCCAGACATAGCTGAATCTATAGAGGATATAATAGGTACAATTATTTACAATTTTATGTGGATTAAAACGTAATGGGGTGGTTTCCTGGACAGGGATTAATTTAAACCAGGACTAGGACTTTAATTATGACATATAACTAATTTTAACAAACATGCCTTAGTAAAAACATTACTTGTGTGCATTTTGAGGCAAAACATAGGGCACTGATGTATTTCAAAATATGTCTTTGCAAGTTGTTTCCAGTTTGGACACCTCTTACATTTATTTTAGTCTAGGACTATTCTAATTCCTATACGGGAAACCGCCACAATATATATGTATATATACATGAATAAGTAGACGGGGGCAGCCGGTGGTCGGACATCGGCTGGGCATCATGTTGAAGGAAGGCCAGTAGATCAGTGGCGTGATGACCTTCACAGCAGCCGGAACTGGGTCTGTTCTACCCATTGTCCTCGCAAAAGAAGACGAGACAGGGAAAGAGAAACAAAATCCTATTAGCATAGGGGGCCATTCACATGTTATGCAAGTGTCACACAGTATTGTAGTTTATAATATGCTCGGTTCCAGATATTGCGGCATGCTAACTATTGCGGGATAGGTATATTTGCAAACCAAGCTTGGGGACGGATGCATTGATAAATGCTTTACTGCAACAACATCTTGAATGGCATTTTGTGAAGAGCACAATTCAGCGAGCCCAAATCCAAGATCGGTCGTAACCCACTGCCTTTCTTAGGTACTATGAAGTAAGGGCTGTAAAACCCGACCTCATGTTGGTTAGAGAGACCAGCTCTATCGCGTCCTACCAGTAGGACCGCAATCTGCACACATAACATTAGCATCTGCAACTTTCACTGTAGTGAAAAGGGTGTTGGAAAATTTGTGAGGACCCCTGCCGAACTGAATTGCATAGCCGAGTCTGAATCCAACGCAATAGGCTGGGTAGCTCTAAGGGACTGTGCGAGTGGAATAAGAAGAACCCCACAGATGTAACCACATCAATGAATGTTGGCATGCAGTATTTGCATCTGCTGGCTCCACGCTGCCAGGTGGATAAAAATGCCAGCAGGTGAAAGGCATTCATTAGCTTTTCGCTTCGGAACCATCACCCCTGCTGAAGACAGAAGCAACTTTGTGTGTGTGAGGACCTGTGCATGGATAGTTGGCGTGATAGCGCTTGCAGCGGCTTCCACTGCCTGTGTTCTTTAATTAATTTGGAGTGTGTGGTTACTGTTCCCCCGCATGCTTCATTATCCATCTGGCACAAAAAGAGTAGTTTCCTCACAAAAAGCTACACAGTGACTTGTGTCTTTTAGGCTGCCTAAACAACGCCCTGGCATCCCCCTGACCGCATACAACCTCCCATGGAAGGCCTATTCTTCCCCCTGACTGCTTATCTCCAGTTAGCTGCCTAAACGACACCCTATTGCCATGTATACATGCAACTTATTCCATTCAAAAATAGGCTGTTGTTGGACATTACATTATTACATGATAAATCATTAACATAATAGTTTAAGTGGGTTGAGCAGTACAGTGCATAGGAAACACAGTTTGATGTAATAGGGTACTTCACATATGTAATTTATTCATAAATAGGTTAAAATGGCAAAACATGCTAAAATGGCTTGTCCAAGGACAGCCTATGAAGTCAGCCTATATAAACTATGAACGGGATGCTGTTTTGGACTTAGAGTTTTTCAGCCAATCTTGTCTGGTCGTAACTTGTCCGGTTGTCCATGGGCCAAAATAGGCTACAGTCGGGATGTACAATAACAGGCTAGTTCAGTCATGTCACATACGTTATGGTCGGGATGTACAACAACAGCTTAGATTGGTCGCGTCAAATAAGTGATAGTTGGGATGATCTTTTGAATTTGTATCCCAAATGTAACTCATCTGACATGGTTGAATAGGGTGTCATTGTACATTCCGACTGTGACATATTTGACAAAAAAAAAAAGGTTGTTGTTGTACATCCCGATGGTAACTTATTTGACAGGGACTAAATAGGCTGTTGCTGGAAATTACAGTATTTTATCATAATTATTTAACATAATAGTTCAAATGGGTAAAATGTGCAGTACAGTGCACAGTAGGGCTGGGACAATATGCGCGTCGATTCGTCAGACCCAAAAAGGCGGCGCCATACAATAGTAGCAACGCGAGTGGCTTCAGTCCACGCCGGTTTCACACAGCAAGTGTGAGCAGTACGTGCGGCGCGTGTTTTTTCCAGCGCCCATGTTAACAAGCATGCACCCTGTCGCATGAGCAGAGCGAGCTCGCGGCTCTGTAGCAACAGTGATGCAATCGTTTCCTCGTCGGTTCTGCTGCGCTGCTCATGCTCAATTAAAGTGAAAGTGCTTTGTTTATGGTTTAAATGTTCGTGGATTGACGCGAAAGTGCCATTTTACCACAATATCATGAATGTGAAGTGTGTTTTAAACAGTCATGACTTTGAGCAATTTAACAGAAAGCAATGAAATATGTCACTGTTGCCAGAAGACTGCGCTTTCATTCACTCTCTGTCCAGCAGTAAATGAGTCCTAATATACCTTAACAAACTTAAGAGAACAAGATTTCATAATATATTTGCTTCTTAAGTCTATAATTGTGTTTATATCTGTCATTAAATGGACTAGAAAAGCACGAAAACAATGTGGATTAAACAAATCAAGTTATAAAAGTTACACTGACCATCAAAAGGCACATTAAAGAGGTTTTGCTCATAAATGCATGTAAAATAAAGTAATTTGAACTTGAGATTTTTATACTGTTACTAAACTGCACAGTATGAGCTGCAAACGCTTTATTGAATGCTACCTCTGACTAAGAATGCATTATTTTGCACTTGTATAGTCTTTTTTATTTTGAAATTTTAAGAGCAATGAACATATATTGAAATATTTACATTCAGATATGTAAATCAACATGTATAAATTGCTATTAGTTAATTAATGGGGAGATAATCGAGAATCGAATCGAAGTCGAATCGGACTGATAAAATGAATCGTTAGATTAATCGATGCATCGAAAAAATAATCACTAAATTAATTGTTTAAAAAATAATCGTTTATCCCACCATGTGCTTGTGAAGGCCTCAAAAAGCAGTTTTCTCCATGGTGACTTGTCCGACAACAGCCTAGTTTGTTCAAGTCAAATATGTTACAGTCGGGATGTACAACAACAGCCTAAATTGGTCGCGTCAAATAAGTTACAGTCACGATGTACAAAAACAGCCTAGTTTTTCGCATCAAATAAGTGACATGTGGGATGATTCCCGCAACAAAGGAAGTGCCTATAGCTGTAGAACTTTGGGTCCCGACATGGGGCCCTCAGTGTTAGGCCGTGCCGAGTTTCGGGCCCCTGCGACCTTTGACCCCTGAAATATGGAGCTTTCCATCTGCCGCATAATAAGTTACAGGTGGGACTTCCTGCCAGATGGGAGGTACTCATCTGCAACTAATTTAAAGCCAAATGGAACCGGATCCCGTACAACCTCAGAGGTCCGGACGGGTCCCAAACATCACACAAAGTTTCGGGGCGCGGCCCTCGACGACGAAAAGTTTTTGTTTTCATACATCTCTCTGCCTTACATAGGCCTCTATGGCACCATGTGCTTGTGAAGGCCTCAAAAAGCAGTTTTCTCCATGGTACAAAATGGCTTGGAAAGGGCCCAGAGCCACAGAACCCCGAAGTCGAGGGAACGTGGAACTTCGGAGGCAGAGTCGCGGGCCCGTGACAAAAAATACGAGCTCCATCTGCCTATGGCTGCCATTTTCAGACAGGGAAGCTTGTTAAGAATCTAAAGTTCCTGTGACCTCCAGCAGCGTAGATTCGCCGTTGTCCATCCCCAAACTATTTGACCGTTAACGGGCAGGTGTGTTATGGGTATGTGGTCGGGAGGATGAATAGGCTGTCCGTGGGAACGAGGAAGACTGCGGGGAATACGGGTGGTCAGAGGGATAAACAGGCCGTCTGCGGGTGTGAGAAAGACTGCGGTGAAATATGGCGGTCAGGGGGAGGTTTAGGCACTCCGTGTATTAGATGAAAAAATAAGCAGTCAGGGGGATAAATACGCTTCCTGCGGGCAGAGGAAAGTAGGGAATTCTTAAAATATTCACTATAAATTGTACACATACACACACTGAGCACTTTATTAGGAACATCTGTACACCTACTTTATTCAAAAGGTTATCTCATTAGCTAAATGTATGGAAGTTATGAATCTCTACATTTCCTGGGATATTATAAATAACAATATCTGGAGTTTGAGGGATGTTTTGTCAAAACAAAAACATCCAGGTATCATCTAGGTGAGCAGTTAATTAAGGAGGCAAATGTTTTTTTTAATGGGAGAGGTCAACAGAGGATGGCCAGACTGGATGAAGCAGACAGAAGACTATGGTAACTACATAACTACACTATACAACTGTTGTGACAAGAAGAGTATCTCAAAATGCCTTAACCCATAAAGCTTAACTTCGGCCGAACAATCATCATATGAATGCCTATTGCTTCCCATGTGAAAAAATGAATTATTTTTGTGTTATTAAATTTTACATGTTTGCAAACCAATCTATCAGACAGAAAACTGTACACATTTAGTCTGAAGCAACAAGAGCACTGTTTAGAGACAGCATACCCAAACAGAAAGCATACTTGCTGTCAGACAAAAAGGAGTGTCAGTATATTTAACTATTCAAACTTGCACTCTATTCCACCCCTGTTTGACCTGCCTCATACCCTCCCCTATGAGGTCATTAGCCACAACAATTCATCTATAATATTATGTGTATAAAAGTGCAGTTACTTTATCAGGTCAATTGCATTTGGCAGAGGCAGCTGAACTCATGATGGGGGTGCTTATCTTTCTATGCACACTTCTCATCCATTACCATTATGCAAAGACAGAGAACAATCTTTGCAGAATAATGGGAGACCCCAAAAACGCACTGCTGTCCAAGGATGGAGACATAACTATTGGAACTCTTATTTCAATCCACAGTAAAGAAACATTATCTTCATCGGAGTTCACAGAAAAACCTCAGCTTATATGCTCCAGGTTTGTAATATTGGAAAGTATTTGAAAACAATTACAGAAGTTAATATATTTAATAATACAAACGTAAATGTAAACCACGGTAGTATACCTATTTACAACTTAGAGATTGTGCAAAATATAAACTATGTTTATTATTATTACAAATACAGATATTCGTACTACCTTGTTTACCTGTTTAGATAGTTCCTATTAAAACTACTGATTTAATGTTTTCACAGTAAAAATATAGTAGATTTACGACTGGCTCAAATCATGATATTTGCCATTGAGGAGATTAACAAAAGTGAAAATTTGCTCCCAAATGTTTCTATCGGCTATAAAATCTTTGACACCTGTGGATCAAGACTGTCTTCTATGAGTGCAACTATGGCAGTGATGAACGGTCAGGAGTTTGCAGCAGGAGACAGATGCAATGGACAGCCTCCTATACATGCTATTATAGGGGAAACAGAGTCCTCTGCCACAGTGATTTTGTCCAGAACCACAGGACCTTTCAAAATTCCAGTGGTAAGGGATGAGAACAAGATTTTTTACACATAATTACCTAACTGATTTTTTTGTACTATTTTCTGTGCATTTTTTTCGTCAGATAAGTCACTCAGCCACATGTGAGTGTCTTAGTAATAGGAGAGATTACCCTTCATTCTTCAGAACTATTGCTAGTGATTATCACCAGAGCAGAGCTCTTGCATACATAGTCAAACACTTTGGCTGGACTTGGGTTGGAGCTGTAAACACTGACAATGATTATGGAAACAATGGAATGGCCATATTTCTGAATACAGCAAAAGAGGAGGGGATTTGTGTTGAGTACTCTGTGAAATTTTACAGAACAGAGCCTGAAAAACTCTTAAACGTGGTAAACATCATAAAGCAAAGCACTGCAAAAGTCATTGTTGCATTTCTCACCAGTTTTGAGATGTACAATTTACTTGAACAGCTATATATTCAGAACATTACAGGCATCCAAATGATTGGTGTAGAGGCATGGATAACAGCAAAGAATTTGATCATACCAACGAGTTTTCAAGTGCTGGGAGGTTCGATAGGGTTTGCAGTGAGAAATATTAAAATTGAAGGTTTTTTAGATTATGTAATTAAAGAATTCGGGGAAACACAGAATTACATTGAAGATGTGCCTGAGCAAAGATATACAAGCAACATCTACAAAGCAGTGTATGCTGTGGCTCATGCATTACACAATCTACTGAAGTGCAAAGAACAAGAAGGTTGTGAGAAAGGCTTGACAATACAACCACAGCAGGTAAAAAACTAAGATAGAGAAAGATTTTTGTATGTATATACATGGACATACATTTAATATGTATAAATTCAACAATAATGATGTTTAAAAATCTATTTTCACTAGGTGGTTGAGGCTTTAAAAAATGTAAATTTCACTGTAAAGTTTGGTGATCGTGTGTGGTTTGACAGCACTGGTGCTACAGTAGCCCAGTATGAAGTTGTGAACTGGCAGCAGGACTCAGATGGATCAATCCAGTTTAAAGCAGTGGGTTACTATGATGCCTCACTGCCTCCTGGCCAGCGCTTTGTACTTAACTCTGAAAACATAATCTGGGCTGGAGGACAATTGGAGGTAAATGAACATAACCTAGCTGTAACAGGGCTTGTAATAAATGGGGGGACTAAAAGAAAATAACTAAAAATAATAATAATGCTTGCATTGTCCTATGTGAACGGATTAAAAGCCACTGCATTATAAAAGGATATATGATTATATATAGGATTTTATAACAGTTCCACACCCAAAACTATTTTTATTTGTATACCATAAACATCTAGTCAGTTTGAAAGGAAAATTGTGACATACATCTTTACAGCTCGGTAAATCAATTAACTCTTTCCCCGCCATTGACGAGATATCTCGACAATCAAGAGAAAACGCTTCCCCGCCAATGACGAGTATTTTCGTCTTTCCGCAATACCGCTAGGTGGCGCCCTTCCGCAACTTTTTAAAACCGGAAGTATTGCCCTGTGGAAAGCTTCTGCATGGCCGTGTCTGTTTTAAAGATCGCTCTGAATGGGATCTCTATGAAAAGTCCGTCACAAAAACGGAATTATCTCTGCTTTTTGCTCAAAATGTTTTTGCAGAAACCTACCCATATTCAAAAGATGATTACAAAAGAACTACTGAAGGTAGGATGAAACGGTTTTTTTTTTGTTTGAAAGCAGAGGGTCTGTTCTTTCATTTGGTATATTGTATGTATTTGAAGAAGAACATTTTCTGGAAGGCATTAAACTTTTGTGAAAATCATGAAAAACGCTGGCGCTGGCTGGCAACTTTTTTTAAAAACGCTGGCGGTGAAAGAGTTAAGGAAAAAAAACATTAGTTATGCTGTTTAACCAAATTAAAGATGTTCTTTAAAGGACAAGTTCGGTATTTTACACTTAAAACCATGTTTTCAGATTATTTATGATGAAATAGAACGGTTTTGATTGAAATTTGAACATATGATGCTGTCTGAGAATTTTCGGGTGTTTGTTCTATCACCTCCCACCTCTACAATGGGTGTATAGGTGCACTGGAACAATTCTTCCTAAAATGCATTAAACTTTTGTTTACAAAGACGGGAAACTCATCGAGTGGTCAGGGGTGTTGTTTATCAGTGTTGTATAAAGTACTAGAAAGCAATACTTGAGTAAAAGTAAAAGTATTGTACTAGAAAAAGACTGGTAGAAGTGAAAGTCTTTTAAAATATTACTCAAGTAAAAGTCTTAAAGTATCTGATATATACTTTACTTAAGTATCAAAAGTAATTTTCTGATATTTAATGTACTTAAGTATTTGAAGTAAAAGTAAAAAGTTTTTTTTTTTTAAAGCAAGCGGTTAGAACTTTGATTGTGAACTTTATTGTGTCTTTCTTATAGTAAAGCATTCAGGGTTCCCATTATCTTCTAAATCTCAATCATCAAATAAAAATCTGTTTTTTCCAGGACTTTTCAGGCACAATTATCTTAAGTTCAAAGAGCAAACACCATATTTTTAGAGCGGACATCAAATAAAAAAGCAGAAATTTCATGTTTGTATGAACTTCAGGTAAAAATGAAAAATAAATAATTACTTATTTCTTTCAAAACATGAGCATGTTTTTGAAAAAAGTGGAGTATCCCTTTAAGTTAGCTGCTCTACTAAGAAAAAAAGCCAACTCGTTGTGTGGCAATGAAAGCACTGTGACTTTGATCACCAATGCAAGCGTACATTCACAATGTATAGCATTAGCACAACATTATCCTATAACCACTGAGTTTTCAGTTAATTAACATAAAAGGAAATCTCAAGTTTGACAAAACGTATGATGCTTTTGAAGACGTGAATACAGTCCTTAACACTTTCTTTCTAACCTGCCAGTGATTAACATAGCAGTTTTTTAAAAATATTTCTCAAACTAACATTAGCCTACCGGAGGGAATATTCGGCCGGCAGTTATGCTATAATGTTACCATAAACAGTTAAGCGTGTTTCAGTTGAGAGTTCTCTGTGAATTAAATAAATCCATGGGATAATCAGCGGTGTAAGGTTAACGTTGATGTTTATTAAACATGTGCGCCTGGCCATCACATTAGACAGATAATTATCTAATACGGCTTATGATAACTAATGTTGAATCACATTGACATTGTGGCTTTACTTAATAACTATTATTTTAACGTACCCTAATGTAAGTGATTTTCGGTAGGCATAAGAGGCAGAAGATTCTGTAATCGGGAATCTTTAATTCCAATGTACAAAAACATTTCTTACAAATACAGCCACGGGTGTATAACGTTAGCTTTCTCACCCTGTTCATCATCAGGGTGGTCGATTACGATAACGGGAGATCCTCCAGTAGGTGCTTTCATTGCAGTTACAGTTGTGCTTCCTCTTCCTTTGGCAACACTACGCTAAAATAGAGTGTGCGTGAAATAGAGTGTGCGCAGCGTGCTTAATGCAATCTAGAAGAACTGATTCGCCAAAACCTCCCTTATTGAGGTTGCACACATTTCTTCTGATTTTATTTTGTAGTAACGAGTAACGAATATGCTTAGTGAAAATATATCGGAGTAAAAGTATACATTTTATCTAGAAAATGTAGTGGAGTAAAAGTAAAAGTTGACATAAATTTAAATACCGAAGGTACGTGAAATTTCTACATTACAACACTGGTGTTTACTGATATGCTCACACAAAAATCGCTGCAAAAGACACCTTCCGACATGTGTTTTAGCATTTGTTGTAAACTCGTGGACCTATTTTTCCATTCCAGCCCAGTTGGTGGCGATAATTCACCTTTGCCAATTGCAAGAATACAAACAACGTTCCCGGCGTGGAGTAATACCGTACCTCACAGCACATCTGATACAAGTCAATGGAGTTGGACAAAAACTACGATAAAACCTGTTGGAAAGTATCTTTTGCAGCGATTTTTGTGTGAGCATATCAGTGAACACCCCTGACCACTCGGTGAGTTTCACGTCTTTGTAAACGAAAGTTTAATGCATTTTGGGAGGGATTGTTCCGGTGCGCCTGTGCACACATTGTGGAGGTGGGAGGTGATAGAACAAAACCAGAAAATTCTCGGGACAGCATCATATGCCCAAATTTCAGTCAAAACCATTCTATTTCGTCATGAACGATCTGAAAACAGGGCTTTAAATGTGCTCTAAGCGAATTCACATCTCCTCACTATCTGCTTGCTTCCTGTCCGCTGATCAAACTGTAAAAAAACGTGATCTCTGTAAACAGTCCAGGCTCCACAAACTGCAATAATAACAAACTGGCCAAACCTACACCAGAAACCATAACAAAGTATTCTAACCAATAAACGCCAAGAAGGATTTGAGGGTGGGGTTTGGGCACGTTCATGAAAGCACGGAAGGAAGGGGGATGAGTTAACTACGCTCAGTTTGTTTGAAAACACATTTCAAAAATCAACACACAGATTCGCTTAGAACGCCTTTAAGTGTAAAATACCGAACTTGTCCTTTAAATAAGCTAAAATTTCACATTTAATAAGTTCATGACATTAAGTGGCATTGTCAGGTTTAAGTTACATTACATCATTTAAATTTAGACTTCAGGTTGCCAAATCAACAGCAAAGGGCAGTGATGAGTGAAAGGATCATCACATCTGCTGAACGCACAGAGCAGTTATGCCCAATTTCCTTTACATCACAAATTATTTGTTCCCATAAAATACATCAACACTTATTCTATAATGCGTTTCAAAATTGTCTCAATTGACATGTATTTAATACATTTATACATTCAATGTTCTCTACAGACTATATAATAAAATATGTACAATATTATTTTCCATTTAGAAGCCAAGATCTGTGTGCAGTGAGAGTTGTCATCCAGGCACTAGGAAGGCCGCACAGAAAGGAAGACCTGTCTGCTGTTATGACTGTATTAAATGTGCAGATGGAGAAATCAGTAATGAGACAGGTAAACTTCAGACCATCTCTAAGGTCCAAAGAAAACTGTCTAGTTGCTATTTTTGTGTTTTTCTTTTATTATTTAGTCTGCAGTTTATAATCAAAGGTGTTCATACTTAAAATCGTGGTTTGTCTCTAACTATAGTGATCACAACTTCCTTTCCAGATTCAAATAACTGCCAGCAGTGTCCAGGGGAATACTGGTCTAATACTGAGAACACTGAATGTGTGTTAAAGGCTGTAGAGTTTCTGTCATTCACAGAAGTTATGGGTATAGTGTTAGTCTTTTTCTCTCTGTTTGGAGTAGGAATAACTGTACTGGTGGCCATCCTGTTTTACAGTAAGAAGGAAACTCCCATAGTAAAAGCCAACAACTCAGAGCTGAGCTTCCTGTTGCTCTTCTCATTGATTCTGTGTTTTCTCTGTTCACTTACCTTCATTGGTCGCCCCACTGAGTGGTCCTGTATGTTGCGTCACACAGCGTTTGGGATAGCTTTTGTCCTCTGTATCTCCTGTGTTCTGGGGAAAACAATAGTGGTGTTAATGGCATTCAAAGCTACACTTCCAGGAAGTAATGTCATGAAATGGTTTGGGGCTGCACAACAGAGACTCAGTGTTTTTGCCTTTACACTTATACAAGTTCTTATCTGTGTGCTTTGGCTAACAATATCTCCTCCTTTCCCCAATAAAAATATGAAATATTATAAAGAAAAAATCATTTTTGAATGCAGTCTGGGTTCCACTATAGGTTTCTCTGCTGTGTTGGGTTATATTGGTCTTTTGGCTCTCTTGTGCTTCATTTTAGCTTTTCTGGCTCGGACACTGCCTGATAACTTCAATGAAGCTAAATTCATCACATTTAGTATGCTCATATTCTGTGCTGTATGGATCACATTTATTCCAGCTTATGTCAGCTCTCCTGGAAAATTTACTGTAGCTGTGGAAATATTTGCTATTTTAGCCTCAAGCTTTAGTTTGCTGCTTTGCATATTTGCACCTAAATGTTACATCATTCTGTTTAAGCCTGAACAAAATACAAAACAACATTTGATGGGAAAAAACACAAACTAAGTCATTTTGAGAAATAAAATAATATGGCCATACAAACCTTGCCGTGTTTTTCATTATTCAAAAATCAAATGTATCATATAGTCTACAGCACTGGTTCTCAACCAGTGGGGCCCGCCCCCCTGGGGGGGCACCGACACTATCGCGGGGGGGCGCGAGTGACTACAGGATGGGAGGCAAAAAATAAAATCTGATAAAAATGTTCATTTTTTATCACTAAACTACTGTCATCAAAAGTTATCATTTTGTATACATAACTCCCGAATTTTTTTTTTAAATGCGTTAGGACTGGTGAACGCAGAAATACAGGTGATAAGCAGTTTTATTAAACGAGTCATTGAGTCGTTCATTCAAGCGATTCGTTCAAACGGCCGATTCATCAAGAATAAGACGGATGTTTGTGAATGGGTCATTGAATCTTTGACTCAACCGATTCGTTCAAATCACTGAATCATTCAAACCACGATTGAGTGTTGCTGTGAGACCCGCTATGCTGTGATTTTTGTTTGGATTCATCAGATCTATTTTCGCTGCTAAAATAGACCGAAACAGTCAATATTTCGTCTAAAATGTAAGTGATTTGAACTGTAAAACCCAAGTCAGGGCTCTAGACTAACTTTTTGCACTGGTTGCACTGGTGCGCCTAACATTTTTTCATAGGTGCAACAGCACAAAAGTTAGGTGCACCCTAATTTTTGACCGCATCGGATTTATAGTTCACCCAAAAATTAAAATTCTGTCATAATTAACTCTCTCTCATGTTGTTACAAACCTGTATAAATGCCTTTGTTCTGGTGAACATGAATGAAAATATTTTTAAGGAATGTTTGTAACCAAACCATTCATGAGCCCCATTCACTTCCATAGAATAATTTTTCCTACTATAGAAGTGAATGGGGCTCATGCTTGGTTTGGTAACATTCCTCAAAATATCTTGCTTCGTGTTTATCAGAACAAAGAAATGTATACAGGTTTGTAACAAAATGAGGGAGAGTTAATGAACAGAATTTTCATTTTTGGGTGAACTGTCCCTTTAACACCGCTAGTTTAGCGCCCATGGTGGTTTAATACAAAATATAAACATGTAGGCTATTTTATAATTTTCATGTTGTCATTCCATTTTCCTTATACGAGTCATGCACAGTCCTGTTTGATAACCCGCATCCGCGCGATTAAAATAACACTTGACCTGTTATCCGACATCAGCATCAATTCATTTCATACCCGCTCGTTTGACATAAAGACTGCGACCGGCCATACCGCAAATTATGAAATAATGGTCCTGTGCTTATTTCTGTCAATGTTCTGCATAAAGATCTTTAAAGGTTTCTACTGGACAAATACTTTATCATTAGGGCCCGAGCACCGATGAGCAGGCCAGAATGGCCTGCACCGTAGGTGCAAAGCCCTATTGTTTTTGCTCAGATTCTTCTGCTTTTTCTTCTCCGAAATGAATCGCATTTTTGAGGGCCTAAACTTGCTCGAAAACTCATGAAACTTTGCACACGCGTCGGAATTGACGAAAATTTACATGTGGTATAGGCGTCAGAAGTGGGCGTGTAGAAATGGCTTGATAGCGCCACCTGCAAAATTTCAAAAGAACAACCCTCCCACTACGAAAAACGTACAGATACGAAATTTGGTAGGATCATCTATCACCCCAAGACCTACAAAAAAGTCCCTTGGAACCAGGCTCTAAAACCCACAGGAAGTCAGCCATTTTGAATTTTTGCTGTGATTTCTGTGCAAATTTTGGCATTTCCAGGCTTCGTACTTTAACGAACTCCTCCTAGAGATTTAATCCGATCATCATCATATTTGGTCAGTATCATCTAAAGGCCTTTGCGATGTTAAATTGCGGAGCTTTTGACTTTTCGTTGGAGGGCGTGTCCGTGGCGGCCTGACAAATTTCAGCGTTTTCGGCATGAAACAGGATGTTGTTCTAACTCCGGCATACAATGTTCAATCTGCCCCATGCTTCACATGTTTGATAAGAGTCCTGGCCTGAACACATTTCCATGCCAAAATTCAGCTTCAGTCATAGCGCCACCTAGAGGTAGCAGGAAATGCCATCTTTTACGCCATGATTTACTGCTCTTAGAGATTTAATCAAATCATCATCATATCTGGTCAGACTGATCTTAAGCCCTTTGCGATGCTAAATTGCGGAGCTTTTGACTTTTCGTTGGAGGGCGTGTCCGTGGCGGCCTGGCAAAGTGTGATGTTTCGCAATGAAACATAAAGTTGTTGTAATTCCGGCATACATTGTCCGATCTGCCCCCGACTTCACACATTTGATAAGGGTCCTGGCCTGAACACATAAACATGGCATAATTCAGTAACAGTCATAGCGCCACCTAGAGGCAGCAGGAAATACCATGTTTTACGCTGTGACTTACTGCTCTTAGATATTTAAACATATCAACATCATATTTGACCAGTGTAATCTCAAGACCTTGTGTGATGATAAAAAGCAACGACCTTGACTTTTCATTAAAGGGCGTGTATGTGGCGGCCTCGCAAAGTATCGCTAAATGAATCGCATTTTGACAGGCTAAACAAGCTCAAAAAGTCATAAAACATTGCACACACGTCAGAAGTGGCGAAAATGTACATGTGGCATAGGCGCCAGAAGAGTGCGTGTAGAAATGGCTCAATAGCGCCACCTGCAAAATTTCAAGAGAACAGCCCCGCCGCTATGAAAAACCTACAGATACGAAATTTGGTAGGGTTATATATCAACCCAAGACCTACAAAAAAGTCTCTTGGAGCGAAGCTCTAAACCCCACAGGAAGTCGGCCATTTTGATTTTTCGCTGTGATTTCTGTGCAAATTTTGTCATTTCCAAGCGTCGTACTTTAACAAACTCCTCCTAGAGATTTAATCCGATCATCATCATATTTGGTCAGTATCATCTTAAGCCCTTTGCAATGTTAAATTGCGGAGCTTTTGACTTTTAATTGGAGGGCGTGTCCGTGGCGGCCTGACAAATTTCAGCGTTTTCGCCATGAAACAGGAAGTTGTTATAACTAAGGCATACTATGTCCAATCTGCCACACACTTAACACGTTTGATAAGAGTCTTGGCCTGAACACATTTCAATGCCAATATTCAGCTTCAGTCATAGCGCCACCTAGAGGTAGCAGGAAATGCCATGTTTTACGCTGTGATTTACTGCTCTTAGAGATTTAATAAAATCATCATCATATTTGGTCAGACTGATCTTAAGCCCTTTGCGATGATAAATTGCAAAGATCTTGACTTTTCGTTGAAGGGCAGGGCTCAAAATTAACTTTTTTATTTGGTAGCACTGGTGCTCCCAACTTTAAAGAGTTAGGAGCACCAGCAAAAATTTAGCCGCATCCATCCAAAAATTAAAAAGCACCACAACTACAATGTAAATGTTAATAGATTTATTTTATTAAAAATAAAACACCACCACCGGGCTTTACACATCCTATGGCCAGCATTTAAAAGTTGGTCTTTTATTTTATTTTATTTTTTGCTGCATAAATTCCTAAATTAATACCCAAATGCTGTTGAAATAGTATAGCATCAATAATAATTTAACAATTACAGGTAACATGATTAAGATTCTCTAGCACACACGTAAAATACTGATTAATTGTGACATTACAAAAGTGACCCTAATATAGAAGGCTAATATATATTGGTATTGATAACTGCATTTCCAGGATGCTTTTACTACTAAATAGGCAATGTTTTTAAAAAAACAACAAAAACATACCATCAGCATTGTCGTATTCCACAGCAACATGGACCACAAGGATGTTTGTCGAATGTCCATTCACCAGCGCATGCGCACATACACTATCAAACACTCTTTGACAGACAGGTCGGTGTCTCCATCAATACTTAACACATTTGTCATGACACGTCTTGTGTTTTTGGCACCTTTGCCATGTTTAAGCAAGGTACGTCTGGCGCTTAAAATGTTTTGATTCCGCCATTAACGCCGTTTTACAGGATTTACAGTAAACACAGTAAGTTACATTTTCATAGCGGAGACACTCGAAATCTTTAAGCCACTCTCTCTGAAAGGTTTAACGTCAGCTCGTATTTTCCGGTGGTGGAGTTACATTTGAATCCGGATCGTCGTCAAAAAAATACAGTAATAACCAGTAATAATCGCTCTCGTCATGCTCGCGACGCGTTCGTCTTTTCACATTTGCGCGCTTCACGGCAACAAGGAATGACTGACGCTCATATTAGCCAATCTGCGGTCTTCATTAAACGCAAGAACTTAATGGTGAAATTTGATTGGTTATGTATCGTTGGAGAGAACACTGAACCTGGGACAGCGCCAGCACGCAGAATCACAATCAACTCGCGTCACAACAAAATGGGCAGTCGCACAAATGCTCCCAAATATATTTTAAGGTCGCATAGATTAAATTTCGGGCGCATATGCGACCAAAATGGTCGCAATTTCGAGCCCTGAAGGGCGTGTCCGTGGCAGCCTGGCAAAGTGTGATGTTTCACCATGAAACAGGAAGCTGTTGTAATTCAGGCATACATTGTTTGATCTGCTCCAGACTTCACACGTTTGATAAGGGTCCCGGCCTGAACAGGTCAATATAACAATAATCAGGTACCATCATAGCGCCACCTGCTGCACACAGGTGGTGTGGCACATCAATTTTTCTTTGAATAGCCACCTATATTTACCCACTTTAATTCATATCCCCCTGGTTCACTGCTTTACTAATGCCATAGGGTGGCGGTGCACATGTGTGCGAGGGCCCTTCCATCGCTGCTTGCAGCTTTAATTT
Organism: Misgurnus anguillicaudatus; assembly: GCF_027580225.2. Taxonomy (NCBI): domain Eukaryota; kingdom Metazoa; phylum Chordata; class Actinopteri; order Cypriniformes; family Cobitidae; genus Misgurnus; species Misgurnus anguillicaudatus. The sequence continues at coordinate 16,249,382 of NC_073351.2, forward strand.
AATGTGAAACTTTGTGAGAGTCGGTAGATTGACAGCTGAGCGGTCAGCAGTGTTTGAACACTCATACGCGCTGCGCTTATATTTATACCTTATAAATTGATGATATGATTGCAGTGATTCCAAAGGATGTCCAAAAAAACTTAAAGGGGGGGTTTAATGGTATTTCAAGCATTCTGACTTATTAACACAGTTATAGAGTTGTTTCCTCATGCTAAACGTAGGCAAAGTGTCAAAAATGCAGTTGGGCGTGTTTCAGAGTATTTCTGTGCCGAATGCACTTCGCCAGGGTTCGTACAAGTTTCGGCTAATTTTTTTCGATTACGGTTCTAACTGACGTTTCAGGGGTTTTTGATACGTATCACTTCTTTATATGGGCTTGCTAACAGCTTATCACGCCACTCAGCTTTGTTTAATTTCAAAAGTCAACAATGGCACAACAAGAAGTGTGTTTTTGGATGTACGGAGAAGACATCCAGCCTTATGGAAACAATGGATATAGTTTATTATCCGGATTAGCAGCGGAGTTTTGCGTGTGTGTTTGATGCGGTGGATTTTCAGAACCGGGTCATGACGAGTTACACGTGGTAAGTAAGACTTCTGTCTTATGTTGGAAATAGGCGCATGTATATTATATAAATGACACGAACATGTAGTGAATCATAAGTTAAAACAGTGTTGTATAGTGTTGCATGACTTGTACTCGCTCCTCCCGTGTTATAACTCCTCCTTCTTCATTTTTTCGTACGTTATCGGAAAGATTCGGTAAAGCTAATCTTTCTTTTATAAATCTGATTAAACTAAAGACTCTTCAGAGATATAAAGGATGTCATACTACTCCATAGGTACTCCAGATTAATATCAGAAATGCAGAAACAGCGTGTGTTACGTGAGATTTAAGTAGAATGTTTAATGTTTAAAGTTTAATGTATTTTTCTCGCTGCCCTGCGTAAACCCGCGCCGGTGATGGCATGATACACGTGATGAGCTTGCATCTTGCATTACCTTAAATTATCATCGTCATACAAATAAAAGTAAAACAACATTAAAAACTGTAATGGTGTACATTTATTTATGTAAAGCTACACTCACAATAATAACAAAACATTGTGCTTTTTTAAATAGGTAAAAAAAAAAATTTTTGTGCTGCATCGGATTTGGAGCGCGTCACACAATAAATATACTCATATAGGCTATAGGCTACTTTTGAATTCGTTTTGTTAATTTGCTAATTATTTAAGTGAAACACATTTCATGTAGGCTTATTTATTTTATTATTTTTTTCACCAAAGAAAGCGTAATCATCATGTTCTATTCATTTTAATGCTTTTTGCGCATAAACTAAAGCCTTGGGGGGAATTATTTATAAATGAATCAACAACGCAAATCAAGGAATTAGCTTATTTCTCTATTTAAGACAGTCTGGCAGGGCGGTAATAGCGATACAGCAAACACCGAAAAGTTTATTCGATTTGGAAGTAAGATTATGAAGAAAACAGCAGTCCTGACTCCTGGCTTTTTTCTATAAATTGGGCGCACGCGACATTGCTGTTCGGGGTTACGTTCAAATAATTTTCTTCAAAAGAATTATGCTCTGGCTCTGACTCGATTGTATGAGGCTCATTACCTAATTCCGTCTTCGGGCCAGGGCTGATGTGACGGGAGGTTGATGTTAGAGAGTTATGATCTTCAGACGGATCAGGCATTAACTTAACTAACGAAAAAGTTATCAATCGTTCTTTCCCTCTTCTCTTATCATCCGCGGCTACATCCACTCTGTTTATCTGACGGACCAAGGCTTCTCACCTCTCTCTCTCTCTCTCTCTCTCTCTGACTGGAGCGCACACGCATTTTTAAACGTAAACACCCGTAGATCTGGACCATATTTTTTCCCTCGAACGCCTGGTCGCACCAGTGCGACCTGATATTTTTTTAAGTCGCACCATTGAGAAATTAGGTCGCACTCTAGAGCCCTGCAAGTGTAGGCCTACTTCTTATGAAGTTATTTACTATGTTTGCTGTCTTGTAACCATATCGAAATATGACTGAAAAGACAAGATCAGGGCTGTTTTCTTGGTTGTTTAACATCTAGATGCAATTGTTGTACACCATCTTAACAAAGTTCAAGACTATTAAGTTTACCAGTTTAATCCGCTTACCCGCTTCCTATCCCTACCGTATCTATCTATCTATCTATAGGGTTTTTGTCCTTCTAGGATTTTTCCCACCGGGTTTTTTTCCTAGGGGGTTTTTAGTCCCAGGGAGAGTCAGCCAACTTTGGCTTAGCTTAGCACTTTACTGTATATGTAACACTATTAATACGCTTGCTTGTACGGTTTAACCTTAGCCGCTATGTTCTACTGCTTATATTATCTATTGATTTTCTGTGTTCTCCTTTACATCTACTCATGTAAAGCTGCTTTGCAACAATTAACATTTGTGAAAAGCGCTATATAAATAAAATTGAATTGAATTTAATTAATGACCAACTTCTAAAAAGAAAATGTTGTCTTCGGAAAGAATACACACGCACGCAGCCACGCTCACACAAACATGTTTAAATAAATTTATATTGTTAATTAATAACAATAAATTGATGTTGTAACAGCAATATGTCCAAGTTTTGTTTTTCACTGTAAAAATGTCAAGATTTGACAATGCAAAGGGCGTACCGCCACCTTTTTCCCCCATTTCAAGCACTGATTATAACTCAAACATAACTTTTTTTGTCAAAAGCGACAAATCCAGGGACTTTTACTGGTGTTTTTGAGACTTTTGTGGTGTTTGGAGACACGAAAGCACGAATCACTCTGCAGTTAGTCCCTCCCGTCCAAAACTTGCAGGCGGCCGCTCAGTCTCTCAATGTACTGTAAATGTCGCCAAACAAGTGCTGCCCTGACAGCCTGTTAGACTAATAATTTGAATAAGAAATCATTTGTATTGCGTATATTGTCGAACGCGGCCATACGCGTGTAGCCGCGGGGAGTATACTTGGAAAGCTGCACGGACGCGGAAAAAAGGTATACCCCGGCCTTCAGTAGCCTCGCGCTGCAGTCAAAGCAGAGAGGAGACACACACCCCTCTGCGTCCAGGCGACAAATTAATCGCGTATGGTCGCCGCCATTCCCGTCCTTTACAACAAAACCCCAACAGTCTAGCCAGTATTTTTTTTTTAAACTGCTACACGAAAGACTACAATCGTTATGTATTAAAATAAAATCTGAATTGTCTGCAACATAATTCTTTTGTTGGTTTTATTAAAGATTCATGTCATGACTGCCAAGCCAGAGCTTGCTTACTCCATGCCTAACAAGCCACAGCTTCCTTATGCCGAGCCTGCCAAGCCAGAGCCTGCTCACGTCATGCCTGCCAAGTCAGAGACTGCTCACGTCATGGTTTTGTTTAATGGGAGAGGTCAACAGAAAATGGTCGGACTGGATGAAGCAGACAGAAGACTATGGTAACTACATAACAACACTATACAACTGTTGTGACAAGAAGAGTATCTCAAAATGACTTAACCCATAAAGCTTAAATTTGGGCGATCAATCATCATATGAATGCCAATTTAAATATTGTTGCTTTCCATGTGCAAAAATGAATTTCTTTTTGTGTGTTATTAAATTTTATGTATTTGTACACCAATCTATCAGACAGAAAACTGTACACAATGACATTTAGTCTGGAGCAACAAGAGCCTTCAACAATTTGGAGACAGCATACCCAAACAGAACGCATACTTCCTGTCAGACAAAAAGGAGTGTGAATATATTTAACTTTATTCCAAACTTGCACTCTATTCCGCCCCTGTTTGACCTGCCGCATGCCCTGCCCCATGAGGTCATTAGCCACAACAATTCATCCATAATAATTGTATAAGAGTGCAGTTACTTAATCAGGTCAATTGCATTTGGCAGATGCAGCTGAACTCATCATGGGGGTGCTTATGTTTTTATCCACACTTCTCATCTATTACCATTATGCAAAGGCAGATAACAATCTTTGCAGAATAATGGGAGACCCCAAAAACCCACTACTGTCCAAGGATGGAGACATAACTATTGGAAGTCTTATTTCAATCCACAGTAAAGAAACATTATCTTCATCTGAGTTTACAGAAAAACCTCAGCTGATATGCTCCAGGTTTGTAATATTGGAATTTAAATTTGAAATTACAGCAGTCAATAAATGTAATACAAATTGAAATTTTAAATGTAAATTAAACTGTAGTACATGTATTTACAACTTAGAATTTTTTCAAGATATTAACTATATTTAATATTAAGTAGTATAAACACACATATCCTTTCTACCTTGTTTACCTGTTTAGTTATTACTTGTTAAAGCTACTGATTTCATGTTTTCACAGTGTCAATATACAAGATTTACGACTGGCTCAAATCATGATCTTTGCTATTGACGAGATTAACAGAAGTGAAAATTTGCTCCCAAATGTTTCTATCGGCTATAAAATCTTTGACACCTGTGGATCAGGACTGTCTTCTATGAGTGCAACTATGGCAGTGATGAATGGTCAGGAGTTTGCAGCAGGAGACAGATGCAATGGACAGCCTCCTATACATGCTATTATAGGGGAAACAGAGTCCTCTGCCACAGTGATTTTGTCCAGAACCACAGGACCTTTCAAAATTCCAGTGGTAAGGGAAGAGAACAAGATTTTTACACAGAATTACAAAACTGATTTTTTACTATTGTCTGTGCATTTTTTTTCCAGATAAGTCACTCATCCACATGTGAGTGTCTCAGTAATAGGAGAGATTACCCTTCATTCTTCAGGACTATTGCTAGTGATTTTCACCAGAGCAGAGCTCTTGCATATATAGTCAAACACTTTGGCTGGACTTGGGTTGGAGCTGTGCACACTGACAATGATTATGGAAACAATGGAATGGCCATATTTCTGAATACAGCACAGGAGGAGGGGATTTGTGTCGAGTACTCTGTGAAATTTTACAGAACAGAGCCTGAAAAACTCCTAAACGTGGCAAACATCATAAAACAAAGCACTGCAAAAGTGATTGTTGCATTTCTTACTAGATTAGAGATGTACAATCTAGTTGAACAGCTATATATTCAGAACATTACAGGCATCCAAATGATTGGCGTAGAGGCATGGATAACAGCAAAGGGTTTGATCACACCAAAGAGTTTTCAAGTTCTGGGAGGATCGCTAGGGTTTGCAATGAGAAAAATTTAAATTGAAGGGTTTTTAGATTATGTAATTAAAGAATTCTGGGAAACAGCTTTTCCATGCTTACAGGGAGATGGAAATTCATCTCAATATGTAGAAATTTGCAGCAGGTATCAGGATCTGTTTGTACATAAAAATTACTTCGAAGATGTGCCTGAACAAAGATATACAAGTAATGTCTACAAAGCAGTGTATGCTGTGGCTCATGCATTACACAATCTACTGAAGTGCAAAGAACAAGAAGGTTGTGAGAAAGACTTGACAATACAACCACAGCAGGTAAAAACAAGATAGAGAACGAGTTCTGTTTGTATATACATGGACATACATTTAATATGTATAAATTCATCAATAATGGTGTTTAAAAATCTATTTTCATTAGGTGGTTGAGGCATTAAAAAAAGTAAATTTCACTGTAAAGTTTGGAGATCATGTGTGGTTTGACAGCACTGGTGCTACAGTAGCCCAGTATGAAGTTGTGAACTGGCAGCAGGACTCAGATGGATCAATCCAGTTTAAAGCTGTGGGTTACTATGATGCCTCACTGCCCCCTGATCAGCGCTTTGTACTTAACACTGAAAACATAATCTGGGTTGGAGGACAGCTGAAGGTAAATGAACATAACCTAGCTGTGGTACAGGGTTTGTAATAAATGGGGAAACTGAAAGAAAATATCTAAAAAAAAAATGCTTGCATTGTCCTATGTGAGGGGATTAAAAGCCACTGCATTATAAAAGGATATAAGATTATATAAATGATTTTATAACAGTGCCCACTCCCAACAGTGTTTCCACACCAAAAAACGTTTTTATTTGTATATCATAAACTTCTAGTAAGTTTGAAAGAAGTAATAGGGGATTATCACGCTGTTACATAGTACTTTCGCTGTCAAAGATCTTTGTGCACGGCCGCTTCCGGTGAATAACTCAATTGAAGAAATACAGATTATTTAATTTCTGTTAATATAGCTTTTATTGCTATAGACCTCACTAGTTCACTTTTGTAAGCGTATGGTGCTGAGATGCACCTAATGATGTTTTTGCACTGCTGTTAATGGTATTATTGCAAATTCTTTATGTAATATAAAAACCTGCTATAACGTAATTCTTTTGTTAGGGGCCATTTTTACAGATGGAAAGTCATGTCTAATTAAATATAATGCTTGTCATTAATCATATTGACTAAACATCTTATACTCGAAGGAAATTTATTACCATTGTATTAGTTAATACCATTCTGATTTTTATTTATTTTGAGAACACAAACGTTTATAGTAATACTATATATTCAATTTTATTTTATTCCTTTTATATACAGGTGCTGGTCATATAATTACAATATCATCAAAAAGTTTATTTATTTGTCATTGGTAAGATAATTACAAACGTGGTAAAATTAATGTGTTGTTAGCAGCAAAAAAAGCAAAAAAAAAAACGCAAAACAGATCTCAATACTTTACTCATGCGTTGTTTGATAAGTTTTGTTTGCTCGCACCCCTCAACCGCTAGCCCGACACACATATTAAGGCTTCAGACAACATGCGGTATAACCAGGCGCGGAGCCCAATCAGAAATAAAAAAAAATACTACTCTGTATAGTTAGACATGGATACTACTTTATGTGGTGTATTTTATAGCATGTTATGTTAAAAACAGTAAAATTATAAGTAAGCCTGATAACTATTTAAAAACGATTATAAAGCAGTTGAATGTTGCGTTACATTATGGTTCTAATGAGAAAAATATTCCCAAGCAGCTTTCAGCCATGATCACTTTGAGAACTTTTCTTGCAAGCAAGTGGAAAACGTATTTTGAATAACAAACACGTTATAAATATGTGCTGCGCGCTTTCCTCTCAATAACATAAACACACAACAAATATGACAGCGGGGTAAAAAAATAGAAAGCATCTGATCACATGTTGTTTGATATAGCCCACCAGCTCTCTAACTCAGCACTATAAGTCACGCCACGTTTATTGCTACACTTTATACAATATAGCCTATTGCTTTTAAGCAACAAATAGCCTATTATAACTTTCTATAAGCCTACTGTGTAATTGAGACATTCATTTAAGAAATGCATTAAAAGCAGATGACGTAGCCTGCGGAAATATATAGTGGGTTCACTTCGATCCACACCACACCCGACGTTCTTGGTTTGCTTCTTATTTATTAAATCGAGGCAATTGTTTGATTAAACATTGAATAATATTGAGATACAATTTATATAAAACGAAATTCACTTTAAAGAAAGTCTTTCTACAAAACAAACCTATGCAGGGCTTGCAAATTGTACTTAATCCATGCCCACCTATATGTCACGTTCTGCATCCGCCACTGAGTACAACCAAATAGTAAAGACATCACGCAAATGACAACTGAGTTTATTTTTTCTTGCATAACATTTTAACACAAAATTCAAAACTCAAAATGCCGTGATTATAGTACACAATCATTTACACATTAAATAAACATACCTGTCATTAATCATATTGACTAATACATCTTAATACTCGAAGGAAAGATAATACCATTTTATTAGTTAATACCGTTTTTTTATTTTTTATTGGTGAGAACACAAAACTTTGCAGAAATACCATATATTCAGAGGCGGACAGAGTACACAGCTTCAGTACTTGAGTAAAAGTACAGTTACCCCTTGCTAAATTTTACTCAAGTAAAAGTAAAAGTACTATAGTCAGATGTCTACTTAAGTAAAAGTACAAAAGTACTTGTTTTTAAAAGTACTTGAGTATCAAGAGTACAAGAGTAAATTTTCTAAATGTTGCATTACTACTGCCACAGTGCACGTTGAACCACATGAGATGATTGACAGCTGTACAGCAAATGATAGAGCTCTGAGGTCAAATCTGAAGCAAATCAGGAAGAGGAGACACAAATCGCTCTGTTCACTGTTTGAGCTCTTCAGATCGCATAAATCAGTGGAAAATTAATAGAAATGTTATTCTTTAAGACTAAATATTTTACTAACATGTGATAATTAATCATTATTTCCCCAAATATGCTCACCATTGTACTAATAGCCCTGGCGGATTCTGTATATTTTATCTATTTGAACACAAATAAACCAGAGAAGACGAGAATAAATGTTTTACGAATGATGATTTCTATTCAAAATAACGAGCGTTACAGATTCATTATTTTGGACTCCTGGCATAAATTAAGAAATGAATGTCACTGCAAACCAGTTTAATCATAAACAGTGGTCAAATGTCGAAGCTGGAGTCTTAAACCTGTCTTGTGATGCTGAGTTTGTCCAGATCAAGTAAGAGTGTGATGTTTTGAAGAGTAATTCATTTTGAACAACAATAATCCGGGCTCACCAGTGATTCCGGCCGCTGAAGTTTTGTTTTGGTAAACACAGCAAACACTTGAAAAGAAAACTATCATTAACTTGTTCAAAATTTTAAATAGTCTGGCGAGGTGGGGCCACGGGTTGACACATTCCCAGAATGGACCTGCTGCGTCTTCATCCATTGTTTCGTGAGTGGTTTCGTCTCTTATCTAAATCTGACCATGGTGACTTTGGCGGAAAGCTGAAGGTGATTGCTGATAGGCTGTCCCAATCAGTTGCGCCTGCACAATCCAATCACGTTTAAGAGAGGGAAACAACAAATTGAGGGTTTCTGAGATTTTTTTTTTTTAAGAAAAAGTAACGGGTACTTACGGTTATGGATAGAAATGTAGTGGAGTAAAGAGTAAAATATTTGCTTCTCAAATGTACTTGAGTAAAGTCATGAGTACTCCAAAAAAATTATACTCGAGTAAAGTACAGATCCCTCAAAATTGTACTTAAGTACTGTACTCAAGTAAATGTACTCCGTTACTGTCCGGCTCTGCATATATTCAATTCTATTTCATTGCTTTATATTCTATATATAAATAATTCCCCATTTTCTATGGTTTCTTCTCTTGTAAAGCTGCTTTTGAACACTGCAATGTTGTTAAAAAGTGCCACATCATCCACTTCTAGTCGAGAATCCAAGAAAACCTAGGTAGGATTGGCGTTGTTTGTCCGACTTCCAACAGAGCAGTGACATCTAGCCTTCGTTTCAGCCACTGTTGAACTGTGCCGGAAGCGGCCGTGCACAAAGATCGCTGAAAGCGGGAGTTCTACATTTCAGCGTGAAAATCCCCTATTGTGACAGACTTCTTTACAACTCAGTGAATTAATTAAGGAAAAACATTAGTTATCCTGGTTAACCGAATTTAAGATGTTCTTTTAATAAGCTAAATTTTCACCCCTAATATCTTCATGACATTAAGTGGCATTGTCAGTTATAAGTTACATTTATTCATTTAAATTTAGACTTCAGGTTGCCAAATCAACAGCAGAGGGCAGTGATTAGTGAAAAGATTATCAGTACTGCTGAACGCACAGGGGTGCGTTTCCCGAACAACGACATAACTTGCTGCTGAACCAACATAGACCGATAAATAGTTGGAGAAACAAACTACCTTGTCACAACCGTTTCCCGAAAGCATAGTAACTTTGTCGTACATTCGTTGTTTTAACCATGTTGGCTTAAAAACATAGTTGATGATGTCACATTGGAGGTGAAGTACTAATTAATCTGTGCAAATCGATTTAATGTGAGATTATTGTTGTAAATAACATCCTGTATATTGCATCGGAAGAATGATTTTGTTACCGTGATTCAGTTATCTGTCGTTTATTTTCAAGATATTTAATTCATGCGAAAGTTCCTTCTTACGTCACTCTCATAGGACTGTTTTGAGAGTGACGTAAGCAATTTTCAAATGCAGCGCTTTAATTCTGTTTGCAAACTTGAAGAAGTAAAATATAATTTTAATATATTTAGAATGATGGATATAGACTCTACTACATGTTTTTTGCTTATTTTATTCAAAAGCATGATCAACGTAAGTCTACATATTATATTAACAAGGAACTATGCTTCTACCGACAGGTAAAGAGCTGTCATTCAAGTTTGCGATGCAGCTTGCGAATGTTCGTTTGAACTATGGTTTCGGGAAACACCAAATCATTGAGCTTGTCAGTAATGAGAAAACTTACGACAGTAGTTGGCTAAAGATGCTTTCGGGAAACGCACCCCAGAGCGGTTATGCTCAATTTCCTTAACATCACAAATGATTTGTTCGCACAAAATACATCAACAATTATTCTATATTGAATTTCAAAATTGTCTCAGTAATACTGATACATTTATCTAAATTCTACACAGACCATATAATAAACTATGTACAATGTTGTTGTCCATGTAGAAGCCAAGGTCTGTGTGCAGTGAAAGTTGTCCTCCAGGCACAAGGAAGGCCGCACAGAAAGGAAGACCTGTCTGCTGTTATGACTGTATTAAATGTGCAGATGGAGAAATCAGTAATGAGACAGGTAAACTTCAGACCATCTCCAAGGTCCAAAGAAAACTGGCTAGTTGCTATTTTTGTGTTTTCCTTTTATTGTTTAGTGTGCAGTTTATAATCAAAGGTGTTCATACGTAAAATCGTGTTTTGTCTCTAACTATAGTGATCACAACTTCCTTTCCAGATTCAAATAACTGCCAGCAGTGTCCAGGGGAATACTGGTCTAATACTGAGAACACTGAATGTGTGTTAAAGGCTGTAGAGTTTCTGTCATTCACAGAAGTTATGGGTATAGTGTTAGTCTTTTTCTCTCTGTTTGGAGTAGGAATAACTGTACTGGTGGCCATCCTGTTTTACAGTAAGAAGGACACTCCCATAGTAAAAGCAAACAACTCAGAGCTGAGCTTCCTGTTGCTCTTTTCATTGATTCTGTGTTTTCTCTGTTCACTTACTTTCATTGGTCGCCCCACTGAGTGGTCCTGTATGTTGCGTCACACAGTGTTTGGGATCGCTTTTGTCCTCTGTATCTCCTGTGTTCTGGGGAAAACAATAGTGGTGTTAATGGCATTCAAGGCCACACTTCCAGGAAGTAATGTCATGAAATGGTTTGGGCCTGCACAACAGAGACTCAGTGTTCTTGCCTTTACACTCATACAAGTTCTTATCTGTGTGCTTTGGCTAACAATATCTCCTCCTTTCCCCAATAAAAATATGAAATATTATAAAGAAAAAATCATTTTTGAATGCAGTCTGGGTTCTACTATAGGTTTCTCTGCTGTGTTGGGTTATATTGGTCTTCTGGCTCTTTTGTGCTTTATTTTAGCTTTTCTAGCCCGGACGCTGCCTGATAACTTCAATGAAGCTAAATTCATCACATTCAGTATGCTCATATTCTGTGCTGTATGGATCACATTTATTCCAGCTTATGTCAGTTCACCTGGAAAATTTACTGTAGCTGTGGAGATATTTGCTATTTTAGCCTCAAGCTTTAGTTTACTACTTTGCATATTTGCACCTAAATGTTACATCATTCTGTTTAAGCCTGAACAAAATACAAAGCAGCATTTGATGGGAAAAAACACAAACTAAGTCATTTTGAGAAATAAATTAACATTGCCATACAAACCTTGCTGTGTTTTTCATTATTCAAAAAACAATCATATAGTCTACAGTATATTTGGTAGGTTTTTGATAAATGTAACTGTATTAATCAAAATAGATTACATTTAGGGAAAGTTGGCTTGAAAAACTGCTATTCATAGATTTATAGATTTAATGTTCATTTTACTTAGCACTGCCATCAGCTGTTGATTTGTGAACTTTAACTTTTTCTCTTTTAAATTTACAATGCCACCTAATGTCATTAAGACATAGTTAGAAGGTCTGTTACGGTTACCACCAGAACACAATCAGATAAACAGAGAGGGTTTTTGCCCGAGTGTGTGACGGCGCTGCTGTTTTGCCTGTGGGGGAAACGTTACGAATGTTTTGCTCACCACAATTCGCCAGTTTGTTTGCCGTCGGCGAGCTGTTTATTGTGTTGCCAACGGCGATCTAATTGTCGCTTCGCCTATGGCAGGTTAGCTGCTGTGTACCAACAACTTCTGGTTAGTGTGTGCGTCTATTAAGGAAGAGTTTACGTGTCGTTCCTTTATGGACAAATTTACCGTTACCCGCCTCAGGGGAAAGCTCTTTGGGGCCACCGTTACTTCAACTTGAGGTATTATGCTTCATTTTATCTGCCGGTGTTTGATACTGAGTCGCTTAATGAGATTTCCTTGTGTTATGTATTTTTGTTTGTGATTTATTTCTCTGGTTCTGATTTATTTATTATTATTTTTTTTGGTTTATTTTCTTTATCTTTGATTGATTCTCTTACTACTGGTGATTGTTACTGTTATACGACCAGTATTAGGTCATTCTAACTACTGTTTGAACCGTACCTTTTGTATAGCCATCTTTACCCCAGTTAATATAGAACCTAACGTAAATATAACACAACCAAATCTTTCCTGAAACCATGCCATTGGTCTCTGTACTGGTTTTGTCTTTTGTTCTGTTTGTTTAGGTTTTTATTTTGAAGTCATGTTTCCGGTCTTTTATTTTGAAATCATGTCATGTCTCACTTCACCATTCACTTTCTGTTTGTCTGCATAAAGCCTGTTCAGCCACCATCACACCTTGCAAGGTATTGCCAGTGTAACACCTGCCTTATCAAGCATTTTCGATTTTGTCATTGTATTGTTTCATGTTTTCATATTCTTGTTCTTGGTTTTGACCCTTGTTTATTTGGATTACGCTTTGGATTACCCTTTGGGTGTGTTTGCCTGCCCCTTTGGGATTTGTAAAAAAACTTCTCTGCACTTGGATTCTGTCGCTCTCTCTCTCACTTTGAGTAAGCAGCATTTGTTAAAGAATACTTCGCCTTAACAGAATCCAGCAGAGGTTTGTGAATTCCAGCCGGCAACATGAATCCAGTGTTTTCTCTGTTTGAATTACGCCAGGGCAACCGCCCGATTGAGGATTATGTCAAGGACTTCCTGAATTTAAGCTACCAGGTAAACTATAATGATACATTTTATAATGGACTTAATAAGGATTTACGCCTGTGTATGCCACGTAATATGCCTCACATTGGACTTTGGAGCGGTACATAGACTTTGCATTGTCAATGAGTGGCTCTCCCTTCACTGTGGGAGCTGTAGATGAGGAGCACTACAGTTCAACCACAACTATCTCACAAGAGCCAGCTAAAGTCATGCCTGTTTTGCCTAAACTAGAGATGTGCGGATGGGCTATTATTTCATCCGCAACCGCATCACAAAACTCATCATCTGTCCTTCATCCATCCGCACTAACGTTTTTGACCCATTTTTAAAACCGAACCCGCCTGTCATCCGCTTATTGGGCAATGCAAGGCGCTGCTGATGACAGAATATCAGCAGTGAACTCCGTCTCCGATCGGCGCACAGGGACAAAAATATATATATAGCCTAAATTAAACGCACAAATTACATAGCCTGCACTGGTGTTATCCTGATTTACCAATTTGTAAAACTTATTCCAGGCAACACTTTTCTGACCTTACCTGTGTCTGTGCCCAAGATGGCTGTCGCCATGCCTGCACCTGTTGTCCAAAGAGCTGTCACCACACTTGTCTTCCAGAAGGACACTGTCATCCCTGCACCCGCTATTAAGATGGCTACCGCAACCGAGCCTGTACACAAAATGTCTGCCGCACCTCAGCCACTTCACAAGATGGCTGCCACACCCGAGCCACTTCACAAGATGGCTGCAAGTTATGTCCAGTTCAATGGTCCCTATGGCTATGGAGGTATGTCCTTTGAATTCTGTGCTTCCTGTTTTTGCCATGGCCCTGTGGTGTGCTTGGTCTGTTTTCTGCTCTTCTGTTTCCTGTGATGTTTCATCTGAATCACCTCCTGGCATGGCTAGAAGGTCCGAACCTGTGTCTCCTACACTTACAATCACGACTAGAAGGTCTGAACCTGAGCCTCCTGCACATTCTGTCATAAATGAATCATCTGAGTCACCTGAATCGCCTGTTTCACCTGAGTCGCCTGTTTCACCTGAGTCGCCTGTTTCACCCGAGTCGCCTGTTTCACCTGAGTCGCCTGTTTCCCCTGAGTCACCTGTTTCCCCTGAGTCGCCTGTTTCACCTGAGTCGCCTGTTTCACCTGGTTCACCTGAGTCGCCTGGTTCACCTGAGTCGCCTGGTTCACCTGAGTCGCCTGGTTCACCTGAGTCGCCTGGTTCACCTGAGTCGCCTGGTTCACCTAGTTCACATGAGTCGCCTGCTTCACCTGAGTCGCCTGTTTCACCTGGTTTACCCGAGTCACCTGTTTCACCTGAGTCCCCTGTTTTACCTGAGTCGCCTGGTTCAACCTGAGTCGCCTGGTTCACCTAGTTCGCCTCGTTCATCTGAGTCGCCTGGTTCACCTGAGTTGCCTGGTTCAGCTGAGTCGCCTGGTTCACCTGATTCATCTGAGTCTACTGCACTTTGTTTTATGGCTGAAAAGTTTGAATCTGTGTCCCCTGGGCTATCTGTTTCGACCAAGTCTGCTGAGCCTATATTTCCTGAAATTCGTGTCATGACCTTAAGGCCTGTTTCTAAGTTCCCTGAGTTTCCTGTAGAGGCCAAGATGGTAACTCCTGAGTTTGCCCCACGATCCAGGTCCACTGCTGCCTTGTAATCATAGTCCTCTGCTATACCATGATCCAGGTCCACCATGGCCTAGTCTGCCTTGTGACTACGGTCCGTCCTGGCCACACGACCCAGGTCCATCAGGACCTCTTGATCCAGGATTTTCTGTGCTCCACGGTCCGGGACCGCCTCTGGTATCTGTCCATGCCCTGCCTCTTCCTCAAGGTCCTGGCACACCTGCCCACATGGATACCCATGGATTTTTTTTTGTCTTGTGTTCTGTTTTGTGTTCAGTCACTTCAATTTTCTATTCTTTACATTTTAGTTTGTATCTTTTCTATTCTTTATTATTTTAGTATCATTTAGTAGTGTTTTTAATTATTCTTGTTTATCTTTTATTAATAAATTCTATTTTATTACCACTGTGTCTTCCTTGTGTTGATAATACAGTTAAAGGGTTCTACAAGCTGGTCCAAATCTCATAAAATCCTTCAAAGAAATTAGATGACTATAGATAACTCCCTCTAATTTACATATTTTCTTATTTGTTAAATGATCTATTTAGATCCTTCTTATTGTTAAAGTGAAATTCTTTAGCTGGTGCCCCAAAGTAGAGAAGGAGGGGTCATCTGACACACACGCACACACACACCTGAGGTGAAACCTCTAGGCTATGTTTACACGGGGGGAGCTATTTTCATAAACGGACATTTCAACCTCTCCGGTTTCAAAAATAATATCGTGCACACATGTCAGTTTTCAGAAAAGTGTTTATTTACACATACCCATGCATATATGCCGTCAAGAGAAGCTCAAGCCCACGTAAGCCAATCACCGGCAGCACTGGTGGTGACGCGAACTGGTTCTTCATGTTGGAGGGAGGAGTTGTTGCAGTAGTAGGTGATCGATGACGTCAAAGTACCGCGAGAGCGAGTTGAGGAATCACACATAGAGGTCTAATTTCGAATCGCTCTAGCGGTACTTTGACATCATCCGTCTGTCGGTTCTTGCAGCGCCACATGAAGTCAAACACGCTTAAAATTTTTTTTTTTTAAGTTTTTAAAAATAACCATGTACGTTTAAACAGAGCCGTAGTGTCCTGTGTATGGCATACTAACCAATGGCTGCACTTGTGAAAATAATTAAATCAATTTGTGCCTGTGTCAAAATCACTACAGCGGTAGTAGCCTGCCATTCCCATGAAATGACGCAACTGTTTGCAGTCAGTGGGAGGCGGAAAGTCACATATGGCACTAACTTTCACTGCAACTGGACGAACTTGTCCCCTCCCTAAAACTTTACCAAAGTATAAAGTGGCCTTTCTAAACTCACATTTTGCCAGATTAACAGTAAGTTTTATATCCACAAAACGATTGAAAACGTCACAAAGCAAAGTAAATGCTCAGTCCAAGACAAACTATATAACACAATGTTGTCTAGAAGGCTTCACAGCCAGTGAGACCAGACAGGATCGTAGCAATTAAACAATGATAATTAAAAGTGCTAGGCACGTTTTTCATTTTGAAAACTAAGATGTTGCACTGAAGGAAAACATCAGGGGTCCTGAAGGCAGAGATTTCTTTTGCACATTCCGTTAAGGGAACCTGCCAATATCCTTTTAACAGACTTGCTTACTTCAACTAAATGCTATTAATAAGTCAATAAACAAGTAGCGAAAATTAACTTGTTGTTTTACCCATATAGCCTTCTCCCTCCTTGTACCTGATTGTGATGCACAATCCTCCTTGCCAAGAAAGTTCCATGTTATTCCTTTCTCTTTCCGATTGAAATGCTTAATCCACTCATTATTCCAGCTTTAAAATTCCACTTAGATTCATGGTGATGAATAAAGCAGTTTTGCATTTTTTGTTTCTTGAGTCAACTTGCTTAATAATTTAGACTGTTTGCCCATTGGGATTATAATAATGATTGCTCGTTCAGTGGCATGGCTGCTGAAGTTAGCTTTACTGTGCTCTTTGAGCAGAGTCTGTGCGAAAACTTTAGATATAACAGCAAGACAGTCAATTTATAATATTATTATAAAAATTGGAGAAAGTGCAAAGTAGCCTACAGTGCAAAACACGCAGTATGGTGGAAAAAGTCCCACCTCCTAAATAAAAGAGCCAGTTGTCAAAGGTAAAGTCATTGCATCACTGCAGAAGCTGACTGGTAACCATGGAAACATTACAAGAGAACATGCACGTTGGCTGCCTGGCTGGAGCAACCAAAAATAAACTTTTTAACCCAATTTGAGCATCATAAAAAAAATGTATGCGACAGTTTAAGACTTTGTTGCTGTTTTTAAAATATTTTATTTAAATGTGGGTGTGTGTTCTCTGAGTCCGATAGACTTGAGTATTACCCACAATGTTAAACACACCCGGGACCCGAAGTAATACATTGTGACCCAACCCGGCCCCCGGCTGATCATTTAAAATATAGACCCGAAGCCCTACAGGTCCTGGGTCGGGTCCCGGGTCCTCGAGTCTTAAATCTTCCATGTAGATCTCTACTGTATACAGTAGTGGCTCGTGACTGCTCATTTGAGGGGCGCAAATTCAAAATATGTGTTCGGAGTGTCATGTTTGTTGCTTGTGTTTTCAAAATATGTGTTTGTTGTGTCATATGAACCATGTGCATAACGTGTTTTGTCAAAATAAGTGCCTGCTGCAGACGCGTCTAAAGGGTTTATGATAAAAGAGACGCTCACGTTTACAAAATACCCACAAGACACATGTCAATAGGACCATGATGCATCTGCAGACTCGCTTGAGGGACCACGGTCCACAAGAAGCTGAGGTCTGCCACGGACTGATAAAACTGTGGCAAACTGGAGAGTAGAAACCCTCTGCGTACCATGGTGTCACCATGAGATTCGGTCATGAGGCCATTGCTGAAGCAATCTCATATTGGTGTTATTTTTGTTATTTTTATTGTTATTTACATGTCACGTAAAGGCAACAGTAAGATCTAGCATCAGGTACGATCGGGAGATGCTGTTTTCCTTACAAGAGCAAAGCTATTGTGGTACATTCAATCACACAGTGTTGGATTTATACCCAGAACTGTTACGCCACAACAACGCGAAGCAAGATCTCTCCGGGAGCCAGACTCAAGCGGGAGTCTATATTGGCTTCAATAAATCGAAGCGCAAACGAGGGAGAAGGGGTGGAACCGGGCGAAAGCTTAGGAGGCTTGTTAGCAAAGGGAGGCTAACACTTCCTGTAATTTTGTTTACAAACGTCCAGTCATTGGGAAATAAAATGGATGAACTGCACACAAGATTATCAGCTGAGCGGTACTTGAGAGACTGCTCCTTATTATGTTTTAGTGAAACGTGGTTGGGGGAGGAAATCCCTGATGAACCTCTAACACCGGAGGGTTACACCATCTACAGAGCTGACAGGTGCGTAGCAGACTGCGGGAAGAGCCGGGGAGGTGGAATTGCCGCCCTAGTAAACCAGACTTGGTGTACAGATAACAAGGTAATCTCTCAGCATTGCTCCGAACATGTGGAATTTCTAACTTTGAAGAGCAGGCCATTTTATTTACCCAGGGAGCTACACTGCCTTATTTTAAGTGTTGTGTATATTCCGCCGTCTGCTAAGGAGGAGGCTGCACTAAACATCTTATACAAAATGGTCAGTACACATGAAAATGAGTATCCTGAAGCTGTTTTTATAATCTTAGGAGATTTTAATCATTGTAAAGTCATTCCAAAATTGTATCAATGTGTGACGTTTCCCACTAGAGTTAACAAAACACTGGATCAGTGCTATTGTAACTTAAAAAATGCATATGCAGCTGAACCCAAACCACATTTTGGGAAGTCTGATCACATTGCTATTTTTCTTAAGCCTATATACATAAATAGGTTAAAGGCTACTCCTGTCACCACTCGCACTGTTCAGGTTTGGACTGACAGTGCTATGCCCAGCCTTCAGGGGTGTCTGGAGGCCACGGATATGAACATCTTTAAGGAGGCCACAGACAATATTCATGAGTATACAGAGACTGTCAGTGACTATATTAGCTGGTGTACCTCCTTATGTGTTCCTGTATGGACTGTCCACATTTTTCCAAACCAAAAGTCCTGGTTTAATGCTGACATACGGAAAAAGATCAAGGAAAGACGGTTTGCTTTCAAGTCAGGAAACAAAGTGGAGTATTAAAGGGCCAAATACAATCTGTGAAAGTCCATCAAAGCAGCAAAAAGGGCACGCTCCCTAAAAATTGAAAGTCTTCATCTACAGAACAACACCCACACTATGTGGAAGGAAATTCAATCCATTACAAATTATAGTAGGACCACAAACATCACCAAGGTTAGAGACCCCACCTTGCCGGACCGCCTTAACAAATTTTACTGCAGATTTGACAGGATGAATTCGGACACACCCTCTAGACTTACACACAGCGCTAAGGAGGTTGCCCTACAGGTGACACACACACAGGTGCTAAAGGCGCTTAAGCAGGTTAACCCCGGTAAAGCTGTGGGACCTGATGGAGTGTCACCCAGAGTATTAAAGTCCTGTGCCGAACAACTTACAGGTGTGTATGCAGATATCTTCAACCAGTCCCTGTCACAAGCGGTAGGGGTGATAAAAACTGCAGAGAGACTCATTGGGACAAATCTTGTGCCCCTGACCAATATCTACACAGAGCGCTGTAAGAAGAAAGCCCAGTCAATACTTTGTAATACTCATCATCCAGCTCACTCACTATTGAGGCCCAGACACAAACCCTACAGTCTGAGACATACAAGAGCGGACAGTATCATCACACTTAAAACACGCTTTTATAATAGCCTTTATCCAACACTGGTCAGACAAATGGCCAACTCAACCAAATAGGGTATACATGGTTAGCAGGCACTGGTGTATTTTGTTTATCTAAGGATGATGCAGTACAATTCCTATGTATGTGTACAATTCTTTGTGCTCTGCAAATGGCAAATAAAACTTTGAACTTTGATATGCATCAATTTGAGAGGTAAAGCCATCAACGAAGATGAACATATGTCCCAGGAGCTCTTGGAATCCTCAGTGTGGCCTGGACATGCTGCTCCAACAAAAGTGTCATTATGATGACTGAATCCAACTATATCTCAAGAAAAGAAATGCTCTGAACAGAGCTGGGTAGTAAAGGATTACATGTAATCTGGATCAGATTCCAAAAAATCAAGTACTTGTAATTAGATTAAATTAATTGTAATCAGACTACTGTTACTTTTTTATGGATTACATGATAACATATTGTTCACACTATGGCAGTAAGATGTTCACAATTTGGTAAATCTCCTCATTTTTCGTACATTTTTCATAATAAATTACATACGCTTATATACGTTTGTGATTATTCAAGTTTTTCCAGGTAAGAGGGGGAGGGGTGTGGAAACTCACAGGAGTGAAGCAACGACGAGACAAGATGCAAAATGGAGCAGCACTCAGCGTTTGATCACTGGATGCAAAGGCACTGATTTGGGTAGGGATGTAAGAGACATGTCCCTACCAATACCAAGGGAACACTGACTTGTCCCTAGCAATAATTTCAACCAAACAATGAATCTTTATGTACATATAACCACTGGTGTCTGTCTGTGACTTGTGTTTTTTACGTATTACCTATTTTATTTAACATTTATTTATCCATGAATATTTAAAGAAGACTGTTCTGTAAAATTAGCGCTATAGGTGGTACACAAACATTGAACAAAAGTCCCACCTCCATAACTCAAGTCGCTAATAGGATAGTCCCACTTCTCTAACCCATAAGCCAAAGATCAATCAACAAGATGTGATGGGCATCTAATCTAGAGACATCAAAGTGATATGGCACCTCGGTTACATTGCTTGACAAAACTCCCTGAAGCCTGCTCCATCCACGACACTGATCGGTCTCATGTCCTTACAAATGAACGAAATTAATTTTTCCTTTATGACCTCTTGTCGTGTTGCAGACAAATAGCTTGTGGCGGGCGATGCAAAGTAAGTGTTAAGACGTGGCTGTTTAGCTGGAGTTCGACACATTGTGGTCTCGTACACACTGCAAACTTTCAGGAGTGACAACCGCATTTAAATGTGAAAATATGATGATTGACACGGAGATAACCATAGCAACGGTCTGCTGTCTGACGTGCTTATCACTCACAGCTTTGATGAAAATAATTTAACAGCATTATGTTTAGCAATAAACCTCCGTCGTGTCGTTGTGTATTGTACGCATTTGTGAGGCTGCACGCTCTTGCAGTGTTGCCAGGTCCTCGTCTTTTTTGTACTCGCATACCATTTTAGCGCTTAACCGTTTATGGCTTTTGGCTCATGAAGCGATCAAGTTTTTGATGTTGTTAAAATGTGAAGGTGCCAGTCCGAATATTTTGATCTTTGAGGTAAAGCGTTTGGATTTATTTTGGTTTATTATTGGATTTTTCTTGTTCGCTGTTTTTTTAATGCAAGATCTGGCAACACTGAGCAGCAAACAATGGGGCCCCGGTCATTCTCTGTACCGCACATACAGAAGACTTTTCCCCCTTGTAATAATTTATTTCTTCAGAAGAGAGACCTGTCATGTCCATGATGCACGTTTAAACACTTTATTAACTACTAGTTGTTCAGTTCAGTTATGTCGGCTACACACTATGCAAAGTTTCTGTAAACGCGGTTGTCATTGCAGTTTACGGGAGTTAATGCGGTTGTAGAATGCGATTGTCAGTCCCGTAAATTACTGAAGTGTGTGTGTACAGAACAGGATTAAGCATTAAAATGGCTTTCTGCCATCTTCCATGCAAGACAACAACTTTTAACAGTGACAGTGTGACTACTGTGACCTGTCCCTGAACCACTAGTGCGCCCACTGACAAAGCAGACAGCCACGCCTCTACTACCGCGGGCTTTAAAAAAAATAAATAATAATTTATTCGAATATTAATTTTCATATTCGAAATTCGTTTTTTTGGAACTATTTGAATATATATTCGAATTTAGAATATTCGTTGACAGCCCTAATGTATAGACACCATTTCATTTTTAAAGAAACTTGTGGTTTTGACCTTTACCCCACAGCCCGGGGGTTTCTTTCCACAAGGGAGAAAAGAATGCAGTTGAAACGAGTGGCGCCTGACACGGCCGAGCCAAATGGTCCCATGAGCCACTGAGACTGGTTAGGAAGTGTAAGTCACTCCAAAACCCTGTCGAGGGGTCGAAGGGACGATGGAATTCGGGGCCTAGGGGGGGGGATTCAGAATGGTGGACCATACCGAATAGGCTATGGGACCACCCACCACCCTCAGCATCACAATAGAAGAGAAGTCTCTGCTACATGATGCACCAGTGAGAGCGGAGATATGCAGGACAGAACAAACTGTGTCCAAGAACAATGGTGGTCCAAACCCAAAGGGCTATGGGACCACCCTCCACCCGAAACATCATAAAAGAAGAAAAGGCTCCGCCATGTGACGCATAAGTGAGAGTAGAGGTGTACAGGACAGAATAAATTGTTTCCGTACACAGAAAAACTTGACCATGGGGGGGATGCAAACTGCAGTGGCCCACCTAGTTACACTCACCACCCAGCAGGAGGTGGACAGACACAGCAGGCCCACTTCTCTGGGACCTTCGCCAAAGGCGGGGAGCAGGCAAAGGCGAACACATAGACAGCCGCCGCAGCACATCTAGCTGTCTCTAACTGCAAGAGAGCCCCACAAATGACTATCACAATGAGCAGAAAAGGCCAAAAATGGCACTGCCAAACCACCATAATGAGCAGAAATCAGAAAAGGCTTAACTTGACTACTGTAAAGGGCATTGCATGACCCAAGACATACGCCGTGACTACCGTCACTAATCGTGTAGTATCTACACACTGAGTCCTGACCACCCTTTGAGGTGGGGTCAGCCTGACTGGTTGCAATGCCAATCCCTGCCGTAGCAAAAGACCCAACATGCTCCAGACAAGAGCCAAGGACCGTTCTGCCAGGAGATGGCACACCACCTGAGGGAACTCCAAACGCCCAAGGCTGCCCCACCAAGGGGGGTGGTGAGGGCAGACAAAATAAAGAAATGAAAATCTACCAACGGTGATCCTCAATCTCATTAACCCATCATACACATCCGGAAAGAAAGGTACTGAGGTTGGGCATAACCAAGGCATGTGCAACCACAAAGTACCAATCAGCCGGCTCAGAACGCTGGGGTCGAGTGGAGGGTCCAACCAGCCCGATGCTCTGAATGGTCCGGGAAAGCACAGCTTCCATCTGGGTGATCTCTCGGACAGCGACACCACACCCAAGGGGGGGCAACCGAGTCATCAGCCACTAATGAGAAAGCTCACCCTGTGATGCTGCAATTGATAACTTTACTCTTATATAAGTTCCCAAAAGTAATCAACAGACAGCTAAAAAGGTACTTCACAGATTGCAAGTCACACTGGGCAATGAGCAAATGGTAGGAAAGAAAAATCTGACACAGATTGCCACATTAAAACCCAGTTCATCCTCAAAGCTCACCATAGTGTCTTCCTGCGCCAACTTTCTAGCTTTTGGGAGAAAATGTAGAAAGACACAAAAAACTATATTTGTCAAAGCTTCAGTGTCAGGATTCTGCCAAAAGTCTTGTTTAATATTTATGTCTTGTCATGAGGGCAGGGTTCTGACAGTCCCATGTTCTTTGTGAGGGCTCATGACATTGCGTATCGGGTCATGTGCTCTTGGTGTCTTGTCTCTTGTCCCCACCCCCTCGTCTCCCAGCTTATTATTAATTATTAGTTTACTCCCTTCACCTGTTTCCTTCTTGTTATCTTGTTTGGTTTCTCTTATTTAATCCTTTTTTTTGTCAGTAGTACTGTGCAGGTTAATTTTTTACTGCTCCTGGTGCTCCAACCCTAATTAAACACAGCTGAAGCCGCTAATCAAGGTTTGCAGGATTGCTTGAAATCAGACAGTTAGACAGACCTGCTAAAGACAGGTGTGTTAGAGCTGGGTTGAAACTGAAGTCTACAGGAAGGTAGGTCACCAGGGAAATGCATTAGGACAGCCTTCATATGCAGCGTAATGAAATTATGTTTGAAATATAAACAGAGAGCGTCTTTGTGTTAACTAATCGCATATTTGAAAACTACAATACTAATTTCTAGGAATGCATTCAAAAGGTGTAAAAGGGGAAAATAAAACTTTATTTACACTAAATTTGTGCTCCAAACGCTTTCTTGGCTGACATTTTATTTTTTCGAACCAGGCTCGACCAATCACATTCCCTGCGCATGGAATTGTGTGACAAGACGATGAAGGTATCTCAGGAGACAGGAAGTAAACCAAACACTGGATTCAGAGACACCTGCTCTATGTAAATCAGATTTTTTATGTGACAGGTGCTATAGAGAGTGAGGAGTCTGGTGCTGATTTGAGCAGGGTCTGAGCCTGTCAGCCATGATGGTAGGATACGCTATCGGTTGCCGGGGGCAACTTCAGAGAGGCACTACTTCCGGAGCTCTTTAATTTTGGTGCATTTATTATTTCAGCAGGACAGAGATGTTTCTACAAATAAGATAAAGAAAAGAAAAAAAGCAATAAAAAAAGATAAGGCAAAGAAAAGGGACCTTACAGGAACAAGCTCACACCAAACGCAAAACAGATGTATTTGAAGAAGATCTCAGGGATCCAAAATATTGACCCATACGAGCTACCTGCAGCGGCATGGCACAGAAACCTATGGACATTGTAAATTATTTTGTTTTTGGTGTAAGTAACTACACAATGCAGAAGTTTAAAAGCCACAAATCGACCATCTACAAGCCTCCAGGTGATGAAAACAGTGTTGTACTTGTAAAGGTAAGTTTCTTCACATGCGTTTAGTGTGTTGTAATTACAGTGCATTTAGCAGACACTTCTTGATCAAAATGACAAAGTAGCCTAGTGCTCTCCTCACTGCCAGTCAACTTTTTTGACAGCTAACATCATGGTATTAGAAACTTCTAGCATATGATTATGCTTAAATGCCTAAATGAACTACACTTACCATTATGAACAATATATTTGTTTTATTTTCACCTGTTACTTTTTGTCCACTCAAGTTGCTGCTTTTTATATTTCAATTAGTGATGGAAATTTTCATTCATTTAAGTGACTCGTTCATTTTCAGTTCGTTCACCAAAATGATTTGTTCAGATTCATTCACTGATCCGTTCAGTGACCATTTCTTTATTTTACATAAATACACCAATAGGTGTACCTGTTGTAGAGTTGGATGTTACTTGTTGCGACAACAGGAAACGAGCAAGCCGAGTTTGCCAATCACCTTTGGTGATGCGAGATTGAGACTCCTTCGTCATCTGTACCATGCGCTCCCCCTGCCCATTTGAACTTGGATGATACAGCGCTATGGTGACATGTCGAATGGCATTACGTTCAACAAACTCCTTGAACTCTGCAGAGGTAAAAGCGGCTCCATTGTCAGATACAATGATGTCAGGCCAACCATGTGTTGCAAAAAGAAGTCTCAGTGTATTAATAACGACAGATAATGACATGGAACTCATCAAAGAAACCTCTAGCCACTTGCTATGTGAATCAACTACTATCAGAAATATTTTACATTGAAAAGGGGCTGCAAAGTCAATGTGTAGTTTGGACCATCTTTTCGTTGTCCATTCCCAAGGGTGCAGCTTCGCCCTAGGTGGTGCATGACGTGACTTCTGACAGATATCACAGGCCCGACAGTCTCCTCTATATCCTTGTCTATCCCTGGCCACCACACATAACTTCATGCGAACCCCTTCATGTGGACAATGCCAGGATGAGCATCATGTAACATGGCAAGCACTTCCTTCCTTGCCAACTCAGGAACCACAACCCGGCTCCCCCACAGCAAGCAGTTTTTGTGTGCAGAAAGTTCGTAGCGGCGCATCAGAAAAGGTTTGAAGTGGCTGTCTGTTATATCAGCTGGCCAACCATGCAGGGCCCAGCGTAATACCCGTGACACAACAGGTCCTTCAGTGTAAGACTGGCAAGTCGATCAGCATGCATAGGAGCATCTGGAACCGTTTCGAGTAACAGGACCTCCAACGGTGGTGGTGTAACAGCGTCAGTCCCGGGCAGCGGTAACCGGCTCAGGGCATCAGCATTCGCAATGTCCTTTCCAGGTCTGTAACACAGCTTGTAGTCATAAGCTCCAAGGATCAAACTCCAACGTAACATTCATGGTGACAGAATGGCAGGCATTGGCTTGGAGTGGTGTAATAGGCAAAGCAAGGGTTTGTGGTCTGTAAAAATCACAAAATGACTCCCTGCGAGATACTGAAGAAATTTTCTGACAACAAAAATGACAGCCAAAGCTTCCTTATCAACCTGGGCATAATTCCGTTCAGTGAAAGACATTTTTCTGGAAGCAAAGCAGATAGGCCTTTCCTGGCCCACACATTCCAAGTGAAACAATAAAATACCAAGGCCATAAGGTGAGGCATCGCATACATAATGCACTAGCACCTGATCTGTTTGTAGCAGCTGCTTTGCCTGAGCATAAGCTGTTTCATGTTCGGCTCCCCACTGCCACGAAGCAGATTGATCGAGCAAGCGATGCAGGGGTTCCAGGACTGTAGCTTTGTTGGGAAGGAAACAGTTATTAAAGTTGAGCAACCCCAAAAAAGCCTGGAGTTCTGTTTAGTTCTGTGGGGCCGGGGCTTTTTAAATAGCCTCCACTTTTTCACAAGTCAGCCTAATTCCATCCTTATCCACTCAAAACCCCCAAAACTCAACTTGGGTTGCTGCAAAAATGCATTTCTCCTTTTGCAGCCTCAGACCAGCTTCTGCAAGATGCTTTAATATAGCCTTCAGCTATGCATTGTGGTCTTCCATAGATTTACCTGAAATCAGAATGTCATCAAGGTATGGTTAAACTCTTGGAATTCCAGCAAACAGAGTGTCCATAAATCTTGAAACAGCTATTGTCACCCCAAACTGTAATTGTTGAGGTCGGAAAAAGGTTAATAGTTAGCAAATCTGCTGCTTTGTTGTCCAATGGAAGTTTTTAGTAAGCTTGTTTCAAATCAAGTTTAGGGAAAAATACTCCCGGAGCTAGTTTTGAGAAAAGTTCAGATAGTGTGGTAATGGGGTACACATCAGGTTTACAGCTATATTCACAGTACAGTGATAGTCACCGCAAATTCTTAGACCCCCATCTTTTTTGCCACAATCACTATGGGTGTGACCCATCTTGCATGTCACACCAGCTTAAAAATTCCTTGGGCTACTAATTTATCCAGCTCCTTATTTAGCTGCAGCCATAAGGCAAAGGGAACCGGACGTGCCTTAAAGAAACGTGGGGTAGCTGTGGGCTGAATGTCAATAGTGATTGTGGGGGGCTCTTAAGACCCCAATGTCCTGAAATACCTCTGCATATTCAGACAAAATGTCCTCCACCAATTGCAGCTGTATGCCATGTATTCCTTCCACTGATATTCCTAGTGGCTCAAACCAGTCTCGTCCCAGCAGACTAATGCCCTGCCCATGAATGACAAACAAAGGAGTGTGTTTTGT
Source organism: Misgurnus anguillicaudatus (assembly GCF_027580225.2). Taxonomy (NCBI): domain Eukaryota; kingdom Metazoa; phylum Chordata; class Actinopteri; order Cypriniformes; family Cobitidae; genus Misgurnus; species Misgurnus anguillicaudatus. The sequence continues at coordinate 16,276,644 of NC_073351.2, forward strand.
GTCCCTCTGTATCTTACGTCCACAAATATTTTCCCTTTCACGTCCAAAGTTGCCTGTGACCATAGTTTAAGTATTCCTTTGTCTTGGTGCAATTCTGGAGGCTGAATATAACGAGTGGTAAGTGTCCTCACTAATCAGGGACCATGCTGCACCTTATACCACTTCTATTGTGTGTGCTAGATAATTTAAGAAAACCGTAATCAAATATGGCTTCCGTTCTTATTTTTTTTTGATGTTTCATTCATGCTGTAAACAGAGTATTCATCGTGCTCTTCATGTGTTATAACGTTAGTACTCTGCCCCATTTTAGTATTTTCTGTACTTTGTCCAGCATTGTGCTTGATTCATGTAAAACACACGCAAGCTATGTGCCCCTGTTTTTGTTTACCATAATGGCATACTGCTGTGGTGAATTTACAGGCTGGTGAAGGATGCTGGCCAAAACATGTTTTTTCACACTTTGGATTTTCATTTTGTGCTGCTGTCTTATGAACTGATGTGTGAGCCGCATAATGAACATCATCTGCAGGTAACCAATCATGCTGTTCTGCCTCTGTAAACATAAGCTTAGATTCAGACAATAAGTGGCGTTGCAGCACCTCATCCAATACACCACACACAATCCTGTCACGCAGCATACCGTCTAACTGATTGCCGAAGGCAAAGTGGACAGACAATCGTCTAAGCTCAGCAATGTAGTTAGAAATACTTTGATTGGCTATCTGCTTACAATTATGGAAGTGAAAACACTGCACAATCTCTGATGGCACTGGGCTGTAATGGCGTTTTAAAGCAGCCACAATGATTGAATGGGTCACATTCGACGGATATGTCGGGGCCAGCACTGATTGCAAAGTGTAATAAGTTTTTGCACCACACACACTCAGTAGCACTGATCGTTTCTTGGCATCAGGTTCAATGTTGTTTGCATGAAAAAAAAAACATTCCAGTCTTTCAACATATTCTTCAAAAGAGTAACTTGAGCATTCATCAAACTCTTCGATGTGACCCAGAGTAGCTATGTTCTATTTCACTTATCTTTATGCCGCGGTCCGGATCCGCTCATCGCCAGTGTTAGATTCTTTAATGAAAACGAAGACAGACAAACAAGAACCTTAATTGAACATCAGCAGTCACTGTACACTCCCTGACAAAAGTCTTGTTGCTGATCTATTTTGAAGAAACACCTGCTATTAACCTGACTTTAATTAATCAATTGGTGTTAGAAATAGCTCATATGAAAAGCTAAAACTCTCCCAAATGATGCTTAATGCACGGAAATAAATAAGTTTCACTAAAAAAAGATTATCCTTTAATCAAGATAGAAAGGTCAAATTTTGACAAGACAAAAGTTTTGTCGCCTATACAGAAATTTAACAAATTTACTGCAAATTCAAAAATATGTCAGCAAATTAAGTAGTGGTGCTGTGAGAATCAAATGTGATATCTTGTATGACTTCCATGAGCTTGAAGGACTGCATCCATGCGATTTGGCAAGGATTCATATAATGTATTGATGAGGTCATCAGGAATAGCAAAGAAAGCAATCTTGCATGCCTCCCAGAGTTCATCAAAATTCTTTGGTTTCGTCTTCCATGCTTATTCTTTCATCCTACCCCACATATACTCAATGAGGTTCATGTCTGGTGACTGGGCTGGCCAATCCTAGAGCATTTTGATTTTCTACGCCTTGAGGAACTTAGATGTGGAAATGGAAGTATGCGATGGAGCACCATCCTGCTGCAGAATTTGGCCTCTTTTATGGTTGGGAATATAAGAAGAAGCTAAGATTTCTTGGTATTTTAGACTATTGATGTTGCCTTCCACCCTGCAAATCTCTTGCACACCCCCATACTGGATGTAACCAGACCATGATTTTCTGCCACCAAACTTCAATGTTTTCTGGGTGAATCTCGGATCATTCGGGCTCCAGTAGGTCTCCTGCAATATTTGAGGTGACTGTGGTGTAATTCAACAGGAGATTCATCTGAAAAATCCAGCGTCCATCCTTTGGCTGTGGGCCTTGGCAAATGCCACACGTTTTTCAATTGTCTTCTGCTTAGTGCTGGCTTCTGGGCACTGATTCGACCATGGAGGCCATTTCGAGACAAAATCCGACTAACTGTTCTGGTTGACACAGGGACTTCAGGTGACCAGGTCTCGTGGAGCTCTGCTGCAGTGGAAAATGGGCTGGCCTTGGATTTTCAAGCCAACAAACGGTCCTCTCGAGCAGTTGTCTTGTGGGGTCTGCATGACCTGGGCTTGTCAAAAAACGTCTCCAGTCTTTTCAAATCTTTTTTATCCTCTGTACTTGACGCTGAGACACATTGAAGTTGTCTGCCACATCAGCAGTGGATCTGGTATTCAGCCTCTTGATAATCAAAACTTTAGTCTCAGGGTGAATGTTAGGCATGTTTACAGAGGTATAGTTGCAGTTGATGTAAAGGTCTAGTTTACTAGGGTTCTTTGTATACACACCTGAGACCTAATTGATCCATTATTAGTCACAGATTAAGCTTATATGACAAGGGGACAACACTTATGTCTTTGCAAAAATTAGGAGAAGACTGGCTATATGTTGTGAATACTTGACATCTAACAATTAATGAAAGTTAAACAGTTATAACCAAAATATGTTTAAAAGCTCTATATGTGTTGATCTTTGACACATGTACTTTTTTGTGCAATGTTTACTGTTCATAGTTGTTCCCTTTCAGTCGATCACTATGACGCCACGTCGTGACCGACGAACTGGGAACTCGCTTAGAGAGACCAATCTGCTTCGTTTACTACTAAAACACCAATGAACTTGGCATTGAGGTATTTGCATAATGCCGGCGCTGCCCCGCCAGGTGCATATATAAGCCATAGGGGCAAATAGGGAAATTTAGGCTTTTTCGCTTCGAAAGCCGGCAGAATCTGCTACTGAGAAGCTACTTTCTGCTCTTTGGGAAAACGATTGCTGAAGTTGGTTGGACAAGCAGTACCACATCGACACCGCAGTTTTTCCACTACTCTGCAGCTTTCTTGTTTTGAGTTTTAGTGAGTGCATTGCTGATCCTGTGCGCATCAACTGAGCATCAAAAAGTGATTTCCTAAAAGAGGGATACGAGAGAGCTCTGTGTCTTGTTAAAGACAGCCACTCTCTCGTATATCCGGAGATCAGCGTCCTTTTCAGGATGGCTTTTCGTCCATGCGATCTTGGGTGCGGCAAGTACATGGGTCCGAAGGATGGTCACGATCGTTGTCTCTCATGCTTGGGCATCGAGCATGCGGAGGCTGCGTTCGCTGGGTGTTCATGTTCTCACTGCGAGGAGATGTCCCTTTTGGATTTGCACAGACGGCTTTTGTTTCTCCGGGAACCGTGTCCTCGTCCGGTGAGTGCTGAACGGACCTGCTAAGGGTTACACGGTGATCCCTCCTGTGGAGCGGGGGGGTGTGATGCAGTTGTGTCCAGCCACCTCTGCCTCCTGGAAGGACCGCCCAACCCTTTCTTCCCAAGCTTGCAGACAGTCGTCCGGTTTAACGGGCGCTGCCCACCAGGCTTGTGGAGAAGCGGCTTCGGCTCTGCACGCAATGGCGTTGCTGCAGGTCCACAAAGCGAAGGCCTTGCGGGATCTGCACGAGGGAGAACATAACTCGCCTGTCTTCTCAGAGCTCCGGGCTGCCACTGATCTGACTCTCCGCACAATGAAAGTGATGGCGCAGGCGATTGGTCATGCTATGTTCACTCTTGTGGTCCAAGAACGCCACCTTTGGTTGTGTCTTGCTGACATGACGGAAGCGGACAAGAACAAGTTCCTGGACGCTCCAGTCTCCCAGACCGGCCTCTTCGGCGAGTCGGTGGAGTCCTTCGCCCAGCAGTTCACAGCTTCTCAGAAGCAGACTGAAGCAATTGCTAAGATCATGCCCCGGTGCAAGAGGCCTGCCTCTTGTCCACCAGCGCTGGCCGCCCAGTCTGCTCCTCGCCGAGGGAACCCCCCAGGATGTCATCCCAGCAGCGGAGGTGAAACAGCCATCGACAGCCCTCCTCGCCCGCTTGACCTGCTTCCCGTGGTGGCCAACGGGGATCTAAGCGGCCCTGAGACGGGCGACCTGAAATTAGATGGGAGCACTTCAGCTCCTCAGCCTGTCCTATTGGTTATTACGCACGATCCGCCTCGGCTACGAAATTCAATTCAACCAGCACACACCTAAATTCTTGGGCATTCATTTCACTACAGTGAAAGCATCCGATGCACATGTACTGCGTGCAGAAGTCAATGTCCTCCTGGCGAACTCGATCGATTTATCAGCACGTTTAACAGAAGTGTGCATCCAGTCGATCCTGACTTGCCTCGATTCATTTTGAGGGAAGAACGCGGTCCTGGCAGCCTGATGTTGCGGAGCATCCGCTGTCAGCCTCTCACTAGCTGTATCCTCGCAAACCTATCTGTTTGGCTCGGGCATCCACATTGCGTCCCACCGGGTTCCTTTGTGAGTATTTTTCCGTGGGGTTAATCCTACTAGCCCACGTTTCCCTCAGTAGAGCACTGCTTTGCAAACACAGAGACTTAATGCTTCGGCATCTCACCCGTTTGGGTCTTCGGGTCAACTGGGAAAAGAGCACACTTTGCCCCGTGCTGAAGGAAGGGAACGGAGACGTCACGTCCCGCCGCCACAGGGCTGCTCCCTGCTGTTTACGGCCGGTCGCACTTTCCGGCTTTCTCAGCGAAATGAAGCTAATTTCCCTATTTGCACCAGCGGCTTATATACGCACCTGGCGGGCGGCGCCGGCATTATGCAAATACCTCAATGCCAAGTTCATAGGCGTTTTAGTAGTAAACAAAGCAGATTGGTCTCTGTAAGCGAGTTCCCAATTCGTCGGTCACAACGTGACATCTCCGTTCCCTTCCTTCAGGGAACGAGGGTTACATACCTAACCGAGACGTTCATAACTATTAACATTTGGCTCTTACATGTTAAACTGCTATTGTTTTTAAATATTAAAAAAGAAAATATGAGTTTTTAGTAATTAAAAGGCAACATACTGGTTACAAGAAGTGTGCATTTTTTTTTCAAAATACGTGTTTTTGAATGTTTTTTAATATACTGTAGCAAAAGTAACAAAAAACAACAACACACACACACACTTTTATGGTAAAAGTAAAAAAAATATATATATATAAAAGGTAAAAATAGGGGTAAAAGTTTGGCCCGCATCATATTTACAATTTTAAAATCTGGCCCCTGAAGAAGAGTAGTTGTAAGACCCCTGGTGTACTGTTTCATTATGATCCTACCACGTGTTCACAGATAAGATAAGAGGGGGAGTGATGTAGTGATGGTAAAAAATATTCAAAGAGTAATCCAAAAACAAACATTGTTGTTTATCACTCCACACTTTGTTAAAACATGCAATGTCATTCTTCCGCAGGTCTATCATAATATGATTGTTTCAGAATCAGCTGGCTTTCATTTAAATTTGTTAAAAATGTAGGACACCTGTGGGGCTATCATAAAATTGAAAAATTGTTTTTAGGATGTTTTTTTCAAGTTAGGATGATTTAATACCACTTTCCAATCTGCAATTAAGATAAGATAATTCACCTAGGAACATTATAATGTAATACCTTTTGTCTTAAATGAGGTCCTACCTAAAATTACAATGGTTACCAAACAGTTAAGATAAGATTTTAAAGTTAAGATTTTTCTGTAATACAGAATACCTGAAGAGTATCTCAAAATGCCTTAACCCCTTAAAGCATAAATTTGGCCGATCAATCATCATATGAATGCCTATTTAAATATTTTTGCTTTCCATGTGCAAAAATGAATTATTTTTGTGTGTGTAATTTTACGTGTTTGCACACCAATCTATCAGACAAAAAACTGTACATATTGACATTTAGTCTGGAGCAAAAAGAGAACTTAACACAGCATACTCAAACAGAAAGTATACTTCCTGTCAGACAAAAAGGAGTGTCAGTATATTTAAATATATTCAAACTTGCACTCTATTCTGCCCCTGTTTGACCTGCCTCATGCCCTCCCCTATGAGGTCATATGCCACAACAATTCATCCATAATAATTATGTGTATAAAAGTGCAGTTACTTTATCAGGTCAATTGCATTTGGCAGATGCAGCTGAACTCATGATGGGGGTGCTTATCTTTCTATGCACACTTCTCATCTATTACCATTATGCAAAGGCAGATAACAATCTTTGCAGAATAATGGGAGACCCCAAAAACCCACTACTGTCCAAGGATGGGGACATAACTATTGGAACTCTTATTTCAATCCACAGTAAAGAAACATTATCTTCATCTGAGTTTACAGAAAAACCTCAGCTTATATGCTCCAGGTTTGTAATATTGGAATTTAAATGTAAAATTACAGCAGTGTATTATTATTATTATTATTATTTGTATATGTAATACAAGTTTAACTTTTAAATGTAAACTAAACTGTAGTACATGTATTTACAACTTAGAATTTTTTCAAAATATAAACTATATTTAATATTTAGTAGTATAAACAAAGATATACTTTCTACCTTGTTTACATGTTTAGTTATTACTTATTAAAGCTACTGATTAAATGTTTTCACAGTTTAAATATACAAGATTTACGACTGGCTCAAATCATGATCTTTGCTATAGACGAGATTAACAGAAGTGGAAATTTGCTCCCAAATGTTTCTATCGGCTATAAAATCTTTGACACCTGTGGATCAGGACTGTCTTCTATGAGTGCAACTATGGCAGTGATGAATGGTCAGGAGTTTGCAGCAGGAGACAGATGCAATGGACAGCCTCCTATACATGCTATTATAGGGGAGTCAGAGAGCTCTGCCACAGTGATTTTGTCCAGAACCACAGGACCTTTCAAAATTCCAGTGGTAAGGGATTAGAACACGATTTTTACACAGAATTACCTATTTTTTTACTATTACTATTTTTTACTGTGCATTTTTTTTTCAGATTAGTCATTCAGCTACGTGTGAGTGTCTCAGTAATAGGAGAGATTACCCTTCTTTCTTCAGGACTATTGCTAGTGATTATCACCAGAGCAGAGCACTTGCATATATAGTCAAACACTTTGGCTGGACTTGGGTTGGAGCTGTAAACAGTGACAATGATTATGGAAACAATGGAATGGCCACATTTCTGAATACAGCGCAGGAGGAGGGGATTTGTGTCGAGTACTCTGTGAAATTTTACAGAACAGAGCATGAAAAACTCCAAAAAGTGGTAAACATCATAAAACAAAGCACTGCAAAAGTCATTGTTGCATTTCTTGCCAGTTTTGAGATGAACAATCTACTTGAACAGCTATATATTCAGAACATTACAGGCATTCAAATGATTGGTGTAGAGGCATGGATAACAGCAAAGAGTTTGATCACACCAAAGAGCTTTCAAGTGCTGGGAGGGTCGCTAGGGTTTGCATTGAGAAAAAATAAAATTGAAGGGTTTTTAGATTATGTCATTAAAGAATTCTGGGAAACAGCTTTTCCATGCTTACAGAGAGATGGAAATTCATCTCAGAATGTAGAAATTTGCAGGAGGTATCAGGATCTGTTTGTGCTTAAAAATACCATCGAAGATGTGCCTGAGCAAAGATATACAAGTAATGTCTACAAAGCAGTGTATGCTGTGGCTTATGCATTGCACAGTTTGCTGAAGTGCAAAGAACAAGAAGGTTGTGAGAAAGGCCTGACAATACAACCACAGCAGGTAAAAACTAAAATAAAGATTTCTGTTTGTACATACATGGACATACATTTAATATGTATAAATTCAACAATAATGATGTTTAAAAATCTATTTTCACTAGGTGGTTGAGGCTTTAAAAAAAGTAAATTTCCCTGTAAAGTTTGGAGATCATGTGTGGTTTGACAGCACTGGTGCTACAGTAGCCCAGTATGAAGTTGTGAACTGGCAGCAGGACTCAGATGGATCAATCCAGTTTAAAGCTGTGGGTTATTATGATGCCTCACTGCCCCCTGACCAGCGCTTTGTACTTAACACTGAAAACATAATCTGGGCTGGAGGACAGCTGAAGGTAAATTAACATAACCTAGCAGTGTGTAATAAATGGGGGAACTAAAAGAAAATCAAAGAAATAATAATGCTTGCATTGTCTTATGTGAAGGAATTAAATGCCACTGCATTATTATAGGTTACAGTATATGATTAAAGGATTTTATAACAGTGCCCACTCCCAACAGTGTTTCCACACCCAAAACCATTTTTAATTGCATACCATCAACTTTGTTTACATACCAAAAAAAATTACAGACTTCTTTACAACTCAGTGAATCAATTAAGGAAAAAACTAAATTGGTTATCCTGGTTAACCGAATTAAAGGTGTTCTTTTAATAAGCTAAAATTTCACCCCTAATATCTTCATGACATTAAGTGGCATTGTCAGGTTTAAGTTACATTTAATCATTTAAATTTAGACTTGAGGTTGCCAAATCAACAGCAAAGGGCAGTGATGAGTGAAAAGATTATCATTTATTGCTGAACGCACAGAGCAGTTATGCTCAATTTCCTTAAAATCAAAAATTATTTGTTCCCATAAAATACATCAACACTTATTCTATAATGAGTTTTAAAATTGTCTCAGTAATACCGATACATTTATCTAAATTCTACACAGACCATATAATAAACTATGTACGTGTTATTTTACATGTAGAAGCAAAGATCTGTGTGCAGTGAGAGTTGTCCTCCAGGCACAAGGAAGGCCGCACAGAAAGGAAGACCTGTCTGCTGTTATGACTGTATTACATGTGCAGATGGAGAAATCAGTAATGAGACAGGTAAACTTCAGACCATCTCCAAGGTCCAAAAAAAACTGGCTAGTTGCTATTTTTGTGTTTTCCTTTTATTGTTTAGTCTGCAGTTTAAAATCAAAGGTGTTCATACTTAAAATGTTTTGTCTCTAACTATAGTGATCACACCTTCCTTTCCAGATTCAAATAACTGCCAGCAGTGTCCAGGGGAATACTGGTCTAATACTGACAACACTGAATGTGTGTTAAAGGTTGTAGAGTTTCTGTCATTCACAGAAGTTATGGGTATAGTGTTAGTCTTTTTCTCTCTGTTTGGAGTAGGAATATCTGTACTGGTGGCCATCCTGTTTTACAGTAAGAAGGACACTCCCATAGTAAAAGCCAACAACTCAGAGCTGAGCTTCCTGTTGCTCTTCTCATTGACTTTGTGCTTTCTCTGTTCACTTACTTTCATTGGTCGCCCCACTAGGTGGTCCTGTATATTGCGTCACACAGCGTTTGGGATCGCTTTTGTCCTCTGTATCTCCTGTGTTCTGGGGAAAACAATAGTGGTGTTAATGGCATTCAAGGCCACACTTCCAGGAAGTAATGTCATGAAATGGTTTGGGCCTGAACAACAGAGACTCAGTGTTTTTGCCTTTACACTTATACAAGTTCTTATCTGTGTGCTTTGGCTAACAATATCTCCGCCTTTTCCCTATAAAAATATAAAATATTATAAAGAAAAAATAATTTTTGAATGCAGTCTGGGTTCTTCTATAGGTTTTTCTGCTGTGTTGGGTTATATTGGTCTTCTGGCTCTATTGTGCTTTATTTTAGCTTTTCTGGCTCGGACGCTGCCTGATAACTTCAATGAAGCTAAATTTATCACATTCAGTATGCTCATATTCTGTGCTGTATGGATCACATTTATCCCAGCTTATGTCAGCTCTCCTGGAAAATTTACTGTAGCTGTGGAGATATTTGCTATTTTAGCCTCAAGCTTTAGTTTACTATTTTGCATATTTGCACCTAAATGTTACATCATTCTGTTTAAGCCTGAACAAAATACAAAGAAGCATTTGATGGGAAAAAACACAAACTAAGTCATTTTGAGAAATAAATTAACATGGCCATACAAACCTTGCTGTGTTTTTCATTATCAATAAAAACAAATGTATCATATAGTCTACAGTATATTAGGTAGGTTTTTAATAAATATCACTGTATCAATTAAAATGAATTACATTTGGGAAGTATGGCATGAAAAACTGCTTTATAGATTTATAGATTTAAAGCAACACCATGTAGTTTCCATGTAAAAATGACTTACAGCTCCCCCATGTGGTTGAAAAGCGCAACAGTGGCTGGTATCAGGCAGGGGGAGGGGCGGGGCTGTGTTTCCTACCCTCCACCGCCACTTTCAGAGTGTGCTTGTAGCAGCTAGGAGGCTACTCAGGTTGCAGAAACAGTACAATTTGTCCAGTTTAAAGTTGTTCTATCACTGAAATAATTTTAGAGACATTATTTAAAGGTAATAAAAACTACATAGTGTTGCTTTAATGTTCATTTTACTCAGCACTGACATCTGCTGTTAATTTCTGAACTTTACATTTTTTCTCTTTTAAATTTACAATGCCACCTAATGTCATGATGAAGACATAGTTAGAAAGTCTTTATGGTCACCACCACAACACAATCAGGGGACACAAAGGCTCTGTAAATTAGTGGTATTTATTTAAGGTATTGTAAATAAAGCAAGGTAAGAAAATAATCCAGCTGCAACACTGTGGCTTTCGTCTGCTGGACACCAGCACCAATGTTTCCCCTCCGTTCTCTCACCGGAATCACAGAATTTAAAGGCATGTGCGGAGGAACTGCATGTGTATCGGATCACCTAATTAAGAAATTAAAACAAATTGATATCTGCAGAGCCGATCGGCCCTATACGCGTACTACACAGACTGCACAGGGCCCCGCAAATTACCTAAGGCCCCGCCTCCTCCTGCCTCGTTTTACAGCGCATGTTACTGTTTACTGAGATGACAATATGAAACGAAGCTATCCGTAGGCCATGAAAAAATAAAATAAAATGAGAGTTAAACGGGAGAACAGCAATCAGGTAAACTTGTGTTCTCTTCAAGTTTGATGTCATGTCAGCAAGAGCAAACAGTAAAGTTAAGTTGATGTGATGTGATTCTGTCTCTCTCTATCTGACTTGCTAAATTAGCTGTGTAGTGTTGCCAGTGCATCTCTTAGCCTGTCTGTTACACAACAATTTATTGTGTGAATATTCGCATGAATAAACTGCTTAGGGAGGAGTGTTTATAAACAGCAACTCGATAACCGTGCAGCGCATGAATTTGTGTTCATATGCGCGTGCAATCGTGCACAAAATGACACGCGCGCTTTACAGCAGCAACATCTGTGTGGGGACCATAACAAAAATAGCGTGATAACACTCCTAAATGACAACGTATGCAACAATGTAATATGGAAACCAATGGATTCCCTCAGTAAATAATAACCATCAGGGATCAAGTATTGCTCTTATGCATACTACAGTTATACGGTATGGCAAGCCATTTTAGCTTTTATACATTCACATGATATGGATTTTTGATATCAAGAATCCAGTTTTCACTACTTAAAATATAAATTTTAAGAGTGTGATTTATAGTAGTAACCATATGTTGTATGTAGTACAGAGGTGGGCACAAATACATCAAAAACTATTTTGTTACAAACTACAAATTCTGGCTCATAAAATGTAACAAAGTAAAAATACAAAATACTGATGTGAAAACTGTATTTAAATAAAATATAAGTAATTAGTACTTTGAAAATACAAAAATTCCCCCACACTAATCTTCTGTCTTTTTTATAACGTTGCTGCAGTAAATGTTGGGGATAGGCTAAGTGCTTCTCAAATTGTGGGGCAGGACCCCCAGGGGGGCTAGAAGCGACACCGGGGGGGGGGGGGGGCACGCGAGATCCCAGTGAAAATACTTTTTCAGGAAGTGATTTTTAAAGACATTACACCCCAATCACGCTGATAAGCCGCTTGTGTTTTTTATTATTATTTATTGATTTATATTAAATTTTTCAGTATCAAATGGGCAAAAAATATTATACTTTAAATAATAATAGATTTTTTATTTCAGGCAAATTGATGCATTTTAAGTCTTTTCTGTTACAGACTAAAAAACAATGTTAATAAAGTTATTCTTTGTTGTAAGTTAATCGATATTTCTTTTTTTGTGTTTTCTTTTTTTATGTTTTCTCAATGTTAATAAGGATACAATGTTTTGCGGATGTGTAATTTTATAGAAAAACTATACTATTTACAGTCGCGGCGGAGAGTTGGGGGGGCGGGAAATGTTTACCTCTTCCTAGGGGGGGCGTGACAGAAAATAACTGAGAAGCACTGGGCTAATCCAAGGGGAAAAAATAACAGACCGAGAATTTTCGTCACAAAATCTAAATTCCATTTTAATCATAATATATATGATTAATCATATTAATCATAGGGGCTGTTTACACTTGGTATTAAGATGTGTTTTATTAAGATCAATCGGATCACAAGTGGACGAGAGAGACACATTACGTTTACACCTGGTATTTAAATCCGTCTCTTTTGTCGACTTTCGACCGCTTCTGTGCTGAATACTGTAAGGGGGTGGTATTTGAGACGGTGGGTGAGTCTCTGCGCTCTCATTCAAACCCGAGCGGGAGTAATTATGAGTTTATATGGACACAAACTAATATTATGTCGGAGTCCACTGCTTGTTTAGCAAGTAAACATGCTGCACAGAGTTTTGTACGTGTGTATGTAAGAGCTTTCTCTGAATTTTCAGCGCAATTGATGAAACAGGATCGCGCAACTTTCACACGCTTTCAAAACGAAACTACGGATATCAGCCGCTTTAGTTTTATCAATGAAAGGCTAAAAATAACGCTGTTCACCGTATGTTCACGCCAGAAGTCAAAAAAGATGTAAAACTTGTGTTTAATACCTCAGATTAGATAAATGGGCTGAGAGAAGGCGGTCGAGTGTGGCTGTTCGAACACATTTAACCACATGTGCGTTCCGCAACTCCAAAGCGATCCGATCGAACGTGGTTTCGACTACCTCTGGATGTGGTTGAAAGTGGTCGAAAGTGGACGAGCTCAAAACGTTTTGAACACCGTTTACACCTGGCATTAACGTCGTCCACTTGTGATTCGATCGACGAAAACGCATGTTAATGCCAAGTGTAAACAGCCTCATAATATGTTTGGGTTTGTTTTACACACAAGACTCTACTGCCCTGACCTTAGTACTGCCTTTTTCCATAGTAGAATCACGCTGCATTGAAAAACAATAGGATTGATGATTATTGTATACAAAATCTGACGGAATATCAATATTTCTCATATGTAATACGTTTAAAAATGTGTAAAAACTGCAGATGGATGTTATATTGTGAAAGCTTGCTTAGCATGGAAATTTCAGTGGAGTTACGACAGACGCGCTGTTTCATATGTTCCTTTTATGATCAACACAGGACATTGACCTCATAAGGCACAATTCTTTTCTCTATAATGCCGTTCAGTGTGCATATGTGTGTGTAGACTGTATATTTTCATAAAACACTTTACCTTAATGCAGTTTTTAAGAGAAGCAGCGCCACCACTTCTCCTGTGTTTAAAGGTGCCATTTGTAATAATTGAGGTAAAAGATTTTAGAAAATTAGCTACACACATCAAAAGAATGAGAAGAAATAAGGGCAAAGATGTCATTAAAAAAATGACAAGGTATAGTGCTGCAGAAATATCAATCTGAATTAGCATGCTAAATTACTAGCTACAGCCCGACTGGTGTTGTAATACCAGTTTCGACCATGGGAGGCGGTATGCGGGCCACGCACATAACCGCCAGCCAAACTGCAATACACGAATAAGTCGCGTGTGTGTGGGAGTACAGCCCTCTACTACTATCGCTGCGTCCGAAGCTGACTTGTTGACTTAAGAAGCATGAAGGCAGCTCAGAGAAATGCAATTCGGATAGCCATGGATTCGGACATGCCTTCCTGCCTTGCAATAGGGTTTTCGGACGTATTTCAGTTCAGGGAAGAGAGCGGAAGAATGGCTAAAGCAAGAGACATTTACCACTACCACAACCATTTGCTGCAGGGAACAACGCGCTCAGAATCACAAATAAAATATGATAAATAAAGGAACCAAACCAGAGTAAATACTGGCACTGCTTTTCATCGCTGGAGACAACTAACGTTAATGGACATGAAAGAAATGAGGTTCGACTCCGAAATGACAACATTTCTTTTCGATTGGTAAGTAAGATGCTGTTAGTATTTCGCTAAAAGTTCACTTATAATAGGCATTGCGATAACCTATGCTCAGCTTGTACATGAACTACGGCTTTGTGCAGTAAATGTGGCTCCATCTGAAAGCAGCTGATGACGATTCACTTTTAATCAAGAAACCGGCTTCACTGACGAGAAGCGCAATGACTATCGCATGCAAATTATCGCGCATCCTTAGCTGTTAGCGTTTAATCGTTAGCTTTACCCACATATCCGATCCGGTTTTCACCCGTTATCTACCAAGCTGATGCTAAAATGTAACATTAGCTAAGAAGCTTGAAATGTCTTCGATGATAATGAACACCAAATGGTCGCACGAAACGTAGCGGAAAACATTGCAATTTTAATGAGGCCGAATGTTTTTTTTTTTGTGACTGAATGTTTTTTTTTGTGACTAATGATAACTTAGTTGCTAATGTAAATCAAACTTGATATATGCTGCTAAATTAAAATAGACCAACTCACTTTCTGGAGGTATACTGCCCCCGTCTGTTTGGAGTGTGGAGTATGAATTGATTTTTTTTTGGCGGATATTTTAAATGGTCCCTTTAAAACTCATTCACTTCTTCGAGGGAGCCCGGTCTACACAGTGTCACGCGATTTTCGTGCATCTAACCTGAACATTGCCAGCATCCAACCGCAGAATTTTGCTTAGGGCCCAAGGGAGGTCAAGATCGGCTCTGGATATCTGCCTGCCCCGACCTTGGATTGTATTAACGTTTCTGTCTAACTGCTGCTTTGCTGCAGATATCTTCTGTCTACTGAGTGATATTACTAATAAAGAATTGCATATTTATCCAAACCTGTCTGACCAGTTACAGATAAATGCCTCTGAGTTATGATTTTACATTAAAATTAGCAACTTTAATAATGCTACCTCATGCTCAATGTTTCTTAGGATTAATATACAATTATGGGTATATTTGCTGGACGAATTAATCAATTAATTGTTATTATTATTTCTGCTAAATCAGATGAAACCTACAAAATATAGCTGACGTTAATTGTATGCATTTGCCTTTGAGCTAAATCAACACTTCCCTGATTGGAATGGGGATAAAACAACTCAACTTAATAAGGTGGTGGAGAAAATATTAAATTTATAATTGTAATAATTAATTATTATTATTATTATTGTAATTAACTCTTTCACCGCCAGCATTTTTTAAAAAAGTTGCCAGCCAGCGCCAGCGTTTTTCATGATTTTCACCAAAGTTTAATGCCTTCCAGAAAATGTTCTTCTTCAGATATATAAACATACAATATACCAAATGACAGAACAGACCCTCTGCTTTCAAACAAAAAAACCCGTTTCATCCTACCTTGAGGAGTTCTTTTGTAATCAGCTTTTGAATATGGGTAGGTTTCTGCAAAAACACCACATTTTGAGCAAAAAGCAGAGATAATTCCATGTTTGTGACGGACTTTTCATAGCGATCCCATTCAGAGCGATCTTTAAAACAGACACGGACATGCAGCAGCTTGCCATAGGGCAATACTTCCGGGTTTAAAAAGTTGCGGAAGGGCGCCACCTGGTGGATAATAGAGGTATTGCGGAAAGACGGAAAATCTCGTAATTGGCGGGGAAGCGTTTTCTCTTAATTGACGAGATATCTCGTCAATGGCGGGGAAAGAGTTAAAGATGTGCTTTGCTAAATCACAAACTCTATAAAGGCGTGTACAAAATGTTTAAACATATTCCGGAAGAATATTTAGGATCAAGACTAACTCCACTTGACTAAACCCAATTAATTCTTGGACATCTTCACGAGAGAAAAAAACCCCCAAGGAATTACTTCTTAATCTCAATCAAGTTTAAAGCAGTGTGCACACAACATGGACTTCAGAGTCTGATGATATCCCTCTAACGCACCCTGACTTTCAGCATGTTAATCAATGGAGACATTGTGTTGAATACCAAGTTGCTTAAGCAGATGAGAAAAATATAGAAAGTTCCATGGTCATTCTGAACTAAAATGTGGCAAACCAAAAAGTGTGAAAAACTTAATGACTGCCTTGGTAATTGCCCTAGTAGTAATGGAACGCAATGGGATTGCTTTTGGAAACTGCATAGCAGCGCACATGATCGTTAACCGATATTTGTGACCAGACTTTGATCTCGGAAACAATCTCGGAAATCAAGAATTATGTGTTCAAATGGCACGGATACCATCAGAATCAGATACAGAAGGGCAGGTGGAACCTTTTGTTTGGACTTTCCAAACATTTGGCAAACATGGCACGTTCGACAGTAACGTGAGACATCCTTTTTTAGACCGGGCCAAATGAATTAAATTGTATGTTTTTAGTATGCCCAGATGGCCAGCGGCACCATCATATGCTACACTTAAAATCATTGCTTGGTAGACTTTAGGAACTACTATTTGGCTAACAGCATTCCAGTTTCCAGGAGGCATCAGCACAGTGTCTAAATCTTTCAAGTCTATTCCAGCAGAATAAAAAGACAAATTTACTTTCTCTGGTGGAATAATACGAGAGTTCTTAGTCACATTCAAGTCAGCAAGAGAAATTAATTTCCTATTTCCACATCTTTTGCAACAAGGATATCTGCGGATGTCATCATAGATCGTGTAACATTGCAGGTCAAGAACACATCAGGGTATTCTTTGCACAGACATCCTGAGAACAAAGGGTACTGAGACAACAACAGGTGGCACATTTGGCCAACACTAGACATTACATCCAGCCAAATCATTAGGGATGGGCGAGTACAGCATTATCTGTATCTGTATCTGTAAACCATATGAATTATCTGTATCTGTATCTGTACTCGGAGTGGGTGTGGCCTAACCCGGAAGTAGGCGGGGTTTGTCTTGAAATGGGCGGGGCTTTAGCCGGTATGTTATTTTAAGCATGCAATTAATATATGGGTTGATCAGAAATTGTTATATTTCTGTATCACTGATCATAAGAGGGAGAGAGAGAGTGTTTGTTTGTGTGTGTAGCTTAATTTGTAATATTATTTATTATTTATACCACTACTACCTTTATATTTTATGAAATACAGCAAAAAGTGTCAGAGTAAAAAAAAACTGGTTAAAGCCAGCTGATGGTTAAAACGAAAAAACTTAGATGACTGGCAGAGAGAGGAAGAGAGAGGGAGAGTGTGTGTAGCTTAATTAATTTGTAATATTTATAACACTAACTTTAACTTACTACCTTTATTTTTTATGAAATACAGCAAAAAAGTGTCAGAGAGAAAAAACTGACAAGAGAGAGAGAGAGAGAGAGAGAGAGAGAGAGAGAGAGAGAGAGAGAGAGAGAGAGAGAGAGAGAGAGTAGCTTAAATTAATTTGTAATATTTATATTATAGCTTAATACCTTTATTTTTGTATGAAATACAGCAAATACGTGTCAGAGACACTCAGTGTCTGGTTACTGGTTAGAGACAGCTGAAGGTTTAAAAAAGAAAAAAATTCTCCGACAGGCAGAGACGCGATGCGAGTTGCATTCACGTCTGAACGAACCCATGTTTACCAGAACTCTGCTGGTTAGTATGTATTAACGTTACAACCCGAAGTAAAAAGCTGAAGAAACCCTAAACATTAATGGAAAAGAACCGTGAACCCGAGAGACTGAGGGAGAGAGAGACAGAAAGCTGTTCTGTGTATGAGTGTGCAGAGCGGGACACAGACAGCTCCCAGCTGAAGGTTTAAAAAAAGAAAAAAAATCTCCGACAGGCAGAGACGCGATGCGCGTCCCATTCACGTCTGAACGAACCCACGTTTACCAGAACTCTGCTGGTTAGTACGTATTTGAACGTTACAACCCGAAGTAAAAAGCTAAAGAAACCCTAAACTTTAACAGAAAAGAACCGCGAACCCGAGTGACTGAGGGAGAGAGACAGAGAGCTTTTCTGTGTGTGAATGAGCAGAGCGGAGCTGTGGGACTCACAGCAACACGATTCATCTGTATTTGTGTAGGGGAGGGGCGGCGCTGTTACTACTAGCCTATCACAGAACGCTGACACAATCAGCTACCCAATGATGGTTTTCATTTAATCCGAGCACAGATATTGACTCGTATTACTCGTATAATACTCGTACTCGGCAGAAGTGCTTTATCCGTACCGGATACTCGTTTCAGCCGAGTATCCGGCTCATCTCTACAAATCATTACCCAGTATTTATGATACATTGTGAATTGGAAGTGACGGATGATTGCCGACTATTAAATCACCAGACACCAATTTAGATTTTAGACGTACATGGCGTGAAACTTTTATTATGCCCATTTCAATTCCTTGGACAAGGACGTCACTACCAGTTGCTGTTTCGTCGGATAACAGCAGCACTCCTTCCAGAATAAATTACTGAGCTGCATCAGTTTCTTGCAAAATGCCAACAGGTACAAGATCAGAGAGACCAGGAATGGAGATCGAGCCATTAAGCATAAAAGGGTCATAACTGGTTTTGCTAGAATAAAGAGACAAATCCAAAGAAACATCAGAATTCGAAGTGAGACTGTTATGGAAGGCGCCTCTTTGGCTCTCACCTCAGGCCGACAGTATACTTCTTTCTCAGAATGGGACAATTTGCAATTATATGGCCTGAGGGTTTATAATAGAAACAGACCTGGTTAAGGGTCAGATTGCCACAATACAATACAATTATTCTTACAATAAAAAATAGCATTACATCAAATGCAACAAGGTCACATGTAGGACAACTGACAAATTGAATCTAAACTTTACCCAGGCACAATGGGAGTTTAATATCAGGCTTTTATGTATCTCTATTAGTGTTACATTTTTTGGTTTGTAAAAATGTTATTAAAATAAAATAAAAATATTTTTTCAAATAAAAACAAAATCAAATGACTTCCATCATCATGCATATTCAGTGGATAGGGTGGCCATTCGTGCCAGTTCCGCCGGACACGTCCCGAACATGTTTTCGGGTTCGTTCTCCAGAAGTCGAGTCGGTCGACTGCATACGTCATCAAGGTTTAATATTTCAGGTTTAATTTCAGAAAAGCAACCGTTACATTTCAAGGTAAGAATGAAACTAAAATGATTGTATGTCTTAAAAGAAATAAATCTTAATTTTCTGATGTATTTTAACTGAAATGTGAAAACCTCGATGACGTATGCGGCCGAGCAACGCGACTTCCGGAGAACGAACCCGAAAACATGTTTCCACAAAAGGTTTCCACAACATGCAGAGAACACAACCTACCAATGGTAGATGATCTGTTGTATATTACTTGATTTTGATATCCCTTAATGCATACTTGAGGCACTGATAAGACTCTGTGGGATGGTCATCTGAGTGACCCTCTGCCACATTACTCCTCAGCCCTTCCATCTCCTGAGGTTGCTCCTTTCTCGTAACTCAGTGCATAAACCCTTGACATGACCTAATTTCAATCTCTACTGCCACAATCTCACCACAACCCGTTTGACTAAGGCAAGAAGCCCCACTGTCATTGTTAATGCAGGTTCAGTGGCAAACTGTTGTGTATGGCATACTATTTGCCTCAATACACAAGACCACAAGAAAAAGCCAAAATCTCACTGCAACCCGACCATGTGTGCCAACCCGTTTGACTAAGGCCATGGGGCCCACTGACATTGTTAATGCAAATTCAGTGGCAAACGATGGCAAACTATCTACCAACAACACCAATCGAATGTATAGGCCTTGATGTTGATATCACTTAATACCTACCTGAGGCATCGTTGAGACTCTGTGAGATGGTCAGTTGAGTGATGGCACCCTTTGGGTTGTCAAGTGGGCACCCTCCTTTCTGAATGTTTCGCTGATAGGCCCACGACACCTCCAGAGGGTTCAGCAGTGAATCTCAGCGTCCCATGTTCACTCCCTAGGTGCCATCAACTCACTTGAAGACCCAGGCGGAGTCTTTTCTCTTCACCCACAGCCACAAATGGATCTGCAGCCGCAGAGAGGTCTTAGACTGCGTGCCTTTCCTCGCACTCCCTGAGAAGCCTGGATGTTGAGGTGGCTACAAACCCTCTGCAACCTACTTCCACTGGGCGTACTTTTAAATTCCAGACTTGTTGTTGCGCATCGGTTGCAAGTTCAGCAAACCTCAGCCTTTTCCATTCATAGACCTCCTCCACTGCACCCTCCCAGGGTATGGTGAGCTCGATGATGTAGACAAGCTTGAGCGAGGCTGACCACAGAACAAGGTCTGGTCGCAAGTTGGTGGCTGCAATTTCAGCTGGGAAACAGAGTTTCTTGTTCAAGTCTGCCAATAGCTTCCAGTCCCGTGCTCTGCCCAGCTGACCAGAGTCTGATCTTATGGTGGTGAGGTTGGCATGATGGTGTTGTTTGCCACTGGGATGATGTGTTAGGAAGGGCATTCACACTTGTCCGTAGACTTTCCAAAACTGCAGCAAGAAACTTCAACACCTGATTCTGCTGCCAGATGTAACAGCCTTGGGTGAGGCTGATCTTACATACCACTAAGATGTGCTTCAGTGTTGCTAGACTTTGGCATAAAGGGTAAATTGGCATACCATTGGCTTCGATTTACAAGAGAAGGCAGGACATCGTAGGCCATTCTAGTGGCCAAGATGGGGGCAGCTTGGGCTACAAATGGATCACTCGAATCCAGTAGCATCATCTCCAGTCTGACTTTGGCACACTTGTACTCCACTACCAGACTGGTAATGGGCAGATGAAGCATCCATCTGCCATAAAGTCCAATACTGCTGAGGCACCTGAAAAAGACAAGCCACTTCCTTACATATGAGCTGAGCAATCTCTCCAGATTTTACACATTTGAGAGCGGGACTTTATAGAGGGTTAGTGGCCACAGGAGATGTAGAAGTAGTCCATACTGCATGGACCAGAGCTTCAGCTTGCCTGGAAGCAGGGTTCTGTCAATGTTCTCCAGGCCACTGGCTACCTCCTTCCTAAGCTGCTCTACTTGCTCTGTCTTTAACCATCTGGGGTCCGACAATTTTGGGACACTGGCAGAGGTTCTGACATGCTTTTACATATGGGATTTTTCCAGTTGTTTTAAACATATTAATAGCAGGTGTCTCATAACACTGCATTCAGCACAAACTGGGCTACAATATTATATGAGCTACATGTATGTACATGTTTGTATTTTTGAGAGAATAATGTTTATGCATGGCTTTTAAAAAAGCTAAAATTTTAAGTCACTGATATAAGTCCATAAACCCATAATAAACATGTTTTCATAAGACTTTTCTAAACAGAATTTAGTAGTTTTTTCTTTAAATGATGTGAAAATCATTCTGCCTACTCATTCACATAAGACAATATATTGATTTAGAAATTGTAAGACAATTTTTGTTTAGAGGTGCCGTTTGTGAGAAGGATTGATTGACAGCTGAGCAACAAAAGACTCGCATAATGAGCTGCATAATAAGCCTTTAGACGGGAAACTGAGAGGGAACTACAGTTAAGAATGTGAGGACAAATGTATACATGTTTGTTTGTGGTTTATTAAGAGGTTAACAATATAATCAAAACAGAAATGAAGGTCAGTAGGACATTTTCAGTTTATTTGGAAACAAACCCTACTCAAAAACTTAACTTGTATAAACTAAGAAACTGATACACAACAGAGCTGCTCATGTGGCTCATGTTACCATATAACTTTATGTCAAAAAAGTGTGAATATTTTTTTCCACTTCATAGTTTTGTTCTGCTCATTAAAAACAGCGTCGCATGTAAAGCACAATATATGGAATTGCGTTGCATGTAAACAATATATGGAATCATATTACAGCACACACTTAAAAGATTCTGCAGTGCAGCCTTACTGAAAGTTGCCATGAAGGATACAAAAGTGAATTACTGTGTTTAACACTGTACGCCATGTAACAGTTATCCGCCATTACGTGAGTTCACGCGTCCTCGTTTGTAAACAATGTGAAAGTTTTTTAGTCTGAAGTGTGCAGTCTGCTGAGGTCACTTATGTAGGCTGAACTGCAGAAGCCAGAAGCATATTAAATGATCGCAAAAAAAATTAGGATAAATGAACTGTTACAGGAATATATCCTCCTCCAGTGCGTCATCCATTGTTTTTCTTCTTAGGTAATGTTAACGTTAAAGATAAACTCTTCTCTTCCTCAATGTCCAAACATAAATGAAGATCTTCCTCACGTGTGTGTATAAAGTTTATCATCCAAAGATGCGGTAAAGTCTTTAAATCTGATAAAACTCTACGCTTTGTTTGTCATTGTTTGTCATTGTTTAAACTCTTCGTCTGTTCATTACCATTTGAACAGTGGGTACCGCCTTTGAGCGAAAGCTCATTAGAAATAATGAAGTCAGCCAAGAAAAACAGTACTCTCTTTCTTTACTTCAATGCAGATTATATAAACAGGCAATATTTGTTTACGATTATAATAAGCTTGTTTAACGGGACACTTTGCATTAAGCTTTGTATCATTAGAACCCCAGTCATGTTTTTGAATGGTCGTGCATTATTTCCTCAGTTTCCGCTGAGACATGAGAAATACAGATTTCAGTGTTGCACTTCCTTCTTTCAATGATGTATTGAAAGCAGGAAGTCCAATATCTTTGTTGAGGGGGTGAGACTACAAACACCCCTTTTCTCTGTCAAATAGGCACCAAATTCGAAATGTATGTTACATTTCATCTACAAATATGACGCACTTTCAACAAAGATTAATGTTTCTACGGGTGAAATGCTCCTTTAAAAGTAGACATTTCAAGCTTTCTTTGGATATGTGTATCATGTTTGTGTGACGAGTATTCGCGGAGTTTCAATTAAAACGTGTTTTGAGAGACAGTGTTTGCACACCAATCTATCAGACAGAAAACTGTACATAACAACATTTAGTCAGGAGCAACAAGAGCACTCAACACTTTGGAGACAACACACCCAAACAGAAAGTATACTTCCAGTCAGACAAAAAGGAGTGTCAGTATATTTCACTTTATTCCAAACTTGCACTCTATTCCGCCCCTGTTTGACCTGCCGCATACCCTGCCCCATGAGGTAATTTGCCACAACAATTCATCCATAATAATTATGTGTATAAAAGTGAAGTTACTTTATCAGGTCAGTTGCATTTGGCAGATGCAGCTGAACTCATGATGGGGGTGCTTATCTTTCTATGCACACTTCTCATCTATTACCATTATGCAAAGGCAGATAACAATCTTTGCAGATTAATGGGAGACCCCAAAAACCCACTACTGTCCAAGGATGGAGACATAACTATTGGAACTCTTCTTTCAATCCACAGAAAAGAAACATTATCTTCTTCGGAGTTTACAGAAAAACCTCAGCTTATATGCTCCAGGTTTGTAATATTGGAATTTAAATTTAAAATTACAGCAGTCAATATATTTAATTCAAACTGAACTTTTAAATGTAAACTGAATTGTAGTACATGTATTTACAACTTAGACATTTTCAAAATATAAATTATATTTAATATTAAGTAGTATAAACACACATATTCTTCCTACCTTGTTTACCTGTTTAGTTATTACTTATTAAAGCCACTGATTTATTGTTTTCACAGTGTAAATATACAAGTTTTCAGAATGGCTCAAGTCATTATCTTTGCTATTGACGAGATTAACAGAAATGAAAATTTGCTCCCAAATGTTTCTATCGGCTATAAAATCTTTGACACCTGTGGATCAGGACTGTCTTCTATGAGTGCAACTATGGCAGTGATGAATGGTCAGGAGTTTTCAGCAGGAGAAAGATGCAATGTACAGCCTCCTATACATGCTATTATAGGGGAGTCAGAGAGCTCTGCCACAGTGATTTTGTCCAGAACCACAGGACCTTTCAAAATTCCAGTGGTAAGGGATGAGAATTTCACTCAGAATTCCCTAACAGATTTTTTTTTACTATTACTATTTTTTTACTGTGCTTTTTTTTCAGATAAGTCACTCAGCCACGTGTGAGTGTCTCAGTAATAGGAGAGATTACCCTTCTTTTTTTAGGACTATTGCTAGTGATTATCACCAGAGCAGAGCTCTTGCATATATAGTCAAACACTTTGGCTGGACTTGGGTTGGAGCTGTGAACAGTGACAATGATTATGGAAACAATGGAATGGCCACATTTCTGAATACAGCGCAGGAGGAGGGGATTTGTGTCGAGTACTCTGTGAAATTTTACAGAACAGAGCATGAAAAACTCCTAAAAGTGTTAAACATCATAAAACAAAGCACCGCAAAAGTCATTGTTGCATTTCTTGCCAGTTTTGAGATGAACAATCTAGTTGAACAGCTATACATTCAGAACATTACAGGCATCCAAATGATTGGTGTAGAGGCATGGATAACAGGAAAGTGGTTGATCACACCAAAGAGTTTTCAAGTGCTGGGAGGGTCGCTAGGGTTTGCATTGAGAAACAATAAAATTGAAGGGTTTTTAGATTAATTTATTAAAGAATTCTTGGAAAAAGCTTTTACATGCTTAAAGTGAGATTGAAATTAATCTAAGAATTTAAAAATTTGCAGAAGGTATCAGGATCTGTTTGTACTTAATAATACTATTGAAGATGTGCCTGAGCAAAGATATTCAAGTAATGTCTACAATGCTGTGTATGCTGTGGCTCATGCATTACACAATCTACTGAAGTGCAAAGAACAAGAAGGTTGTGAGAAAGACCTGACAATACAACCACAGCAGGTAAAATAGAAAAAGAAAAGATAGAACTAAAATAGAAAAAGATTTCTGTTTGTACATGGACATACAGTTAATATGTATAAATCCTTCAATAATGATGTTTACAAATCTATTTTCACTAGGTGGTTGAGGCTTTAAAAAAAGTAAATTTCACTGTAAAGTTTGGAGATCATGTGTGGTTTGACAGCACTGGTGCTACAGTAGCCCAGTATGAAGTTGTGAATTGGCAGCAGGACTTAAATGGATCAATCCAGTTTAAAGCAGTGGGTTACTATGATGCCTCACTGCCCCCTGACCAGCGCTTTGTCCTTAACACTGAAAACATAATCTGGGCTGGAGGACAACTGAAGGTAAATTAGCATAACCTTGCTGTTTGTAATAAATGGGGGAACTAAAAGAAAATATCTAAAAAAAAAATGCTTGCACTGTCCTATGTGAAGGGATTAAAAGCCACTGCATTATAAAAGGATATATGATTATACCCATGCCCACTCCCAACAGAGTTTCCACACCCAAAACCATTTTTTATTTGTATACCATAAACTTCTAGTAAGTTTGAAAGAAAAATTGTGACAGACTTCTTTACAATTCAGTGAATCAATTAAGGAAAAATCATTAGTTATCCTGGTTAACCGAATTAAAGATGTTTTTTAATAAGCTAAAATTTCACCCCTAATATCTTCAAGACATTAAGTGGCATTGTCAGGTTTAAGTTACATGTAATCATTTAAATTTAGACTTGAGGTTGCCAAATCAACAGCAAAGGGCAGTGATGAGTGAAAAGATCACCATAGCTGCTGAACGCACAGAGTAGTTATGCTTAATTTCCTTTACATCACAAATTACTTTGTTCCAACAAAATACATCAACACTTATTCCATTTTAAGGTTCAAAATTGTCTCAGTAATACATTCATCTAAATTCTATACAGTCCATATAATAAACTATGAACAATATTTTTTCCATGTAGAAGCCAAGGTCTGTGTGCAGTGAGAGTTGTCCTCCAGGCACTAGGAAGGCCGCACAGAAAGGGAAACCTGTCTGCTGTTATGACTGTATTAAATGTGCAGATGGAGAAATCAGTAATGAGACAGGTAAACTTCAGACAATCTCCAAGGTCAAAAGAAATCTGGCTAGTTGCTATTTTTGTGTTTTCCATTTATTGTTTAGTCTGCAGTTTAAAATCAAAGGTGTTCATACATAAAATGTTTTTTTCTCTAACTATAGTAATCACAACTTCCTTTTCAGATTCAAATAACTGCCAGCAGTGTCCAGGGGAATACTGGTCTAATACTGACAACACTGAATGTGTGTTAAAGGCTGTAGAGTTTTTGTCATTCACAGAAGTTATGGGTATAGTGTTAGTCTTTTTCTCTCTGTTTGGAGTAGGATTAACTTTGGTCTTGGTCATTCTGTTTCACCGTAAGAAGGACACTCCCATAGTAAAAGCCAACAACTCAGAGCTGAGCTTTCTGTTGCTCTTCTCATTGACTTTGTGTTTTCTCTGTTCACTTACTTTCATTGGTCGCCCCACTAGGTGGTCCTGTATGTTGCGTCACACAGCGTTTGGGATCGCTTTTGTCCTCTGTATCTCCTGTGTTCTGGGGAAAACAATAGTGGTGTTAATGGCATTCAAGGCCACACTTCCAGGAAGTAATGTCATGAAATGGTTTGGGCCTGCACAACAGAGACTCAGTGTTTTTACCTTTACACTCATTCAAGTTCTTATCTGTGTGCTTTGGCTAACCATATCTCCTCCTTTTCCTTATAAAAATATGAAATATTATAAAGAAAAAATCATTTTTGAATGCAGTCTGGGTTCTACTATAGGTTTTTGGGCTGTGTTGGGTTATATTGGTCTTTTGGCTCTTTTGTGCTTCATTTTAGCTTTTCTGGCCCGGACGCTGCCTGATAACTTCAATGAAGCTAAATTCATCACATTTAGTATGCTCATATTCTGTGCTGTATGGATCACATTTATACCTGCTTATGTTAGCTCTCCTGGAAAATTTACTGTAGCTGTGGAGATATTTGCTATTTTAGCCTCAAGCTTTAGTTTACTAATTTGCATATTTGCACCAAAATGTTACATCATTCTGTTTAAGCCCGAACAAAATACTAAGCAGCATTTGATGAGAAAAAGCACAAACTAAGTCATTTTGAGAAATAAACTAACCTGGCCATACAAACTTTGCTGTGTTTTTTCATTGTTCAAAAAACAAATGTATAGTCTACAGAATATTTGGTTGATTTTTGATAAATGTCACTGTATCGATTAAAATGGATTAAATTTAGAGAAAGCATGGCATCAAAAACTGCTATTCATAGATTTATAGATTTAATGTTCATTTAACTCAGCAGTGCACTCTGCTGTTTATTTGTGAACTTCAAATGTAAATTCCGGGTGTGCCTCATACATTTTGAAAAGTTAAGCTGCTGGCTCTTTGATCGCCTCCTGGTGGCTGGTTGCAGTACAAGTCATAAACCCCGCCCTCTCCATGCAAACAAATGGGACTCAGGTCTAAATAAAAAAAATAAAGACAATAAAAAAATGTCTTGATACTCTGGTAAAATAGACTCTATGTGCTGTGATATATGTGATCTTGACATGTCAAGGCAGCTAACAGACGGACAGGTAAGCCGATTTGTCTGTTTGCTGACCTGGGCCCTGGATAGTCAGACAATAGCCTTCCTTGGCAGGACTAGTCCTTACTAGTCACTTCCTTCAGAGGCTAGGCAAGGCTCCTTTTAAGCATTCGGAGAACACGTTAAATGTAACAGGCTAGCAATTGCACGTCATTACGTCATTGCGTGATTGAAAGGTGTGCTTTCGGTGCTGCACGCATAGGATTGTGGGTGATTTCAGCGTGTGAAGAGCGCGAAAGATAGAAATATGCATCTTTTCCTGTATATGGGATATTTCTCGAACGAAGGACTCAGTCCTTGGCTGGAATTCCGAGGATCCTCGACGTTGGAATAGTCCTTCGACGACCGTCGATGACGTAGCATCCTTGAAATTCTAGCTTCCGAGGATCCTTCCTTGACATTGAAAAACGGCTTATATCACCATGGTGATACAAACGCCCCTGGCATCACACTCACCCAAATTCTAATACGGCTACATTCACCATTATGCCCCACACTCTGTTGATTACACACCACCTGTTGCTCATCACCGGGCCTATATACATGGGGCTCACGTACATGCTCATTGTGAAGTCTTGTTTGCCCCGTGCTGCATTACCGAGCATTATTTTCCTGTATATTCATGTTTTGTTTACCTGGTGTTTATTTTTGACTGTCTATTTGATTACTGATGTGTTGCCGCCCCCTGCCCTCTCACTGACTCGTTTATGATTGTCTGCTGCCTGCCCTGATACTGGACTGTGTTCACGTTTATGATTGATATCTGCCTGCTTTAACCTTGGATTGTATTAACGTTTCTGTCTAACTGCTGCTTTGCCTTACCATTCATTAACTTTAATACTAATACTATTAACTTTTTTACCATTAACTTTAACAATGCTACCTCACGCTCAACGTTTCTTAGGGTTAATATACAATTACGGGTATATTCGCAGGACGAATTAATCAATTATTTATTATTATTAATTCTGCTAAATCAGAAACCTACAAAATATAGTTAATGACGTTAATTGTATGCATTTGCCTTTGAGCAAAATCAACAATTCCCTGTTTGGAATGGTGATAAAACAACTCAGTTAACTTAATAGGGTGGTGGAGAAAATATTAAATTAATAATTGTAATTATGAATTATTATTATTGTAATTAAAGTTGGGCTTTGCCAAATTACAAGCTCTATAAAGGCATGTACAAAACGTTTAAACATATCCCGGAAGAATATTTAGTATCAAGACTAACTTCACTTGACTAAACCCAATTGATTCTTGGACAACTTCACGAGAGGCAAAAAGTAACCAAGGAATTCCTTCTCAATCAAGTTTAAACCAGTGCGCACGCAACATGGACTTCAGGATCTGATGATATCTCTCTAACGCACCCTGACTTTCAGCATGTTAAGCAATGGAGACATTGTGTTGAATACCAAGTTGCTTAAGCAGACGAGAAAAAATATAGGAAGTAAAATTCGTTCCATGGTCATTCTGAACTACCTTTTGACAAACCAAAAAGTGTGAACAACCTAATGAGTGTATTGGTAATTGTCCTAGTAGTAATAGAACACAATGGGATTGCTTTTGGAAACCGCATAGCAGCGCACATGATTGCTAATCAATATTTGTGACCAGACTTTGAATTTGGAAACAGACCCACACAATCAAGAATTATGTGTTCAAATGGCACGGATACCATCGGAATCGGATACAGTAGGGCAGGTGGAACCTTTTGTTTGGACTTTCCAAACATTTGGCAAACATGGCACGTTCGACAGTAACATGAGACATCCTTTTTTAGACCGGGCCAAATTAATTCAATTGTACATTTTCAGTATGCCTAAATGGCCAGCTGCACCATCATGGGCTACACTTAAAATCATCTCTTGGTAGACTTTAGGAACTACTATTTGGCTAACAGCATTCCAGTTTCCAGGAGGGATCAGCACATGCGTCTAAATCTTTCAAGTCTATTCCAGCAGAATAAAAAGACAAATTTACTTTCTCCGGTGAAATAATACAAGAGTTCTTAGTTACATTCAAGGCAGCAAGATAAATTAATTTCCTATTTCCACATCTTTTGAAACAAGGGTATCTGCGGATGTTGTCATAGAGCGTGTAACATCGCAGGTCAAGAACACATCAGGGTATTCTTTCGCACAGACATCCTGAGAACAAAGGGTACTGAGTAAACAACAGGTGGCACATTTGGCCAACACCAGCCAAATCATTACCCAATATTTACATAGTGAATTGGAAGTGACAGATGAACGCCGACTATTAGATCACCAGACACCAATTCAGATTTTAGACGTACTTGGTGTAATGGCACTTTCTTTATGCCCATTTCAATTCCTTGGACAAGGCCGTCACTACCGGTTGCTTTTTCGTCGGATAACAGCAGCACTCCTTCCAGAATAAATGACCGAGCTGCATCAGTTTCTTGCAAAATGCCAACAGGTACAAGATCAGAGAGACCAGGAATATAGATCAAGCCATTATGCATAAAAGGCTCATAACTGGTTTTGCTAGAATAAAGAGACAAATCCGAAGAAACATCAGAAATCGAAGTGAGACTGTTAGGCGCCTCTTTGGCTCTCTCCTCAGGCCGGCAGAGGGATCCATCACCTGAATACTATCCACACTACATTTCCCATTGGCCCGTACCAGTTACTGATCGCACTGCCACCTGTTCCCCATTACACAAACTATTTTAGAAAGCCAGCGATGTTGCTCATCGCGAAGTCTTGTTTTTGCTTTAGAGAACATTTCTGAGCGTTTATCATTGTTTATCTGCCTACCCTGTTTTTGACCCCCTGTCTGTCTTATGTACTTTGGATTGCCTGCCATCTGCACTGACCTTGGATTATGTTTACTGGACTTTGTTATTGGATTGCCGCCTGCCTCGATCATTGCCTGTCTCACGATCCTGTTCTGTCATATTCCTCTTTGTTTGTACTATTGTGTGTGCTGTTTGAATAAACTACAGATGGATCCCAATCAAAGTAATGGTTCATTACAGAGATAAGCAGACACTAAACCAACAGGCTTGGCATTATACTTCTTTCTCAGAATGGGACAATTTGCAATTAAATGGCCCGAGGCTTTACAATAGAAACAACCCCGGTTACGATTCAGATTGCCACAATACAATAAAATTATTTATTTTTATTTTTACAATAAAAAAACATTACGTAAAATGCAACAAGGTTACATGGATGTCACAAGGTGACGATCTTTTCAGGGGCGGAACCAAAGTTAGGGAAGTTTGGTTCCGCCCGGAAGGTTTCCCACCGGGCCGCATTCGATGACGCACGTTCTCACTTCCTGGTTTCCAGGACAACAAATCAGGACCTTACGAGACGCAGGTGAAACAAATGAAATAAGTAAATTATGATTGAAGGCGGTGGGAGGACGAGAGGTATAAAAGGCTCTGCAGCGATTGACAAAGGGGCACGTCAGACACGAGAGGCGATCGACACGGGGAAAGCTCCTCTGCCAAAGGCAGAAAGTGGACACGAACCTTTTGAAGAGCCCGCAGGCTCTGTTGATCCGGGCTGCGCTGGGAAGCGCGCGGAGAGAGGACAGGAGCCGCAAGGGGCGAAAGAAAGGCAGGACGTGAATGGAGTAAAGGAGCACCCTGAAGAGAGCAGTGTGTTGTCGATTGCTGGAGTCATTGTTGACGTGTGTTTGGCGCTGCTGTGGTGTGTGTTTACTCTTCAGGCTGGGCTGGCGTGGCTGCGTGGGACAATGGAAAGCATACTGCTGGAACCTGAAACGAAACAAAGAGAGAAATCAACGTCGGAGTGAGTAATAAATGATTCGAAGGAAGTAAAAGCTACTGGCATTACTGATGTGAACATTGTTCTGCGTGTGTACACGCCAACTCGTCTGCCGTTGTAGAAGCGAGCCCGTGTGTGGAGGAAAGGCTGGAAACGGAGCATACCGTACGGTGCTTGTGAGTACAAATAAAAACTTTTATACATTGGCTGCTAAACTGTTACGTGACAGATTGTTTAAGTGAAAGCAGGACGGCCCTACCGCGGAGCAGTGTGGTGGGAGTGCTGGAAGAAGTGTGGTGTGGTGAGTCTATATTGTGTGGAACCTTTCACTTGAAGTGGTGCAGTGTCTTTTCTTTGCTGTGTGTGTGTATTACCTGCCAGACCCCCGCCTCCATCCTCTGAACTGTAGAAAGACAGAAAGGCTGCCGGCGTCAGTCGCTGCATCTTTCTAATATATGTTGTAGGTGAGCCCGAGTGGAGACGCTTGTTGTGGCTGGAGAGAAGAGGAGATTGTCACACCCAGGGGCTGGCTATGTATAGCTAGAGCCACGCCCCTTCTCAACTTCCACCTCGAGGAGGGGAAGTTGATAGAGGTCTGATAGAGGAGGGGCAATTAAAACTGAGCTCTGGCTCTGCCCTCCAGGCAGGCCACGACACGGGAAGGTGGCAGGAAGGGAAAAGGGGCAACGGGGGGTCCAGGGGGCTGGAGACCAAGGGGGAGACGTGGAAAACAGGCTCCTGCCTGTCCCCGCTATCCGTGGCGCCCTCCTCTTCTTTCCTGGAGGCAAATATAAAATAGTGTGAGTATGTGGGGGTTGACTCTCTCTCCACCTGCGTACCTGTGTTGCACTCTGCAGAGGCCTCACTGCTCGGGCTCATACAATTCTTTGCGCTCAGCTCGCTCTCCTTCCTTCTTCTTTCCACAGGCAGCGGCTGGGACACAAAGACACGGTTAATTTGGACTTGGGTGATCCTCACCTCTCCGCTGTTCACAGCTCTTGGTAAGTATAATTTCCTCACGGCTCGCTTTCCCGATGCTCACTCTCGTTCTCGTTTCCTCCACAGGCAGCAGCTGGGACACATAGACACGGTTACTTTGGACTTAGATGGTTCTCACCTCTCTGCTGCTTACAGCTCTTGGTAAGTGTAATTTTCCACAGTTCGTTCTCCTGACGTTCACTCTTGTTCTCTTTTTCTCCACAGGCAGCAGCTGGGACACATAGACACGGTTACTTTGGACTTAGATGGTTCTCACCTCTTCTGCTGCTTACAGCTCTTGGTAAATGTAATTTTCCACAGTTCGTTCTCCTGACGTTCACTCTTGTTCTCTTTTTCTCCCCAGGCAGCAGCTGGACACAACAACACGATTAATTCGGACTTGGATGCTTCTCACCTCTCCGCTGTTTACAGCTCTTGGTACGTATAACTGTCCACAGTTCGTTCTCCTGACGTTCACTCTCGTTTTCTCTTTCTCCACAGGCAGCAGCTGGGACACAAAGACACGGTTAATCTAGACTCAGATGGTGCTCACCTCTCCGCTGCTTACAGCTCTCGGCAAGTATAACTGTCCACAGTTCGTTCTCCTGACTTTCACTCTCGTTCTCTCTTTCTCCACAGGCAGCAGCTTTTCCACAGCTCGCTATACGGCGTTCTGATCGACAATGTAACGGTGGCGGGCTTACGACGGCTGGCCTACATAGAAGGTCAAACGGGTGATGATTTCCCAGAAGGCGCCGGGGACAAGACCCTCTCGGCGAGCTCGCTGGTTGGCAGAGGGGCAAAATGTCACACCGTCTCACCGGGTCGAGCGCTGCCCTATCCTCACTACCCGTAGGGCGATCGAATACCGGACAGGGGCGCCCTTTCGTAGAGACCACGGGGCGGCGGAACTCCTTCGCCTCTAACTCTGCAGCAAGGGAATATACACAGGTAAGGTATCAATGCAAAAGGCCGTAGTTGTACTCACACACACTGCCAGCTTCCAAATCTTCACCGCCGTTCTCCGAAATCTGCCGATATACAGACGGGGGCGGCTTCCAGAGGCCCACACTGTCACTTCACACTCAAAAACGCACACAGCGTATAATAGATGGTTCTTCCTGGGGCCGTTAGCCTCTCCTTCTCTTCCTCAATGAAATGGATGATGCGGGGTACGTCTGACAAGACACACAGCACTTGCACAGCAACCCACAGCAAATACACAGCACCACTTCAACGTGAAAGGTTTTCAAAATACAAGGACTCACCCACCACACTACAGGTGTACACAAAGAGACGCCCGACGTCCTCCACTTCGCTTGGGTTGGATGGGGGCGATGATAATACGGCCTGGATATTTTATTCTGCTGCTGTGGCTGCTTAGATGGAACGTTCCTGCGGCTCACCTACCACGCTGGTTCAGGGGTAGGGCCGCCCTCCTCCTCCTGGAGGTATTCAGTAAATTCACAGGTAAGTATTCCACTTCGTTTTAATACGGATTTAATACTCACAGCGGTCCGCCTTTGTTTACGTTGCAAACACGTTACGTTTCCTTCCTCCTTTGTTCCTCTAAATGTGTCACTTAGACCGATGCTTCTTCCACCCGTAGGGTTTCCTATTACTCCAGCATTTCCACTGCAGACTATGAAAGAGAGAGAGAGAAAGTATAAACAGCCACCAATGCGTATCGGACGAGCACAGCTCCGCACCTCAACTCACACTAAGCACCCCAAACTGTGATTTAAACTGCTCTTAAATACTCCTCTGTGTGCTTCAGTCTTCCAATCACCCGGCGCTCCTCTTAACAACGCACAGCTGTGCTTGATTTGGCTGATTACAGCCCTCGCGATGCTACCGGATGTCCGGTGTTTCCTCTTCCCGGTCTGGGCGGAAACATCCGGGCGGAACCAAACTTTCCCAACTTTTGGTTCCGCCCAAAAAGATTGTCACCTTGTGACATAGGACAACTAACAAATTGAATCTAAACTTTACCCTGGCACAATGTGAGTCTAATATCAGGCTTTTATGTATCTCTATTAGTTTTAAATGGTTTGGTTTGTAAAAATGTTATTAACATAATGTTATGTTGCGTAGAAGAAATTAATCACCAGTAATCACGAGGAATCATCTTTTATTATTCAAGCAGCATCATACACCTCATGCTTCATCACTACTTATTTTTCTACTCGTTTTTCTCTGCTACTTTGTTACTTACCTAACCTCCTCAGTGACACCTATTGTCGGGGAGAAATATAACATAGAAATATAACATATTCCCCTTTTACTCAAAACAATTCTTCCTCAGAAATTCACATTAAGAACAAATGCTCTGTACTTAAATATTGTATGTTACTTAGAAAACATACAATACCAAAACTAACTTCTATTTCTGGAAACACTATGAATAAAATTATTTAAATGCATATCCAAGTCTAACTAAGCACCAAATACAACAACGGGTATGAATGCAACAACAAACATCAATTTACCTCAACAGTGGTTAATACAGTGACATCACTTACAACAGTATTTTCACTTTAATGAACATAGTCTTTTAACCACGCCGCAGAGCACCTTACACGCTGAGGTCGAGGTAATACAACCTCACCAGAACCAGGTCTATGAACATTGACCGGCGCTTGAGGTGGCTGAGTAAGCCATATCAGTCACAGTGGTTGTAGCTGACCCACTAGGAAATAATGCCAGCTGTGATGCGTGCCATTTCCTCCCATCCAAAAGAATGAAAGTATTCTTTACCACTTGTTTGCTGATTTCTTTTGGCTCTGAAAATCTTTGATGTCCTTTTGATACATGCCAAGGAAGTTTAACACGCACTTTGTCACCTCGTTGTAGAAGAGTGCAGCGGGCTCTGCGCCTTGTGTCAAACCATTGCTTCATTTTTGCTTGTCGCGCTGTTACCTGTTCGTGCACAACATCCGCCTTCGCACTAGATGTCAGTGGGGCCATTACGTCCAAACGAGTGCACATTTTCCTTCCGTGTAGTAATTCAAAGGGGGTCACTCCAGTAGTGAAGTGAGGAGTTGCTCTGTAAACATGAAGAAATTTAGTGACAGACGTTTTCCAAGGTTTTAACTCAATTGTGGCAGACTGAATGCAACTCTTGAGAACCCTGTGAAAACGCTCTATTGCTCCATTAGCAGCCGGATGGTACACAGGTGTATGCACATGATCAATGTCCCTTGACCTAAGGCGGAAAATTCCGCAGCTGTAAATTGAGGTCCACTATCCGTTACAATACACTCCGGGTTCCCGTGCCGACTAAACACTGATGTGAGGAAATTAACAACTTACGATGCGCTCACTGAAGACATAAACACCACTTCAGGCCATTTGCTGTGGTAATCTATCAGTGTCAGAGCATAGAGGCAATCCCAGGTAGCTGATTCAAATGGGCCTACCACATCCATTGCAACTTTGCGCCATGGCTCGGCCGGGAAGGGAACAGGTTGCAGTGGAGCAGAATTGAGTTTAGCAGTTTTATCTGAAACCTGACACAGTTGGCAGGATGAAATAAAGCATGTAACAGACTCGTCCATCCGCGGCCACCAATATAAATCACGTAAGCGTTGCTTTGTGCGCAACTATACCCTGGTGTCCCTCGTGCGCGAGCATCACCAGTCTATGACGTAACAAAGCAGGTGCGACTAAACGTGATCCCCTTAGAATAAGGTCATCCGTTGCAGCCAGTTCGTTTCTCAGTTTGTAGAATGGCAGCAAGAGAGGGTCCACATGTGAAGAGAACGCAGCCAGCCTTTTTGTATCTGCGCGCACAACGCACACATCTCAGGGCAGGAGGCAGATGCAGTAGCAAACTCTTCTGGTGTCACAGCCATCAGCGCAGAAGTAAGCAAAGCTACTTGTTCAGGCTCAATGTCCGAATCAGGGCAATCAGAAGGCAGAGGAAGACGGGACAGGCAGTCCGCGGTTGAATTAAGACAGCCCGGCCGGTACTGTACTTCGTATTTGAAAGGAAGTGCATTCTCACTTGTCCGTCGACTTTCCAACACTGCAGCAAGACACTTCAACACCAGATTGTGCTGCCAGATGTAACAGCCTTGGGTGAGGCTGATCTTGCATCCCACTAAGATGTGCTTCAGTGTTGCTAGACTTTGGCATAGAGGGCACACAGGGTCCTCAACATACCATTGGCTTAGGTTTAAAAGAGAAGGCAGGACATCGTAGGCAGCCCTGACGGTAAAGCTTGCCCTGAATGCCTCCATCTCCCACAGCTGGTTCCAGGAAATCTTCCTCTTCTCCACTTCTTCCAATGTCATTCACTGCCCTTGCTTTGCCTGTGCCACAGCTTGGGCGCACCTTATTGCTTCCTCCTCCCGACGTACCTCCTGGACCACCAACTTGCGTCTCTGAGATGGAAAGGCCTTG
This sequence comes from Misgurnus anguillicaudatus, assembly GCF_027580225.2. Classification (NCBI taxonomy): domain Eukaryota; kingdom Metazoa; phylum Chordata; class Actinopteri; order Cypriniformes; family Cobitidae; genus Misgurnus; species Misgurnus anguillicaudatus. The sequence continues at coordinate 16,313,218 of NC_073351.2, forward strand.
CTTCACACTGGTGTACTGGCCCCAAGACCACTCCTCCCCTCCTGCACTTGGCCCTCTTTCTGTGTTGTCTTGTACAGTGGAAAGGTAAAAGTAACCACACTGAATTTAAATCAGACTATGGGACTCGGGACTTGACTTGACTTGAGACACGATGACTTGAATGACTTGAGTGTTAATCACATCATGTTTTCAGTTTGAATATAAAATATATAAACTATTTTAAAAAATAAAGTTGACCCAGTTGGAGCGCAGGCTGATAATGGCACTGTCATGACTGAATCATGACACTATCACCAGTCATGCCCTCTCGTACCTTATGCACACCACGCCCACTTAGAACAGATATCAACATGTCAGCCGGAGGGGTAGCGAGGGTCATTGCTTTCGGCTTTAACAAGATGGCAAAAGATGAACAATGCGTTGCAAGACATGCACCATTAAAATCACGGGCAGACAGACGACAACCTCCAATTTTGTCCGTCATTTGAGGAGCCATTCTGCCCTGTGTGCTTGTCAATTTGTTAATATCTGGTTAGTTGGTAGTTAGCTAATTTAATAATAGCTAAAGTAGCCATTAACCCTCATACCGAGTTGGGAACAAATGTGGGCAAAATAAGTTAATTTTTTTTTTAAATAGTTCCCTTGATCTGAGCGGTACGAGACTTGGCTACTTTTTTTAAGTTTGCTACCTGAACACACACACACAGAAAAATGACTGGATTCTACAATGTTAGGGCTGGTTTACATATTGCGTCTTTTGCAAGTTCGTTATTTCAAATGTAGGCGCACGAACGGAAGATATTACAATTTTATTTAATTCCATGATGTATTTTACTGAACATGAGTATTTCTTTATATCTTTATGTAATGCCCTATAGCTTTAATACAGAGCAGCTGGGTAAAAACATTTATTTTTCTGTTTTTTCTGTTTTTTCATCATCTGTACAAACATCTGGTAATTATCTCTAATTCAGAGATAAAAAGTTAATTTATTTCAATATGTCTTATATTATTATGTGTAATGTTTGTTATGTCATCCTAAATAATGTTGGGTTGAAATGTACTTGTAAAACACGAGGCGTGTGTAGCCAAGTTTGCTATTTGATTGGATATGAAAGGCTAAAACCTGCCTCCTATGTGGGTGTGATGTTATTGGGTGATAATGAGTGAGTGACTGAGAGAGGGGAGATACAAGTTTTGGACAGATGAGAGTTTTCGTCAGTGAGTGAATAACTTGCTATATGTGAGAAAAGTGTTGTTTTTGTGTTAACACCGAGTTTCTTGTGAGTACGCAAAATAATCTTTGACTCAACATCTGAGACATCCAGCTATTGCCTGTAGCAACGGACGCTGTCTGGCGTTCCTACGGATACGAGTGACGGTGAGCGTTGTCGCGAGTGGACGCGGTTGCCCGGTACAAGATCTATTGCTGCTGGTTAAGGAGCACAGGTACCGTGTTTGTTTTGTTTATTTGCTCACACGAGCGAAGCGGCCATTTTAAAGTTTCAAAGGCCTCTACGATCTCAAGCAACTAAAGTTACACAGGCCTGCATCGGGGTGGGGGTGTGTGAGTACCGTTGTTTGTGAGAGTGGGCCCATTCTGTATATTGTTGGTGGTTATTAATTGACCTGTGTTGTAGCCACTTGGCTCACAGTGAACACGACATAAAGGGGAGACCACACCAAAGTATTTTAAACAAAAGTATATTTATTAACTAAAATATTCATGAAGTCAGTATATGTAAGAGAAAACAAAACTGTTGTGTAAATCAACATAGTGAATGTGTAGTGCAAAAAGGTAAAGAAGCAGGGCTGCAGCCAGCCCTGCTGAGAGTCTGCTCGCGAGTGCAGTCCTAGAGAGCGAGCCAGCTGGAGAGCACTGATTTTATCCAGCCTCCAATTAGGCCATCAATTAGCCACCTTGGTACAACCCCCATAGCTCCTCCTGCAAACCAGAACAGAAACAAACCAAAACCAGCCACAAAATACCACACTAGCAAAGGGAGAAAGTGGCAGACCACAGCACATTAGAGCTGGGGCATCACACCTCCCCTCTACAAAGACAGAGACCCATATATATGGGACTCTGAATCAGCATTTACAGGCACAAATAACTAAAAATAAGTTCAAAACAAATATCAAAAACATTCGTTCTGGAAAACTCAATCACACTGATTCATTCATAACCACTCACCCGTGAAACACCACTTTCACCTAGATTGATCACTCTCACCCCCAGTCTCCTTCATATCTCACTATCCAGCAATCCTGGCGCCTGGAAAGCAAATTAAGGACAGTAGAGACCAAAAAGACAAGGATAAAGACAGACACAATTATTATGACCCCTCCGCGGCCCGAGATAGTGCATCAGCCATCACGTTCTCAACACCCTTGATGTGACGTATAGACAATCTATATGGCTGTAAGAAAAGTGCCCACCGCATAAGGGGTTGGTTAGCATTTTGCAAAGAGTGGAGAAAAGTGAGGGGATTGTGGTCTGAATAGACCACCACTGGATGCAGGCCACCCCCCACATACACATCAAAATTTTGGATAGCCCAGATCAAGGCCAAAGCCTCCTTCTCAATTGTTGAATAATTACTTTGGTGTCGATTAAACTTGCGTGAAAAATAACAAACAGGTCTATCCACCCCATTTTTATCTCTCTGCAAAAGAACTGCGCCTGCCCCTACCTGGCTTGCATCAACCTGAATCTGAAAAGGTTGATCTAACTGTGGCGCAGCCAAAACAGGTGCAGAACTCAGCATTAGCTTTGCATTCTCAAATGCCTGCTGACACTCAGGGGACCAGTCAAACTTAACAGAACTCTTAAGCAGATTTGTAAGTGGGGAGACAACAGTTGAAAAATTACAACAGAAATTTCTATAATAACCAATCATCCCCAAGAAACGCATCAACTCTTTTTTTGTTGTCGGAGGAGGAAACTTATCTATAGCCAAAACTTTGGCTCTCACCAATCGTACCTGATCTTGACCGACCACCATGCCCAAGTAAACCACAGTGGCTTGGGCAAACTCGCATTTCGCAAGATTCACAGTGAGATTCGCTGCCACCAACTTCTCAAATAGTGCACGAATGCATGCCAGATGTTGCTCCCAGGTGTCAGCATAGGACACCACATCATCAAGATAAACTGTGCACCCTTCCAACCCAGCAACAACTCTGTGTATGAGTCGTTGAAAAGTGGAAGGTGCATTTCGAAGACCAAAGCTCATCCGGTTATAAGAATAAAGTCCAGATGGTGTAATAAAAGAGGAAATCTCTTGGGCTCGAGGTGTAAGCGGTACTTGATAGTAACCTTTCAACAAATCAAATTTACTAACAAAACGTGCAGCACCAACCTGGTCCACACAGTCTTCCATTCGGGGTAATGGAAATGAGTCTGGTTTTGTCACCATGTTAACTTTCCTATAGTCAGTAAAAAACCTAAAGGTGTTATCAGGTTTTTTGACCAACAAGCATGGTGATGCCCAGCTTGAGTAAGAAGGCTTAGCCAAACCATTATCTAAAAGATACCGGACACTGTCCTCCAAACTTTTGTGTTTATCCGGTGAAACCCGATAAAATCTCTGACGAATAGGCTGTGCATCCCCGACGTCTATGTCATGCTCTATTAGACTCGTACAGGTTGGAATGTCTGAAAATAAAGAAAACTCAAAAATTAAGCTTTTCCACTGTTCACGTTGCCTCCCCTCCAAATGAGTCAAAAGACTGTCCAACTTAGCCAGCGGCTCAGTGTTATTTAAACGCCCATGTAGGACTGCGTCGTCCGGACCCTGAACCCCATCTTCAGCTGCCACCTGAGATGTGCTCAATACCTCCTTGATAACAGCCCCACAGGTTTCATGTCTAGGGGTATGATTCTCGCTTCGGGTGCGAGAGGTCCCGGGTTCAAATCCCGGACGAGCCCCCATATGTCGTAGCCACTTGGCTCACAGTGAACACGACATAAAGGGGAAACCACACCAAAGTATATTTTAAACAAAAGTATATTTATTAACTAAAATATTCATGAAGTCAGTATATGTAAGACAAATCAAAACTGTTGTGTAAATCAACATAGTGAATGTGTACTGCAAAAAGGTAAAGAGTCTGCTTGGGAGTGCAGTCCTAGAGGGCGAGCCAGCTGGAGAGCACTGATTTTATCCAGCCTCCAATTAGGCCATCAATTAGCCACCTTGGTACAACCCCCATAGCTCCTCCTGCAAACCAGAACAGAAACAAACCAAAACCAGCCACAAAATATCACACTAGCAAAGGGAGAAAGTGGCAGACCCAGCACATTAAAGCTGGGGCATCACACCTGTAACTATTTGTCATCATTTGTTTACTTTGATACTGTGAGAAATCTGTGAAAATTACATGCTGTGTTATAATGAGGGATACTAATAAGCTAAAGGTTCTCTTGTGTGTCTGAGAATACCAATTTGCACTTTTACCGTTTGAGATTTGGCATACCAGTGTGTATTGTAAAGTGTTATTTGGGGTTTTGCAGTTTTTTCTCTTTGCTATAGTGTGTTATTCTGTGATACTGTGTAGTGTAAAAATAACAGTATAACAGTGGATTAACGGTTCACAAACTGTGATAATAAGCAGGTATTGCAATAAGAAAAAATTCTTATAAAATTCTATTCTTTAAACACAAATATATATTTTATTGCATTTATCTTCATATTTTTCTATATTTTGTTAAAATAAATCCACTTAAAGTGTTTTTTTTTTTCAAACTGTTTGGGTTATTTGAGTTCCCAAAAGCAGCTTTAAGGGTATCAGAGTAGGATGTTTATTTTTTAGTCGAGAGACAAACAAATTGAACCCGTCGCCCACTCTAAAGAAATTTGAGTCATACACATCAAATAGGGTAGGGGGCACTACACAAAGTGGGGGGTCGTCCGGGATTCATTCCTCTCTGATACATCAGACTCCCTGAAAGACAAGAACAACCAGTAAACAGTCCTTCCAGAAAAACATGGAGTTTTTTTGTGATTGTTGTGGGCAAAAATCCTCGATTTTGCGGCACGTTTTCTTAAAAAATGCGATGGAATATGCAGGATATTTATGCAATTTATGAGATGGAATTGCAGGAATTCGCGAAAATTGCGGAACTTGCAAAAACTGCGGAAACTTGCAAACGCTGCAATGATGTTCACGTCCAGGGTCCGAAATTAACTTTTTGGCTCACCTGCCACGGGGACTGGTATAGATGAAAAAATCCACCAGCCAAGCATATTTTTTTACCGGCCAGAATAATAAACAGCCTTTTTTTGTCACATGTACATTAATTTCATTTGCTGTATTCATGGCAGGGCTCGCAAAATTTCAAAATCCCTGGTGGCCCTTCGGGCAGGCACTCTTCAGTTTTTGGTAGCCCGAAATAAATGCAAGTAGTCTGAATAAAAAATACATTACTTTTAATGTAGAATATTAAGACAAAACATCTATAAAAACACAAATAACACATATCAATTTTCAGTACATATCAATCATCAGTACAAATTTTTCTTCTAACCGAAGTGAAATATCTATACATCAGATTCTGAATGTGAAATATTAACTGGAGTCACAGATAAGAAAATGCCACTTGACTTTGTGGGCATAGCATAGGCGCATAGGCCAAATCAACAGCAGAGGGCAGTTCAATTAGTTTTACCACAGGCCAAATTTTGCCAATACAAAGCCAATAGGGCCTCTAACCACAATGTTTAATCTGCTATTCTTATTGTTGTTTTGATGCTGTTGTTTTTTTTAACAAACAAAAAGACTGGATTTTACTTACGAACACCTTTGATTAGAAACTGCACACTAAACAATAAAAGGAAAACACAAAAATAGTAACCAGCCAGTTTTTTTGGACCTTGGAGATGGTCTGAAGTTTACCTGTCTCATTACTGATTTCTCCATCTGCACATGTAATACAGTCATAACAGCAGACAGGTCTTCCTTTCTGTGCGGCCTTCCTAGTGCCTGGAGGACAACTCTCACTGCACACAGACCTTGGCTTCTACATGGAAAATAACATGCACATAGTTTATTATATGAACTGTACAGAATTTAGATTTCGAATGTATCGGTATTACTGAGACAATTTTGAAACTCAATATGTAATAAGTGTTGATGTATTTTATGGGAACACAAAGTAATTTGTGATGTAAAGGAAATTGAGCATAACTGCTCTGTGCGTTCAGCAATAAATTATAATCTTTTCATTCATCACTGCCCTCTGCTGTTGATTTGGCAACCTCAAGTATAAATTTAAATGATTAAATGTAACTTTTAACTGACAATGCCACTTAATGTCATAAAGATATTGGTGGTGAAATTTTAGCTTATTAAAAGAACATCTTTAATTTGGTTAACCAGGATAACTAATGTTTTTTCCTTAATTGATTCAATGAGTTGTAAAGACGTCTGTCACTATTTTTTTTTCAAACTTACTAGAAGTTTATTGTATACAAATAAAAATGGTTTTGGGTGTGGAAACTCTGTTGGGAGTGGGCATGTTATAAAATCCTTTATATAATCATATAACCTATTATAATGCAGTGTCTTTTAATTCCTTCACATAGGACAATGCAAGAATTATTATTATTTTTTAGCTATTTTCTTTCAGTTTCCTTCATTAATTACAAACACTGTACCACAGCTAGGTTATGTTCATTTACCTCCATTTGTCCTCCAGCCCAGACTATGTTTTCAGGGTTAAGTACAAAGCGCTGGTCAGGGGGCAGTGACAGGTTGAACAGGAGTGGCGCAAGAATTGAGCTTTGCGGGACTCCGCATGTCATGGATGTCCACTCAGATTTATGGCCACCTATACTTACATAATAACCTCTCCCTTCTAAGTATGACTTGAACCATTTCAGGACCACCCCAGAAAGCCCGACCCAGTTTTCCAGCCTGTCAAGAAGTATGTTGTGATCGACAGTGTCAAAAGCAGCACTGAGGTCAAGTAGCACCAGCACTGATAGTTTGCCTGTGTCTTTATTGAGGCGAATATCATTTATTATCTTTATGAGTGCTGACTCTGTACTGTGGTGTGGTCAGAAACCAGTGGCCGGTTGCATAAACATAGCCGTGACATTAAGACTGTGTCTTAAAGGAATAATCTCCTCATTTTCAATATTAAAATATGTTATTACTTTAACTAAGAATTGTTGATACATCCCTCTATCATCTGTGTGCGTGCACGTAAGCGCTGGAGCGCGCTGCGATGCTTCGATAGCATTTAGCTTAGCCCCATTCATTCAATGGTACCATTTAGAGATAAAGTTAGAAAGGACCAAACACATCAACGTTTTTCCTATTTAAGACGAGTAGTTATACGAGCAAGTTTGGTGGTACAAAATAAAACGTAGCGCTTTTCTAAGCGGATTTAAAAGATGAACTATATTGTATGGCGTAATAGCACTTATGGGAGTACTTCGACTCGGCGCAGTAACACCCACCTTCTCCCATTATGAGAGGGAGAAGGGGAGCGGACTTTTCAGGCGAGTCTAAGTACTCCCAAAAGTGCTATTACGCACAAAAAAGATGTTGGGAGTGTGTCAAGGGCACAGGTTGATGTTTTAAGATGCTGTACTGTTTCTTCCAAAATTTTACCATCAACTGCTTCGAAATCAGACATTGTTACTACTTTCTGATGTTGTGGTATGCCTTGTCTGACCCCGGTGCAGCTCAAGGATGTGCTGATCACCTTTCTGATATTATTGATTTTCTCAGAGAAGAAGTTAACAAACTCACTTGCTGTCTGATTTCACTTGGAATGTGACTTGGGGGTGGGTTGTTAGTCTCTCTATAGTAGCAAAAAGAGTCCGTGTATTATTTACAGTATGTTGTTGTTTATAATATTTGAAAAGGAAGTCTGTCTAGCTTTGCCTAGTTCCACACTGAAAGCACGAAGGCTAGATATTATAATGGACTACTAAGTTTTGTCTTCCACCACATACGCTCAGCTTTTCTGCATTGTCTCTTCATATTCTGCACCACTGTTGAGTTTCTCCAAGGTGATTTTTGCCTGACATTCTTCTTCCTGACTTTTACAGGAGCAATATCATCGATTGCACTCTTAACTTTCGAATTAAAGGAATCAAGGAGAAAATCAACAGAGTCTGCAGATATGCTTGGTGTTAAAGATACAGCCTTCATAAATAGCACACTGGTGATCTCATTTAAGGATCTCTTTTTGACAGACACAGATCTAGTTTCAATAGTAGGAGAGATTAGTATAAGGTTAAGGTTAAACTTTATTTGTCCCCGAACGGAAATTTGTCTTGGGCAAAGGTGCTACAGTGTTGTTCTATACAGACAATAAGATAAAACCAAAAATAAATAATAAAATAAACAAAAATACATCCATTAATAAATCTAAAATGTAAAGCATATACACAATGTTCTCATATGTTGTGTGGACTTTATTTTTTGGTAGAGTTCAGCATTTTTATCGAGGCAGGAACAAATGAAAGCTTCAATCTGTTAGTTTTACATATTGGCATTCTTAGTCTCTTTCCTGATGGCAAAGTCTGGTATTCACTAAAAAGAGGATGTTTGACGTCTGTACTGATACTTAATGCTCTTCTCATCGTTGCCTGTTCATATAAAGTCTGTAAAGAAGTGATGTTACGTTTGTGAACGAATCGTTCTTTTTGAACGAATCTTTTAGGTGAACGAATCGTTCTCGTTCACGCCATCCATTGACTCATATTTCTCGTTCACTGAAATTTCCCTCCCTTCTTGAGGAGCACGGACAAATGAAGCGCGGCTTTCTTTCCGCCTTCAAAGAGTGACAAAACTACGAGCCAATGGCAAATGGATATGAGCTGTGGCCGAGCATATGATTGGCTCAACGTACTGAATGAATACGCCTTTCACTGACCAAGCCGCTGTTTTGAGTCTGAACGAACTAAAGAGAGAGAGAGAGAGGAAAGAAGAAGAAGAGGAGAGAGAGAGAGAGAGAGAGAGAGAGATCGCGTTCTTAAACAAACTGAATGACTGGTACAAGTTACAACCCAATGAATGAGAGAGATCGAGTGAAACGTAAACAATCTTGTGAAAGAATCATGTGGTTTTATTTTAGTAAAGTTATAGTTACCATGTTTAGGCGGACTATTTACCTTAATACAAATGATAAGCAAGGTAATTACTGTCGAAAAAATTGGTATTTCTGTTTAATATAGTATTATATATCTATATAGTTTAATCCACCCTTTCACTGAACTTAAATCAGTCATCTGCGTCTGAACGAAGTCTTGAACGACATGACCGAAATTATATGATTTGTGAACGAGGATCTGATGACTGACTGAACCAGAGGAGGCATGCACGGGAGTCTTTATTTACAACAAATCCAGATTAGATGTACTATAAATGTACGTGTGTCTTAATATATTCTGTAGCTTGATAAAATTATGCTTAGTATTTCACAATTTTAGCTTTATTAAAAACTAATGAGTTTTTGCAAAAAGTCTTTCATTGTCTTATAACACATAATGACACTCATCTTCGCCACCTATGGGCGTATTTATGTCAAATTAAGAAATGGTCAGTGAACGAATCAGTGAACGAGTCTGAACGAATCATTTTGGTGAATGAACTGAAAATGAACGAGTCACCTAAATGAACGAAAATTTCCATCACTAATGTAAAGGCTCATATTGTTTTACTCCTATAATTTTCATAGCCGTTTTGTGAATATGTGCCAATTTATTTTTCAGTTGAACAGACAAATTTCCAAACCAGACTGTTATTCCATAGCGAATAAGGCTTTCAATTGTGGCCTCGTAAAAAACACGTAAGATATTGTTACCCACTCCATACAGTCTCAGCCTTCTTAAAAAATAAAGCCTCTGTTGTAGTCGTGTGCACAAACTATCAATGTGTGTTTTCCAACAGATCACATTGTCCATGTAAAACCCCAGGTATCTGTAAGATGTCACTTGCTGTATCTCTGTGTTTTTAATGATGACAGGCTTGTGTTCAGATACACCTCTTGGGTCAAGGACCATTTCTTGTGTCTTATTCACATTTAAAACAAGACAGTTCTTGTCACACCACTGAATGAAAGTATCAATTTCACTGTGGTAAGATGATAAGTCCATGCCTTTGTGTAAGAGACATCTGACCTCAGAAAGTGTCCCATTGACCCTAACCTGCTGAGTTCTATTACTTAAGAAAGAATAAAACCATTTGATTAAAAAGGTACTGACACCCATGCCACGCAGCTTCTCTAAAAGCAAATGTGTCTGCACTGTATTAAAAGCTAAACTAAAATCCACAAATAAAATACGGGCATAGGCTTTAGTATTCTCAAGATGCTTAGAGACAAGATGAACAATGCTAAGAGCAGCATCCTGAGTACTCCTATTCTGCCTATAGGCAAACTGACAGGTGTCTAATAGTGGTTCTACTTCTCTTTTCAACAGTGAGATTACGAAATTCTCAAAACACTTCCCGACATTTGAAGTCAATGCCACAGGACGAAGGTCATTATTTAAAAATACACCTGTTTTTTAGGAATTGGTATTATATGTGACTTTTTCCACAAAGCTGGCACAGAATGGGTTTCAAGAGATCGCTGAAATAAGGGACACCATGCTATTGCAAGTTCTTCAGCACAGTTTTTTAGTAAGAAAGTTGGTGACCCATCTGGCCCAGTCGCCTTGTTGGTGCGCAAGCATCTGAAGAGATGCTGCACATCACAAAGGTCTACTTCTGTCCAGGGGGTATCTTTGATATCAGTCAATGACTTCAATATGCCATGACATTCCTCCAAGTCATTTTGTGTTTCAAATCTCAAATAAAACTCATTTAGCTCATTTTTTCTTTGTAGATTGTCTAATGTTGTAATATGTTTCTTAGTAGGATTCATGTTAGTGACCAATTTCATTTGCTCCCAAAGTTTTCTTGTGTTAGAAGTATAAAAACTGTGTTCCATGGCTTGCCTGTGCTGTTCCTTTGCTTTTTTTCAAATGACATTTTAATTCTTTCTGTGCCCCTAAAAGGCCTGCCTTATCCCTATTCCTAAATGCCAGCTTTTTATTATTTATACACTCTTTAATGTCTTTTGTAATATATGGCTTGTTATTGGGATAGACAACTACATCCTTTTTTTCCATCACATTATCTACACAAAAATTAATATAAGAACTTATTGTGTCAGTGGCCTCGTCAAGCTCCAATTGATGAAATATGGACCAATCTGTACACAAAAAACAGCCCTTAAGTGTTTCCATAGAATCTTCTGTCTATATATTAACAGTCTTGTACTCTGGTTTATATGTCTTAAAAACAGACTTATAAGAAGGAATCAAATGTAAAACATCCGAATTGGACAGAGGGGGCTTTGACTTTACTACATATGCATTTTTAACACTGCCGTAACATTTGTCCACGATTTTTGTTTTCCTGGTGTCACAGCGCACATATTGTTCAAAGCCAGCTAACACAATTTCTAGCTTGCAATGATTAAAATCACCCAGAAAGAAAATAGGGGCTCCAGGTGAGCGCTGAAGCTGCTCATGTGCACACTCAGCGATGCACGCGGCAGCTTTACCTGCGTTCCCGCTAGGTGGAATGTACACTACACATATGATGACACAACCAAACTCTCTTGGCAGATAGTGAGGTCTGAGTGACACTAAGAGCAGTTCAATATCAGGGGTGCATACCTTGTCTCTTACTGAGTGTTGTTTACACCATCTGTCGCATATGTACATACAAACTCCTCCTCCATTCTTTTTACCAGACTCAATGGAACGATCTGCGCGTACCAACATATATCCATCAAGTTCAAGTGACGAGTCCGGAATTCCTTCATGCAGCCAGCTCTCTGTAAACACCATTAGATTCGACTCACGGTATTCAAAGCAAGTCTTTGTAAGAGCACGGAGCTCGTCCATTTTATGCGCCTGCGACCTCTCGTTGCTCAGGATCACTGAGGGCAGCGGTGGTTTGCTAGCCCGTCGGCAGAGACGCTCCCGAACGCCCCCCCCCTTCTCCCTCGCTTTCGCCGGGTCCTGATATGTTGGGCACGTATAGCTGCTGGCAGATAATGTGGTGCTGCGTAATGATGGTATCTGAGAGACAGCAATGCACTCCTGGAATATACCAGTCTATGATTTTGTTCCCGATGTAGGCATAGGTCCAATGCATAACATGAAATAAACATTTCCCCAACGATCAGAGCCAAAAGCAGGAGTAGTAGATATGAAGCCATTGTTCAAGTCGCGAAGCCGGGATCAGTATTAGTCGCACACGTTTTGTATTGTATTAGCCGTATTTAACTTTGCAGTATTGACTTTACAGTCCAGAGTCGAACATCAAAGTTTTTATGCCAAAACAAGAAAGACGTCAAAAACAAACAAACAAACAGTAGCACGAGCCCGTGTCACTATATCAAAGAAAATACAGAAATGATCAGACAGTGCTACATCCTTAATAACAATTGATGAAATGTTTACACCCTTACTGATAATTAAATCTAGAGTGTGTCCACGATTGTGTGTGGGTCCATGTACATGTTGAGTCGGATCAAAAGTATTTAAAACAGCAGTGACATCTTTTGCCATAATGCTTTCTGGCTTATCTATGTGAATGTTAAAATCTCCAGCAATAGCAAAACAGTCAAACTCTGAGGAAATCGTTGATAACATTTCTGTAAAGTCCTCAACAAATGCTGGAGAGTATTTTGGGGGCCTGTAAATAATGATCAGTAGAATGCGTGGGGTACCTTTCAACACAATACCTAGATATTCAAAAGACGGGTAATTCCAAAATGACACTAGCTTACATTGATAGACATCTTTAAAAAGAGAAGCTACACCTCCACCTCTCCTAGCAGTTCTGCAGACACTCATAAAAGTAAAGTTAGGAGGGGCGGTTTCATTAAGGACTGTTGCACTGTAGCTTTCTTCTAGCCATGTTTCATTTAAAAACATAAAATCCAGGTTGTTTGTAGCTATTAAGTCGCTGACTAGAAGTGATTTGTTTTTAAGTGAACAGATATTTAAAAGTGCTAACTTAACAGTAAAAATTTTTCCCCTAACAAAGATCTTAGTTTGATATGTCACAGGCAGCAGATTAGATTGATTTGCCACATGGTTTGATACAGCCTTAAGCTTTCTATCATGTACTAAAACAGAAATAGAGAAAGATATAGGCACACTGAGTGTAGACTTGGAATTAAGCCTTTTCCCCTTTATTATTTGATTCACGGGTCCGGACACCAATTGTCTTGCCAAGAAAAATCTTTAATATATATATGTCAGGAGAGAAACCAGTAAAGATGTTCTATTTATGACAGCCTATACATTTCTTTAATTCTCCTTCCTTTCACCCCGTCATCCCTCAGTTTCTCTGGGGTGGTACAGTAAGGTTTGAGCTTTTATACATCACAGAAAGACTTCCATGTAAGGTAGAAAAACATGTTGCTTAAGCATCTCAAATATAGAACATATATGTCATGCTAACACATGGCACAGTCCACTCCTATATTAAGATACTATTCTTAGTGTATACTTCTATGGTGCTTTGCAAACTGTACACATCTGACATGTCATATCAATAGAGCGTATTACCCTCTTTCAATCCCCTGACATGTGATCCATACTATCTATAGTCTCGTGCATTCAAACACATGCATTTAACACTCCATAAGATAACACAACTGATTATGAATATAAAGAATAATAATACAGATACATAATATATAATAATAAAATCATATTAAAATAATACATTTTAATAAAAGAATAAATTTAATATTAAAGACTAAATTTTAAGTCTTCATCTCCCTCCACTGGAACTACGGCCGTCAGTTCCACACCATTACTCTCAGGTGGCCAACCTATTAAAGTGATAGTGAGGAGAAGAAATTGCAGACCAAGAGATAGTCAGAAAGGACAGAAGAATAGGAAAAGAAAGGAAAGGAAAACAAAACAAAGAACCCCAACCCATGGTATGTCCCCGTATACTATGTGTCAATTAACGACTATGTGTAAGCATTTAAAATGAACCCCAATCGTCCTATTCCTTAGGGTTGAAAATCAGTAAGCGAGTGTGCATTGTTATGTGGTTGTGTAGTATGTGTAAATCTCCTATTTCACTCTGTATGTCCAATTAACCATCTCTAATCAATGTCAATGGAATTGATTCCTGAAACGGAAACAGATAAATAATTAAACATCAATTCTTTGTTCCCATTCTTTAAAGCTAATGGACGAACATTGCTCAATCTCAGGCCATAAGACATTATCATCATTTTGTTCATTCACTAAGCAAGGTTTAACTTGTGACCAATGATACCATCTATCTGTCCCTACACCCTTCCCTTTGAGGCAAACACTTGTATCAGTTGTTAAGAGTATCTCATATGGCCCCTCCCATCTAGGCTCTAAACCTTTCCTAGCAATGCGTTTGACCATAACAAAACTGCCTAACTCGGGAATATGTGGAATATCAGTAGTGGTGTGTTTTGCGTCCCATTGCTGTTGAGCTTCTCGCACTTTCTTATTATTGTCTTTAATAGCTTTGTCCAGCATTGCGAGATAGCGTCGTAACTTTTCTTGGAACAAAGTAGAATCTCCTCCTGTTCCCGCAGGTGGTGGAGCATCAGGAGGTAGAACCATTGCTCTTCCAGTCATTAATTCAAAAGGTGTTAATCCTGTAACTCTGTTTGGAGTTGCTCTCAAATTCCACAAAATAGCAGGTAATAGTTTATGCCAACCTTGGCCAGTTTGCAGAATAGCCTTGGTTAGAGATGTTTTCAGTGATCGGTTCATTCGTTCTACCATTCCTGAACTTTGTGGATGATATGGAATGTGGAATTTCTGTTTAATCCCCATCAACTTCATTGCTTCCTTCATCAGTTTTCCAGTGAAGTGAGTTCCATTGTCAGAATCAATTTCATATGGAAGACCCCAGCGGGGAAAGACTTCCTCCACCATTACTCGTGCTGCTGCTTCAGCCGTGCAAGTTTTCGTAGGGAATGCTTCTACCCACCTAGTAAACCTGTCCAAAATGACTAGAATATATTGGGTGATAAAGGTCCTGTAAAATCGATTTGCAGGTGTGTCCATGGACCTGTAGGTCTAGGTGCATGTGACATTCGCACCTTTACAGATTTTCCCACATTTGCTTTTATGCAGATCAAGCATCTTCTACAGTAATCATCAATGTCTCTCATCATTCGTGGCCACCACCAAGTCTCACTGATTTGAGCTTTCATTGCTTTTGCTCCAGCGTGCACTTTTCCATGATACAGCTGCATTAGTTCTCTTCTTGTTCCGATAGGCATTACCACTTGTCCTGTTGGAATTCTCCAAATACCTTGATCATCTTCTTTTGCTCCTGCTTTTATCCAGTGTTCTTTCTCTTCATCTGTCTCCATTTGATATGACAGAAGGTGGAGCTCAAGATTATCTTTGCTGTTTTCCTTTACCAAGGTAACAGGAGTAAGAGGAAGTAGAGCTGCTTCTCTAGCTGCTGCATCTGCTGCCGTGTTACCCTGACTTTCTTTGGACTTGTCAGATTGATGTGATTTTACTTTGATCACGGCTGCTTCTCTAGGTAAGTGACAAGCTGCAATCAAGCGACGAATTATGGAAGCATGTTGTATTTTGCTTCCACTGCTAGTGATAAGTCCACGTCTTTTCCACAGGGCTAGATAGTCGTGGACCACGCCTAAAGCATCATTTCCTGGAATATCATTCAGAATGGTGGCAGGATTGGCTACAATAGGATGCGGTTTTGGTGTTACACTGTTAAGTCTTGTGTAATCGATGGTTAATCGCCATGAGTTGTCTGATTTCTTGACAGGCCATACAGGACTATTAGTGGTTGATAAAGCCTGTCTGATAATTCCTTCAGCTTCCAAGTCTGCCACTATCTCTTCCACGGCTTGTCTTTCTTCAGGTCGGATGGGGTACTGTTTATGAGGGGCATGTATTGGTCCTTTAATAACAATGGGGTCAATGTTGGCTTTGCCACAATCCAATTTGTGTTTAGCCCAAACATCTGGATATAAACTGCACAGAAGACCCCACACACCGTCTTTTCCCCAGTCTCTAATAATTGGCTTTGCTGTACCAACAGACCATAGATTACAAGTGCGATCTTCATGTGGTATTATCCCAGCTGTTGTAGTGATTTGACGGCTGTCAGTGAATATGATCATGTTTAACAATGACAGGATGTCCATGCCAATAAGGCTTCCTTGTGAATTCGGTCCCACCCAGAAAGATGTCCATAAGACTTCATCTTCATGTATTTGCAGAGGAACTTGTATACTTTTGCGAAATTTTGTGATACCACCTCCAACTCCTTCAACTTCCATAGTTTCATCTGTTGTAGGCAGGTTCAGATCTGTTATTGAAATTGCTGCTCCTGTGTCAACCAAAATGTCACATGGGTGGCCCCCTATTAATGCATTGATGAAAAGGCGATTGTCTCTTTTCTTATTAATACAGGGGGCCGCTGGTTGCTATTGCGGACGCATAATTTCCTCAATGAGCTGACGAACTTGTGCTTCAGTCCATGTCTTCCCTTGAGAGTTTTCATCATAATTTTTCGCACTGACCTGTTTAAATGATGGACCTTGACCTTCTGATCCACCTCCTTTAGCCCAGCAATCTTTTCTAACGTGGCCAGGCTTTCCACAGTTGAGACAAACAATCAGCTTCTTCTTTGTGTCCATGTTGTATTGAGCTGTCGCCACTCCTCTTCGATATGACTTGTTTCCTTCTTCCTTGTTTGATCTCATAGCCATCTCTAGGCGGCCAGCCCATTGCATAATTTGGTCAAATGTCTCACCTGGGTTGACTCCAAGTGACAAGGCTTGTTGGTATTTTGCGCTCAGTCCATCCACAAGTGTGTCGGTAAACTGTACATCATCTCTGTCAGGTTGTTTCTTAGCACAAAGTGCCCATCTCTCATAAGCATTCCACTTACGCAGAGCATATTCATCTGGAGATTCATCATCCTTTTGCTTAATCAATGTCACTGACGTGAAAGGAATTTTACCGCTGCCTAAGATTTCTTGGATTTCTTTTCGGAACCCATCTAATGCTTGCCAAAGACCCAGGGGTCGTCCCTGGCCATCAACCCACAAATCCATCCATTGGGCTGTTGTTATCGAAGCTGGCAAGCGTTCCCATCTGTCTCTTGGAATCTTAGCTTTAACAATAGTGTGTATATCTCTTAATGTCATTTGATGTGCTTCAACCAGAGAGTCTAATTCTCTCCAAAACTCTGTGTTTGGATCTTGTCTCTTTAAAGGAGGCAGGGCTGTGAGAATGGCTTGACGTTCTCCTGGTGTGAATGGTCTCTCTTCTGTCATCATTTCAGATTCTTCTCTTTTAATTGCAGGTGAAGAACTTTCAGGACCGATTTTATCAATTGTGATCATGTCATCATCTCTTGTCTCATCACCCCAGTCAGATCCATTATCACGAGCTGGTGTACATCGTAGCATGTCTCTATTTGGCTGGGCTGATTTAGATCTCATTATTATTGGAGCTGCTTGTGCAGATGCAATATACATTTTGTCAACTGGACCTTCATTTGATCTTGAAGCCTGAGGCTGCATCAGAGGTTTAGAAGAACTTCTATATTGTTCAGGCAATGTTGGATAAGTTGGGTTGTAAGGAGGAGGTGTTACAGTTATTGTGGATTTTTCTGGTGTTTGTGAATATTTCCTTTCAGCTTCAGTTATTATATTTGTCCAATCTGGATCAAATGAATCATCATCATCTTCTTTAACTGAACATTTAATAGACATGATTTTATTCAACTTGTTATATGCTTCAACTTGAGGCTTCATTGCTTCAACAAGTGAAACTGGACACCCATTAATGCCACAACAAATTCCTCCTTGTTTCACAATCCAACTAGCAGCCAGTATTGGGAATACTTTTGTCTTGATAGAGTCTTTTTGGGACTCGAACCAGCTTAGCTGCACATCCATAACTGCGTTGATATCCAGTCCTTTTTTTAAAAACTTAGTTTGCTTCTTCTTCTTTTTATCCAATTACCAAACAGTTATCATTTTGCTGTTACAGGCACTTGCCATCTTTCAAAATTATTTGTCCCTCAGTCTCTTTTATGTTCAAAACAGCAGGACTATTTGTGTGTGTGTGTGTGTGTGTGTGTGTGTGTGTGTGTGTGTGAATTCCAAGGGAGGCCCCAACAGCAGCAAGGCTATTTATATGTGTGTGTGCGTGTGTGTGAATTTCAGGGGAGCCTCTCAGCTTCTCTTCTCTCTAACCTGCTCTAGTTTACTCGAGGAACAAAGAAGGGGGGAAATAAAAAAACAAAATAAAATTAACTAATTATTTATAAGTAACTTAATCAATTTTATATTTGCTTTTTCTTCAATTTTTTTCCTTATTTTATTTTATTTAATTTTTCCAAGTTGCTCTCAGATCAGTCTCCTCCTTAAACACTGAACAGCTTCATTGTCAAAATTGAAATGCACGTGATTCTAGCTCCTTTTTATTGATTCCCTTCCTCTAAGGGTTCAATTCCCAGCGTATTTAAACGTTTTAGGGTTTCTTCGTATCTTCTATACTGCACTGCACTAACTCGGAGCACAGACCCGCCACTTTAAACCGCAATAAATCACCACTGTCACACTATCCTCGTTTCCTTCTGAAACGATTCTTCAGTGTGTTGGAAATATTTTAGAGATTACTCTGCCATCGTTTTTACAGTCTCGCCATATTCCAACCACCTCCCAGTCATGACAGCTGATTGCTAAATCGCCTTACAGCTATCCCAATATATTGACTAAATGGTCTTCTTTCTAAAAAAGATCCACTTTTTTAAAAGTCTTTTCAAACATAGAAAAGACTACCCCAGCTTCATTCAATATTTTTTTAGAGGTTTACTGATCAGAGCAACTCTCAAATAAGCCACATCAAATTTATATTATTTAAATTATTTTCCTATTTCTGACACATATATTCATTGGCAACACAACTGATGTTTAAATGACACAGTTCTTTTAAGCAGTTTCAGTCAAAGTCCAATCATCAGGCAGACTTATAATTATTTTGAAATAAAATAAAGTCTTTCCTGAAATGATTGAGACAAATGCCTGAAGATGCAATCCTTGTTCGTGACGCCAAATTGTAGACTTGGAATTAAGCCTTTTCCCCTTTATTATTTGATTCACGGGTCCGGACACCAATTGTCTTGCCAAGAAAAAATCTTTAATATATATATGTCAGGAGAGAAACCAGTAAAGATGTTCTATTTATGACAGCCTATACATTTCTTTAATTCTCCTTCCTTTCACCCCGTCATCCCTCAGTTTCTCTGGGGTGGTACAGTAAGGTTTGAGCTTTTATACATCACAGAAAGACTTCCATGTAAGGTAGAAAAACATGTTGCTTAAGCATCTCAAATATAGAACATATATGTCATGCTAACACATGGCACAGTCCACTCCTATATTAAGATACTATTCTTAGTGTATACTTCTATGGTGCTTTGCAAACTGTACACATCTGACATGTCATATCAATAGAGCGTATTACCCTCTTTCAATCCCCTGACATGTGATCCATACTATCTATAGTCTCGTGCATTCAAACACATGCATTTAACACTCCATAAGATAACACAACTGATTATGAATATAAAGAATAATAATACAGATACATAATATATAATAATAAAATCATATTAAAATAATACATTTTAATAAAAGAATAAATTTAATATTAAAGACTAAATTTTAAGTCTTCACTGAGTTCCTGCTTTTTATGTATACAATTGAAAGTATTAGTATTTTCATAGCAGGAACCCGACACACATCACTGAGTTATCTGATTATCAGTTGTTATTGGTTCACCTACAGTAGATGGAGGAGGGTGTGTGCCTTGGCGTTGTGTCAGAGACCGAAGAGCTCTCACAGGGCGAGGAGGGGGAACTGGGTCCACTGGCTTTGGTGGTTTTGGGGCTTGCCGTTTTCTGGTTGAAATCTGGGGGCTTGCAGCAATAGAGTGGGATAGTTTAGTTCCAGCATAAACCATTTCCTCCATTTTTCCAGAGAAGGTCAAAAGCGTGGATGCTGGAGAGAGGAATGACATATCTAGTGAGGAGTCCTGTTGTTCTGATGAGACCGGAGGCTGTGATATGTTGTCCTGGTTTCCCTGGCTGTTTTCCAGAAAGTCGTCCTTGGGTGCTGAATCTTGGAGCCATACTAATCTGACACAGTCTGACTGTGGTGAGCTCTGTGGGCAGGACTCAGCTGAGATTGTGTCCATGGGCAGTGGTTGTTGTGGCTGCGTGGTGTTATCCCTGTCCTTGTGGGATCTGTCAACGTCATGCCCATTCAGGTGCTGGAGAGAGGTCCTGTGGTCTTTCATACTCTGTCCAGGTGTGTGTGTGCCATTCAGGTTGAGTGGATTGGCACACACTGCTGAAGGATGATGAAGGGAGAAATAGATATTGTCCTTTAGCACTCTTGCACCCAGTCTGTTTGGGTGGATGCCATCCTGTTTAAATAATTGTCTCTGACTCCAGAAAAGATTGAAGTTGTTGATAAAGTTCAGTCCCTTTATGTTGCAGGTTTTTTGCAGCCATGTATTAAGTCCAAGCAAACGTGAAAACCTATTTGTTCCTCTTGCAGGAAGTGGTCCACTGATGAACGGCTGAACTTTCACTGTTCTGAGTGTTTCAAAAAGTTTGTTGAAATCCCTCTTAAGGAGTTCAGATTGCTCTTTGTGAATATCATTCTTCCCCACATGAATGACAATTCGATTTACAGTCTTATGTTTCATCAGAATGTTCTGAAGTTCCCTGTTTACATCAGAAACAGTTGCTTGTGGAAGGCAGCACGTAGTTAAGTCCCTGTTGATAATGTTTCTGATAATTGAGTCACCCAATATGAGAGTTCTGGGCTCGGATGCGCTCTGCGCTGAGTGCCGCCGTCTGCTCGATCTTGAGCGGCAGTTAGCATCAGTGTTAGCTGCTGGCTGATTTGATCGGTTTTCAATCACATTTATCATATTTGGGGATTCATCACTCATAATCATTAATACTTCAAATCTGTTCTCAAGATGTATAGGTGGTGGTAGAAAATCAGTGTTTGCAATCCTTGTCATAGCTGTATCTGGGGTAGAGGGAGCTACTGCGGCAAAATGTGATGCTCGTGACAGCCTGGTTTCTCAAGTGATTTTGGGTCTCGCTCCCTGTTTGTACCATTGATTAGTGTGTTGATCATTAGATTTATGGGACTCACCGGCTGTATGCTGAGGGCGTCCATGATGAAGAAGCTCTGTTGTGTGTTCCGTCTGGTTTGGTAGTCCTGTAAGTAACTTTGTTTCAAGAACAGGAATCCTTTGTGAAAAAGTCTGTGGCAGTTTGTGCAGCAAGTAGATTGTTGATGAGGCATTTCTTTTTCTTATCCTTTTGAATGAAGGCAGCTGTGTTTTTCCTTTTGGAATGTAAACTGATGGCGGTGGGAGGCTAGACGGATGAAAAATCCACTTTTTTGTAATCTTCCAGTCCCGAAAGTTAGTAATTTAACGTTGATACCAAGCTTTGTTGTTTGAGCACCATGCTGATTTGCTGAAGTTAAAATTATAAGATAAAATAAAAAAGCGATAGAGCAAAAGCGCAGAGCAGTAAGCAAGAGCGTCCAAACAGTAGCAGAGCAAGAAGCAGAGCAGGAATGCTGCACTATGGTCTATTAAAATAAGAATTGAGATTTCACCACGATCGGATGTTAAAAAAGGAGGTCATTTGTGACTCTAAGCAGTGCTGTCTCTGTGCTCTGGTGGGGCCTGAATCCTGATTGGAATGTTATTAAAATAAGAATTAAGGTTTCACCACATTCGGATGTTAAAAAGGAGGTCATTTTTGACTCTAAGCATTGCTGTCTCTGTGCTCTGGTGGGGCCTGAATCCTGATTGGAATGTTGGAACTAAGAATGTGCATAGCTGTGTTGCCACTACTTTTTCTAACATTTTAGAAAGAAAAGGGAGATTGGTCTAAAATTATTAAGATCTCCTTGGTCGAGGAGCGGTTATTTGATTAGCGATTGAATAACTACCAGTTTGAAAGCTGGTGAAACGTATACTTGTTCTAGCGATGAGTTAAAGTTCCAGCGATGAGTTAAAGATATTAAGTACTGGGTCTGACACTACAGGGAATACCTCTTTTAGTAATTTTGTGGAAACAGGGTCTAGTATACACAATGATGATTTGGATGATTTTATTCGTTTATTTAGCTCTTCTATTGTAGTATCTATAACTGACTCAAGATGTTCATGTGGTAATCTAGTGTTTGGTGAACTAGTGAAAATATGGATTGCCAGAAAAAAAATCGTCATTGGCAGGGAAACTTTTTTCTTAACATTAACATTTTAATTGACGAGTAAACGCCTACAAAGCCATAGCCAACGTACGTCATTCCTACCAAGCCAGAGCCTGCCATATCATGCCTACAAAGCCAGAGCCTGCTCACATCATGCCTACCAAGCTAGAACCTGCTCACGTCATTCCTGCCAAGCCAGAGCCTGCTCACATCATGCCTACCAAGCCAGAGCCCGCCCATGTCATTCCTACCAAGCCAGAGCCCGCTCACGTCATGCCTGCTAAGTCAGAGCCTGCTCACTTCATGCCTACTAAATATTAATACTGAGGACACTGAATGCGTGTAAAAGGCTTTTACAGGAGTTTTTATCATTTACAGAAGTTATGGGTAAAGTGTATATTTTTTTCTCTCTCTTTGGAGAAGGAAGTAAGCAGGACACTCCTAAAGTAAAAGCCAATGACTCTTAGCTAAGATTTCTGTTGCTCTTTTCATTGACTCTGTTTTCTCTCTGTTCACTTACTTTCATTGGTCGCCCCACTGAGTGGTCTTGTATGTTGAGTCACACGGCATTTGGGATCACTTTTGTCCTCGGTATCTTCTGTGTTGTGATGAAAACAATAGTGGTGTTAATGGCATTCAGGGCCACACTTCCATGAGGTATTTGTCATAATACGAGAACAGGACTCAGATGTGGGGAATGCAGTTTAAAAAGTTTATTGAAGAGGTTAATGTCACGGAGTGACTTTTTATAACAGAACCAAAAATGGCGAAGAATAGTTCCGCCTGGACGACTGTCCATGAAACACCCAGCAACCAAATTCGGGCTCTATTGAGAACAGGTATGTAAATGAGCATGGCGATCGATGATTGGGCAATTCAATGAAGAGGAGGCATATAAATAAGGCATCCGAAGAATAGGAAGGGGAAGTTTATTCCGGCGAATGTTGCGGGTGAGACGGAGCGGTTGAGGTACTTGGAGAGACGTATTCATTGTGGATATTGCGGACTGGGCGAAGTGAAACAGAGGATTGGGCCAAAGATAAACAGAGTTGAGTATTAAAGTATCCTCATTGAAGTGTTGTGTTGACATGTGCTACTTACTTCGAAGAGATCGTGAACATTGAAGAGTCACCGGAAACACAGTGAAAGGAGACAGGAACGAAGGAGTGTTGTACTGTCGGCTCGTATACATCAGACCTCTGGAAGGAAGAGGAGAGGATTAAGCATCAACGGAACTGTGACTACGCTGAATTGTCGTCATGCCAGTGCTAACCTTGCAAGTGTTGCATCTCAGTGTGCTTCTTGTGAGTGTGATCAGTGTAAGCGGCCCCACCCGTGGAAAGAATTGTTGGGCGAGCCGGAACCAGCTAAGGCCGTAACGTCTTTATCTGGTCATCCGCTGCATTAGCTACTTAAATTTCTCAGGACAAATTCCCGGTCCAATGTGGTGTGCTGACCCTAATTCACTGTGAGTGTGTGGAGTGCAGTGGGTGAGTCTTTTCTTTGACGTGTGTACACCAGAAAAATTGCAGTGTTGTGCTGTGTCCATGTTGTTAGCAATCGCAGTGTTGTGCTGTGTCCATGTTGTCAGCAATCACTCCCTAGGCCGGGAAGGAAACCCTGTATCAGAGAACGTGAACTGGTGTTGGTGGATGACCACTCTTTCTATATACGCCCGCCTGTGACTCCTGATCTCTTTCCCCCACCTGGTGGTGGTGTGGCAACAGCATAAAGTAAGGAATTGTGTGAATATTGTGGGGAACGTCGAAGGATGGAAGCATTGGTTGCTGCGCGGAAGAACTATTTGTGTTGTCTCTGTGTATGATTACCTGTCTGTGGAGTGATTTCAGAAGCCCGCCCATGTCTAGATCTCTTGTCCCGTAAGTCGGAAGAGTGGAGAGGGAAGCGTTCGGCCCATTCCTGTGGTACATACTCGGTGTGGCACCCTACCTGAACTTACCCATTGTGGTGATACCAGCTGAGGCTGCGTTAGGCCCAACGAGCAGCAGCTTCAACCCGTAACTCCATCTGCCCTTCTTGTTCGAAGCCAAGAGGTGGTGTATCTCTCCCCATATATTTACTGAAGTAATACATCTGTAAAGGGATTCTGTGTGTTTGTTTGCTGCCAGTTCCGCAGGTCCGAGCCTAGGGCTCTGTGTCGTCGTGGGAGTATTTCCCTACGTTTGGAAGTTACTGTTCGAGTGTCTTTTCTGAGAAGTCTGTCCTGGTGAGGAAGGCTAGAAGTTGTCGTGGCAAATACGTCTTCTCCAGTCCCCCAAGCCTTGAAGGGCTAAAGCCTGGCGTCCACCCACCTGAGGGTCTGTGAGTTGTACCCATTTCCAGCTATAAGTTCTGTGTACTCACCTGTACGCCCAAAGCTAAAAGCTAGTGTCCCTCTCCGTATACTCACCTGTACGCCCAAAGCTAAGAGCTAGTGTCCCTCACTGTATACTCACCTGTACGCCCAAAGCTAAGAGCTAGTGTACCTCTCTGTATACTCACCTGTATGCCCAAAGTCAAGATCCAGTGTACCTCTCTGGATACTTACCTGTACGCCCAAAGCTAAGAGCTAGTGTCCCTCTCCGTATACTCACCTGTACGCCCAAAGCTAAGAGCTAGTGTACCTCCCTATAAATTCACCCGTACACCCAAAGTCAAGATACAGTGTACCTCTCTGTATACCCACCTGTATGCCCAAAGCTAAGAGCCAGTGTACCTCCTGGTATACCCACCTGTATGCCCAAAGTCAAGATCCAGTGTACCTTTCTGGATACTTACCTGTACGCCCAAAGCTAAGAGCTAGTGTACCTCCCTGTATATTCACCCGTACGCTTAAAGTCCAGACCCAGTGTACCTCTCTGTATACTTACCTGTACGCCCCAAAGCTAAGAGCTAGTGTACCTCCTTGTATACTCACCTGTACGCCCAAAAGTCAAGACCCAGTGTACCTCTCTGTATACTCACCCGTACGCCCAAAGTCAAGATCCAGTGTATCCCTCTGCATACTTACCTGTACGCCTAAAGCCAGGAATCCAGTGCACCTATCTGTACACCTACCGGTACGCCCTTTGTACCTATCCCAGTTTACCTTCATATACTTACCTGTGTACCCTCTAGGCGCTTCCAGCAATCGAGCCCAGGAACACACTTGCATACCATCTGGACACTCCAGCCTCGAGCGATGGGGACCCCTTCTATGTCGCGGCCGCCAGCCCAAGGTACCCATTCATCCACTTGTTAGTGCAACCAACGATCTTCATTCCTTTGCGTCCAGGAAGAGAGTGTGGAAGGCTCCACCGGCAGTTCACCTGGGAAATACAAACGGGACAAAGCTGAGAATATTCCATTGTGGTCACATGTGGAAATTAAAGAAGAGGTCGTAAGCCCTACCTGTGGATCCCCATGAAAGAGTCAGATGCGACTCCGACGCCTTCTGGCCCTGAGAGCTAGATTTTAGTCACCCTTTCCCCCTCCCCACTTTTTAAAGAATGTTTTAAATTACTTACTCTCTCTCGTGTGTCTGGTCATTGGGGTGTTTTTGGGACCTCCTCGAGGTGGAAACTAAGGGAGGGGCGAGACTCATGACATTGGTGGTCCACTCCGACCTGTGACATTATCACAGTATAGGCGGCTTACTAACTGGGTGACTGTCAAGTAGAATAGTCATATCCGGCGCCCAACTAACGCTCCTGTAGTAATTTCTAACAGATTTTTCCCACTCAGCAATACATTGGCTGAGACGTCTGTTAAAAGTGCCCTGGTTATTGGAGATTCTATTCTCAGGAACATTAACATTGAGGCACCAGCCACCATAGTCGAATGTATACCAGAAGCCAGAGCGTCTGACATTAGATCCAAACTTAAAGTGCTGGTTAATGCTAAATGTAAGTTTTCTAAGATTGTTATTCACGCCAGACTCTGCCAGTCGGAGATCACCAAAGATACTATTAAAGAGGTGTGTGAAACTGCAAAAACAATGTCAGACAATTTCTGGGGGAGACCTGACCTGCTAAAGAGAGATGGACTCCATCCATCCCCAGAAGGAAGTGCTATACTCTCTAGAAATATGACCAATAGTCTTACTTGTGATATTGTCTGACTATCCAGGGCCCAGGTCAGGAAACAGACAGATCGGCTTACCTGTCCGTCTGTTAGCTACCTTGACATGTCAAGATCACATATATCCCAGCACATAGAGCCTTTTTTACGAGAGTATCAACACATTTCGACCGTGTCTGTTCCTTGAACAAACAAATACAGAGCTCTGTTTACCTCGTCTCGTACAAATCTTATTAACATAAATTAGAAAACAATACATTAACAGATGAAACTCAAATGTTAAAATTCAACCTTCTTAATAGGTTCTTTATTGGTAAGCGATCTAATGTTATCAATGAAATTATTACAGACCAAAACTTAGATGCACTCTGTTTAACAGAAACCTGTCTTAAAGCAGACGATTACATTAGTTTAAACAAATTCACCCCACAAGACTATTATTATAAACACGTACCTCTTTTAAAGGGGAGAGGGGTGGTGTAGTTACAATATACAACAAAATATTTAAAGTAAACCATAAATCCGACTAAAATTTAACTCATTTCAAATAATGCTGTTAAATATGGAAATAAATGATTGTAACAACAACAAGCTTTCTTTCGTTTTAGCAACCATCTACAGACCTCCGGGCCACCACACAGATTTTCTTAAAGAAATTGCAGAATTCCTGTCTGAGCTTACAGTCACTGTAGATAAAGCTCTTTTTGTTGGTGATTTTAATATCCATGTGGATAACCCAAAGGATGCATTAGGACAAGCGTTTATGGATGTTCTAAATTCTCTCGGTATTAGACAAAACGTGGCAGGACCCACACATACCCGTAAGCACACATTATACCTAATTCTGTCACCCTGACTCAATATTAATGACATCGAAATATCACCCCAGAGTGATGCAGTTTTAGACCATTGCCTTGTGTCATACACAGTACTTCTAGATAGGATCACTCAGTCTACAACATGCTACAGATTAGCCAGAACAATAATTTCCACCACTAAAGATAGCTTTATTAGCACTTTTGCAGACCTGTCCCAAATGAAACATGTAGCAGATAACCGTGAAGATCTGGATATTGTAATTGAAAACCTGAACAACGTTTGTTCTAGCACACTGGATGCCGTTGCTCCCATTCAAAAAAAGAGAATCAAAGAAAAACCCGCCAGCTCTGTGGTATGACCATCATATTGCAGCCCTTAAAAAGTAGCTAGAAAAATGGAACGAATATACCGAAGCACAAAGTTAGAGGTATGGCGTGCAGCATGGAAAGAGAGTGTTTAACACTATAGACAGGCTATAAAAACCGGCAGATCTACCAATCTCAGCAAGCTTATTAAAGAAAATCATAACAACCCTCGTTTCCTCTTTAGCACAGTTGCAAAACTGACTAGACACAAAGAACAAACAGAAACCAATAGTAAACTCCAACACAATAGTAACGACTTCTTTACTAATAAATTAGATATTAGGGAAAACATAGAAGCTACACAAGCAGCCACCACTCTACCCAATAGTACATTTAACACTAGATTACCATACGAACATCTTGAGTCATTTAAAGTTACTACAGTAGAAGAGCTCTCTAAATTAGTAACATCATCCAAATCATCGTCCTGTATGTTAGACCTCGTATGTAGTATGCTAGATATTTAACTCATCGCTAGAATTACACTGCAAAAAATGACTTTCTTACTTAGTATTTTTGTCTTGTATTCAGTAGAAATATCTAAAAATTGTTAAATCAAGATTTATTTTCTTAATGACCAAAATGACCTAAGAAAATAATACTAGTTTTTAGACAAAAAATATACAATTTACGTTAATTCGTGCTTAAAACAAGCAAAATTATCTGCCAATGGGGTGAGAAAATTTTACTTGAATTAAGTGTTTAAGAAAAAAGAAATCTTATTTCACAATTTTTTTCTCACCCCATTGGCAGATAATTTTGCTTGTTTTAAAGACAATTTCACTTAAATTGTATATTATTTGTCTTAAAACTAGACTTATTTACTTAGGTCATTTTGCTCATCAAGAAAAAGCATCTTAATTTAAGAATTTTTAGATATTTCTACTGAAAACAAGACAAAAATACTAAGTAAGAAAGTCATTTTTTGCAGTGTAAGATACATTCCAACAGCTTTCAAACTAGCAGTTATTAGACCGCTCATTAAAAAACACACATTGACCAGGGAGACCTTAATAACTTTAGACCAATCTCAAATCTACCTTTTCTTTCTAAAATATTAGAAAAAGTAGTGGCAAGCCAGCTACGCACATTCTTAGTGAATAATAGTACATATAAAGAGTTCCAATCGGGATTCAGGCCCCACCATAGCACAGAGACAGCACTGCTTAGAGTTACAAATGACCTCCTTATAACATCCGATCGTGGTGAAATCTCAATCCTTATTTTACTAGACCTTAGTGCAGCCTTTGACTCAATAGATCACACAATCTTACTCAATAGACTAGAAAACTATGTTGGCATCAGTGGTCAGGCGTTAGCATGGTTTAGATTGTATCTAACCAATCGATATTACTTTGTTTATATAAATGAGGAAGAGTCATATCACCCCCCAGTTAAATACGACGTACCACAGGGATCAGTTTTAGGCCCTATCCTATTCTCGTTTTATATATGTTATTATTGAGACATTATCAGGAAACATAGCATAAGTTTGTACTGCTATGCGGATGATACCCAGCTTTACATCTCTTCACATCCTAGTGAAACACACCAGTTCTCTAAGCTAACAGACTGCATTAGTGATATTAGTGACTGGATGGCACATAACTTTCTTATGCTAAACTCCAATAAGACAGAGATTATTATTACTGAACCAAACCGCTCCAAACATAATATGTCAGATTACAAGTTGCCCATAGATGGCTGCACTGTGGTGCCATCTTCCACGGTTAAGAACTTAGGTGTGATGCTCCACAGCAATCTATCTTTCGATAGTCATATCTCCAACGTCTGCCGCACAGCATTCTTCCATCTTAGAAATATCTTAAAAATATGTCATATGCTGTCTGCATCAGATGCAGAAAAGCTTATCCATGCTTTTATGACCTCTAGAATAGACTATTGTAACTTGTTACTCTGGGGATGTCACGCAAATCAGGTAAACAGTTACAGCTGGTTCAAAACGCCAACGCAAGAGTGTTTACTCGATCTAAAAAGTATGACCACATAATCTTTACACTGGGTACCAGTTAAATATCGCATAAAATTTAAAATATTACTAATCACCTACAAAGCATTAAATGGCCTAGCACCCTCGTATATTAAAGAATTACTATCAAAATACAATCCATCATGTACACTGTAGTGAACAGCGTACAACAAAGCATTCCAGACCCCTCCATAATTGCTACATTTGGACCAGATTTTGGTGGGTTAACATAAAGTGTCCAGTCGATCAGATAAGACTGACTAAGATCTTTTATGGCCGACCTCCATGCCAAAGTGGAGAAGGAGAGGACGTTTTGATTGGCCCACACAATCTCTGATTCTCATCCTTTCCACCCCCCCACGCCATCTCATGAAGACAGGGTGGTCATTAAGTCCTTAAGGAAAACCATTTTTCAAAGTATTGGCTAAACCAGAGGACAAATCTGTACATCCTTCCACCACCAAAATGGACTTAAAACTATCACCTACTAAGTTCATACTCGTTTAAAGACATTGCATTCTGAATTAAATATTTATGTTATGAAACTGTTCAAATAATCACAGTTACTAACAAATTAATGAATGCATGTTTGATATGGTAACATTTTGCATTTTGTTGATGTTAATACTTTTTACACTCAGGACAATGCCAATGGTATTAAGTGGAAAATGCATAAATGAAATATTAAAGACAAAGTTAAACTCTGTACTTTATGCAATGCAAATGAGTTCACAGTGAAAAGAGGTGGACCACCTTCTGTGGACTTCCTCTGACATCAACAGCCAATCATGGCTCTGCATCAGGAGAGCGCCAAAATGCAAACTCCTTCTTATCTAAAGTTATAAAAGTTCCTTTTTTTCCAGAAATTCCTCTCTCTGAGTCTCTCACCTGCGTGCTAGAGACATTAACAGAGTATACCAAAACATCAAGTTCTGAGTCTCCTGCCTGCGTGCTAGAGATGGAAACAGGACACAACAAAATCCTACGCTCAGAGTCCTCCTGAAAAGAGAGACATTAACAGAGTACACCTACGTTTTGAGCCTTCTTGTCCAGAAAGGCAATAACTCTGCAGCTGCAACAAGGTGAAGCTTAGAAGAGCAAACCTACACTTCAAGAGGCCTTTAACCCTCTGGGGTCCGACCATTTTGGGACACTCTCAGAGGTTCTGACATGCTCTTACATTTGGTCTTTTTTCAGTTGCTTTAAAACATAATAATGGCAAGTGTCTCATACCACTGCGTTCAGCACAAACTGGGCTAAAATATTTTATGAGCTACATGTATGTACATGTTTGTATTTTTGAGAGAAAAATGTTTATGCATGGTTTTTAAAAAAGCAAAATTATTAAGTCACTAATATAAATCCACAAAACCCATACTAAACATGTTTTAACAAGACTTTCCTAAACAGAATCTAGTAGTCTAGAGTTTCTTCTTTAAAATGATGTGAAAATCACCCTGTCTACTTATTCACATAAAACAATGTATTGATTTAGAAATTGTAAGACACTTTTTGTTTAGAGGGGCCATATGCGAGAAGGATTGATTGACAGCTAGCAAACAAAGGCTCGCATAATGAGCTGCATAATGAGGCAGGAATGTGAGAATGAACTACAGTAAAGAATGTGAGGACAAATGTATACATGTTTGTTTGAGGTTTATTAAGTTAACAATATAATCAAAATAGAAATGATGGTCAGTAGGACATTTTAGGGTTATTTGGAAACAAACCCTATTCAAAAACTTTGTATAAAGTAAGAAACTGATACACAACAGAGCTGTAAACTTCATGTGGCTCATGTTACCATATAACTTTATGTCCAAAAAGTGTTTTTCCACTTCATAGTTTTGTACTGATGAGAGAAATGCAGACCTCTAAGAGAGTTATAAACAGCTGTTAGAATAAATTGTCCACAAAAATACCCTTACATATATAACTGATGGGTAAATATCACTGATACTACATTCATAAACTATCTTGTACATAAACTTAATCTCAGATAAACATCTGCAGCAATTAGTTATATAAAAAGCTGTTTTCAGATGACTGTTTTCAGATGCCCATCCCCTTATCGTCTAGCTTCTGTTTTAAACGTGTTTCTGTAAGCGCGTATGAACTTTAAAAACACATCGCATGTGCGTGAGCTCGCGTCTCCGTGCAGCGCTCATAAAAACGGTGTCGCGTGTAAAGCGCAATGTATGGAATTACCTTGCATGTAAACAATATGGAATCATTTTACAGCAAATCCCGCAGTGCAGCATTACTCAAAGTTGCCACGAAGGGTATGAAAGTGAATAACTGTGTCTTAACACTGTACAACATGTAACAGATATCCGCCATTATGGGAGGTCACGCGGATTTGTTTGTAAATAAGCATGTAAACATGGAATCATTTTACAGAAAACACTTAAAAGATACAGCAGTGCAGGCTTACTGAAAGTTGCCATGAAGGATATAAGTGAATAACTGTGTTTAACACTGTTACAGCATGCAACAGTGAAATCCGCCATTACGTGAGATCGCTTCCGTTTGTAAACAGTGCGAAAGTTTTTCAATCCGAAGCGTGCAGTCTGCTGAGGTTGCACTGTATGTAGGCTGAACTGCACAAGCCATGAGCATATTAAGTTACATGATAGCAAATATAAATGGTATAAATTAACTGTTAACATTACTTACTTCTAATCCAGCTTCAGTGTGTCCTCCATTGTTCTTTTAAGGTAACGTTAAAGATAAATGCTTCTCTTCCTCAATGTCGAGACATAAATGAAGATATTCCTCACGTGTGTGTAAAGTTTATCTCCCAAACATGCGGTAAAGTCTTTAAATCTGATCAAACTTTACGCTTTGCTTATGGTTTGAACAGCTCGTGTCTTCATTAACATGTCAACAGCTGTGGGCGTGACCGAATTAAAGATAATGAAGTCAGCCAGGAAAAACAGTACTCTCTTTACTTTAATGCAGATTACATAAACAGGCATTATTTGTTTTCGATTATATTTAGCTTGTTTAAAATTAGACATTTCAGGCTTTCTTATGATATGCGGATCATGCTTGTGTGACGAGTATTCGCGGAGTTTCAATTGATTTTTGTAACGTGTTTTGAGAGACAGCTGGTGGAGACAGAAATGTCTGGATGCACACCCTGTTTATTTTCTTTATTTGACAAAAACAAAAAGATCTGTTTTTATTGTGAATGAACACATATTAAAGAAGACCCTTTACCGTTTCAAATGATGTCAAACACGTAAGTGTATGATTATTAATGATGGAGTATTTTAAGTTGATTCTGCCATGATAAGGAAAAAACACGTCAAAACGCGGCGCCGCGTTTTTGGACCCCAGGGGGTTAATCTGCGTGTTCCAGATTTTTTAAGGACCTTCTGCACGATTACCGTATCGCGTCTGCATGTTCCAGATCGCTAGAATCCTCTCGGTGCTTCCCAGAGATCAGCATTTTCACAGCACTTCATGTTCAAGGCTGTTGAACTGAACCTGACTCTTTCCTCATTGCAGCACGGAAAAGCCTGATACGTGGCAGACGGGCCACCAAAGGAAGCTCATTTGACCGCACAGAACGTAAATATAACACAACCAGATCTTTCCTGAAACCATGGCATTGGTATTCTATTAGTAACTGTTACCATATATGAATTTCAATAATTGCATAACTGATTTCTTTAATGTTTATCGGATAATTCTTTGATTATTTGGGTTGTAAGGAATAAGGTTTTCATCTTATCAGAAACAGAAAACATTCTGCCATAAATTCAACTCTTTTTCTATTCTTTAGTATTTTAGTATCTTTTAGTAGTGTTTTTAGTTATTCTTGTTAATAAATTCCATTTTATTACCACTGTGTTTTCCTTGTGTTGATAATACAGTTGAAGGGTTCTACAAGCTGGTCCGAATCTCACAAAATCCTTCAGATAAATTAGATTACCAACTCCCTCTAATTTACATATTTTCTTATTTGTTGAATGATCTATTTAGATCATTCTTATTGTTAAAGTGAAATTATTTAGCTGGTGCCTCAAAGTAGAAAGGGGAGGGGTCATCTGACACACACATGCACACACACTTGAGGTGAAACCTCTAGTGTCCTGTTTATGGCATACTAACCAATCGTTGCCCATATGAAAATCACTAAATTTATTTGTGCCCATGTCAAAATCACAAAAATTCTGACCACTTAATTATCCCTAGAATATCAAAAGTTTCTAAAGGTAGTGGATCCTTTTCCTACTTAGCCCCTAAGCTCTGGAATAATTTACCAAATAATGTTCGAGCATCAGACACAGAGCATCTCGACCCCGAGGACAATGAGACAAACAGACCCAGTTCCTGCTGCTGTTAAGGTCATCACACCACTCATCTACTGACCGTCCTTCAACGTGATGCCCAGCCGATGCCTGACCAATGACCACCGGCGGAACCAGTTTAATTTGCTTATCCATTAACATACCCCGATAGTATTTATATATATATATATATATATGACTAGCCAGGGGGGTTTTCTCCTAGGGGTTTTTTTCATCTGGAGAGTCTGCCACCTTTGGCTTAACTTACTACATTACTGTGTACATTACATTACTACTATGCTCACTTTTCTATACTTTTTCCTACATATGTTAGTGTAAAGCTGCTTTGAAACAATTAACAATTGGGAAAAGTGCTATAGAAATAAAATTGAATTGAATTGAATAGTTCAAGTACTCAGTCGGCAGCAAAACAAAACCATCCATGGCCGTGGTAAGGGAGGGTTCAGAAAACCCTGCCTGCATCGGCTGGGAGGTGTAATCCTTTGGCTGGAGGACAGTCAATACTGCTGAGGCGAGGTAGACAATGAACCCGGCTGGAGACAACTGATAGTGGGAAGAGGTGATCAAAAACACTGAGGAACACAGACAGCCTGGAACTTGGAAAGACAAGACGCAGCAAGGTAAGAAAACATTTCTAATATTTCCTTTAGAAAAAATTGGATAATATTATACTAGGCTTGGCAATGGGTAGATCAGACGAGTAACAATGTACAACGAACTGACAAGGAATTAGAGAGAACACAGGGAATAAATAGGAGAGATAAAGAGGATAAGGTGTGACCCAAAAAGAGATAATGAATGGGGAAACAAGGAGGGAGGGGCAAAGGCACAAGGACAACCGAGCGTGTGCCGAGCTGTCAAAACAGCACCTTGTGCTTGACAAAACAATCAACAAAACATGAACACAGACACTAAAACATCGGGTGATCAGACCGAAGGCATGACAGTACCCCCCACGGGCGCAACCGGGCTACCAAGGAGGGGGCACACCTCATCAACGGTGGAAGTCCACAATCAATGCATTGTCCAGAATCACAAGATGGCTCCATCCTTTGCTCCATACCCCTGCCAGTCCAGCAAGTACTGGAAACCCCTGCCATCCACAAGACGAGGGCGTGGCAGGATTAAATTGGGAGGAAAAAACTGGTTTGACCGTGGAAACATGAAAAACAGGGTGAACTCGACAAAGAGTGGGTGGCAGTTTGAGCCTGACAGCCACCGGATTAACCACTTGCGGTATGCGGTATGGACCAATGATTTTGGGAGGCGTCTTACGAGCAGGGACCCGGAGAAGTAAATCCTTGGTAGTGAGCCATACCCGCTGAGCACACACATAAGTAGGAGGGGAGATTTGGTGGCGGTCGGCTGCTGCTTTGACTCTCTCCAAAGATCGGACAATGATCTCTCCGGCTTTTCTCCAGGTGCACCAGCAACGCTGGACAAATGCCAGAGCAGAGGGAACCGCAGAATCGAGTTCTTGGGTGGGAAATAAGGGGGCAATAACCAAGCAAGCATTCGAAGGGGGACATACCTGACGTCGAAACAGGGTGGGAATTCTGAGCATATTCTACCCAAGATAATAGTTCGCTCCAGGAACTCGGGTTGCTGGACGTTAGACAGCTGAGCATACGTTCGGGATACTGGTTAGCCCGTTCACATTACCCATTGGTCTGCAGGTGAAAACCTGAAGACAGACTCGCCCAGAGTTGTCTACAGAACTCTTTCCAAAAATGAGAGGCAAACTGGAAACCCCTGTCAGAAACTACGTCTATTGGCAAGCTATGGAGCCGAAAGTGACAAAATCAAAGGCTATGTGTGACCAAGGACGAGAGGGGATGGGTAGTGGTCGAAGCAAACCAGCAGGAGGGTGGTGGGCAGGCTTGCATTGGGCGCTTTACATATTGCCTCACATTCACCCATACATCGACGGCAGTGTCAGCCATGCAAGGCGCCATCCAACTTGTCAGGAGCAGCTGGGGTTAGGTGTCTTGCTCAAGGACACCTCGACACTTGGTCCGGTGGAGCTGGGGATTGAACCACCAACCTTCTGGTTTGTAGACAACCTACATGAACCACTGAGCCACTGCCCCCTTCAGAGAGCCCCGACCACCACCCCTTAAGGGAGAATGGTATCGGCCGTAAGCCCCTCCTGCGCATCGGGTTTAGAGTACTTAGACCCAGGCTGGTACGGGAGAAAAAAGTTAAAACGGTCAAAGAAGAGTGCCCAGTGGGCCTGGCAAGCACTCTGTCTCATAGCTGAATGGATGTATTCCAAATTTTTGTGAACCA
The DNA here is from genome assembly GCF_027580225.2 of Misgurnus anguillicaudatus. NCBI lineage: Eukaryota > Metazoa > Chordata > Actinopteri > Cypriniformes > Cobitidae > Misgurnus > Misgurnus anguillicaudatus. The sequence continues at coordinate 16,349,395 of NC_073351.2, forward strand.
TCCAGACAAAGAAGGGCTGTGCTGACCCCTCCAAATAATGACGTCACTCACCCAAAGCCAATCGCACTGCTAGAAGCTCTTGGTTACTGAGATCATAGTTACGTGCTGCTGGGCTGAGGCAATGGGAGTAAAATGCACAAAGATGTACCTTGCCATCTAAAGGGGAGCATTGAGACAAAACCACGCCTACCCCAACACCTGATGCGTCAACTTCAACAATAAATTGACACCCAGGATCTGGAAAACAAAGCACAGGAGCAGGGACAAAACAAGACTGGAGACTATCAAAGGCCTCCTGTGCTAAAGGATTCCATTTAAATTGTACCTTGGAGGAGATTAAGGCAGTAAGCGGTGCAGCAATTTGGCCGAACCCCCTAATGAATCGCCGGTAGAAGTTGGCAAGCCTAGGAAGTGCTGCAGGGTTGTACGTGAGTCGGGACTGGCCCCTTGGCAACAGTCTCTGTTTTAGTCAGATCAGGCTTTATCCCCTTGGGCAAGATTATTGTATATGACCCAGGAATGTAACAGACTCATGGAACTCGCACTTCTTCGCCTTTACAAAGAGCTGGTTCTCAAATAAGTGCTGAAAGACTTGTCTGACATGTCGGGTGTGTTCCCGGAGAGAGGGGGAAAAATTAATATATCATTCAGGTACACAAAGACAAATCGATTTAGCATGTCACCCAAAACGTCATTTACAAGGCCCTGGAAGACTGCCGGCAGGTTCGAAAGGCTGCCCGGTAAAACCAAATATTCATAGTGCCCCGTGGGAGTGTTAAAGGCTCATAATAAGTTTTAGACTGTTGTAAGAATGCTATCCTTAGACCCCTCTTGGAGACATGAGTAAAAGGTAAAGATCAGCTAACTCACAGCGACAGAAAGAAATAACATTTTACTTTATACACTTTGGCATAAGAGTCATTCTGAAAAATGGGAAAAAGTAGGAAATTCTTAAAATATGCATTATGAATTCTACACATACACACACTGAGCACTTTCTTAGGAAAATCTGTACACTTACTTCATTTATTAGGTTATCTAAATAATTAAATGTATGGAAGTTATGTAACTCTAGATTTCCTGGGATTTTATAAATAACAATATCTGGAGTTTGAGGGATGTTTGGTCAAAACAAAAACATCCAGGTATCATATAGTTGAGCAGGTGATATAAGGCGGCTAATGTTTTGTTTAATGGGAAGGGTGAACAGAAGCAACAAGAGCACTCAACACTTTGGAGACAGCATACCCTAACAGAAAGCATACTTCCTGCCAGACAAAAAGGAGTGTCAGTATATTTAACTATATTCCAGACCTGCACTCTATTCCATCCCTGTTTGACCTGCCTCATGTCCCGCCCTATGAGGTCATTAGCTACAACAATTCATCCATAATAATTATGTGTATAAAAGTGCAGTTACTTTATCAGGTCAGTTGCATTTGGCATATGCAGCTGAACTCATCATGGGGGTGCTTATCTTTCTATGTACACTTCTCATCCATTACCATTATGCAAAGACAGAGAACACTCTTTGCCGAATAATGGGAGACCCCAAAAACCCACTACTGTCCAGGGACGGAGACATAACTATTGGAACTCTTATTTCAATCCACAGTAAAGAAACATTATCTTCATCTGAGTTTACAAGAAAACCTCAGCTTATATGCTCCAGGTTTGTAATATTCGAATGTATTTGATAAAAATTACAGCAGTCAATATATTTAATACAAACTTAACTTTTAAATGTAAACTAAACTGTAGAATATTTATTTACAACTTAGAAATTATTCCAAATATAAACTATATTTAATGTTAAGTAGTGTAAACACAGATATCCTTTCTCCCTCGTTTACCTGTTTAAGTTAGTAGACTGATTTAATGTTTTCACAGTGTGAATCTAATAGATTTACGACTGGCTCAAATCATGATCTTTGCTATTGACGAGATTAACAGAAGTGGAAATTTGCTCCCAAATGTTTCTATTGGTTATAAAATATATGACACCTGTGCTTCAAGACTGTCTTCTATGAGTGCAACCATGGCAGTGATGAATGGTCAGGAGTTTGCAGCAGGAGAGAGATGCAATGGACAGCCTCCTATACATGCTATTATAGGGGAAACAGAGTCCTCTGCCACAGTGATTTTGTCCAGAACCACAGGACCTTTCAAAATTCCAGTGGTAAGGAATGATAACAAGATTTCACACAGAATTACCCAACAGTTTTTTTTTACTATTTCATGTGCAATATTTTTCAGATAAGTCACTCAGCCACGTGTGAGTGTCTCAGTAATAAGAAAGCATACCCTTCATTCTTCAGGACTATTGCTAGTGATTTTCACCAGAGCAGAGCACTTGCATACATAGTCAAACACTTTGGCTGGACTTGGGTTGGAGCTGTGAACAGTGACAATGACTATGGGAACAATGGAATGGCCACATTTCTGAATACAGCACATGAGGAAGGGATTTGTATAGAGTACTCTGTGAAATTTTACAGAACAGAGCCTGAAAAACTCCTTAAAGTGGTAAACATCATAAAACAAAGCACTGCAAAAGTGATTGTTGCATTTCTCACCAGTTTTGAAATGTACAATCTACTTGAACAGCTATATATTCAGAACATCACAGGCATCCAAATGATTGGTGTAGAGGCATGGATAACAGCAAAGAATTTGATCATACCAACGAGTTTTCAAGTGCTGGGAGGTTCACTAGGGTTTGCAGTGAGAAATATTAAAATTGAAGGGTTTTTAGATTATGTTATTAAAGAATTTGGAGAAACACAGAATTACATTGAAGATGTGCCTGAGCAAAGATATACAAGCAATATCTACAAAGCAGTGTATGCTGTAGCTCATGCATTACACAATCTACTGAAGTGCAAAGAACAAGAAGGTTGTGAGAAAGGCCTGACAATACAACCACAGCAGGTAAAAAACTAAGATAGAAAAATATTTCTATATGTATATACATGGACATATATTAAGTATGTATAAATTCCTCAATAATGATGTTTAAAAATCCATTTTCACTAGGTGGTTGAGGCTTTAAAAAAAGTAAATTTCACTGTAAAGTTTGGCGATCATGTGTGGTTGACAGCACTGGTGCTACAGTAGCCCAGTATGAAGTTGTGAACTGGCAGCAGGACTCAGATGGATCAATCCAATTTAAAGCAGTGGGTTACTATGATGCCTCACTGCCTCCTGAGCAGCGCTTTGTACTTAACACTGAAAACATAGTCTGGGTTGGAGGAAAGTTGGAGGTAAATGAACATAACCTAGCTGTGGTACAGGGTTTGTTCCCACAAATTACATCAACACTTATTCCATGAGTTTCAAAATTGTCTCAATTTATATTTATTCAATACATTTATACATTTATCTAAATGTTATACACTCTATATAATAAAATATGTACAATACTATTTTCCATGTAGAAACCAAGGTCTGTGTGCAGTGAGAGTTGTCCCCCAGGCACAAGGAAGGCCGCACAGAAAGGAAGACCTGTCTGCTGTTATGACTGTATTACATGTGCAGATGGAGAAATCAGTAATGAGACAGGTAAACCTCAGACCATCTCCAAGGTCCAAAGAAAGCTTGCTAGTTGCTATTTTTGCGTTTTCCTTTTATTGTTAAGTGTGCAACTTCAAATCGAAGGTGTTCATACTTAAAATGTTTTGTCTCTAACTACAGTGATCACAACTTCCTTTCCAGATTCAAATAACTGCCAGCAGTGTCCAGGGGAATACTGGTCTAATACTGACAACACTGAATGTGTGTTAAAGGCTGTAGAGTTTCTGTCATTCACAGAAGTTATGGGTATAGTGTTAGTCTTTTTCTCTCTGTTTGGAGTAGGAATAACTGTACTGGTGGCCATCCTGTTTTACAGTAAGAAGGACACTCCCATAGTAAAAGCCAACAACTCAGAGCTGAGCTTCATGTTGCTCTTCTCATTGATTCTGTGTTTTCTCTGTTCACTTACTTTCATTGGTCGCCCCACTGAGTGGTCCTGTATGTTGCGTCACACAGCGTTTGGGATCACTTTTGTTCTCTGTATCTCCTGTGTTCTGGGAAAAACAATAGTGGTATTAATGGCATTCAAGGCCACACTTCCAGGAAGTAATCCCAGGTGAAAAAAAAGTATTTCATGTATTAAAAATATACTTAAAATTTAAGTAATATGTTTTAATACATTTGTATTCCCAACGTGCTTATTTAAAGTGTATTAAAAAAATGTTAAATAGCTTTTAAATGTATTTCAAAAAAGTGTACTAGAAGTACGTTGGTAATAAATATATGCTTAATTACACTTTTTAAAAGTATGCTAAACTCAAGAATACTTTTAATGTATTTCTAAAAAGTGCACTAGATGTAAGCTGGTAATAAATATATGTTTAATTACACTTTTTAAAAGTATGCTTAACTCAAGTATACTTTTAATGTATTTCTAAAAAGTGCACTAGATGTAAGCTGGTAATAAATATATCTTTAATTACACTTTTTAAAAGTATGCTAAACTCAAGCATACTTTTAATGTATTTCTAAAAAGTGCACTAGAGGTACGCTGGTAATAATTATATCTTTAATTACACTTTTTATAAGTATGCTAAACTCAAGCATACTTTTAATGTATTTGTAAAAAGTGCACTAGAGGTACGCTGGTAATAATTATATCTTTAATTACACTTTTAAAAAGTATGCTAAACTCAAGCATACTTTTAATGTATTTATAAAAACTGCACTAGAGGTACACTAGTAATAAATATATTTTTAATTACACTTTTTATAAGTATGCTTAACTCAAGCATACTTTTAATGTATTTCTAAAAAGTGCACTAGAGGTACGCTGGTAATAATTATATCTTTAATTACACTTTTAAAAAGTATGCTAAACTCAAGCATACTTTTAATGTATTTCTAAAAACTGCACTAGAGGTACACTAGTAATAAATATATCTTTAATTACACTTTTTATAAGTATGCTAAACTCATGCATACTTTTAATGTATTTCTAAAAAGTGCACTAGAGGTACACTAGTAATAAATATATCTTTAATGACACTTTTTATAAGTATGCTAAACTCAAGCATACTTTTAATGTATTTATTAAAACTGCACTAGAGGTACACTGGTAATAATTATATCTTTAATTACACTTTTAAAAAGTATGCTAAACTCAAGCATACTTTTAATGTATTTCTAAAAACTGCACTGGAGGTACACTAGTAATAAATATATCTTTAATTACACTTTTTATAAGTATGCTAAACTCATGCATACTTTTAATGTATTTCTAAAAAGTGCACTAGAGGTACACTGGTAATAAATATATCTTTAATTACACTTTAAAAAGTATGCTAAACTCAAGCATACATTTAACATATTTCTAAAAAGAGCACTAGAGGTACGCTGGGAAAAAATATATCTTAAATTACACATTTAAAAAAATATATGTTAAACACAAGCATACTTTTACAGAAGTTTTAGAGGTTTTACAGAAGTTTTAGTGTTGAGAAAAAAACATATATTTTTAAAAAACATGTACATTCATTTTAATAGGCTAACATTGCAATTTCAACATCATATCATTGAACGTGCATTATATAAAAATTTTACAAAGTTAATCCACATACATTTGTTAGTGTTTATATTCAAACAAGACACGTGACGGACGTGACTAAACCTCATTGGTTCTTGGGATTCAGTACGTCACATTGGCTTCCTGATTCAGTTGTTTGATACACAACGTGCGTGATCGTTGGTAAATGTGGATTAAAAGTTGAAACTGTTAAATTATATATAGTGATCATCAGAGGACTTGGCTGAAACAACGCGATTCACATGGATTACTTCGGCGATGTTTTTATTGTTGTTGCGATTAACTTTTTGAAATGTGAGCAGTTTTTAGTTCAAGTATCAAGTGGATCTGACATCGAGGGGAAATATAACGTTACGTTTCTTGGATTTCATTAAAGTACCTCGGTTTTTGTTTGAAGATGAATGAGAGAACATGAGGGTAAGTTAAGTGATGACAGATTTTTGCTTTTTAGATTTTTTAGTGAACTATTAAATAAGTAGAACATTTAGTATTACAGTATGTCTTAATTTGAACCCAGCTTCTTCAAGCGTGTATGTTGTGTGGCTTTTGGAACATACATTTTTTGTGAGTAAAGTTAGGCATTTCATTTCTCTTGTTGTATTTCAGAAATCATAACAGCCTGTCTTTTTTTAGCACAGCGGCATTCAAATTGACCAATCAGAGCCGAGAATTTCTAATACGTCAAAGTAGAGATGAACAGATGAAGATACGGCCCATAAAAATACTTATTCTTGGTGGTAAGTTTTTAGTTCTGCAGTATTCATATAACATTTAGATCACTTTTACCTTTTTCTAATGCTATTGTTTAAAGAGTAACTAAACCCTAAACCAACTTTTTTTAGTTAATGATCTGTAAGAATGATGCTTTATTAGTGTAAGTTTTTTGACATTTGGATATAAAGTGTTTCAATACTACAATATATGGTGTAAAAACGTCTGAGTGCTGCCCTCTTCAGGTTGAACGGTGGCTACTGCAGTTGAATTTTCCTATTGGATGTTGGGTCCAAAAAATATGTCGTGACTAACCAGGTTCAAACTCACTACACCCTTGTTACGATCTCACCACACACTTGGTACAAGCTTAGTTCGTCCTCTCTATCTCCGTTGGGATCTGCCAACTTTTCTTGCATTTTTCAAATATTGCCAGTGGGTGGAGTCAGGCTCTGACCAGGGGTTTAGTTACGCTTTAATGCAATGCTAGTACTAGACTAAAAGGTATGTTTGTCTTCTCTGAAAATAACATCTGTGGTTATGAATTTTACCATAGTCCTTTTTGCTTTGTTTTTTACATCCTCTAATGTTTCAAGATACTAACTCAAAAATAACCAAGTAAACATTTTTGACAATCAGCGTGAATATACCACAATAAAACAGTAAAACTCAGAACAGAACTCTGAATGTCACATTTTACACTATCAGCATCATGTAATTCTGTTCGTTTTGCTTTTTCCTCATATAGCAGTAACAGTGAGATCTCACTTGTCTCTCTTATTTTACCTGACACTTTTAGACAACATTACAAAGACAATAATATTTTACTAATGTGATTAGCCTGCTGGACGAATTGTAAAAAAAACAACACAATGTAAGCACTGCTAGTACAGGCTAGCTGAATATATCTTAATGATTACATAGATAAGACACACAAAACTTGCAACCCTTCTCAGTTTGCACATCTGGACAATTCTTCACACATCATAGGTTGTAAATTTGGGTAAATCCAGCAAATGAGTAAATTTTAGCGATTCTACTGTCACTCTGCTTTAAATCTCCCGTATCTGAAACTTAACCTTGAGTCAAACGTGGAAGTTAAGCGTGCATAGAGTGCATTGGCATGACTTCTGATTTCCTTAAATCTCCTTAAACAGAGGCGAACTTTTCTTGTAAGCAAGACCACAATAGACATGTCAATGGAAAATGCCCTTGGTTAAAATAAAACACAATTATCAAAGTAAAGCATATCTTGTAATACACAGGTTGCATTATATCAGTGTCAGTGAGTTAAGCCTCCTATAACCCTACTGTATGTTCAATGTAACTTGTAGAGTGCCATGTAGTGACGGATCAAACGGACACTCGTGTCAAGCTTGATGAGGACACAGTCAAAGCTTTAAAAGGTAAACTGAGGAGTTAACAAAATTCTAATGCATATCTATGTTCATTAATTATTGGTTAATTTTGTATATATTCTGTTTCCTTTTAACAGACCTTGTGATTAAGTCTTCAGTGTCTGAATGGCAAGAAGAAGTGACCCTCCACTTAAACGTGACATTTAAACTGCTCTGTGTTTTGGTTCAGCCATTTGCAGGTTTATCTCGAGTTAGTTCAAATGCACTTCTGCATTTTTCCCAGTAACTTTTTGTTTAGATAATTGCATTATTATGATTATATGAATATTCAATGGTTGCATATTCATAGTGTACTTTTCATATTGATGTATAAATGTTCCACAATTTGATAAAAGTAGCTCATTGCATTTCACTGATCTTTGTTTTATATTGTAAAATCATTTCAATAGCAGTAAATACATACTTAGTTGTTTCTTTAACATTTAATTAGTTGTTAATGATGGAAGAAACAGTATCATTTTAGAATGAGTTAAAACATGTTTTGGTGGCAAACATGCAGGTAAAATACTACATATATAACATTCTAATAGTATACTGTACTGTAATTCAAATGTCACATACAGTACATTAGAAATGATGTATTTTATGTATACAAATGTGTGGGCAATATATTATTATTTCATTTTGTATGCTATATTATTTATGTAATATTATTATATCTGAAATTATTAAATTATATTTATAAATGTTTAAAAGGTGGCTTCAATTGTGCTTCAAGTTGAAACTGAATACAGTTTTAGAAAATAGCACAGTTGACTACACTTAGATTGTCTTAAGTTTGTCTTAACAAGTACTAAATACTACTTTTTACTATATTAAGCACAATTTACTGCACGAAAATAAAGCGCTTTTAGTGCCTTAAGGTTGTGAACTTACAGTGTATTTTAGTGAACTTTTTCACCTGGGAATACATTTGGTATATTATTTTAACATACTACTAGTATATTTTAAAGTAGATTCGTAAATGTTTAAAGGTGGGTTCAAGTTGTAATTAAAGATATTTTTTTAATACAGACCTAGTATATTAAAATGACATTTTAGTTCAACTTCATGGTGTCTCAAAATAGCACAGTTGAGTACACTAAGATGGTCTTAAGTTCATCTTAAAAAGTACTTAATACTACTTTTTAGTATACTAAGTTCAAAATTAGTGTGCGAAAATAGAGCACTTTTAGTATAATGTGGAAAGTGTACTTAAATAGTGTATTTAAGTGAACTTTTTTCACCTAGGAATACATTTGGAATATTATTTTTACATACCATTAGTATACTTTAATGTATATTTAAAAATGCTTAAAGGTGGGTTGAAGTGTACTTCAAGTTATAATGAAATATATTTTTTAAAATACAGACATAGTATGTTAAAAATACATTTTAGTTCAACTTCATGGTGTCTCAAAATAGCACAGTTGAGTACACTAAGATGGTATTAAGTTCATCTTAAGAAGTACTAAATACTACTTTTTAGTATACTAAGTTCAAAATTAGTGTGCGAAAATAGAGCACTTTTAGTATAATGTAGAAAGTGTACTTAAATAGTGTATTTTAGTGAACTTTTTTCACCTGGGAATACATATGGAATATTAGTTTAACATACCATTAGTATAGTTTAAAGTATATTTAACAATGGTTAAGGGTGGGGTGAAGTGTATTTTAAGTGATAATTAGATATATATTTTTTAAATACAGACCTAGTATGTTAAAAATACATTTTAGTTCAACTTCATGGTGTCTCAAAATAGCACAGTTGAGTACACTAAGATGGTATTAAGTTCATCTTAAGAAGTACTAAATACTACTTTTTAGTATATTAAGTTCAAAATTAGTGTGCGAAAATAGAGCACTTTTAGTATATTGTGGAAAAGTGTACTAAGTGTACTTAAATAAAGTGTATTTTAGTGCACTTTTTTTTCACCTGGGATGTCATGAAATGGTTTGGGCCTGCACAACAGAGACTCAGTGTTTTTGCCTTTACACTCATACAAGTTCTTATATGTGTGCTTTGGCTAACAATATCTCCTCCTTTTCCCTATAAAAATATGAAATATTATAAAGAAAAAATCATTTTTGAATGCAGTCTGGGTTCTTCTATAGGTTTCTCTGCTGTGTTGGGTTATATTGGTCTTCTGGCTCTCTTGTGCTTCATTTTAGCTTTTCTGGCCCGGTCGCTGCCTGATAACTTCAATGAAGCTAAATTCATCACATTCAGTATGCTCATATTCTGTGCTGTATGGATCACATTTATCCCAGCTTATGTCAGCTCTCCTGGAAAATTTACTGTAGCTGTGGAGATATTTGCTATTTTAGCCTCAAGCTTTAGTTTACTACTTTGCATATTTGCACCTAAATGTTACATCATTCTGTTTAAGCCTGAACAAAATACTAAGCAGCATTTGATGGGAAAAAACACAAACTAAGTCATTTTAAGAAATAAACTAACATGGCCATACAAACTTTGCTGTGTTTTTCATTATTCAAAAAAAAATATATATATATATATCATATAGTCTACAGTATAGTCTGGAGGTTTTTGATAAATATCAATGTATCAATCAAAATGGATCAAATTTAGTAAAAGTATTGCATGAAAAAATGGCTATTCATAGATCTATAGATGTAATGTTAATTTAACTCAGCAGTGCACTCTGCTGTTGATTTGTGAACTTTAAATGTAAATTCCGGGTGTGCCTCATACATTTTGAAAAGTGAAGCTGCTGGTTCTTTGATCGACCCCTGGTGGCTGTTGCAGTACAAGTCATAAACCCCACCTTCTCCAAGCAAACAAATGGGACTCAAGAAAAAAATTTAAATAAAAACTTCCAATAAACTTTTCTGAGAGATGGTTTTGGCTAGTAATTTGATGCTATAGAAACTATGAGGGAAGACTGAAGATATAACTAACTATTAATTTTCAATTTCTGTGTTATTTCATAGCAACAAAATGAGTTGTATTTAACTTACCTTATTTTAGCAAGACAGTCATGAGACGTTCAAGGGGTGTGGTTAAAAACTGACGTCTTTGCGTCAGTTTGGAGATTTACAATTGTGTACAATGGAAGGAAGTGACATTGTGTCGTCCATCTTTTTAACAGTCTATAGTAAATTCACATGATCAAATGTATTCTTGTTTTTTTTCTCTTCAATTTACAATGCCACTTTTACGGTCTGTTACAGTTACCACCACAACACAGTCAGGGGACACAAAGGCTTGATAAATAAAAACAAAATCAAATGACCACCATCATCATGCACATTCAGTGGATTTGCTGTCTAAACAAGGGATGTTAACCATGTATGGTGGTCCTATGTCAGCATAAGCATGAAACATTGTTAATGTTAAGCCACTGTGTTACCGCATAACACAAGCCAACCAAATGATTTTAACAGCTAAGCACAAATCTGCATATCAGTCAACATAAAAACTAGTACACTTGAACCAGATTGGGTATCATATCTAGTTAAACATTGAAGCAGAAACTACAAGCACATGGCAACTTAACAATGTAATAGTGTGGTACAAGATGAATTGTGAGCAGTTTGATCTGAGCACAATGGACAGGACAATTATAATGCTACTGGGCAAACAGTCCAAGTATGTGCCAGAGAAGTGGTACAGTAAGCAACGGCAGTTGCTGTGTATCACCAAAAGCTTCACAATGTCTGATAATAAAGCCACAGTACGATGCACACATTATGGGTCAGTTTTTCCTTCAGAATTTAGTAACATTATTAACTGTTAACTATTCATTTATTAGCTCCCTGCCCCCGTGCATTGATTACAGAGGCCTTAATGACATTACTATTAAGAATAGGTATACCCTGCCTTTATGTCTATGGCCTTTGAGCTGCTGCAGGGAGCTTGTGTCTTCACCAAATTAGATCTGTGCAATGCTTATCATTTAGTGCGCATAAGAGAGGGAGATGAATTGAAGACAGCTTTTAATACACCCTCCGGGCATTTTGAATACTCCGTTTTACTGTTCGGATTAATGAACGCTCCTTCTGTCTTCAAGGCTCTGGTTAACAACGTGTAGAGAGACATAATCAATAAGTTTGTTTTCGTGTACCTAAATGACTTACTCATCTTTTCCCCTTTTATGCAGGTATACACTCAGCACGTTCGCAGAGTCCTATGGTGCCTCTTAAAGAATCAGCTTTTTGTCAAGGCAGAGAAGTGCCAGTTTCATAAGGAGTCGGTTTCGTTCCTGGGCTTTGTCATTGCAGCTGGTGAGATACGTCCAGACCCCGCTAAGATTAAGGCTGTTGCCAAGTGGCCAGTCCCCGACACCCGTAATGTGTAAATAAACAGGTTTAATTTTAGATATATGGAAGGCGAGATGAATTCTCCTTTATGTAGAAGGGAGACTAAGGCAGACAGTCACAGGGTTAATAATCTTGGTGACCTTGAACGGGCCAATTAATTTAGGAGCAAGTTTATTAAATACGGGTCGGAGAGGAATGGTCTTGGTAGAAAGCCACACTCTTTGACCAACGATGTATACGGGAGGCTTAGCAGAGCGTGAACACGAGCAATTTTGGTAAGTATTCTGATTAATTATTTTTTCATTTTGCACAGTATTTATTTATTTATTTTTAAATGTAACGCCAGTACGCCATATTAAGTTAATGCATAATATTAAGAAGTTATGATATTCAAGAACTTGTGATATTATGATTAATTATTTTTGTAATTTTGCATAGTATTTATTTATTTAAAAATGTAATGCCAGTACGCCATATTAAGTTAATACATAATATTAAAAAGTTATGTAAAATTATATTCAACTTGTGATATGAATTTATAAGTTACCCAATAGGTACATGTAAGGAGATAACCAGATAACATACTAGGCACAAGCTAATTATTGCCAACTAAATGTTAGTTAACATTAGTAATTAATTTTAAAAAGCTATATAGGATGTAAGTTAAATGAGTCATATTTATGGGAGCGCATATATTAAATATGCTTTAAGCACGATTAAATTAGGCATTGGTATAGATAACGTGCTTGCTGGGCACATGTTAATTGATGCACATGGTGTTGTATAACGTTAATGGTCGCCGAATATAACCACAAAATGGAGTTAACTGTTATCTACAACGCAAGAGAAATGGACGAATCAGTCTTATAAAAAAGTAATATAGTAAATTGCTTTGAACAAAAACGCCTGATTTGGCCTGTTAAATAACATATAGCCTAGATAATACATGGACAATAACAAATGTCACCAATAACATCTATAACTAATGTTTGCCCTTTTTATGTTTCTTTCCTCAACTTCAAAAACTTCAACTGTAGCCTACTTTAAGCAGTTACACCATGGATAACAACAAAGGTAAGCCATCTAGCTATAGTATAATTTAGAAATATAGTATATAACATGGAAAGCAACACATTGACCGTAAGAGAGAAAAAAATGAACCTTGTGTAATACCTATATTGTCATATTATTATTTCAATTAACATATAAGATCAATTAATTTTATTATATGTTTTATTGTATGCATAGACTTTTTTCTGTTTTGTTCGGATAGAAAGAAATCAATGACCTGAGACAAGTCACTTGTGTGTGTTAAAATATGTGTACTGATCCTGTTTTGATTGCGATTGCTGTATGCAGTGATTTGGATCATGGGCAGCAGCTACATTCGTCGTGGGGAAGAGAGAGCCAGAGAGACCATAGGGGCCAATCTTGGCCTGGCAGCCAAGGTTCACTGGTTTGGCTGGGGTGGACTTCGATGGCACGGGCTCCTTCCTTTTTTTCTACCGGTCCCTTAAAGAGCAGCCACAGATGTCCTGCTGATTCACTGTGACGGGAACGACTTGGGATGCAGGAAGAGCATAGATCTTGTTGCAGCAATGAAGCAGGATCTGCAACATTTCTATCAGCGTTTCCCTCAGATGGTCATCTTGCTGTCTGACATCACTCAGAGACGTCGGTGGAGCTCGGGCCTTCCAGGGAAAATTGACAAGTCCCGTAAATGGGTGAACAGTGTCATGGCTACCTTTGTCTTGGGAATGCAGGGGGGTATCGTGCATCACCCTCAAATTGTATTTAACAAGCCTCAACTGTTTCTTAGGGACAACGTTCATTTATCCACTATGGGTAATGATATTTTTTTTATAATTTAGCTGAAGCCTTGAGAGTCTTAATCCATTAGGGTTGATGCTAGATTAAACCTCTCAACATGTTTTAAACAAGAAACAGTTGAAAAAATTGTTAAATTGTTTTGGGGTTGTGTTTGTGCCTTTTGTCTTTAGTTTAATACATTATCACATTGGTAGACATAACAGTGTTCAATAGTCTCTGCTCTTTCTCCCCCCACGCTTTCTCCCCTCCGTGCTATCTATGTATCACCCTAGCCATCCACTACATGTCCTCTCTCTTTTCTTCCCCACGACAAATGAAGCTAGAGGGGATAGGATTTTTTTAACTTTTTTAATTGTTTTTAAAGATTTTCAAAAATTGTGTTTGTAGTTTATATATAATAAAGAAATATTTATTAACCAAATGATTAAATATTTATTATCGAAAAACACAGTAGACACTTCAAGTAGACATACTTTGACAGAAATGTCATGTGTTTTTTTTACTTATGGTTTAGAACTTCGTAATGCCCATAGACTGTAAAAAAAGATGGATGACGTCGCCTCCCTCCATTGGAATGAATCGAAGCCAAAAATGTCCGACCAGGGTCGCTGCCATGTTATGTAAAAACGTCAGTTTGGAGCCAAGGCATGCGCAGAAGGAATCGTCCATGGAGCCAGAGGCTCGCTCGACCAATTCAACCACGCCACTCATAACGACACGCCCATTTCTATAGCATCAAATTACTAGCTAAAATGAAACTTACCACAATAATGAACACTTGAACATATATCAGTGTGAAAACAACTACCTGAAAGTACCAAAACCACCCTTTGGAAACTTTTATTGGAAGTGTAAATAATTTGTTTATTTAGAGCAGAGTCCCATTAGTTTGAATGGAGAGGGCGGGGTTATGACTTGTACTGCAGCCAGCCACCAGGGGGCAATCAAAGAGCCAGAAGCTTCACTTTTCAAGGCTTATGAGGCACACCCGGTAATGATACATATTAAAAGTCAGTGGCCTACTGAATATTGATAAGGGAGGTGATACCTCAAGACACCTTTAGATTAGATTTATCTTTAATGTTGTTAGATCAGGTTTCCACACCACAGACAAAAGAAAAAACGATCCAGCCCCGGATATCAGATAACGTCAGAGAATATAAGTTTACTTGTTTAACAGGCCTCTGTTAGTTAAAAGGTTGATCAATCGTTGCTAGAGTAGAGCATAAACAGGACGTGAGACAAAGGTTTAGATGATAAAATAAAACAGAGTTTTATTAATGGACAGCTTAGTTTCAGTTGCATATGTCTCGATGTTCAAACCTCGTCTACCCCAGGAATACAGCATGCACTGTTATATCCAAATTGCTCAGCTGCAACATCACTTAGACCTTGGGCTTCCATAAACATTCTCTTTATCTATCTCTGTTTACACACAGACAGAACAGCTCTTGAAACTTCACAAATGTGAGACTGAACCACCAAGAGACATATATAATTTAGAAATACAATGAATGAATGAATGAACAATAATGTAATAATAAAAATGATAATAACGAAATTGATAATGATAAAATAATATTAAATAATCAAATACATAATTGAATAGATAACTAATGATTATAAAATGATTGTGATGATTATGTAAATAAATCATTAAACATAAAAAAACACAATATTAAAAACATTTGGCACGTGAAGATCTAAGGTAGGATCCATCACTGTCAATGTGTAGAGTACAAGTACAGAGACAATTCAATGCAGTTAGTGTCTAACCAGAACTGCAAAAAAGTACAGTATAGACAGGTAGTGTAGTATAAACAGTAAATGTCATAGTGCAGTGTAGACAGTAGTAAACAGTTAACCTAGTGGAATGGTTTACAGTAAGGATATGTGCAGTGTATTAATGGTAGCATTATAAGAGCATAACACATGGGTATGCAGTATGAAAAATAAAGACAGATACACTGTAAAGGTTAGACCTTACCAGGTAAAATACTGGAAACACTTTAGTATTTACTAACATTTATAATGCATTGATAATGTGAGCAAAGTATTACTGTGAACTTATTTCATTTGAGACAAAAAGTATTGTACATAAAAAGATTTTCGCTGTCCACAAACGTGACAGTGCAGTCACTGCCTGTTAAATAAAGCAACACAGTGCATCATCAAGAGGCATAGCAGTTGCCATGCCATACTGTGACACAATTGGTGAGAATGCTCTAGCCCAGGTAAAAAAGTAGTATACTTTAGTGTATTAGAAATATAATTGAAGTACATGAAGTATAAAACAAGTATGCTTCTACTTGTTGTACTTAATTTAAAGAGTATTTAATATGTACTTTTTAAAAGTATACTTCCAAAAAGATGCAATTAAGTTCAACTTAAGAGTCCAAAAAATAAGTATACTAATTTACCAGTAATTCAATTATCTTTTAAATGTACTTTTTAAAAGTATACTTCCAAAAAGATGTAATTAAGTTCAACTTAATAGTCCAAAAAATAAGTATACTAATTTACCAGTAATTCAATTATCTTTTAAATGTACTTTTTGAAAGTATACTTCCAAAAAGATGTAATTAAGTTCAACTTAAGAGTCCAAAAAATAAGTATACTAATTTACCAGTAATTCAATTATCTTTTAAATGTACTTTTTGAAAGTATACTTCCAAAAAGATGTAATTAAGTTCAACTTAAGAGTCCAAAAAATAAGTATACTAATTTACCAGTAATTAAATTATTTTTTAAATGTACTTTTTGAAAGTGTACTTTGTTGTCAATGTATTTTAAATTGTATAGTTTATTTTTTTTAAGTGTATTAAATTTGACATACTTAGAGTGACAATTCAATATACTTATGGGAAGTATATTTTTTGGAAATTAATTGTTAATTTACTTTTTTAGCGTACTATGATCTCACTTCATTAGAAGTGTGACTTCTGTACACTTTATACAGTACACTCTAAAATAAGTGTATTTTTAGTTGCATATCAGAGTACTTTCATAAAATACGTTAGAATAATAAAATAGCTATAGGCTATACACTGCATGAAAAGAGCTGTATCCGGACAAATACGGATGGGAAATCCCTGCTAAACTTTAGGTTTGCCAGATAAATGAGGCAGAGTGCTTGGAAACGTAATACTCAGAAATAAACTCGTGAAACATCCAGAAACCTTGTGTATATGGATGTATACAGGAACTGGTGGAAGTTTCTAGGAATCCTCACAGCTGGTTGTAAGGAGTGCTGGTTTTGAGGTGTGAAGGGTTAATGACAGAGGTGCTGTCTCTGTTTTCAAAGCTGGGTGGGGGGTTCAAGGCAGCACATAACATAAAAACTGGATAAAAACATTATATATCTACAAGTGTTTACTAAATACATGTATTATTATGCTAATGTAATTTAATTGATAAAGTTTTTTTTATTTAAGAAAATCTGAGCATCACTCAAAATAACTGTCAACATGTTTGTCAACTAAACATGTTTTGTAAACGTTATACATTTTATAAAAATATTTTAAATTTTTATTATTGATAAAGTATAAAGAACAAATCAGTGTGAAAACGCAGATTATAAAAAGTACATAACTCCCAGCAGAGGATCCAAAATAATGAGAAAAAAAACATCCAATGCATCTTGGAAATTGTAGTCAAAATACATCTACAGCAGCATGCTACAGCAGTACCAACGCCAGGGCAAAAGACTCCAATTCCCAGAATGCACCTGCACCCACCCATTCATTCCCACCAATCAGGATCAACGGCATTATTTCAAACCGCTACTGACTCGTTTTCATGCTAAACAGTACGGCTGAGGTAAGTTTGACTTTAATTCCTTTACATCGCGCATATCTGTTCCATATTTGTTCCTATTTTGTTCTTCACTGTGATTATTTTTGTCTTTATGCGAGAAGTGTTTTAATTTAAAGCACACACAGGAAACATTAAGAGTAAGTTATACACTGTACACAGTAACGTTAGGAACTTAAACATGCGGTTTTTCAGTGAGCAAAGTAACATGCAAAATGCCTGATAAACGAATCAATTCGATGTTTTAAAACTTTAAAAATAAAACGGCAAGATTACTTGTGTTGGAGATGTTCAGCTAACTGTAACAAATGGCTCTTTCTGCTATTTTAAACGATAACCTTAGACGATCTTCTGTTGTTTAAAAGCTCATTGCTGTAAGTTAGTTCTGATAGATGCTGCTTATTTTGCAAGCCTGTTTTAATAGCTTTATTCTGTTTAGTAACCAAGCCAGCTTCACTTTAAGTTTAAGATAAACTAACGTTAGATGCTGTTGTAAAGAAGCTTGGAGTCAAAATATATTTTAAAGTTGTATGATTGTCTTCTTTTTTAATATGATGTCTATCCATGTTTTTGTTTACAGAGGTCATGTACGTTACCATGTGGTCGACCTTGCTGACGCTGAAGAGGTTTCTGTGTAAAAATGATGTAAGTTAAGTTTAATCTTTTAATTTAATATTGTTTTAATTCATGCCCATGTCATGCTGGCTACCAGTCAAATATCGCATACAATTAAAATACTAATAATCACCAGCACCTTCCTATCTTAGAGAATTAATATCAGAATACAATCCGACACGTACACTGCGGTCGCAAAATTCTGGTCTCTTAATTATCCCTAGAATATCAAAAGTGTCTAAGCTCTGAAATGACTTGCCAACTGATGCCTGTGAATCAGACACAGTCAATCACTTTAAATCTAAAGGGACACTTCACCCATTTGTATTAAGCTTTGAATCTTTAGAACCCCAGTCATATTTTTAAATGGTCATGCATCATTTCCTGAGACAGGAGAAATACAGATTTCAGTGTTGCACTTTCTTCTTTCAATGATGTAAAAATTATAATTTTGCATCATTGAAAGAAGAATGTCCAATATCTTTGTTGAGGTGGTGAGACTACAAACACCCCTTTTTTAGTCAAATAGGCACCAAATTCGAAATGTATGTTACATTTCCACTACAAATATGAGACACTTTCAATAAAGATTAATGTTTCTACAGGTGAAATGGTCCATTAAAGGATAATTCTGGTATTTAACACTTTGAGTCTTATTTCTGGTTTGTTTTGGATGAATTACAGTGATGGACACTGTAATTTTGACAATGGGTCGTGTCTTGAATTTTTTGACTCGTTTAGAAGCGTCTCTTGACTGCTTCAGAGTGGAAGTCAAGGGTCATGCACAAACATGTCATTAAAACAACACTTAACCTTCATTTTCAAAACTGTGCTACTCACCGAGTGGTTCGTGGTGTTCGTTGATGATTAAAAACAAATTGTGTAGCGAAATACAGTTTCTGTGGTGTTTTATTTGGCATTTTGTAAAATTCCATTGACTTCTCTTGGAAGACTCATTGCTCGCTGATATATCACTCTGCCGCCGGAAATGGAAAAGGGGTCTGTTTACATCTGGTTGTAGTTTTTTCGCTCGGTTTCTCTCAGAAGGCCAGCATGAGCAGAGCAACTGTACCCTCGGAGTAGGGCACAAATTTTTCCCATATTTGATGGCTCAGTGACCAGCCTTAGGTTTGAAGTTGAGCTCGATTTTGACTGTCTATACGCTAGACACCAAGTTCCGTTCAGCATCCTTGTAAGGTAAAGTGGTTGTCGCCATCAAGTGGTCAAGAGTGTGCTAACGCTTCAGACTCATATAGAGCGGAAGTATATACGTGGTTGTGAGGTGTCTGAAAAAATAGATCCACTATAGCAAATAACACGGATTGAAATCATACATTGCTCTGATATATTTGTTTTTGGTCGTCAACGAGCACCGCGGACCACTCTGTGAGTAGCACAGTTTTGAAAATCAGAGCTAGATGTCCATATAGTACAAGTTGTTCGCAATTGTTCTCTTCCCGGCATTTCAAAGAAAGTTGACTGATTAAGGTTCCCCATTTTGCCAATATCTGTTTTGTGTGTTACTTTTGTGTCATTAATAAAGATCATTTTTTTAAATGCAGTTTGTAATCTTTTTGTGTGCATTTGAACTGAATTGTTATATAATACACTTGAAGTGTAATAGCAATATTCATGCTTGCGTATAACAAAATGGGGATAAAAGTACAAATTAAATATACTTAAAATATAAAAAATACAGTATAATAATATTGCACTGAAAGTATGTGTCTATGATGTTTAGGTTATAATTGAAATTCACTTTAAAAACATTATTATTGTCATAGTGGGACACTTTAAAAGCACTAAAAATAGTTAGGAAGTGCATTTGTAGAGCACTTGAAATATTACAGAGGCATACTAAATTAACATAGTTTATACTAATTATAAGTATGATAGCAGTATGCACAAAATGTACTTAAACACAACTATAATTTGTGCTGCAATGGCTTTTTAAGTGTATTTCCATTAAAATTGCAATACAATGCAATTGTACTGTAAGTGTGCTTAATTACTCATAAATCTTGATTTTCAGGAGTGTATTTTAGTGCACTTGAAGTTTAAAAAAAGTTGTTCCATTTTAGCATACTATTTACACTTGAAGTGTAATCAAATAGGTGTTAAGTTGAAGTTAATACATAATTGAGTACACTTAACTATACTTGGATTTGACGAAAATAGTACAAAATCTAGAAAATATACTTAGTACACTTTTTTAAAGTATATTTTTAATAGAATTTTTTTTCACCTGGGAGATCAGTGCCCGCCAAAGCACATTCTATTTGTAGTCTCAATTGTAATATTTATTGCATATTTTTATATAGAATCAACAAGTAAAACAAAAACGTTTTGAGCAGATAAATATCAAAAAGTACCCCTCCAGATTGATTTATCTATTGTGGAAGCCCTTGCTCACAAAAAGGTTGGAGACTCCTGCTCTAGATGCTGCAGCAGTAGAAGTTCACCAGGATCTATTACACCTGTAATAGCAATGACATAAAAATAAAATAGCTGAGAAAATAATTAAATTGCTTTGGTCTGATTTTTCTATAAACATGTTGGCTAAAAGCATATAATACAGTAAACTACAGATGTTGTCTGAGTTATTTAACTTAACATAACAGCCAAGTGACTACGTATAACTAAACTTTGTATGTGTGCTTTGTATGTGTGCTGCTGCTTACTGTCCTCAATCTGAGAAAAACGTTATATCAGCCCCGCCGCTCCCATAACGCGCATCACGCGCTGTGCGTAGGGCACCACGTGCTGAGAGGGCACCAAAAATAATAGCCTAATGAAAACAAATTTAATGCTCAAATTATTTCATTAGCCTATAAAAATATTATTAGGCCCTTTTTATCCATGTATATGTTACAAAAAAGGGGGAACGAGATAATTTAAGGGCTCTAGTCTAGAAAGTATGCCCCCCAGCCTTTGATTGTCCGTGCCAGTTGATCGCGCGGGCGCCTGACGAAGTTTGACAGAGGCCGTTTCTCAATCCGAAGGCTGCAGCCTCCAGAGGTCGCATTTATAGGCTTCATACGTCATCAAAACTTTCTTATTTCGTAATATTAACAATTATAAAGTTAACTATTATTCTTAGTTAATCGTAAATTGTTGTAATATGCGTATGACTTGCTAATGTAATGTTCAGTTAACTGAAATAAAGCTTGATGACGTATGCAGCCTGCATATGCGACCTCGCGCAAGCTGCAGCTTTCGGATATAGAAACGGCCAGTCAGAAGGCAACTTTTGGAAATGTCCCCGAAAAGACAGCAGGAGTCAGTATCGGAAAAAAAAGAAGCAACTGCGGGATGATGCCCGTGCATTACTTGCAGGTAAGTCCATCATGTTTAATCATTCACTTCTAAATAAGGGAAATGCGCAAGGGCTGCAGCTGTAGCTGCTGCTAATCGTAATGCGCCTCAAACTTGCTGTGCTGATATTAATGTTTAGCAAACTATGTTGTTATAATTTATAACTTCAGTGCAAGCTAAATTGAGAAACATTACTGTAAAACATTACCTATGCATATGCATTTTACAAATAACTGGCGCAGTTTTTACTTTCTTTACTACGTTTCTTTAGATATTGAGCGGTAGTTTATTTTGTGGTTTATTTTGACGTGACGGTGGTTAATACTTTCTCAGTAAAAGTTAATGTTAGCAGTCAGTGCACATGTTACAATTCATCACTCTTAAATATATATAAATATAAAACGTCATGATATGAAGCAAACATTACTGTGACACTTAGTTCTCTGAATCTTTGTTTTATTTAAGAATATTGAGTATTCTTGTTTACTTATTGATGTTTATTTAATGTAATTTATTTAAAGTGACATTGTACTTGGGAAAAACATGTTTGGATTATTTTGATAATTTAAGTTTGGTAATTTTTCTGTTTTGCTATTCTATAAAAAGTTTGCACTTTCAAATGTGTAGTGGGTGTTGGCTAAAGTTGTGAAGATTTTACTTTCTGCTATTAAGTTATATGTTTGGCAATAAAAAATTAAACTGGCAAAAACAAACTTTTTTTTTCTTAGGGTCGGGGTGGGGGGCATTATAAAGGAATTATGCTTAGGGCACCAAAATGGCTAGCAGCGGCACTGCGTTATATTATACTTACCAGTGTTCGTTACTGGAAAAACTTGGAATCAGCAACCAGCAGCATGTCTGAATAAGAGAAAGAATGAGCAGGATCTTGGCTTTAACTATCAACATCTAGACTGGCTTAGTTTAAAGCCCACTCACCACGTCAAGGTGCAGGCTCAGAGTGGGTAGACAGGACAAGACAAACGTAACAAACAGACGCCACAAACAGACAACAACATAATGAAACATATGAACATTTGATTGTAACATTTGAACAGAATGAACTGTATAATCACAAAAAAATTAAAGTTTAAGCTTAGAACTTCATGTAACTTAATGTAACAGTGAACAGAAATGTGTTACTGTCCCATGTGCGTGTAAAGACGTGGATTTCTCAAAGCAAGTAAGAAGCGTGACAGCTGAACATGTGTAAAGTCAGGTTTAATCAGCAAATACGTATGCCCCTTTGATGCTGGCTCTAAGCAAAGCAAGTGTGAGTGATACACAGAAAGTGCTGTAAACATTATTCAAACAAGAAGATGTGCACTAAAAACACCATACTATTGGTGATTGAAAAGTATTAATTTGTTCATCTTTCTTCTCACAGGAGCCCCTGTTACTTTCTCAGTTTCTCTCCTTGCCAAATGATGAAGTCGTATCTTGCAGTACATGGAGGCTGCCATCTTAATCAATGTGTGAACATGATTGTCCTAAACACTGGTCTCAAACATGTGGTTGTACAACTCTGAAAAAATATTTTTGTCAGCACAATCACTCAGAACCTGAATTATAATGGCAGCTGTCAATCCTTTTCCTTGAGGAAGCTTCCCTCCACTGGTTTTTAGAAGTCTCTGAAAGCACCTTTCAGAGGCTTTACACACCTCCACAATGTTATTTGATGGATTCTGTAAGCCTCCCCTGTTCTTCAGTGCAATAAAAGCATGCACGCTGGAATCAGAACTCAGTGCAAGAGAACAGGGCATGCACAAGATTTTCTCCTTCATCTTTTTTACCACAAATCCAGCAATGTAATGGATAGCGGCGTCTTTGAACTCAGATATTGAATCGACACAAGGTAAGATACTGTAGTCGTGGTCAGAATCCAGAGGGAGTGCTTGTGTGACATTAAATTGACGAGAAGTTGGACCAACTGTCACTGTCAACATGTTGGATCCATCTCTAATGAGACAGTTCCCTTTTCCATTTTTTACTTGATGTCTTACTAGGAGGCGTTTGTACGCAGCCTTGAACTGTCGGGCAGTTGGGTTGTTGTTGTAGCCTCCGCATGCCCTAACTGCAGAAAAGAACTGCTCAAGATGATTCTGACTGAGTTTGTAAGTGAGGAGATACTAACAAGGTGCATCCTGTGCTTCAACCAGCTCTTTAAAAATGTTGGAAATGCTTCTGGAGCTGGCAATAAATCCAATGGGACCCGTTTTCCTAGGACCTGCATGAAGATGTCTCCCAGAGCTATCTCTGAGCTGCAGAAGGAAATTTTAATCTCTCTCCAACAGACTTAGCATGTGAAGTTTATTACAACTTCTCAAAGGAGCTTTGGAACCCTTTGCCAGAGGGTTCCTGCTGTTGAGAACATCAAAAGCTAAGTCGATTGTTCTCAGAAATTCGACGGTTTCCTCTGAACCATGAAACTGAGGCAAGTGAAGCTCCTTGTTGCAGAATTCAAGGGCATCTGCAACACTGCCTTAAGCCCTCAGTCTCCTGAAGTTTGTTGAGGTCTTCTAGGTATTGCCACCTAATCTTTTTGCCACTGCCTGTCTGGAAAACACGTCCATCAGCAAAAGCGTTCCTCAAGAGTTTCACCATGTGACACACGTCAAAAACCACATGTACACCCTGCATTGGATTTGCAGGGTGAGGAAAAAATGGCCTCATGTTTTCAACTGTGATATTGGCTCCAAGACATGGAGACACACAACATGACACAGCACAACACTGCAGACTCCAAGTGTACACACAGCAAAGGAAAGGACTCACCCACTGCACTCCACACACTCACAGTGAATTTAAGGTAAGTATCACGTGGGGCCTGGGATTAGTTCCTGGACACTGGGGGCACCGATGCCGCGGACGGCCAGATGGAACGTCACAGCCACAGCAAGGGCAACGGACTCCTTCCTCACCTGTTTCCGGCTCACCCACAAATCTCCTTATGGTGGGGCTTCCTGTACACTGGTCACAACTCACAAGAAGTAGATGAATATTCCACACTTTCAAAGTCAACTGTTAGCACAATGAAATTTCGGTGTACTCACACTCTGGTTAACACTGCATCTTTCCACCTCTCTTCCAGATATCCGACAACAGATATGGCCGACAGCACAATCTCTTTGCTGCAATCCTAGCAGATCTTCAATATGTGTCAGCTTCCCACAACACAATGCATGTAAACACAATGCTCCAATAAAGATTATCAGTATACTCAGCCCGTGTGTGTGTCTCTTTTTACTCAAACTCCACAGTTCACCATACACTCGTCTCTTACGGCCATCTCTTCCGCTCCGTTGCACCCACAGTAAATGCTAGAATAACACTGCCTCTTCCTGTGTTTTTAATGCTCTATTTATACATCTCTTCACTCAATTGCCCAATCAGCGATCGCCACGCTCAACAACGCACCTGTTCCTGATAACATGCCGATTTGGGTTGCCCGGAGTTCCCGGAAGTAGATGGTGTTTGTGAATCATGGTCTGGGTGGAACTAATCTTCCTCACTTTTGGTTCCGCCCTTTCACAGTCACTCCGTGACATCAGCATACTGAAACAAAAAGCATACTTCTTGTCAGACAAAAAGGAGTGTGAGTATATTTAACTATATTCAAACTTGGACTAATCCACCCCTGTTTGACCTGCCTTATGAGGTCATTAGCCATAACCATTCATCCATAATAATTATGTGTATAAAAGTGCAGTTACTTTGTCAGGTCAATTGCATTTGGCAGATGCAGCTGAACTCATCATGGGGGTGCTTATCTTTCTATGCACACTTCTCATCTATAACCATTATGCCAAGGCAGATCTTTGCAGAATAATGGGACACCCAAAAAACCCACTACTGTCCAAGGATGGAGACATAACTATTGGAACTCTTATTTCAATCCACAGTAAAGAAACATTATCTTCATCTGAGTTTACAGAAAAACCTCAGCTTATATGCTCCAGGTTTGTAATATTGGAAGTTAATATATTTAATAAAAACTGAACTTTTAAATGTTAACTAAACTCAAGTATAACTATTTACAACTTAGAAATTGTGCAAAATATAAACTATGTTTAATATTAAGTAGTATAAATAAAGATATGCTATCTACCTTGTTTACCTGTTTAGTTAGTACTTATTAAAGCTACTGATTTAATGTTTTCACAGTGTAAATATACAAGATTTACGACTGGCTCAAATCATGATCTTTGCTATTGATGAGATTAACAGAAGTGGAAATTTGCTCCCAAATGTTTCTATCGGGTATAAAATCTTTGACACCTGTGGATCAGGACTGTCTTCTATGAGTGCAACTATGGCAGTGATGAATGGTCAGGAGTTTGCAGCAGAGCACAGATGCAATGGACAGTCTCCTATACATGCTATTATAGGGGACTCAGAGTCCTCTGCCACAGTGATTTTGTCCAGAACCACAGGACCTTTCAAAATTCCAGTGGTAAGGGATTAGAACACGATTTTACACAGAATTACATACTGATTACCGTAACTGATTTTTTTACTATTTCCTGTGCATTTTCTTATTCAGATAAGTCCTTCAGCCACATGTGATTGCCTCAGTAACAGGAGAAATTACCCTTCTTTCTTCAGGACTATTGCTAGTGATTATCACCAGAGCAGAGCTCTTGCATACATAGTCAAACACTTTGGCTGGACTTGGGTTGGAGCTGTGAACAGTGACAATGATTACGGGAATAATGGAATGGCCATATTTCTGAATACAGCACAGGAGGAGGGGATTTGTGTCGAGTACTCTGTGAAATTTTACAGAACAGAGCCTGAAAAACTCCTAAAAGTGGTAAACATCATAAAACACAGCACAGCAAAAGTGATTGTTGCATTTCTCACCAGTTTTGAGATGAACAATCTACTTGAACAGCTATATATTCAGAACATTACAGGCATCCAAATGATTGGTGTAGAGGCATGGATAACAGCAAAGGGTATGATCACACCAAAGAGTTTTCAAGTGCTGGGAGGGTCGCTAGGGTTTGCAATGAGAAAAATTAAAATTGAAGGGTTTTTATATTATTTAATTAAAGAATTATTGGAAACAGCTTTTACATTCTTACAGGGAGATGGGAATTAATAAAAATATGTAGAAATTTTCATCAGGTATCAGGATCTGTTTTTGCTTAAAAATTATATCGAAGATGTGCCTGAGCAAAGATATACAAGTAATGTCTACAAAGCAGTGTATGCTGTAGCTCATGCATTACACAGTCTACTGAAGTGCAAAGAACAAGAAGGTTGTGAGAAAGGCCTGACAATACAACCACAGCAGGTAAGAAAGATTTCTGTTTGTATATACATGGACATATATTAAGTATGTATAAATTCTTTAATAATGATGTTTAAAATTTCATTTTCACTAGGTGGTTGAGGCTTTAAAAAAAGTAAATTTCACTGTAAAGTTTGGCGATCATGTGTGGTTTGACAGCACTGGTGCTGCAGTAGCCCAATATGAAGTTGTGAACTGGCAGCAGGACTCAGATGGATCAATCCAGTTTAAAGCTGTGGGTTACTAAGATGCCTCACTGCCCCCTGATCAGCGCTTTGTACTTAACACTGAAAACATAGTCTGGGCTGGAGGACAACTGGAGGTAAATGAACATAACCTAGCTGTGGTACAGTGTTTGTAATTAATGAAGGAAACTGAAAGAAAATAGCTGAAAAATAATAATAATGCTTGCATTGTCCTATGTGAAGGAATTAAAAGACACTGCATTATAATAGGTTATATGATTATATAAAGGATTTTATAACAGTGCCCACTCCCAACAGAGTTTCCACACCCAAAACCATTTTTATTTGTATACCATAAACTTCTAGTAAGTTTGAAAAAAAAAATAGTGACAGACGTCTTTACAACTCATTGAATCAATTAAGGAAAAATATTAGTTATCCTGGTTAACCAAATTAAAGATGTTCTTTTAATAAGCTAAAATTTCACTATCAATATCTTTATGACATTAAACATTACATTTAATCGTTTAAATTTATACTTGTGGTTGCCAAATCAACAGCAGAGGGCAGTGATGAGTGAAAAGATTATCATTTATTGCTGAACGCACAGAGCAGTTATGCTCAATTTCCTTAAAATCACAAATTACTTTGTGTTCCCATAGAATACATCAACACTTATTACATATTGAGTTTCAAAATTGTCTCAGTAATACCGATACATTCGAAATCTAAATTCTGTACAGTTCATATAATAAACTATGTACATGTTATTTTCCATGTAGAAGCCAAGGTCTGTGTGCAGTGAGAGTTGTCCTCCAGGCACTAGGAAGGCCGCACAGAAAGGAAGACCTGTCTGCTGTTACGACTGTATTAAATGTGCAAATGGAGAAATCAGTAATGAGACAGGTAAACTTCAGACCATCTCCAAGGTCCAAAAAAAACTGGCTAGTTGCTATTTTTGTGTTTTCCTTTTATTGTTTAGTGTGCAGTTTCTAATCAAAGGTGTTCATACGTAAAATCGTGTTTTGTCTCTAACTACATTGATCACAACTTCCTTTCCAGATTCAAATAACTGCCAGCAGTGTCCAGGGGAATACTGGTCTAATACTGACAACACTGAATGTGTGTTAAAGGCTGTAGAGTTTCTGTCATTCACAGAAGTTATGGGTATAGTGTTAGTCTTTTTCTCTCTGTTTGGAGTAGGAATAACTGTACTGGTGGCCATCCTGTTTTACAGTAAGAAGGACACTCCCATAGTAAAAGCCAACAACTCAGAGCTGAGCTTCCTGTTGCTCTTCTCATTGACTCTGTGTTTTCTCTGTTCACTTACTTTCATTGGTCGCCCCACTAGGTGGTCCTGTATGTTGCGTCACACAGCGTTTGGGATAGCTTTTGTCCTCTGTATCTCCTGTGTTCTGGGAAAAACAATAGTGGTGTTAATGGCATTCAAGGCCACACTTCCAGGAAGTAATGTCATGAAATGGTTTGGGGCTGCACAACAGAGACTCAGTGTTTTTGCCTTTACACTTATACAAGTTCTTATCTGTGTGCTTTGGCTAACATTATCTCCTCCTTTTCCCTATAAAAATATGAAATATTATAAAGAAAAAATCATTTTTGAATGCAGTCTGGGTTCTACTATAGGTTTCTCTGCTGTGTTGGGTTATATTGGTCTTCTGGCTCTGTTGTGCTTTATTTTAGCTTTTCTGGCCCGGATCCTGCCCGATAACTTCAATGAAGCTAAATTCATCACATTCAGTATGCTCATATTCTGTGCTGTATGGATCACATTTATCCCAGCTTATGTCAGCTCTCCTGGAAAATTTACTGTAGCTGTGGAGATATTTGCTATTTTAGCCTCAAGCTTTAGTTTACTACTTTGCATATTTGCACCCAAATGTTACATCATTCTGTTTAAGCCCGAACAAAATACTAAGCAGCATTTGATGGGAAAAACACAAACTAAGTCATTTTGAGAAACAAACATAGCCATACAAACTTTGCTGTGTTTTATCATTGTTCAAAACAACAAATGTATCATATAGTCTACAGTATATTTGTGAGGTTTTTGATAAATGTCACTGTATCAATCAAACTGGATTAAATTTAGTGAAAGTATGGCATTGATTTATAGATTTAATGTTCATTTTACTCAGCACTGCCATCTGCTGTTGATTTGTGAACTTTAAATGTAAATTGTGTGCATCATACATCTTAAAAAGTAAAGCCGCTGGCTCTTTGATTGCCCCCTGGTGGCTGGCTGCAGCACAAGTCATAAACCCCTCCCTCTCCATGCAAATAAATGGGACTTGGGTCAAAATATAAAAAATTACACTTCCAATAAAATTATCCAAAAGATGATTTTGGTTGTTTAATGTAGTTGTTATCACACAGTAATTTAGTGCTATAGAAATGGGGCATGTCGTTATGATTGACAGCTTTTCTGAGCAGACTCCCTGCACTTCAAGGGAAAATTGAAGATATAACTAACTATTAATTTTCGATGTGTGTTATTTTACACTGACAAAATGAGTTGAATTTAACTTACCATATTTTGAGAATTCAAATGAGACATTCAAGGGGCGTGGTTAAATACAGTTGTTAAATGATGACGTAAGGAATACTGTTTCCGGGTCCAAACCTCCACTCATTTCAATAGAGGATATTATTTAAACAGATGACTATGAGCACTATTTATTCATATCACACATTTAAAATTGTATAATTTTTGTAAAATTGTATAAACTCACTGTAAATCAGGCTCACGTTATCCGTTGTGACGTAAGGAATACCGTTTCCAGCTCCAAAGCAGCACATTTAAATAGCCATTTATGAGCACTATTTATTCGTAGCACACATTTAAGCGAAAATTTTATAATCTCACGGCAGTCTTAGGCTCCCAGAATTAAAAACAGCAATATATTAATAATTCATAAAAAATCCACGTCCATAAATCCATGTCTGGTCATCTCAGATTTTGTTATGGAGATAAAAATTAGGATCTGGTGTTTTTGGTAGTTTTTCATTATGATACGAGTATATTATATCCAGAATTTTTTTGTTATTTCTCTATGGCATCTATGAATGGTTGGACCCGGAAGCAGTGCATGATGTCAGACTTAACAACTGGATTGGACGCGCAGCGTCTGGGCGGAAGTTTGATAACGCGGCTCCACCTCCGGGCTCCACAGACGATTTTTTCTGCGGATGCCCTGGTTCCCAACTGACTTTTTTGCGTAACATGGCAGCTCCCATGATCGAAAATTTTGCCTTCAATTCATTACAATGGAAGGATACAACGTTGCGTCAACCATATTTTTTACAGTATTATGGTAAATTCACATGATCAAATATAGCTCTATTTTTTTTCCTCTTCAATTTGCAATGCCACTTAATGTCATTAAGATATAGTTAGAAGGTCTGTTATGGTCACCACCACACCACAATCAGGGGACACAAAGACATTTTCAAATTGAGAAGTAATAAGTGGTACTAAGACAACAACAGGAGGTACATTTGGCCAACACCAGACATCCAGCCAAATCATTACTAAATATGAATGATATATCGGGAATTGGAAGTGACGGATGAACGCTGACTATTACATCACCAGACACCAATTCAGATTTTAGACGTAACTGGTGTAATGGAACTTTCCTTATGCTCATTTCAATTCCTTGGACAAGGACGGCACTACCGGTTGCCGTTTCATCGGATAATAGCAGCACTCCTTCCAGAATGAATGAGCAAGCTGCACCAGTGTCTCGCAAAATGCGAACAGGTACAGGATCTGAGAGACCAAGATTGGAGATTGAGCCATTATGCATAAAAGGCTCATAACTGGTTTTGCTAGAATGAAGAGAAACCTCAAAAAATCTAAGTAAGTTGAGCCGACACTAAACCAACAGGCTTGGCATTATACTTCTTTCTCAGAATGGGACAATTTGCAATCATACAGTATGGCCCGAGGCTTTACAATAGTAACAGACCCAGTTACAAGTCGGATTGCCACAATACAATAAGATTAAAGAATAGCATTACATCAAATGTAACAAGGTCATTTGGTAAATTGCACCTAAACTTTGCCTTGGCACAATGTAAGTGTAATATCAGGCTTTTATCTATCTGTATTAGTGTTAAATTTTTTGGCTTATAAAAATGTTTATTACCATAAAAATATTTTTTATGGGGGAGATTCACAAATAGTGGACTGCAGCTGGAGTCAGTGGTTCAAGAACCACTACGCATAGACATATGCAGGACATGGGATTCAGCTGTCGCATTCCTTGTGTCAAGCCACTCTTAAACAACAGACAGCGTCAGAAGCGTCTTGCTTCTGGACTGCTGCTGAGTGGTCCAAAGTTATTTTCTCTGAAAATACATTTTGCATTTCCTTTGGAAATTAGGGATCTAGAGTCTAGAGGAAGATATGAGAGGCACATAATCCATGTTGCTTGAGGTCCAGTGTAAAGTTTCCACAGTCATTGAGGGTTTGGGGTGCCATGTCATCTGCTGGTGTTTGTCCACTGTGTTTTCTGAGCTCCAAGAGCAACGCAGCTGTATACTAGGAAGTGCTGCTGACCAACTTTATGAAGATGCAGATATCATTTTCCAACAGAAATAACACCTGAGCAGTGCCATAGACTGATCGACTACATTGCCACGCCACATTGCTACAGTACTTCTGGCAAAATTAGCCCCAACTGTCATGGTCTTCAATTGACAGAGAGTTAGAGCCCAGATGCAGGCAGCAGATGGACACAAACAAAGTTTATTGAATACAAAAAAAAAAAAACCCACGAGGGGGCAAACAACATAAGGCTAGATAACTAAAAAACAGACTAGACAGGAACAAACATTAACTAGACAGGAACTTGACTTTAAATACAACTAGACATACAGACTTGACAGTAATACAAAACACACCAGCACAGGACAGCAAACACAGGGCATTAAATAAGGGAGCAAATCAAGAGGGGAACAGGTGACATGAATAAAACAATAACAATGTGATTAACGAGGAGACAGAGGGTGGGGTTAGGAGATGATACAAGGAAGCACACATGTGGGACTGTTATGATCCTGACTCAAGACTAAAAAGCATGAACAAGAAACCCAGGATCATGACACCAACTAAGTATTTGTCACGGGGTGACAAAAGACAGGCGGAACTATCTTTTGAAGAGGATGTTTCCATGAGAAATCTAATGAATCTATATTGAATTAGCCTGTTGTTGCCTGCATTCTTCCGACAGGGATTGTGTATGTGGAGATTAACCCTTTTGATGCTCTATTCCTTCAGCCCAGTTATGTCTATGGTTGACCATCTCCTCTGTTGTGATTGAGGGGAAAAGTGTGGAAGACGGAACCTCAACCTTGTGAATACAGCGCTGTTTGTGCTTACTCCACTTATAGCTGCCCACGAGTCGCTCTGACGCTCATTCGCCTTCTTCCATTCCCCTACTGCTGTTCTAACTTGGCGGGAAAAGAGTGACTTACCTGCATACTCACCATCACCTGATTTGAAGTCGGCCGGTTGAGAACTTGGTCTAGAAAGAGCATTTTCCTTGCATACGTTTCACAATCAGGATTAGAGGTGATCCCTCGAGAATGTAATTTGACCCCTTCTTGCTGTGTTCATTCGTCTGGGCAGAGAGCTGTATTCAATTACTCACCTTTATCTGCCCTGAAAGAAGAAGTGTTGTTACCTGTATTCTTACCATTACCTGGTCTAAGGTTGATCTATTACAGGCACAAGGTGTCTCCCGTTTTTCCATGTCTTTTAGTTTGGAAAGAGAGCCATACTCGTCCACTCACCTTTTCCCGCCCGAAAGTGTCACGGTTGGTATAAACCGGATTGTGGGGAAAATAATAGAAGAACCCAAACGCAAAGGATGTATAAAATAACTAAGATTTATTTACAAATAAACTGAAACACCCACAAGGGGGTAAAACGGAAGGAAACAAAAACACTGTGCTGGAACACAAAATAAAACAGAACACGAGAAGAACTCGGATAAGCACTGGTGAACATAAACACAGTATCTACAACAAACAACGCACGCACACCACACAGAGAACACAAGGGCATTAA
Organism: Misgurnus anguillicaudatus; assembly: GCF_027580225.2. Lineage (NCBI taxonomy): Eukaryota > Metazoa > Chordata > Actinopteri > Cypriniformes > Cobitidae > Misgurnus > Misgurnus anguillicaudatus. The sequence continues at coordinate 16,382,531 of NC_073351.2, forward strand.
ATAGACAGCACATCAATGGGGAACAGGTGAACATAATTAATCACTTAAGACATGATTACATAAGGGAGTAGGGTAAAAGTGACAAGACACTGGGAACACGTGTTACACATACATGATGTGAAACAACACGTATTCCCACATAAAACAATGCTGCCCTGGTCCTGCCCTCCGGATAATAACCAAGATCAGGCAAGACCATGACAGCCACAAAACACTGGGAACACGTGTCACACAGATATAATGTGAACACACGTGTTCCCACGTACACACACTGCTGCCTTGACCTTGCCCACAGAACATAGACCTGAACCTATACTAAGGTCTGGCAAGATCACGACAGCAACAAGACACCGGGAACATGTGGAAGCCACACACAGAATGTGATCCCACATGTCCCCACACCGAACATGATACTGCCACGGTCCTGTCAGATGCACTCAGACCTACATCTAGGGTCTAGACAGGACCGTGACAGTACCCCCCACTTAAAAGACGGATACAAGACGTCACAAACAAAAACAAACAAAAACATTAAACACGAGGAACGATAGACTTCACAACAGAAGACAACCACGACAACAATACCACAAACAACAAGGGTAAACAAACATAGGTAACAAACGGATTGGGGTGATGTAACAAAAATAATACATGATGAAGGGGAGGTGGGGAAAAAACAGGGGGAACAAAATGTCCATGGGGAACATGATTATTAAAGTCCCGCGGCTGAAAAGCCGACTGATGACGTGTCCCCGGCTGCGCCGGCGAATGATGTGTCCCCGGCTGCGCCGGCGAATGACGTGTCACCGGCTGCGCCGGCTAGTGACGGGTCTCCGGCTGCGCCGGCGGGTGACGTGTCTCCGGCTGCGCCGGCGGGTGACGGGTCTCCGGCTGCGCCGGCGGGTGACGGGTCTCCGGCTGCGCCGGCTGGTGACGGGTCTCCGGCTGCGCCGGCTGGTGACGGGTCTCCGGCTGCGCCGGCTGGTGACGGGTCTCCGGCTGCGCCGGCTGGTGACGGGTCTCCGGCTGCGCCGGCTGGTGACGGGTCTCCGGCTGCGCCGGCGGATGACGTGTCCCCGGCTGCGCCGGCGGGTGACGAGTCCCCGGCTGCGCCGGCGGGTGACGTGTCTCCGGCTGCGCCGGCGGGTGACGTGTCTCCGGCTGCGCCGGCTGGTGACGTCTCTCCGGCTGCACCGGCGGGTGACGTGTCTCCGGCTGTACCGGCGGGTGACGTGTCTCCGGCTGCACCGGCGGGTGACGTGTCTCCGGGTGTGTCGGCGAATAACGAGTCTCCGACTGCGCCGGTTCCGAGGCCCTCTTCGTCCTTCTCCTCCTCCCTTTCGACACAGGGAGTGCCGGTCCGAGACTGGCCCCGGGAGTAGTATCCAGCACCGGGGAGATGGGAGTCGATCTCCCCATCCTGACAGCTCGGGTCATCATGTCCCTCATAATGGACTGAGTCTGGCGGGATCCAACCGATCCGATTGGTCGCCGCCTGGCATTACCCTCGGGCCCGCATACGAGTAAGTCATAACACTCGTAACCCGACTCATATGCGGGGCGGGATCTCCTTCCCCGTATCGCCAGGCGGCTGCCAGCAAACATCCCTGCTGGGTTCAGTTTGGTGCGTGCGTTCTGTCACGGTTGGTATAAACCGGATTGTGGGGAAAATAATAGAAGAACCCAAACGCAAAGGATGTATAAAATAACTAAGATTTATTTACAAATAAACTGAAACACCCACAAGGGGGTAAAACGGAAGGAAACAAAAACACTGTGCTGGAACACAAAATAAAACAGAACACGAGAAGAACTCGGATAAGCACTGGTGAACATAAACACAGTATCTACAAACAACGCACGCACACCACACAGAGAACACAAGGGCATTAAATAGACAGCACATCAATGGGGAACAGGTGAACATAATTAATCACTTAAGACATGATTACATAAGGGAGTAGGGCAAAAGTGACAAGACACTGGGAACACGTGTTACACATACATGATGTGAAACAACACGTATTCCCACATAAAACAATGCTGCCCTGGTCCTGCCCTCCGGATAATAACCAAGATCAGGCAAGACCATGACAGCCACAAAACACTGGGAACACGTGTCACACAGATATGATGTGAACACACGTGTTCCCACGTACACACACTGCTGCCCTGACCTTGCCCACAGAACATAGACCTGAACCTATACTAAGGTCTGGCAAGATCACGACAGCAACAAGACACCGGGAACATGTGGAAGCCACACACAGAATGTGATCCCACATGTCCCCACACCGAACATGATACTGCCACGGTCCTGTCAGATGCACTCAGACCTACATCTAGCACGGATGTCCGACAGGACCGTGACAGTAAGAAGTATTATCATTACCGGTATCCTTACCATTGGCTGGTCTAAAGTTGATTTATTACAGGTGTAAGCTGTGTTTATTGGTTGGAAAGGAGAGCCACACTCGCTTACCAACCTTTGTCTGCCTGAAAGAGCTGTCATTACCAGTATTCTCACTATCACCTGATCTAAACGTTGATTCATTACAGGCGTAAGCTGTCCCCTCCTTGCTGTGTCATTAACTGTATCCTTACCATTAACTGGTCTAAAGTTGATCTATTACAGGCGTAAGCTGTCTCCCTTTTGCTGTGTCTAGTTGTTTGGAAGGAGAGCCATACTCGTCTTCTCACCTTTGTCTGCCCAAAGGAAGTGTCATTACCTGCATTCTCACTATCACCTGATCTAAACGTTGATCCATTACAGGTGTAAGCTGATCCACTGGAAACATGAGTTGTCCCTCTCTTGCTGATCTCTCTGTTGGGAAAGAGACTCATACATATCTCTGTTGGAACTGACTGGATGGCCTTCTACATATTTACCCTTGTTTGGTTTGGAGTCTATCCACTGAAAACGTGAGTTGTCTCTCTCTTGCTGATCTCTGTTGGGAAAGAGCCTCATACTTACCTCTGTTGGAACTGACTGGATGGCTTTGCTTGGTTTGGAGTCGATCCACTTGAAACGTGAGTTGTCCCTCCCTTGCTGATCTTTCTGTTGGTAAAGAGCCTCATACCTACCTCTATCATAGATAAAGAGCTGCCCCCCCCCCCCCCCCCTTACTCGCTGTTCTATCTGGCTGGAAGGAGAGACATACAGGTACCCGTCTACTTACCTTTATCTGCCTGCATGAAGTGTCCTCAACTGAGTTGTTGGCTCTTTTGTTGAGTGGCTCCAAAGGAAGGCTTCCCGGCCCTATCCCTACCTCATTCGACACACCTTGGCTCGAGAAGTGACCTGTCAGGGTGCTGAAGAGGAGAAATCAATGTAAAGGATTTTATTTAGAAAACATTGCTTTTAACTAAATAAAGATGAGTTTTGTACTTTTAATTACTTGTTTGTCTGGTCTTTGTGTACTCTGGGAACTTCTCAAGGTGGTGCAGGAGCTAGGAGCAGGATATAAGGTGTTGGTTGTCTGCCCCGACCTGTGACATATTGAGTGCTGTAGATGCTCATACTTTTCAAGTTCATACTTTTTAGTTGGCCAAGATTTCTAAAAATCCTTTCGTTGTATTGGTTTTAAGCAATATTCCAATTTTCTGAGATACTAAATTTGGGATTTTCCTTAGTTGTCAGTAATAATCATCAAAATTAAAAGAAATAAACATTTGAAATATATCAGTATGTGTGTAATGAATGAATATAATATACAAGTTTCACTTTTTGAATGGAATTAGTGGAATAAATCTACTTTTTGATGATATTCTAATTATATGACCAGTACCTGTATACACTCACCTAAAGGCTTATTAGAACCTGTTCAACTTCTCATTGATGCAATTATCTTATCAACCAATTACATGGCAGTTCAATGCATTTAGGGGTGTGGTACTGATCAAGACAATCTCCTGAACTCCAAACTGAATGTCAGAATGGGAAAGAAAGGTGATTTAAGCAATTTTGAGCGTGGCATGGTTGTTGGTGCCAGACGGGTATTTCACAATCTGCTCAGTTACTTGGATTTTCACACACAACCATTTCTAGGGTTTACAAAGAATGGTGTGAAAAGGGAAAAACATCCAGTATGCGGAAGTCCTGTGGGCGAAAATTCCTTGTTGATGCTAGAGATCAGAGGAGAATGGGCTGACTGAATGAAGCTGATAGAAGAGCAACTTTGACTGAAATAACCACTCATTACAACCGAGGTATGTAGCAAAGCATTTTTAAAGCCACATCATGCACAACCTTGAGGTGGATGGGCTACAACAGCAGAAGACCCCACCGGTTACCACTCATCTCCACTAAAAATAGGAAAAAGAGGCTACAAATTGCATGAGCTCACCAAAATTGGACAGTTGAAGACTGGAAAAATGTTGCCTGGTCTGATGAGTCTCGATTTCTGTTGAAACATTCAGATGGTAGAGTCAGAATTTGGCGTAAACAGAATGAGAACATGGATTCATTATGCCTTGTTACCACTGTGCAGGCTGCTGGTGGTGGGGGGGATGTTTTCTTGGCACACGTTTGGCTCCTTAGTGCCAATAGGCCATTGTTTAAATGCCACGGCCTACCTGAGCATTGTTTCTGAACATGTCCATCCCTTTATGACACCATGTACCCATCCTCTGATGGCTACTTCCAGCAGGATAATGCACCATGTCACAAAACTTGAATAATTTCAAATTGGTTTCTTGAACATGACAATGAGTTTACTGTACTAAAATGACCACCACAGTCACCAGATCTCAACCCAATAGAGCATCTTTGGGATGTGGTGGAATGGGAGCTTCGTGCCCTGAATGTGCATCCCACAAATCTCCATCAACTGCAAGATGCTATCAATATGGGCCAACATTTCTAAAGAATGCTCTCAACACCTTGTTTAAATCATTGCCATGTAGAATTAAGGCAGTTCTGAAGGCGAAAGTGGGTCAAACATAGTATTAGTACGGTGTTCCTAATAATCCTTTAGGTGAGTGTATATATGAAATATGTCACAACACAGGACTGTTTAGCTGGTAAGTTTAGCATATAGTACAAACTAAAACGATTATATATACTGTATACAGAGGTTAAGGAAGGGTCAGAACTCAGTGACCACATTTGGCCTTTTATATAGTAGTACACTTTTTAATAAATAACCTGATAAGATATAGTGGTAATAATGTTGGCAAGTAAAAATAATGTACTGTTTCTACTGTAACATAAAACAACAGGTACATTATACAGATAAATCAAGTGGCTTTTATGCAATTCATAAACATAAAACAGATATTAAGATAAATATAGATTCCATACAGTAGCATAATTATTTATTAATTATGACCTTTCAAACACAAACAAAATAGCAACCAAATTGTAATCACAGTGTAAACTGATTTATTAAGGTTATTTTAAATGTAATTTAAATTTGCATTATTCTAAGTTTGACAATTTACAATACAGTTATATGCTAGTATGAAAAAAAAAACAGACTAACTCTTGCTTCTGCCTCATGCCCTGCCCTATGATGTCACAGGCTATGTTAGCAACAATTCATCCATAACAATTATGTCTATAAAAGTGCACACACTATATCAGGTCTACTGCAATTGGTAGCTGGATGTAAATTCTGTCTTTGGGATGCTTATCTTTCTGTACACACTGCTTATCCATCACCTTCATGCAAAGGCGGAAAACACACTTTGTCAAATGATAGGAGATCCTAAATACCCGCTGCTGTCTAAGGATGGAGACATAACTATTGGAGCACTTTTTTCAATTCACAGTAAAGAAATATTACCTTCGTTTGAATTTACACAAAAACCCCAGCTTATATCATGCTCCAGGTTTGTTATATTGAAAATATTTGAGAAATATTAGAAGAGAGTATATGTATACAAAGTGGTGTGGGTTTTTTCTTTCTTTTTTTTTAAGAAACTACATTGCTGTTATACATAAATAATCCTTTTACTAACTACCGAATAATTAGAAAAAGCACAAATGCAATTATCCTGTTCTTTTACATAGTATTTATTTGATTGTTTATTAATTAATATTCAGCTTGTTGATTTAATGTTTCACAGTGTGAATTTAAGAGATTTTCGGATTGCACAGACTATGACCTTTGCAATCGAGGAGATTAACAGAAGTGAAACTTTACTTCCAAATGTTTCTATTGGCTATAGAATATATGACAGCTGTGGTGCAAGACTGTCTACTATGGGTGCAATTACGACATTAATGAATGGTCAGGAGTTTGCAGCAGGAGACAGATGTAATGGACAACCTCCTATACATGTTATTATAGGGGAAACAGAGTCTACCAACACAATGATTGTGTCCAGAACCACGGGACCTTTCAAAATTCCAGTGGTAAGAGGTAATGACATCAAATATTTAATATAAATCCCAGACTGATGACTCTTTCATTCTTTCCTGTGCTTTGTGTTTCAGATAAGTCACTCATCCTCATGTGAGTGTCTTGGTAACAGGAAAGATTTCCCCTCTTTCTTCAGGACTATTGGTAGTGATTATTACTACAGTGAAGCACTTGCACTCTTGGTCAAGCAGTTAGGCTGGTCTTGGATTGGAACTGTCAACAGTGACAATGATTATGGGAACTTTGGGATGGCCAAATTTTTAAAAACAGCCCAGGAAGAGGGGATTTGTGTAGAGTACTCTGTGAAATACTATCGAACAGAGCCTGAAAAACTCAAAAAAGCAGTAGAGGTTATAAAAAAGGGGACTGCAAAAGTGATTGTTGCATATATTTCATTTCTTGATATGGGATTACTGATTGAGCAGTTAAGCATTCAGAACATTACAGGCCTTCAAATAATTGGTTCAGAAGCTTGGATAACGGCAAAGGATTACATCAATCCAAACAGTTTTCGTGTACTGGGAGGGTCACTGGGGTTTGCAGTAAGAAAAATCTATATTGAAGGACTTGCAGATTATGTTTTAAAAGCATTTTGGGACACAGCTTTTCCATGCTCAGGAAGAGTTGACAATTCATCTCAATATGCATTGAGTTGCAGCAAATATCAGCATCTACTCGTGCTGAAAAATTACAATGAAGATGTGCCTGACCAAAGATATGCAAGTAATGTTTACAAAGCAGTGTATGCTGTGGCTCATGCACTACACAGTCTGCTGAAGTGCAAAGAACAAGAAGGTTGTGAAAAAGGTCTAACATTAAAACCACAACAGGTAAAACAATTAATAGAAGAGAGACACAGATATAAAATATGTTTTCTCTATGTAAAGCACTTTGAATTACCTCTGTGTAAATGTGCCATGCACAAAAAACACAGATCCAGTAAATAGATGTTAAATATCTCAACTTGCCTAATAATAATGTTCATATCTGTCTTTTCACTAGGTGGTTGAGGCTTTAAAAATAGTAAATTTCACAGTAAAATTTGGAGATCGTGTGTGGTTTGACAGGTTTGGAGGTATAGTGCCCCTGTATGAAATTGTAAACTGGCAAAAAGACTCAAATGGTTCAGGACAGTTTAAACCAGTGGGTTACTATGATGCCTCATTGTCCCCTGACCAGCGCTTTGTACTTAACACTAAAAACATAATCTGGGCTGGAGGACAGCTGGAGGTAAATGTCCTTAAATAATCTGTTTATTTAAACTAAAAGAATGCAAAATGTAACCAAGACTAAGTTAGTGATTGCATTGTTTTATACTTAAATGATAATTTGGTTTATTATAGTTTACTATTATGTAAATTTTCACCAAACATCTGACCACTATTCATTTGAATAACCTGTTTTATTTGTTTAAACTGGGAGAAAAATCTCACCGGGTTAAAGCGTTCGACTTACAGTATACAGTATATACTTAAAGTAAAAAAGGATTATTTTTAAGTGTAAAATTTTATAAACCTTTTTTTATTCAGACAAGAACATGTAATTTCCACACACAAAACCATAATTGATTTGAAAGATGCTAATGTGGCATGAATTTTTATAAACAAATACTTTCATGAAGTTAAGATTACAATTAACAGATAACAGTTCTGTCATGGTATCTCTCTCCAATATTTTTGTCTAAGTAAAATCTTTATTTAGCTTTAAGATCAAACAGCCCAAATAACAAAGGTTTAAAAAAACATATGAACAGTTTCGTTGCAAAACGAGATAAATCCATTTTTTAACATTTTTGTCAAAACATGTTTAATATTATGTTATCATGTTATTATTTTGTTTTATGGTGCTACTTAGCTGTATTTGTTAAGTTATGAAGGTTTAAATCGAAACAAACCAACTGCAGTTGAATTGAAATTAATTGGAATGCACAACCAAAAAAACGAGATTTCTGAACAATTAAAAAACGATGGTTATCTCGTTTTGCAACGAAACTCTTCATTTTTAAAATTAAATGAAATCCAAATGACTGCTTACCTGAAGGTTAATTTTTTTAATCTTTAATTAAAAATTTTCCCTTAGAAACCAAAGTCTGTGTGCAGTGAGAGTTGTCATCCAGGCACTAGGAAGGCTGTACAGAAAGGAAGACCTGTCTGCTGTTATGACTGTATTACATGTGCAGATGGAGAAATCAGTAATGAGACAGGTAAACGTCTGCTCATATTAAAATCCCAAACACAACAGTGTTTCCTTATACTGTATATAATGCAGTTTGTTATTAAAGAAGATTAAAGAGACATTCATTTCTAACTACAGTGATCACAACTTCCTTTCCAGATTCAAATAACTGCCAGCAGTGTCCAGGGGAATACTGGTCTAATACTGAGAACACTGAATGTGTGTTAAAGGCTGTAGAGTTTCTGTCATTCACAGAAGTTATGGGTATAGTGTTAGTTTTTTTCTCTCTGTTTGGAGTAGGAATAACTGTACTGGTGGCCATCCTGTTTTACAGTAAGAAGGACACTCCCATAGTAAAAGCCAACAACTCAGAGCTGAGCTTCCTGTTGCTCTTCTCATTGTCTTTGTGTTTTCTCTGTTCACTTACTTTCATTGGTCGCCCCACTGAGTGGTCCTGTATGTTGCGTCACACAGCGTTTGGGATCACTTTTGTTCTTTGTATCTCCTGTGTTCTGGGGAAAACAATAGTGGTGTTAATGGCATTCAAGGCCACACTTCCAGGAAGTAATGTCATGAAATGGTTTGGGCCTGTACAACAGAGACTCAGTGTTCTTGTTTTTACACTTATACAAGTTCTTATCTGTGTGCTTTGGCTAACAATATCTCCTCCTTTTCCCTATAAAAATATGAAACATTATAAGGAGAAAATCATTCTTGAATGCAGTCTGGGTTCTACTATAGGTTTCTGGGCTGTGTTGGGTTATATTGGCCTACTGGCTGTCTTGTGCTTCCTTCTGGCTTTTCTGGCTCGGACGCTGCCTGATAATTTTAATGAAGCTAAATTCATCACATTCAGTATTCTCATATTCTGTGCTGTATGGATCACATTCATCCCATCATATGTCAGCTCTCCTGGAAAATTTACTGTAGCTGTGGAGATTTTTGCTATTTTAGCATCAAGCTTTGGTTTACTATTCTGCATATTTGTACCTAAATGTTATGTCATTGTGTTTAAGCCTGAGAAAAATACTAAACAACATTTGTTGGGAAAACACAAACTAAATCTTACTGAGAAATAAAATAACAAGGAAATAGTGTGGTTGTTATTATATGTGCACATATACAATAAAAACAATAAACAGCATAGAGTGAGTCTATGTGTTGGTTGTATTTCATTAACTAAAAGAGGTATCATGATAATTGACTAGTGTATAAGGAATCATAAATACTGTTAATACTAATACTATTTAAGATAATGAAAGAATCATTCTACGAAACGTGTATCAAGTGTAACAGGGTGGTTGGTTTGAGCCCTGCCTAACAAGAAAAAAGCAACAAACAATGTACTTTAATAATACATTACATTTATATAGTGCTTTTCTGCAGACCGTCTAATCTGAAAGACGGTGCTTTTTTTGACAGTATAGTGTCCCCACCACTATATTAGGGTGTTAGGACCCACACAGACCACAGGGTGAGCACACCCTGCTGGTCTAACTAACAACTCTACCAGCATCAACCTGGCTTCCCCAGGTGGTCTCCCATCCAAGTACTGGGCAGGCTCAACCCTGCTTAGCTTCAATGGACAAGCTGTCTTGGGCTACAGGGTGATATGGCATGCCTACTTTTGTTTTGGGTGGCTACAAGGCTCCAATGTCACTTCCAATTAGTGATGTAATTTTAAGCAGCAGTACATTATTTATAGATAAAAGTTATTGTGACCGGGTGGAAAGTCAAACTAAGGGACACAATCACACATTATTTAAACAGAAACACATATAATCCTAAAAAAATGTCTATTTTGTCATATTTTTAGATGCAAATGTCACCAAACACATATTTTGACACGACAAGCCACACACATGACAGGCGACATACATGTTTTGATGAGCTTTGAATTCGTGCCTCCCCAGAAGAGAAGTCACCGCAAGCCACTGAATTACCTATAATAAACCAAAAACAAGGAAGACAGTAAACAAACAAAAGGAACACAATGGCAAAACAGAATATAGACTAAATGAATTATGAACAACACAAAGGTGTATCTCTACAAACTTGGTATTGTTTCCAGATGCATGCTCTGAATGTACCTCCAAAATATGGAGCTGGTGTCATCTAGTGGTCAAAATTTTCATAACAAAATCACATCTATACCTCAGAAGTATTTGGGTCAATGACATATAAGGATTTTTATCAGGCCAATTCTACAATACAACAAATAATATTTGTTGCACTTGCTTAAACATTAAGAATGTTGTGTAGACATAAATCTAAACATAAATAGAATTTTTAATACTTTCAGTTTGATAATTTACAATTGTCTATATAAATAAATCAGACTCTCACTCTAGCTTGTTCTGCCTCATGCCCTACCCTGTGAGGTCATTGCCTACGTTAGCAACAATTCACCCATAACAATTGTGTCTATAAAAGTGCAGGATCAGGTCTACTGCATTTTGTAGCTGAATTTAAACTCAGTCTTTGGGATGCTTATCTTTCTGTACACACTGCTTTTCCATCACCTTCATTTAAAGGTGGAAAACACACTTTGCCGAATGATGGGAGACCCTAAATATCCGCTGCTGTCAAAGAATGGAGACATAATTATTGGAGGACTTTTTGCAATTCATAGCAGAGAAACTTTACCTTCATTTGAATTTATACAAAAACCACAGCTTTTGTCATGTTCTAGGTTTGTTATATTGACAATTTTGAGAGGCAATAGAGCAGATACTGTAACTATTACAAATGTCACATTTCAGACCTCAACTCAAAATGTTCAAGTGAATGGTAACATAAAAATTGTTCAATTAGCACATCTGTTGATTATCATATGTGACAACATTATTTTCCCTTAAATTTACTTTTTATGTGCCAAATGAAAAAATTAGATGCAACTAAAAAAGTCACTAAAGAATTTTATGTGAGGTCTGAATTTTAAAAAATGTATAAATTAATTTATTATCCTAGCATAACATCTGGAATATATGAGGTTTGGATTGTGAAAACGTTAAAAAGCATAAATGGGCACATTTTGTACTTTTTCACATTATGTATTTTTATTCATTAAGTTTCTACTGTATATATACCTTACTGGTTTTATGTTTCACAGTGTGAATCTAAGAGATTTTCGGATTGCGCAAACTATGATTTTTGCCATTGAGGAGATTAATCGAAGTGAAACATTGCTCCCAAACATTTCGATTGGCTATAAAATCTATGATAGCTGTGGATCGAGACTGTCCTCTATGAGTGCAATTATTGCATTGATGAATGGTCCAGAGTTTGCAACAGAAGACAGCTCATATGGACAGTCTCCTATACATGCTATTATAGGGGAAACAGAGTCTGCCACCACAGTTATTCTGACCAGAACTACAGGACCTTTCAAAATTCCAGTGGTAAGAGACAATAACAGTAAATGTTTGACACAAATAACACACTTATGATATGACTGTTTTACTATTCTCTGTGCTTTCTTTTTCAGATTAGTTACTCTGCATCATGTGAGTGTCTCAGTAACAGGAAAAATTTTCCTACTTTCTTCAGGACCGTTGCTAGTGATTATCACCAGAGCAGAGCACTTGCATACATAGTCAAACACTTTGGCTGGACTTGGGTTGGAGCTGTGAACAGTGACAATGATTACGGGAATAATGGAATGGCCATATTTCTGAATACAGCACATGAGGAGGGGATTTGTGTAGAGTACACTGTCAAATTTTACAGAACAGAGCCTGAAAAACTCCAAAAAGTGGTAAACATCATAAAACAAAGCACTGCAAAAGTCATTGTGGTATTTATTTCACTTATTGAGATGGGTTTGCTAACTGAGCAGCTAAGTATGCAGAACATTACAGGCCTCCAAATGATATCTGGTGAGGGATGGATAACTGCAAAGAGTTTGATTACACCAAACAACTTTCGTGTGCTGGGAGGATCACTGGGGTTTGCATTTAAAAAAAACAATATTGAAGGTTTTTCAGATTATGTTATAAAAGCATTCTGGGACACAGCTTTTCCATGCTCACGTGGAGATCAAGCTGATTTAAATTGCAGCAGATATCAGGATCTACTTGTACTAAAGAATTATAATGAAGATGTGCCTGAACAAAGATATACAAGCAAAGCTTACAAATCAGTGTATGCTGTGGCTTATGCACTACATAGTCTACTGAAGTGCAAGGAAAAAGAAGGTTGTGAGAAAGGCCTAACAATACAACCACAGCAGGTAAAACTATTTAAAGTAAAAAGGACAAACTGTATAGCATCCTCTTTAGATACAGACAGATGTGTTAAATATGTTACTTTACCTTACTGATAATGTTCCAATACTATCTTTCCAATAGGTTGTTGAGGCATTAAAATTTGTGAATTTCACAGTAAAGTTTGGAGATCAGGTGTGGTTTGACAGCACTGGGGGTGCTGTTCCCCAGTATGAAGTTGTAAACTGGCAGTTGGACTCTGATGGGTCAATTCAGTTTAAACCAGTGGGGTATTATGATGCCGCTCTGCCTTCTCACCAACGGTTTTTGCTTGACACTAAAAGCATAATCTGGGCTGGAGGACAACTAGAGGTAAATAGCAATAACCTGTTTGATTTCTTTAAAGTGGATGTAATGCAAAACAAAGTACGCAAAGTATTGTACATTGACCTACACAAAAGGTGCCCTTCATCAACTGCTCAATCTTCTGCACCTACAGTTCAAATAAGAACATTTGATTTCTACACACAAAGCAACATCTGGTTTGAAAGAAGCTAATATGAGATCTCTAAAAACAGTATATTTTCTTTTCTCAGAGATTAAATTTTGAGAATGACATCATGTCATCTGCACTATATTTACTGGGCAATGCAAAGTGGCAAAGAGGTTTAAACAAGCACATGAAAGAAACAAAAGATGGCAAATCTGTTTAGAGGAAAAACACAGTACTACAGATTAGCAAATAGTGAACCATTTATTTATTTACAGTAACATTTTTTAGTTTATATTATTATAAAAAATATTTTTTGTTATTGTTGTTGCTCAAAATACATTTGTATAAATAAATACACTGTATAAATAATTTTTTTTATTTAAATGTAGAAGCCAAGGTCTGTGTGCAGTGAGAGTTGTCCTCCAGGCACAAGAAAGGCAGCACAGAAAGGAAGACCTGTCTGCTGTTATGACTGTATTACATGTGCAGATGGAGAAATCAGTAATGAGACAGGTAAACGTCAGACAAAATCAAGCTTCCAAACACAATGGGTTAACTGCTCTATTTGTGTTCTCCTCCTGCTGTTTAAGATGCAGTTTGTTATCAAAGGAGTTCAGAAATAATTTATGTTTCTTTCTAACTCGTGGTTGCAACTTCCTTTCCAGATTCAAATAACTGCCAGCAGTGTCCAGGGGAATACTGGTCTAATACTGAGAACACTGAATGTGTGTTAAAGGCTGTAGAATTTCTGTCATTCACAGAAGTTATGGGTATAGTGTTAGTCTTTTTCTCTCTGTTTGGAGTAGGAATAACTGTACTGGTGGCCATCCTGTTTTACAGTAAGAAGGACACTCCCATAGTAAAAGCCAACAACTCTGAGCTGAGCTTTCTGTTGCTCTTCTCATTGACTCTTTGTTTTCTCTGTTCACTTACTTTCATTGGTCTCCCCACTAAGTGGTCCTGTATGTTGCGTCACACAGCGTTTGGGATCACATTTGTCCTCTGTATCTCCTGTGTTCTGGGGAAAACAATAGTGGTGTTAATGGCATTCAAGGCCACACTTCCAGGAAGTAATGTCATGAAATGGTTTGGGCCTGCACAACAGAGACTCAGTGTTTTTGCTTTTACACTTATACAAGTTCTTATCTGTGTGCTTTGGCTAACAATATCTCCTCCTTTTCCCAATAAAAATACAAAATACTATAAGGAGAAGATTATTCTTGAATGCAGTCTGGGTTCTACTGTTGGTTTCTGGGCTGTGTTGGGTTATATTGGTCTTCTGGCCGTCTTGTGCTTCATTTTGGCTTTTCTGGCTCGGACGCTGCCTGATAACTTCAATGAGGCTAAATTCATCACATTCAGTATGCTCATATTCTGTGCTGTATGGATCACATTTATTCCAGCTTATGTCAGTTCACCTGGAAAATTTACTGTAGCTGTGGAGATTTTTGCCATTTTAGCATCAAGCTTTGGTTTACTTTTCTGCATTTTTGTACCTAAATGTTACATTATCCTGTTTAAGCCTGAACAAAATACAAAACAACATATGATGGGAAAAACACAAACTAAGTCCTACTGAAAAATTAAATAAATTTGCTATATTAACATTGTAGTGGTTTATATTGTTTGTTTACAGGCAAAATAAGGAAAAGGAGCAAAAAACTGACAGTGGTCAAGGTCATAGTCAATTTATTTATAGAGCACATTTGAAAACAAACCATTTATGCACTGTATATACAGTATGTGCTGTAAATATGCCAGACAAATAGGATAGATGATAATAGAAAGAAAAAGAGAATATTAAGATTCATGTATAGAGTTGGAGGCTCTTCCTACTTCCTCTTTGAAATGGCAATTATCAAATTTTTTTAAGCCCATCCATTATCAGAAAAAGAAAAAAAGTGCTCTTAATCTCAGCTCCATACCTGAGCAGAAATGTTGCTGATTGATAAAATGCAAATTAATTTTTAACTTTTATGAAATTATTTTTTTCTGGATTTTATTGTTATTCTGTCTATCACTGTTCAAATAAACCTACCATTAACATTTTTAGACTGATCTTTTCTTTGTCAGTGGGCAAATAAATCAGCAGGGGATCCAAAAAAAATAATTCAAACTCAATGAAACAGTGCTCAACTCCAATGAAAAAGAATGTATGTAATTGTATAGATGAGGCAAGGCAAGACTAGGTGGTGGATCCAACTGCAGTGTTGATTTTATTAATAAATAAAAAAAGTACACAAACCAAGACTAGGAACAAGAAGACGTGATATCAAACAAACATTAACATGAAACATTAGAAACGATTGACAACCAGAAAAAGAACAAACAGGGTATTTAAACTTTACAAGAACCAAACACGAAGCAGAGACAATAAATGAGACACAGTGCAAACAATGAGGGGTAATGAGTCCACGAATAGGGTTATGGGAAATGTAGTGCATAATGATATATGAATGTCCAAGGGGGTGTGTCCTCTGGTGGAGCAGGAGAGCATTTCAACTGATAAGTAACATAGCCCCCCTCCTAAGGAGCAGCTTCCAGATGCTCCTCTATGAACTCAGCAGGCGGGATGACAGGCAAGGCCCGTGTAGTGGCCAGGGGGCGGAAAGCGGCCAAGCTTGTGTAGTGGCCAAGGATCAGGGAGCCAAAGCGGGGCCGGCAAAGCAAGGAGCCAGGTGCTGGAAACAATGGTGGTGATGGTGGATTAAGGAACCCAGGTGGAACTGAAAACCAGGGCAGTGCCGGTGGCAGCAGGAACCTGGGTAGAAAGAGAAATGGATAGAGAAGTTAAAGAGTTCAGTGGGATCAGTCATCTTAGGCAAGACAAAGTGTTCAAAGAGCTCAGGATACAGGCCTTATAGTCAAGCCAGGAAATTCAGACTCAGTGGCTAAATGAAGTGGCTCGGCCGTGGGGGCGGCCATCTTGTGAAGTGGCTTGGGGATGGTGGCGGCCAACTTGTGAAGTGGCTCTGGAGTGGTGGCGGCCATCTTGGGAAGTGGCTCATGCCAGGTGGCGGCCATAGAGAGTAAAAGAAATGGACACAGCGACCCCATTGGATTCAACGGAGACAAGTTTCGATTAGAAGCACGCACTTCCTGGGTGTCGAGCGTACTGCGCAGACTCAAACTGAGCTTAATGACGTAGATGTCATGTGAGCAACCTGTCTGACAATTGTAAGTCTTCTAATAGCTGTGCCACGGGAAAGCTGAATCACCCACCGAATCTTGCAGAGAAGGCGAGCGTGAACAGGAGCAAATTTTGGTTAGTATTTTGATTAATAATCTCCCTTGACTTTATGCCTTCACGTCCACCCGATTGCCTCATAGTCAGTAAAAGATTGCCTGTGAGCTTCGCTCCCAGTCCATACGGTAATTTCTCTACTGCGCGACAGAAAGTCGCAGGTTATGACGCAATCGTTAGCCTATTTTTACAAAAACTGCTTCTACTGGGCCATAACGTAAGATACATGGTAATGGAGACTTTTATATATTTTTGTGTTTCTTTAGAAATAATTAATGGACAAATGGAGTCTTTAAACGCCTCAGATGTAAAGTTATTCACTGTCAAAGTGATGCCAAAATGAATGGGAGTCAATGGGATGCTAACAGCAGATGGGTGTTCGCTAAGCAATGGCGGTGTCCAGGGAAGCTTCAATAAAATATGAAACCCTGCCCCCCTGGTGGCAGCCAACTTGGGAACTGGTTCAGGTGTGGCAGCCATCTTTGAAACGACATGACATCAAACCTTAGCAATGCATGAGAGCACTCCAACTGACACGTTACAGTAATCCAGTTCCCTGAGTTAGGGAACAAGACACGTTGCATTGTCACATCTCAGTCATGCCTGCACATGCTTCTTTAAAAGTACAGAATAAAACATTGAGTCAATTTGTTGCAATATTTACAAGCTTTTTGCTTTTTTGCTGCTGTCACACTGACCAAACACCTAAGGTTACAAAGCATTGCCATGAAAAGCGAAAGTGTTTTCATGTCAATCAGAGTTGTTTTTTCTAACCAGCACTAGCACTTTTCATAGGGGGCGAGGCACAGCAGCTCATTTGCATTTAAAGGTACACACACAAAACCAGCACGCTTTTCTCTCACCTTTTAATTTACAGTAATAAATTATCTGTGGCGTATTCTGAGCTGAAACTTCACAAGCACATTCTGGGCACATCTGAAAAATTGTAAAAAGAGCCCAAATATGTCCCCTTTAATGATGTTGTTTACAAAGCCATACGATTTTGGCTCTTAAATTTAAGTGACAGGAACATGAAGGCGGAACTGTGACACAATGCAACCTGAAAAAAATAAACATTGCAAACTGGCACATGTCCTGCCCAATGAGGCCATTGGCTACATATAAGCAATGTCTATAAATGGGCAACTTTTTTATCAAGTCAGATGTGTTTGGCAACCAAAGCTCAATGTTGAGGATGCTTATCTTTCTTTGCACACTTCTTATATATTACCAACACGCAAAGGCAGAAAACAATGCTTGTCGATTGATAGAGGACCCCAAAAACCCGCTGCTGTCCAAGGATGGGGACATAACTATTGGGGGGCTTTTTGCAATCAGAAGTATAGAAATATTACCTTCATTTGAGTATAGACAAAAACCTCAGCCTCTGTCATGCTCCAGGTATGTGACTTTAAAATTATTTGACAAACATTTCAGCAAACAATGTATTTAAATTAAGCATTTCTTCTTATATTTTGCAGTTTTTATATAAATTGATTTAGGAAAATAAGTAAGCAAAAATTTAAATTTTCACCTCCATAACCTGTTGATTTATTTAATTTTTATTGTGCCTCCTGGTTTAATGTGTTCACAGTGTGAATCTAAGAGATTTACGGATGGCTCAAATCATGATCTTTGCAATTGAGGAGATTAACAGAAGTGAAAATTTACTTCCAAACATTTCGATTGGCTTTAGAATCTACGATAGCTGTGGATCAAGACTGTCCTCTATGAGTGCAACTATGGCAGTGATGAATGGTCAGGAGTTTACAGCAGGAGACAGATGCAATGGACAGACTCCTATACATGCTGTTATAGGGGAAACAGAGTCCTCTGCCACAGTGATTTTGTCCAGAACTACAGGACCTTTTAAAATTCCAGTGGTAAGAAGCAAAAAGAGTTTGACACAATTAACAGATAAATGACTGTTTCACTAATTTCTATGCTTTCCTTTTCAGATAAGTCACTCAGCCACATGTGAGTGTCTCAGTAATAGGAGAGATTACCCTTCATTCTTCAGGACTATTGCTAGTGATTATCACCAGAGCAGAGCACTTGCATACATAGTCAAACACTTTGGCTGGACTTGGGTTGGAGCTGTGAACAGTGACAATGATTACGGGAATAATGGAATGGCCATATTTCTGAATACAGCACAGGAGGAGGGGATTTGTGTCGAGTACTCATTTTACAGAACAGAGCCTGAAAAACTCCAAAAAGTGGTAAACATCATAAAACACAGCACTGCAAAAGTCATTGTTGCATTTCTTTCACGTGTTGAGATGGTCTATCTGCTTGAGCAGCTAAGTATTCAGAACATTACCGGCCCCCAAATGATTGGTGTAGAGGCATGGATAACAGCAAAGAGTTTGATCACACCAAAGAGTTTTCATGTGCTGGGAGGATCACTGGGGTTTGCAGTGAGAAAAATTGACATTGATGGGTTTTCAGATTATGTTATAAAAGCATTTTGGGACACAGCTTTTCAATGCTCGGAGGGAGATGGAAATTCATCTCAAGATGAAGTAAATTGCAGCAGATACCAAGATTTACTGGTGCTAAAAAAGTATAATGAGGATGTACCTGAGCAAAGATATTCAAGTAATGTCTATAAAGCAGTGTATGCTGTGGCTCATGCACTACACAGTCTGCTAAAGTGCAAAAAACAAAAAGGTTGTGAGAAAGACCTGACAATACAACCACAGCAGGTAAAAAAATATATGCCAGAGTAAGATCAAAAGATTAATGTTATGAATACTTGTTGGGCAACTTGTTAAAATTAATTGGAGAAAATGTCCAATGTTTAACTAGGTGGTTGAAGCTCTGAAAAAAGTCAATTTCACTGTAAAGTTTGGTGATCGTGTGTGGTTTGACAGCACTGGTGCTGCAGTAGCCCAGTATGAAGTTGTGAACTGGCAGCAGGACTCAGATGGATCAATCCAGTTTAAAGCTGTGGGTTACTATGATGCCTCACTGCCTCCTGACCAGCGCTTTGTACTTAACACTAAAAACATAATCTGGGCTGGAGGACAACTGAAGGTAAATGTCAACAACCTTGTCTGTTACAAATATTAAAACCTCCCTTAAAGAATATTAGCATTAGATGTTTAAAGCAAACAAACAAAATTATATTTCAAATGATCTATGCTGAGGAGACAGAGTGTTCATTTTCATTTTATAAAATAATTTTCAAATCATGGCCTTGTATTCATGAAACCTTTCTAATTGATGCTTTAAAGAAACAACGTACTGTCAACAATTTTACCATAATATCTATTTTTGAATAAATTATAGCCATAATGTTATTTTCCATGTAGAAGCCAAAGTCTGTGTGCAGTGAGAGTTGTCCTCCAGGCACTAGGAAGGCTGCACAGAAAGGAAGACCTGTCTGCTGTTATGACTGTATTACATGTGCAGATGGAGAAATCAGTAATGAGACAGGTAAACAGACCATTTCAAAGATCCATAGAAAAATGGGTTGCTGCTCTTTCTGTGTTCTCCTTTTACTGTTTAGGATGCAGTTTCTTTTCAAAGGAGTTCATAAATAAAATACTTTCCCCTTTAATCTCTAACTATAGTGAACTTCCTTTCCAGATTCAAATAACTGCCAGCAGTGTCCAGGGGAATACTGGTCTAATACTGAGAACACTGAATGTGTGTTAAAGACTGTAGAGTTTCTGTCATTCACAGAAGTTATGGGTATAGTGTTAGTCTTTTTCTCTCTGTTTGGAGTAGGAATAACTGTACTGGTGGCCATCCTGTTTTACAGTAAGAAGGACACTCCCATAGTAAAAGCCAACAACTCTGAGCTGAGCTTCCTGTTGCTCTTCTCATTGACTCTTTGTTTTCTCTGTTCACTTACTTTCATTGGTCGCCCCACTGAATGGTCCTGTATGTTGCGTCACACAGCATTTGGGATCACTTTTGTCCTCTGTATCTCCTGTGTTCTGGGGAAAACAATAGTGGTGTTAATGGCATTCAAGGCCACACTTCCAGGAAGTAATGTCATGAAATGGTTTGGGCCTGCACAACAGAGACTCAGTGTTTTTGCTTTTACACTTATACAAGTTCTTATCTGTGTGCTTTGGCTAACAATATCTCCTCCTTTTCCCTATAAAAATATGAAATACTATAATGAGAAGATCATTCTTGAATGCAGTCTGGGTTCTACTGTTGGTTTCTGGGCTGTACTGGGTTATATTGGTCTTCTGGCTGTCTTGTGCTTCATTTTAGCTTTTCTGGCTCGGACGCTGCCTGATAACTTCAATGAAGCTAAATTCATCACATTCAGTATGCTCATATTCTGTGCTGTATGGATCACATTTATTCCAGCTTATGTCAGCTCACCTGGAAAATTTACTGTAGCTGTGGAGATTTTTGCCATTTTAGCATCCAGCTATGGTTTACTATTCTGCATATTTGTACATAAATGTTATCTCATTCTGTTTAAGCCTGAACAAAATACAAAACAACATATGATGGGAAAAACACAAACTAAGTCCTATTAAAAATGAAATAAAAAGGCTGTATTAACATTGCAGTGATTTATATTGTTTGTTTACAGGCAAATATGGGACAGGAGCAAAAAACTGACAGTGGTCAAGGTCATGGTCAATGTATTTATAGAGCATATTTGAAAACAAACAGTTCATGCACTGCATCTATGTGCTGTAAATACACCAGACAAATAGAACAGATAATAAAAGAAAAAGAGAATATTAGATTCATGTTTAGAGTCAGGGTTTCCCTCAGCACTTTGCAGTTCAGGTGGCCCACCTAAGCTGGGAAACCCCATCGCCTTAACTAGGTCATCCAAAAAAAAAAAAAATTTCCTGCAAAAAAATCTGTCAAGTGCATCTCAGAGAATAGCGCGAGTGGGCACGCGCGCCACACGGCCGAAATGAGAAAGACGTGGTACGGGTGGTCACTGTCTGGAGTATAACTAGCCAGTTGATAAAACATCTCGGAGAATGGGGCGGACGCACTTCACACGGCGAGCATGCACGGGTGCCACACGGCCAAAATGAGATAAAGACGTCGTCCGTCATGTCTGGAGGATAGCCAGTTGATAAAACACGTGTCCGTGAGAACTGTAAGTGGACTTATGTTTTGAGTTTATTTAAGCCTGTTATTGTTTTAGTCTATAGTTCTTGCAAATTTAAAGTAAGTTAGCTAGTGATTTTGTTGTTTGAGCCACTTGCTAGCTAGGTTTCACATGCCTGTTAATTAGATATAATTGTTGAGCTCCTTTGCTCACATTATTTATGTGCATTATTTAATTGCTACAGTAGTTACATCCCTTTAAGATCGTGTAATTAATAGTAAGAAATAATAAGTTTTTACAATTTTTGCGCTATCTATCATCGTTCGCCAGACGTTCTACAACATCTGCTTTAGTTTGTGTTTATTAACCCTTTAGTTTCATTTCATCACGCAGCTATTCCTGTTAGACCTAAAAATATTTAATTAATTAATAATCTAGTATGTGTTTATTTTCTGTCATAGTTTCTTCAAAATTAAGTTTTATTTGAGTGTTTTAAATACAAATATTTGTATTTTTATCATGACGCGTACACCCCATTGCACGCCCTAGCCCCGCCCACCTGCCCAACCCTACCACCTTAACTAACAAATTTTCTGTGGGAAACCCTGAGAGTTATATTAAATAATATCCTGGTGGTTATTCCTCTTTGAAATGGCAATGAAAATTACCAATTTTTTAAGCCCATTTATTATCAGAAAAAGGAAAGAGAGTGCTCTCTATCTCAGCTCCATACCTGAGCAGAAATCTTGCTGATTTATAGGTGATCAAATACTTAATTTACTCATCAAAATGCAAATCAACTTGTAATTTTTCTGAAATGCATTTTTTTCTGGATTTTATTATTGTTATTCGCTCTCTCAATGTTTAAATAAACATACCATTAAAATTTTTAGACTGATCTTTTCTTTGTCAGTGGGCAAATGTACAAAATCAGCAGAGGATCAATTTTTTTCCTCACTGTATAGTGTAAACTCAATGACACATCGCTCAGCTCCAAAGAAAAAGAATGTATGTAATCCAGTTCCCTGAGTTATGCGGCTTTCACATAGGATGCGGTGTGCGCTGCGCTCGCCGCTGGGTTCGGCGCAGCCAAGCGATTTGTGCTCTGATGGCCAGACCAAAGTAGGCGGGGTTTTCAATAAATTACTACAGTGTTTATATTTGCGTTAAATAGTCGACGAGGAATACAGAGACTGATGTTGCTCGTCTCCATTTCACGTAATTTTAAGCATACCTACAACAAGCTGCTTGACTTAAAACACACCTGACATGCCAACTTGAATTGCTACGTGTTTCCACGAGACGGCTTTCCTTCCGATGTCTCTGTAGGAGCATAAACTTGTATAATAAAGCCCTTAGAATCCCGAGTATAAGCTTTCGTCCATTTTGCTTGTTTGGATGCCCCGTTTCTATTGGCCGCGCGGGTAATCGTCACAGAGCGCAGCGCAAAAGTTAAACTATGTTGAACTTTGACCGCGGCGTGAGCACAAGCTGCGCTCGCGCTTTGCTCGACGCAACAAAAAACCGCCCTCGCGCGGCGCAAGCCATTGAAATGAATGGGTTTCATAGCGCAGCGCACACCGCATCCTATGTGAAAGCCGCATTAGGGAACAAGACACGTTGCATTCTCACATCTCAGCTCAGTCATGCTTGCACAGGCTTCTTTCAAACTACAGAATAAAACATTGAATGCAGGCACCCTTTTAAGGGCTCTGCGGTGCACAATGCTGGATCACATTACCTTAAAAAATTTTTTAAACACATATTATTATTAAATAAAGTCAATTTGTTGCCATATTTATAAGCTTTTTGCATTTTAATGGCTATCACGCTGACCAAACACCTACAGGTTAGCACTTTTCTTAGAGGGCACGGCACAGCAGCTCATTTGCATTTAAAGGTACACACACAAAAACAGCACGTTTTTCTCTCACCTTTTAATTTACGGTAATAAATGATCTGTTGGGTATTCTGAGCTGAAACTTCCCAAGCACATTCTGGGCACATCTGAAAAGTTGTAAAAAGGGGCAAAATAGGTCCCTTAAATGTTATTGTTTACAAAGCCATACGATTTTGGCTCTTAAATTTAAGTGACAGGAACATGAATGCGGAACTGTGACACAATGCAACCTGAAGAAAAACATTGCAATCTGGCACATGTCCTGCCCAATGAGGCCATTGGCTATAATCATTCATACATATAAGCAATGTCTATAAATGGGCAACTTTTGTATCAAGTCAGATGTGTTTGTCAACCAAAGCTGAGCTCAGTGTTGGAGATGCTTGTCTTTCTTTGCACACTTCTTATATATTACCAACACGCAAAGGCAGAAAACAATGCCTGTCAATTGATAGAGGACCCCAAAAACCCGCTGCTGTCCAAGGATGGGGACATAACTATTGGGGGGCTTTTTGCAATCAGAAGTATAGAAATATTACCTTCATTTGAGTATAGACAAAAACCTCAGCCTCTGTCATGCTCCAGGTATGTGACTTTAAAATTATTTGACAAACATTACAGTAAACAATGTATTTAAATTAAACATTTCTTATTATATTATGCAGCTTATATATAAATTGATTTAGGAAAAATAAGCAAAAAAATAAATAGGTTTTCCACCATAACATGTTGATTTATTCAGTTTTTATTGTGCCTCCTGTTTTAATGTTTTTACAGTGTGAATCTAATAGAATTACGGATGGCTCAAATCATGATCTTTGCAATTGAGGAGATTAACAGAAGTGAAACTTTACTCCCAAACATTTTGATTGGCTTTAGAATCTACGATAGCTGTGGATCAAGACTGTCTTCTATGAGTGCAACTATGGCAGTGATGAATGGTCAGGAATTTGCAGCAGGTCACAGATGCAATGGACAGACTCCTATACATGCTATTATAGGGGAAACAGAGTCCTCTGCCACAGTGATTTTGTCTAGAACTACAGGACCTTTTAAAATTCCAGTGGTAAGAAGAAAGAACACTATTGTGTGACACAATTAACAGGTAAATGACTGTTTCACTAATTTCTATGCTTTCCTTTTCAGATAAGTCCCTCAGCCACATGTGATTGCCTCAGTAACAGGAAAGATTTTCCCTCTTTCTTCAGGACTATTGCTAGTGATTATCACCAGAGCAGAGCACTTGCATACATAGTCAAACACTTTGGCTGGACTTGGGTTGGAGCTGTGAACAGTGACAATGATTACGGGAATAATGGAATGGCCATATTTCTGAATACAGCACAGGAGGAGGGGATTTGTGTAGAGTACTCTGAGAAATTTTACAGAACAGAACCTGAAAAACTCCAAAAAGTGGTAAACATCATAAAACACAGCACTGCAAAAGTCATTGTTGCATTTATTTCACGTGTTGAGATGAACAATCTACTTGACCAGCTATATATTCAGAACATTACAGGACTCCAAATGATTGGCGTAGAGGCATGGATAACAGCAAAGAATTTGCTAACACCAAAGAGTTTTCATGTGCTGGGAGGATCACTGGGGTTTGCAGTGAGAAAACTTGATATTGAAGGGTTTTCAGATTATGTTATAAAAGCATTTTGGGACACAGCTTTTCAATGCACGGAGGGAGATGGGAATTCATCTCAAGATGAAGTAAATTGCAGCAGATACCAAGATTTACTTGTGCTAAAAAATTATAATGAAGATGTGCCTGAGCAACGATATTCAAGTAATGTCTATAAAGCAGTGTATGCTGTGGCTCATGCACTACACAGTCTGCTAAAGTGCAAAGAACAAGAAGGTTGTGAGAAAGACCTGACAATACAACCACAGCAGGTAAAAAATATATGCCTGAGTAAGAGCAAGAGTTTAATGCTATACTTATTGGGCAACTTGTTAAAATTAATTGGAGAAAATGTCTAATGTTTAACTAGGTGGTTGAAGCTCTGAAAAATGTAAATTTCACTGTAAAGTTTGGTGATCGTGTGTGGTTTGACAGCACTGGTGCTGCAGTAGCCCAGTATGAAGTTGTGAACTGGCAGCAGGACTCAGATAGATCAATCCAGTTTAAAGCTGTGGGTTACTATGATGCCTCACTGCCTCCTGACCAGCGCTTTGTACTTAACACTGAAAACATAATCTGGGCTGGAGGACAGCTGAAGGTAAATGTCAACAACCTTGTCTATTAAAAAATATTAAAACCTCCCTTTAAGAATATTAGAATTAGATGTTTAAAGCAAACAAACAAACAAACAATTTTACCATAATCTTTTTTAAATAAATTATGGCCATAATGTTATTTTCCATGTAGAAGCCAAAGTCTGTGTGCAGTGAGAGTTGTCCTCCAGGCACTAGGAAGGCTGCACAGAAAGGAAGACCTGTCTGCTGTTATGACTGTATTACATGTGCAGAGGGAGAAATCAGTAATGAGACAGGTAAACTTCAGACCATTTCAAAGATCCATAGAAAAATGGCTTGTTGCTCTTTTTGTGTTCTCCTCCTACTCTTTAAGATGCAGCTTCTTTTCAAAGGAGTTCATAAACCAAACACTTTACATTTTATTTCTAACTATAGTGAACTTCCTTTCCAGATTCAAATAACTGCCAGCAGTGTCCAGGGGAATACTGGTCTAATACTGAGAACACTGAATGTGTGTTAAAGGCTGTAGAGTTTCTGTCATTCACAGAAGTTATGGGTATAGTGTTAGTCTTTTTCTCTCTGTTTGGAGTAGGAATAACTGTACTGGTGGCCATCCTGTTTTACAGTAAGAAGGACACTCCCATAGTAAAAGCCAACAACTCAGAGCTGAGCTTCCTGTTGCTCTTCTCATTGACTTTGTGTTTTCTCTGTTCACTTACTTTCATTGGTCGCCCCACTGAGTGGTCCTGTATGTTGCGTCACACAACATTTGGGATCACTTTTGTCCTCTCTATCTCCTGTGTTCTTGGGAAAACAATAGTGGTGTTAATGGCATTCACGGCCACACTTCCAGGAAGTAATGTCATGAAATGGTTTGGGCCTGCACAACAGAGACTCAGTGTTTTTGCCTTTACACTTATACAAGTTCTTATCTGTGTGCTTTGGCTAACAATATCTCCTCCTTTTCCCTATAAAAATATAAAATATTATAAGGAGAAGATTATTCTTGAATGCAGTCTGGGTTCTACTATAGGTTACTCTGCTGTGTTGGGTTATATTGGTCTTCTGGCTGTCTTGTGCTTCATTTTAGCTTTTCTGGCTCGGACGCTGCCTGATAACTTCAATGAAGCTAAATTCATCACATTCAGTATGCTCATATTCTGTGCTGTATGGATCACATTTATTCCATCATATGTCAGCTCACCTGGAAAATTTACTGTAGCTGTGGAGATTTTTGCCATTTTAGCATCAAGCTTTGGTTTACTATTCTGCATATTTGTACCTAAATGTTACATTATCCTGTTTAAGCCCGAACAAAATACAAAACAACATATGATGGGAAAAACACAAACTAAGTCCTACTGAAAAATGAAATAGAAAGCCTGTATTAACATTGCAGTGGTTTATATTGTTTGTTCACAGGCAAAAAGGGGAAAGGAGCAAAAAACTGACAGTGGTCAAGGTCATGGTCAATTTATTTATAGAGCACATGTGAAAAGAAGCCATCTATGCTCTGCATGTATGTGCTATAAATACTGTATACCAGACCAATAGGACAGATAATAAAAGAAAAAGAGAATATTAAGATTCACGTTTAGATTTATATTAAATTATCTCCTGGTTCTTCCTGCTTCCTCTTTGAAATGGCAGTAAAATAACCCAATATTTTAAGTCCATTTATTATCACGAAAAGGAAAGAGAGTGCTCTCAATCCCAGCTCCATACCTGAGCAGAAATCTTGCTGATTTATAGGTGATCAAATACTTAATTTACTCATCAAAATGCAAATCAACTTGTATTTTTTCTGAAATGCATTTTTTCTGGATTTTATTGTTGTTATTATGTCTCTCAATGTTAAAATAAACATACCATTAAAATTATAGATTGATCTTTTCTTTGTCAGTGGGCAAATGTACAAAATCAGCAGGGGATCCATTTTTTTCCTCACTGTATGTAAACTCAATTTTCGTTCACACACAGCGCTTACCGGTAAATTACCGTTAATCTTACAACCTGTCTTACTGGTAAATTGGGAGCACTGATTTACCGGAAAGGTTCTGTTCACACATGACATGTTAACTGCAATTTACCAGTAAACTACCAGTAAAGACTGTATGTGTGAAAGGGACTAATGTCACATCACTCAACTCCAATGAAAAATAATGTATGTAATCCAGTTCCCTGAGTTAGGGAACGAGACACGTTGCATTCTCACATTTGTCATGCTTGCACAGGCTTCTTTCAAACTACAGAATAAAACATGAAATGCAGGCACCCTTTTAAGGGCTCTGCGGTGCACAATGCTAGATCACATGACCTTAAATTTTTTTTAATACATATTATAATTAGATAAAGTAAATTAGTTGCAATATTTACAAACTTTTTGCTTCTTTACTGCTATCATGTTGACCAAACACCTACGGGTTACAAAGCGATGCCATCAAAAGGGACGGTGTTTTTTTCATGTCAATCAGAGTTGTTTACTTAACCAGCACCAGCCCCTTTTTTAAGGGGCTAGGCACAGCAGCTCATTTGCATTTAAAGGTACACACACAAATACAGCACGTTTTTCTCTCACCTTTTAATTTACGGTAATAAATGATATGTGGCGTATTCTGAGCTGAAACTTAACAGGAACATTCTGGACAAATCTGAAAATTGTAAAAAGAGGCTAAATATGTCCCCTTTAATGATATTGTTTACAAAGCCATACGATTTTGGCTCTTAAATTTAAGTGACAGGAACATAAATGCGGAACTGTGACACAATGCAACCTGAAGAAAAACATTGCAATCTGGCACATGTCCTGCCCAATGAGGCCATTGGCTACATATAAGCAATGTCTATAAATGGGCAACTTTTGTATCAAGTCAGATGTGTTTGGCAACCAAAGCTCAATGTTGAGGATGCTTATCTTTCTTTGCACACTTTTTATATATTATCGACACGCAAAGGCAGAAAACAATGCCTGCCGATTGATAGAGGACCCCAAAAACCCGCTGCTGTCCAAGGATGGGGACATAAATATTGGGGGGCTTTTTGCAATCAGAAATATAGAAATATTACCTTCATTTGAGTATAGACAAAAACCTCAGCCTCTGTCATGCTCCAGGTATGTGACTTTAAAATTATTTGACAAACATTACAGTAAACAATGTATTTAAATTAAACATTTCTTATTATGTTTTACAGCTTATGTATAAATTGATTTAGAAAAAAATGTAAGCAAAAAATAAATAGGCTTTCCACCATAACATGTTGATTTATTCAGTTTTTATTGTGCCTCCTGTTTTAATGTTTTTACAGTGTGAATCTAATAGATTTACGGATGGCTCAAATCATGATCTTTGCAATTGAGGAGATTAACAGAAGTGAAACTTTACTCCCAAACATTTCGATTGGCTTTAGAATCTACGATAGCTGTGGATCAAGACTGTCCTCTATGAGTGCAACTATGGCAGTGATGAACGGTCAGGAGTTTGCAGCAGGTCACAGATGCAATGGACAGACTCCTATACATGCTATTATAGGGGAAACAGAGTCCTCTGCCACAGTGATTTTGTCTAGAACTACAGGACCTTTTAAAATTCCAGTGGTAAGAAGAAAGAACAGTATTATGTGACACAATTAACAGATAAATGACTGTTTCACTAATTTCTATGCTTTCCTTTTTAGATAAGTCCTTCAGCCACATGTGATTGCCTCAGTAACAGGAAAGATTTTCCCTCTTTCTTCAGGACTATTGCTAGTGATTATCACCAGAGCAGAGCACTTGCATACATAGTCAAACACTTTGGCTGGACTTTTGTTGGAGCTGTGAACAGTGACAATGATTACGGGAATAATGGAATGGCCATATTTCTGAATACAGCACAGGAGGAGGGGATTTGTGTCGAGTACTCTGTGAAATTTTACAGAACAGAGCCTGAAAAACTCCTAAAAGCTGTAAACATCATAAAACACAGCACTGCAAAAGTGATTGTTGCATTTATTTCACGTGCTGAGATGAACAATCTACTTGAACAGCTATATATTCAGAACATTACAGGCCTCCAAATGATTGGCGTAGAGGCATGGATAACAGCAAAGAGTTTGATCACACCAAAGAGCTTTCGTGTGCTGAGAGGATCACTGGGGTTTGCATTGAGAAAGATTGATATTGAAGGGTTTTCAGATTATGTTATAAAAGCATTTTGGGACACTTTTCAGTGCTCGGAGGGAGATGGGAATTCATCTCAAAATGAAATAAATTGCAGCAGATACCAAGATTTATTGGTGCTAAAAAACTATAATGAGGATGTACCTGAGCAAAGATATCCAAGTAATGTCTATAAAGCAGTGTATGCTGTGGCTCATGCACTACACAGTCTGCTAAAGTGCAAAGAACAAGAAGGTTGTGAGAAAGACCTGACAATACAACCACAGCAGGTAAAAAATATATGCCAGAGTAAGAGCAAGAGATTAATGTTATGAATACTTGTTGGGCAACTTGTTAAAATTAATTGGAGAAAATGTCCAATGTTTAACTAGGTGGTTGAAGCTCTGCAAAAAGTAAATTTCACTGTAAAGTTTGGTGATCGTGTGTGGTTTGACAGCACTGGTGCTGCAGTAGCCCAGTATGAAGTTGTGAACTGGCAGCAGGACTCAGATGGATCAATCCAGTTTAAAGCTGTGGGTTACTATGATGCCTCACTGCCTCCTGACCAGCGCTTTGTACTTAACACTGAAAACATAATCTGGGCTGGAGGACAGCTGAAGGTAAATGTCAACAACATGGTTTGTTAAAAAAATATTAAAACTTCCCTTCAAGAATATTAGCATTAGATGTTTAAAGCAAGCAAAAATAATATATTTCAAATGATCTATGCTGAGCAGACAGAGTGTTCAAAATGTATAAAATAATTTTCAAATCATGCCCTTGTTTCTATGAAACCTTTCTAATTGATTTTAAAGAAACAACGTACTGTCAACAGTTTTACCATAATATCTGTTTTTGACCAAATTATAGCCATAATGTTATTTTCCATGTAGAAGCCAAAGTCTGTGTGCAGTGAGAGTTGTCCTCCAGGCACTAGGAAGGCTGTACAGAAAGGAAGACCTGTCTGCTGTTATGACTGTATTACATGTGCAGATGGAGAAATCAGTAATGAGACAGGTAAACTTCAGCCCATTTCAAAGATCCATAGAAAAATGGGTTGCTGCTCTTTCTGTGTTCTCCTTTTACTGTTTAGGATGCAGTTTCTTTTCAAAGGAGTTCATAAATAAAATACTTTCCCTTTTAATCTCTAACTATAGTGAACTTCCTTTCCAGATTCAAATAACTGCCAGCAGTGTCCAGGGGAATACTGGTCTAATACTGAGAACACTGAATGTGTGTTAAAGGCTGTAGAGTTTCTGTCATTCACAGAAGTTATGGGTATAGTGTTAGTCTTTTTCTCTCTGTTTGGTGTAGGAATAACTGTACTGGTGGCCATCCTGTTTTACAATAAGAAGGACACTCCCATAGTAAAAGCCAACAACTCTGAGCTGAGCTTCCTGTTGCTCTTCTCATTGATTCTCTGCTTTCTCTGTACACTTACTTTCATTGGTCGCCCCACCGAGTGGTCCTGTATGTTGCGTCATGCAGCATTTGGAATAGCTTTTGTCCTTTGTATCTCCTGTGTTCTGGGGAAAACAATAGTGGTGTTAATGGCATTCAAGGCTACACTTCCAGGAAGTAATGTCATGAAATGGTTTGGGCCTGCACAACAGAGACTCAGTGTTCTTGTCTTTACACTTATACAAGTTCTTATCTGTGTGCTTTGGCTAACAATATCTCCTCCTTTTCCCTATAAAAATATGAAACATTATAAGGAGAAAATCATTCTTGAATGCAGTCTGGGTTCTTCTATAGGTTTCTCTGCTGTGTTGGGTTATATTGGTCTTCTGGCTCTCCTGTGCTTCATTTTAGCTTTCCTGGCTCGGACGCTGCCTGATAACTTCAATGAAGCTAAATTTATCACATTTAGTATGCTCATATTCTGTGCTGTATGGATCACATTTATCCCAGCTTATGTCAGTTCACCAGGAAAATTTACTGTAGCTGTGGAGATATTTGCTATTTTAGCATCAAGCTTTGGTTTACTATTCTGCATATTTGCCCCTAAATGTTACATCATTCTGTTTAAGCCTGAACAAAATACTAAGCAGCATTTGATGGGGAAAACACAAACTAAAAATAAATGAACATAGCTGTTTAACTTGTTTGTTTGTGCACTGTGGGGCAGTAAACTTATCCACAGAAAATGTAAAATTATATCTGATAGTAAGATTTTGAGTTGACTCAATAATCGTCTGAACATTTAGCATTTATGTAAATTTGTTTCTTTATGCAATCAAACATTTTGTGTTAAATTGACTTTCAATAGTTGTAGGATTGTATGTAGGATTACTGTATATGTCAGTACCGAAGAAACAAATCTTAATTATGGTGGAAATGATCAAACCTGATTTATTAAAAAAAAACTTTAATACAACAGATACAACTGAATACACCTGGGGCCGGTTGCACCAGCTGTGCGTGTAACTTAGCTGTGCTTAGTTTCGACGTAAATGGGCACTAAGTTACAACTTAGGCACTACCAGGCTTGTGCACAATTCAGAATTTCAGAATTGGCCTCCATTCAATTCATGAATTGGAATTTGAATTGAATTGACTCCGCCATACAGGAAGTTGAATTGGAATTGGAATTCGAATGACAGGAAGTGGAATTAAATTCATGGCAATTCAAAGAAATTCCACAGTCACACAACAGAAAGAATCTCACATACATTCAGTGTTAGGAAAGTTACTTTGGAAAATTGTTTGTCAACTCGTAATTACTTATGAAGAGCCGCAAGTTCGTCAACGAGTTTTCAAGAACTGTTTAATTCTCTGTGTATCCATCAATTAAAATAAGATTTAACATTTCTTCCTGTTTATTTTCTCCTCCATGTGTGGGATAGATATTTTCAATTTAAAGTGTAATGTTTTGAGTTCGATAACGTTTGCTCTTTCAGTTTAGGCGAGTCAAGAATGAGTTTGAAATTACGCACTGTTCAGACTATTTCCTGTTTACCCATTATCAGGCTTGTGACTGGGTTAAGAAAAATAGACGTCATTTTATGCGACAACGCATTACTTTACGGAGAGCTTACGACCTACTAGCTACGTTCTGCCTTAAGAACAAATGGTGCAACCGAATAAAGTAAAGAGTTAGTTATAAACTAGCTAGTAGTTACTAAGCCTCTAGTTTGGACTTTACGGCCCAGTTTAAGTAAGAACTTATGAACGACTGGTGCAACCCTACCCTGCACTCTAAGTAAGGATGTGTTCATTTTTTTTTATATTGTTTTGTGTAATGCTATTTAACACATTATGGACCAGACTTACTAACAGCCTGTGCCAGCATAAACCTTCATTTTGGGGTTAAATGACGACGGTCAGGATTTGCTGAAGACGCACAATGGGTAACAAAAACAATGATATTACTAAAGGTTTCTATACATTAAGAAACGTGTGATCAGATGATTACATGGTTTTATTTGTATATAGTGCACAGTTAAATGCTACCAGTTGTTTTAAATAAAGCAGTGGTGGGCCATGAGGGCCAGCAAAGCCTTCTCTGCTGACCTAAACAGTATCTGAATCCAGTGGCAGCTGGTGCTAAAAACATTTGAGGGGGCGCAAACACACTCAAAATCAAACTTTTACTGTAGTACTGTTAATAGCCATCCTTCAGGTGATGAATATCATTAGGCTACTGCTTAGCTAAAATGCTGAAAATGTTACAGTTGAAATCAAATGCACAAAATAAATGTACTATGAATCTGTAATGAACTAATATCAAGGTAATCATTCACACACGCACACGCGCACTCGCACGCACGCACACGCACACACACACACACGCACACACACACACACACACACACACACATAGGTTACGGTACACTTTTTCAATCTCCTTCATTTTTTGATAAATTGTAAAGAGTCCGTCACAGTCAGTTATTATTCGTCATTTCATGTTTTAATTATTTTCATTTTCGTTCACATGTCCATTTCTAATCATAAACTTACAAGAAAAGCAAACAAGTCAAAATGTGTTTATTTATTTGTTTAGAGAACAGATAAACAGAGGCCATGCATCACTTTACATGTTTAACATCACATGAAGCAGATGAATGAATGTTTTTTTTTCTCACAGTGACATCGGATGCGATAAAACACGCGAGCTGTATGCTGAACAGGCAAATATGAACAAATCAAAAACACTACTGCGATTAAAATATCAATAAATGTGTAAAAATCTGAATTGAACTAAACTCATCTGAAACTATTTTATGTAATAAACGCATGCAGGCAGATTAATGCTGACTCTTAGATTTTTTATCTTTACTTTAGACAGGCATCTTGTTGCAATGAATGTAGTGTTTAACTTCAGCAGCGATGCGCAGACCAATCAGTGTATGACATCAAATAATATAGCGAGAATGTTTAGAAACCAGGGCGTCATTTGAGCTACACACTGCCACCAACTGGACATACCTAGGAATTACATTCTCAAGTTAAGTTGTATGGGCAATCTGCCAAAATGGCCTTCATATTTATCTTTATCTAACATTTTCTCCGTCAAAGACTTTTAGTTTACAAAAAACATACAAAAAGAGACATTAGAGTTGAATAATCACAGGCTCGTACGTTTCTTTTTGCTTTTATAGTAATAGCACAAGCACATTTTTTCCCTCACTACAGACTAAGTACATACAGTCCATCAGCTTAATCTGCATGGTTCGTGAAGTTCCCTTAAAAACAGTGGTTTTCTCGTGGGTGCTTTTTTTAAACTCTACAACAACAAAACTAACAACAACAAAGTTGACCAAGCCACGGAATATACCGGATTACATATGAGCTCTCAATCTCATTATGTCCACGCAACACAAGCTCAAACGTGCCACAAAATTTCATGTCGTGCACGTCTATCAAGCATTCAGACTTTAAAATGGCAAACAGAGAAAAAATAAAACTCAAGACTTAAATGATATCCAGCTAGCCAACACCGTTTGCCCTGAGAAGTGGTGGAGCACACAGACTGCCATCATTTGACTCCGTTGGTCGATTTGGTCCAAGCTTCTTAATCCTTTATTTATTCATCAATTAAATACCTTGTATAGGGTGATTTTGTAATGATAAAATCATATTTTCCTTCATCTCAAGATATTACACTTGCTTTCACTGATCAGTACTGTAGCAGTTAACACAGCAATCTGCAACAAGGTATGATACTCTGAGAACGGTCCAATCACAGGAGGTAAAAAACATTAAAAACAATATTGATTCGCTTACAACATAAGTGGGAGGATTTGGGGCGCACAGTCCTGCGCCCCAGGGCGGACCCGAAACCAGCCAATTAGAGCTCAACCTCAGGTCACATGTTTTTACCCTTTTTACTGACCTACATAGACACTCATTAGGGGTGCGCCCCAGACACACAAACATGACACACACACAACGAACTCAGTTTTGATTTTTAATTTTTTTTAATGAATTATAACATGACTAACAGTGAAATAGTACAACTGAACGATTTTATTTTGTATTCATTTGCACTATATATTTTACTTTTTGGTAACATGTTAAAGTAGCTTTCCTCTCTGGCCAACATTAAGTGACCAGCCGCCACTGTCTGATCAGATTTCAATTTGGTGTCATTTGGGTTCCTGCGAACGTTCTTCAGCTTAACGCAGAGTCACAGAACATTATTTTATATGTCCCGGCTATAAACAAAACTGACAGTGATGTATGCCACGATTGATTTTAAAGTAAAACATCCCATTGAAATCCTTGATTTTCTTCAGCATAAAAATCGGGGTGAGAGCATGTGACAGACAGATAGCTGAACACATTGACATGTTTGCCGGTGTCCACTGCTTCGGTCGAATGGACATTCTCAGCCCTAAAACAAATTAAAACTTGTATCCCAGAAATACTACTTGACAGTCTCGACTTTCAGGATTAGCCTCCACAGTGATAGAAAAGGACTTATTGTTGTACAGAGTGATTTAACTCTTCTTGAGGAAAGAAAGGAAGATGCTAATTTGGTGAGTTTAATGTATTTTATTTAGTAAGCTAATAATATTTGTAAAATGTAAATTATGTGAATATCACTTCTTAATAGTAAATCCTTAAAAAACTTTTTGCATTATTTTTGAAAAATAGACTGTCAACAGAGTAATTTGTTTTACTTTTGATTCTTCAAAACACTTTTTAAGCTTTTTCAAGAACCATTTATGCAATTTCTTTAGCAAAAAAAAGAGCTTGACTTCATTTCAAATACCTTTCAAATGGGTTTCTGTATAATATTAGCTGCGTCTCATTTTGTGTCCTTTTCAATAAAGGAAAATTTGACTGTTATTCCTTTAGGTGTAAAATACAGTCATTTCCCTGTTACTCTGTAATTAAACTGTTACTGTGTTTTTAATGCTGTGACGTCATAATGATGGTATTACAAGATGTATTTATTCAGATAGGACACCACTGAAGGCCTAGGTGTAAAATGCATGGACCACCACTGAAATAAAGGCATTTTTATTAAATTGGGCCCTTCTTATGCAGGACCTTTGATATTAAAAGTAGGATTTATAAGTCATATATGTGCAGCATGTGAACAAAGTTGCTCATCCATTATCAGAGTCACCAATTTTGAAAATCATCAAAAAATTCATTATTTTATGAGTGCAATTGCATATTACTACGAAGCTTAATATTTTTCTTCAGCATCAAGATCTGAGGACCTGCAAAGCTCCCTTTTGAGGTCATGTGTCATGTTATGATAGAGCATCTATTTTCCTTTCCCAGGAAACCATGGTTACATACATAACCGAGACGTTTTAGGGAGTGTGTGACCCCACCCTAATTATTAACAGGTATCCTTTATTACCCTTGATTAGTCTGTGTATATATATCAAAGTGTTTGCATTTGTCATTGATCAATTACACTCACCTAAAGGATTATTAGGAACACCATACTAATACTGTGTTTGACCCCCTTTCACCTTCAGAACTGCCTTAATTCTATGTGGCATTGATTCATCAAGGTGCTGAAAGCATTTTTTTTAGAAATGTTGGCCCATATTGATAGGATAGCATCTTGCAGTTGATGGAGATTTGTGGGATGCACATCCAGGGCAAGAAGCTCCCATTCCACCACATCCCAAAGATGCTCTATTGGGTTGAGATTTGGTCACAATGGGGGCCATTTTAGTACAGTGAACTTGTCACGGAGTGACTTCAAACAGCGGAACCTAAAATGGCGGAAATCTTTCCACCCCTGACCATTGTCCTTGAAACACCCAGCCAGTTCCGGCAACTCCAGGGAAACAAATCTGGGGATTATTAGGAACAGGTGTGCAAGAGCGAACATGGCGATTGGCGATTAGACATCACAGGAAGAGGAGGCATATAAATAAGGCATCAAGGAAAAAGGAAGAGAAGTTTATTCCGGCAACGCTGCGGGTGAGACGGAAGTGTTTGGTGTGTTGGAGAGGTGAATTAACGTGGACATTGCAGGCTGGGCGAAGTCGAAGCAAAGGATTTGGGCTGAAAAAGGATAGAGATAAGTGGTTGATTATCCAGTCTGAAGTCTTTGTGCTGATGTGATTGTTTATTCTGAAAAGATTGTGCATGTTGAAAGGACACATTTGAGTTTGTCTTGTGTTGCCTTGTCAGTCATACCTTTGCTAATTCTGCACCACAGTGTATCCTCTGTGTATTCGATCAGTG
Organism: Misgurnus anguillicaudatus; assembly: GCF_027580225.2. Lineage (NCBI taxonomy): Eukaryota > Metazoa > Chordata > Actinopteri > Cypriniformes > Cobitidae > Misgurnus > Misgurnus anguillicaudatus. The sequence continues at coordinate 16,419,962 of NC_073351.2, forward strand.
TGTGAGCGGCCCCACCTGTGTTGAGGAACGGTGGGTGAGCTGGAACCCAACGCGAAGAGGAAGGAGTGTGCTAAAAGGTCGTAGTCTCGACGTACTTACCTGGTCATCCTCTGCACTGGCCCTTTCACTAACCAGGACTATTCTCTGGGCCAACGTTGTGATACTGACCCTAATTCACCGTGAGTGTGTGGAGTGCAGTGGGTGAGTCTTTTGAAGTGTGGACACCTGAGGAATTGTAGTGTTGTGCTGTGCCAGTGTTGTCAGCGATCACTCCCTAGGTCACAGAGAAAGCCCTGTATTAGAAGAAGTGAACTGGTGAAGCTGGGTGGCTGTTATACTTATATATACCCGACTGCGATCCATCAATCTCCTTCCCCCGCGTGGTGGCGGCGTGGCGACTATACAAAGTAAGGAACTGCTGTGAACATTGTGTTGAGTATTGCAAAAGAGAGAACTTGAAATTGCTCGCTGTGTGGAAAAAGTGTATCTGCTGTCTTGTGTATACACCCATCTGTGGAGTGTGTCCAGATGTCTGTCCATGTCTAGATCTCCTGCCCCGCTGTCTGAAAGTAAGAGGAGTTGAAGCGGTTGGCTCGCTTGGCAGTACATCACATGGTGTGGCATCTTACCTTAACCTATTCACCTTCGCGATCCCATCTGTGGGCGGCTAAGCTAAATATTTCAGCAGCATCGACCAGTGTCTCCATCACACCTCCAAACTTGTCGCTTTTCGGCGACAATCGCCGTTTTCTTGGTCAATTGGGCCATTTACGTGAATCGCGTAGAACCGGAGAGTTTTTTTTTATTGGGGGGGGGGTGTTAGGCAGACCCTTCATCTAGAATTGCGAAACATTATTGGATAATTCGTATAATTGACATTTCTCTGGGCCAATCGGAATCTTAGAACTTGATTTTCTCTGGGCCAATCGAAATCTCAGCACTTGCTTCAGAATCTTGAAGCACACAGCGCGCGCAATCTGAGCTGCTAGACACTGGATGAGACACCTCCGGCTACCGCAAGTCTGATGGAAACCCGACGTGACCTTAACGACGAGAAGGAATCTTATGCTAAATTCGAGGTAAGTCAAAAGCTTTTTGTAGCAAACATAACAGCTATTTGTTTCCTATTTGATTTTTTTTACCATTTTATAATCTATTCAGACGGTCTCCAAATCATTGAATCTGATTAACGTTAGACCATTAGCATCTCGCCAGCTAGCATCACGCTTAAAAGTGACTAAGATTTACTAACAGAAAATGAAACGCTTTTATATGCTGATTTGACATTTTGGTGGTATCGTTACTGACTGTCAGCAATAGAAAATATTACAAGTAGAGAGATTCTGAGTACATAAATCACCAAACTTAAGAAACTCAACAAAACGGAGAAAATACCTTTCCACGATAACTTCAACAAAGATGCCAGGGACCATTATTTCGATAAACTGTCATCCATTCAGAACAACGAGCTTACTAAGTTACATTAAGTCGAACTGCTGCCTCCAACCTCATATTTGGTTATAGTAAACAATGTTATTTATGGTAGTGAACAATTTAAACACTATAAACCTGCTGAAGCCAATGCTGGGTACAGGATTTATTTAGATTTAGATTTAACTGTTACTTTCTGTATATGTTTGCACTAGTTAGACAAGGCTAAAACTTGTTATTTGCTAATACTAACTTAAATTACAGTGTTTATTTACATGTACAGTATATAAAATGTACTGTACGGCTTACTTACATGATTGCAAGGATGGTCAAGCATTAAAAAGTATTAGCATAAGGCCTATTCTACATTAAATAAAATGTATAATAACAATAATAATCATTACAACAACAATAATGATAATAATATTAATAAATGTATCAAATAAATATAAAACGTAACTACACTCCAATCCTGATATTGGTCAGCTCCAACCCCACTTCAATACACTTCAAGCACACCAGAGAAACCTAAAAAATCATTCTATGTGGTAAGGTTTGCAACCTCTTCTATTATGAGACTTAAATTTGGCATATTTCTCGAAACACTGATCAGTCCTTGTACCAATGAGATTGGCTATTTTATGCTGTGATTTTTTTCCATTTCAGAATGAGGGAGCTTAATGAGGAGGACTCATTATATATAGCACAGCTAGACTCAACAGGGAGGTGCAAGTGGAGCTGGGCATGGCTCAAGGTGGAAGTGAAGCAGGAAGTGAAGGGAGTTGCGCATACACTACCACTTTCATTGTGTTTCAAAAAAGTAGATAAGGCAGGACATGCCAAATGTACCCTATGTACAAAAGAGATCAACTATGCCAAGAAGGGGGTGCATGCCCTAACATCCCACTGTGACACAGCCAAACACAAAGAGAAAGTGTTCAGCGTTTTGACAAACAGGGCTATTTGTAGTCCCGCTGAAAATGCCGTTCCTGAGACTCAGGGACCAGAAGCAATAAGAGAGAGGGAGAGAGGGAAATTGCCTGTGTCCATGTTTCAGCGTATTGCAAATGCAGAGGTTTAGTACCTAGCTACTATTTATACAGAAAATTGAATGAATTGTTTATTTGAATTTACATTATGAACACTAGCACTTTGAGATTGTTTTTTCAATGTAAAGAGCACTACATATATAATGCATTATTATTATTATTATTATTATTATTATTATTATTATTGAATAGAAATGTATTTTGATATTCATTGCATATCAGCCATACAATATGGAGACACACTGTTTTATCATAGTAGAACTATGTAGGATAGTTTGCAAGGTTACATTGTGATTTTAATTTTCTTTGCTTTGAGGCAATGGTTCTGGGCACTTTGGCAGAGCACTCACTGCCATTCACAATGGCTCCTGTCATCGTCGACCTTGCGCAGACGCTGGCCAAGGACAAAGTTGCACTTAGTGGTATGAAGCTGTCCCGAACATCAGCAAAGTACAAAATGGTTCATGGCCTGGGGAAGACACTCTCTGACCGCATCCTTAGCAACACTGGGAAGTTACCATTCTCCCTCAATCTTGATGAGGCCACCTCAAGTAGTGACAAAAAGGTAATAATATTAATAATAAGTCAAAGTATTTATACAGTGCTTTTGACATTTAAAACAAATAAAGGAGAACGTTGTCCGTTTTTAACCCACCTGAGTGCTGTCATTAGGGAAAATAATGAAACATTTGGCCACAATATTTACAGAGTATAGAATGGCAGCTAAAGTGAACCTATAGGGACAGACATAAAGGGAAACTGTAAGGGAAACTTAAGGATGTCTGTCCGTCCCCATAGGTTTGCTTTAGCTGTCATCCTGATGTTCTGTAAATATTGTTAAAAAATTCTCATCATTTTTCCTACTGACAGCACTCTGTAACCTCGATCAACAGAAATATGAGTTAAAAAACGGCAGACGTTCTCCTTTAACAATGGTCTTTTCATTTATACAGGTGCTTTCTATTTTGGTGAGCTATTATAACCCAGAGAGGAAGGCTGTTGATGTGGAGCACCTTGGGTCCTTTGAAATAGTTAAGGTCACTGCAGCAATCTTGGAGAATGTCCTGGACAAGTTTTTCACAGACAATGATATCCCGTGGTCCAACTTGGTGAGCATAATGATGGATTCCTGTGCAGTTATGCGAGGCAGCAAGACGGGCCTGGAAACCAGAGTGCGACACAACCACTGCCCACAGCTTCTAGATATTGACGGGGACTTGTGCCATCACATTCATAATGCGTCAAAAAGATTTTACAGTCCTTTCAACGGTCACCTTGAACAGCTCTTCAGTGACCTTCATGTTGATCACAAGTGGGCTTCTGACCAGGTAAATTCATACAGGAGTGTTAGAGCACTTGTATAGCTCTTTTCCACCTTGACAGCACTCAATGGCCTCTTATTCACCAATTTACTCCCACTCACACACCAATGGCAGCAGCCATATATAATTTGGGGTTTCAGTCTCTTGCCCAAGGACATTTGACATGTGGGCAGGAGGAGACAGGATTTGAACTGCTGACACTTTGGTCATTTGATGGCCATTAGATGGCCTTATTATTGTCTTCTGATTCATGAATATTATATGGGACTGAATCATAACTTGAGACATGTGTTCTTTCTGTTTTTCAGCGGGCTTACCTTCAAGAGATCTGTGAATACATGAGCATTCCTGGATCAACTCCAAAAAGATTCATAGAGCATCGTTGGCTGTCATGTTATGATGTTGGACTCAGCACTCAGACCATGCTTCCCGCTTACAAGGTCCTGTACTTTGGATTCATGGATGAAGAAGACAAGGCTCTATACAAAGAACCCTTGGAACAACTCTATGCTGCTCACCATCTGAATGAAAAGGCCAAGAGGCGCATTCAGTCTTTTCACAAGGACCTCAGCGGGAAAGGTAAATCAATCCATTGGGGTTGTAGATTGGCTGGATAATGTGGTCAAATTAATGGGAATATCTATGGTGTGTCAACATTGGCCTGCATGTTCACTATCTGACATTTGCTTTGGTAAATCAACAAGCAAGAGCTTTGATATATTCTCTTCCAGGAATGACACTGCAGGGCAGAGACCGAAAGCAGCGGGTGGTCAAGAAACTGTGGCATGAAGACACCAAAACAGAGCTCCATCTCAGTGTCTACACAGGTGTCCTGGCTATTCTGAAAGAGTACGTCATGGTGTTCCAGGTATGTTGAAATACTGTTTCACAACCATGTTGTATCATAAAGCTTGGAAAGTTTTAAATGCCACTCCAGAGGTATTTTAACTTATTTTATGTCTTACTCTGCTTGTATGGTGGAAATTCATATCCATCTGTCTCTTGCACAATATTACTACCTCCTCAGAGTCGTGACACCCTTGTGCACAAGTTGCATGACAAGCAGCTGCAGGTTTTCACCAACTTTCTTGCATGCTTTGTGAAGCCAGAACACCTGCCACCAATCCCTAGGACCCTGGCAGGTCTCAAACTCAAGGGAGACAAACTGCTGCCTGCAAGAGACATGTATGTGTGTCGAGTGGCAGATAGATTCAGACGGGAGCATCCTCAACACCATGTGAGTGTTTTAAAATTAGTTGCCAAACTTTTGGACCAAAGCAATTTTATTGCCAATGATAAAGGGGCACATCTATATCACTGTGTTATTTTCAATATTTATACAGCTGCTGAAGCCCTTCCTGGACCAAGTACTCCAGGGATACATCGCATGTGGGAAATACCTGCAGAGCAAGCTGCCACTGGAGAGCATGACCCTGCAGTGCCTGTCTGCTGTTGACCCTATTGCAAGGGGGCACTCCAAGACTGGATGTCTGCTGAGGCAACTTGCTGAGATGTTAAACCAGTTTCTCCCTGCTGATGTGGATGTTCAGCAAGAGGTGAGCTGGTTTATGCAATTTCCTAATGTTAGTATAAAATGCTTGCTTGTTTGTGTGTGGATGCTTTTGATATTGTTGCCGTTTATTTTTTTAACCCTATATTTTAATGCTGTGGAGGTTAACTGTCCCTGGTGGGATAATTAAATGGTCATCTTATCCTAGGTTCTCCAGTATGGCGTAGACCAGAGTCTGCCAACTTTCAGAGAAGGAGATGATGCTGTCAGCTGGTGGGCAGCTGTCTTTGAAAAGGGAAGGTACCCAGGTCTCAGCATGGCAGTAAAGGCAGCATTGTCGGTGTTCCATGGGCCACTGGTGGAGTCTTCATTCAGTCTTATGTCTGAAATCATTGACTCGAGAAGTAGCAGCATGAACATTTTCACTCTGAGTGCCATCCAAACTGTGAAACACACTTTGCTGACCCGGAAGCAGACTGCATTGCAGATGTTTAAAAGAGAAAACCTGAAGTATGGGCCAGTGGACCAAAGGATGTGCCACAACATCATGTCGGCCGGAACCAAGGACAAAGCTCTGAGGAAGCAGGCAACCCTAAATGCGATGGAACGAAGGAGGGAGTTTGACTGCCAGCCATCCTCAAGTGCTGCCGCAGCAAGAAGAGCTAAGGCAGAAGAGGAGGCTCTGGCCAGAAGGCGGCATGCAGCCAAACAACGCAAGAGAGCTTGTGAAACAATCGTCCAAGCTAAGAAACAAAAAAAATAAATGTTTTTCATGTCTTGTCTGACTCTTGTTATTTTTTATTTCAGTGTCATGCATCACAACACTTACTTGAGTTCCAGGCCTTTCCGTGTTATAAAAAAATCAATGTCAAAACATCCTTGAGGCTTAAAGAGAATGACACATTTAATATTTTAATATTTTTTTAATATTTTTGATTTTTTTACAAAACATGCAGAAATGTGTCATTTGCAGATTAAAATCCCAAAAAACAAGCTGGGGGGCATGCCCCCCTCATCCCCCCACCCCCCGCAACACTGTCACCTTTTTTACTCTGAGGAGTTTGCAGGTCTGCTCCATCCGCCCTTCTGTTTGAAGTGAAGAGGTGTTGTATCTCCCCCTGTATGTCCATTGAAGTATTGTACTGTTGAAAGAAATCTGTGTTCTCTGCTGCCAGTCTGCAGGTTTGAGCCAAGGGCTTTGTGTTGTCGTGGGACTGTTCTACCACATGTTGGGAAGTCAACGCCGAAGTGTTTTCCAGAAGTCTGTCCAAATGAGGAAGGCTAAAAGTTTGCTGTGAGCCTAGACGGCCTTTCCAAACAACTGAGTCCTGAAGAGCTGAAGCCTTATGCACGCTTATCCAAGAGTTTGTGAGTTAAATCCATTCTAGCTAAAAGCCAGGGATACTCACCTGTATACCTACCTGCACGTCCACAGTACTTATTTGTATGCCAAAAGCACCAAAGCCCAGTATACTCTCTCGTATATTTACCTGCACGTCCAAGCACCAAGCCCAGTGTGTCCCCAGTATACGTACCTGTACGCCCGAAGCACCAAGCCCAGTGTGTCCCCAGTATACGTACCTGTACGCCCGAAGCACCAAGCCCAGTGTGTCCCCAGAATACGTACCTGTACGCCCAAGGTCTAAGCCCAGTGTACTTATTGTATACCTACCTGTACGTCCATAGTGCCAAGCCCAGTATACCCCCGTATACTTACTCATACGTCCAAGTTCTAAGTCCAGTGTATTCCCCGTATACCTACCTGTATGTCCATAGTGCCAAGCCCAGTATACCCCCGTATACTTACTCGTACGTCCAAGTTCTAAGTCCAGTGTATTCCCCGTATACCTACCTGTACACCCACAGTACCAAGTCCTGTATACCCCCGTATACTTACCCGTACACCCGAGCTTCAAGTCCAGTGTATTCCCTGTTTACTTATCCGTACGCCCAAGGCCTAAGCCCAGTGTACTAATTGCATACTTATCTGTACACCCACAGCACCAAGCCCAGTACACCCCCATATACTTACCTGCATGCCTAAGGCCTAAGCCCAGAGGACCCATCTGGATACTTACCCATACACCCAAGATCCAAGCTCAAGCCCAGTGCACCCTCTGCATACATACCTGCACGCCCAAAGTCCAAGTCTAGCATACCCCTTGTAAACCTACCCGTACGTCTAAAGCTCCAGTGTACTCACCTGTATACCTTCCAGGGACCTCCAGCTCCAAGCCCAGGGATGCTCCTGAATACCTTCTGGACGCCCACGCTCTCAGCCTTGTGAACGTACCTGATTACCTTCTGGACGTCCAAGCTTCAAGCCCAGTGTACTCCTTACATGCCAAGGTCGACAGTCTAAGGTACTTACCCATTCACGCACTAGTGTGCTTACCTGTGTCCATCCTTTGCGTCCAGGAAGAGAGGAGTCGGAGGTTCACCTGGGAGACAGGGGGGAGAAAGCCGAGAATATTAATCTAAATTCACGTGTGGAGAAAGAAGAAGGGAAGACGAAGTACTTAACTACAGATCCCCGTGAGAGTCAGCAGCGACTCGGATCAAGAGCCCTTCAGTCTCCGAGAGCTCCTTTTTAAGAACCCCCTTTCCCCTTATCCTTTTTAAATAAATAAACCTTGTTTTAATTTACTTGCTCTCGTCTGTCTGGTCATTGGGGTGTTTTTTGGGACCTCCTCGGGGTGGAAACTGAGGGAGGGGCGAGACTCACTTTATTGGTGGTCTGCTCCGACCTGTGTGACAAACTCATTGTCATGTTCAAGAAACCAATTTTTGAAATGATTCGAGCTTTGTGACATGGTGCATTATCCTGCTGGAAGTAGCCATCAGATGATGGGTACATGGTGGTCATAAAGGGATGGACATTATCAGAAACAATGCTCAGGTAGGCCGTGGCATTTAAACGAAGCCCAGTTGGCACTTAGGGGCCTAAAGTGTTTCAAGAAAACATCCTCCAAACCAATACACCACCATCACCACCACCAGCCTGCACAGTGGTAACAAGCATGATGGATCCATGTTCTCATTCTGTTTATGCCAAATTCTGACTCTGCCATCTGAATGTCTCAACAGAAATCGAGACTCATCAGACCAAGAAACATTTTTTCAGTCTTTAACTGTCCGATTTTGGTGAGCTTTTGCAAATTGTAGCCTTTTTTCCCTATTTGTAGGGGAGATGAGTGGTAACCGATGGGGTCTTCTGCTGTTGTAGCCCATTCGCCTCAAGGTTGTGTGTGTTGTGGCTTCACAAATGCTTTGCTGCATACCCCGGTTGTAGCGAGTGGTTATTTCAGTCAAAGTTGTTCTTCTATCAGCTTGAATCAGTCGGCCCATTCTCCTCTGACCTCTAGCATCAACAAGGCGTTTTCGCCCACACGAACACCACATACTGGATGTTCATCCCTTTTTACACCATTCTTTGTAAACCCTAGAAATGGTTGTGCGTGAAAATCCCAGTTACTGAGCAGATTGTGAAATAGTCAGACCGCCCCGTATGGCACCATCAACCATGCCACGCTCAAAATTGCTTAAATCACCTTTCTTTCCCATTCTGACATTCAGTTTGGAGTTCAGGAGATTGTCTTGACCAGCACCACACCCCTAAATGCATTGAAGCAACTGCCATGTGATTGGTTTATTAGGTAATTGCATTAATGAGAAATTGAACAAGTGTTCCTAATAATCCTTTAGGTGAGTGGATATGTTCGGATGTTACGTACTGTTCCATGTTCATGTCATGCAATGGTTTATATAGATACAGTTTCTTTGTTTAGGTTTTCAACAAACATTACAACCTGGTATTCAACAGACATCAATGTGTGACATTGATTATATTAGACCTTCTAGATCTTTGTTCAGTGCTGTACTGACTTATTTTTTTTTTTAGTCAAATCAAATACTTAAAGACGTGAGAGTAAATATACCTTGTAATGATTTCATATTGATCTGACACATCTGATGAACATTACCGATCACAAAAATACATGTTCTGTAAACGTTCCTGAAACTCAAAAAATCTGATTGTCTAATCTTAGACAAAAAAAAACAATAAAAAGCAAGTGATATTTTGATAAAAGATTCATGGTAAACAAGGTAGATCCTCTTGAGGAGTTGTATTCCTGCGAGCATGTACAGCCCAATCAGAACACTCAATTGTGACAACCTGCAACCTAAAATAAGTTGCAATCTGAGATATGTCCTGCCCTATGAGGCCATTGGCTATAATCATTCAAATAAATAAATTGTGTCTATATAAGGCACTTCGCGTATCAGGTCAGATGTATTTGCCAACTGCAGCTGAGCTCACATGGGGATGCTAATCGTTCTTTGCACGCTTATCATCCATCACACAATGGCGGAAAATGCCATTTGTCAGTTGATGGAAGACCCCAGGCACCCACTGCTGTCTAAGAATGGGGACATAACTATTGGAGGGCTTTTTGCAGTCAGAAGTATAGAAACCTTTCCTTCACTGGAGTTTACCCAAAAACCTCAGCCTCTGTCATGCTCCAGGTTTGTGACATTGGAAACTACCTGACAAACATTGCAGTAAAAAAGAAATGTAATTTTTAAAATCACTACCAATTCAGGAATTGTTATTTAAGTCAAATTTTAAAAATCAAAGATATTTTCTGCCACAATCAATAATTATTTAGTTTCTGTTTTGCCTACTGGTTTTCATGTTTTTACAGTGTGAATCTAAGGGATTTTCGGATGGCACAAACTATGATTTTTACTATTGAGGAGATTAACAGAAGTGAAACTTTCCTCCCAAACATTTCAATTGGCTATAGAATCTTTGACACTTGTGCTTCAAGACTGTCTGCTATGAGTGCAACTATGGCATTGATGAATGGTCAGATGTTTACAGCAGGAGACAGATGCAATGGTCAATCTCATATACATGCTATTATAGGGGAATCAGAGTCCTCTGCCACAGTGATTTTGTCCAGAACCACAGGACCTTTCAAAATTCCTGTGGTAAGGGATGATAACAGCACACATTTGACAATTATCTGAACGATGAGTGTTTTACTGTTGTGATTTCTTTTTCAGATAAGTCACTCAGCCACATGTGAGTGTCTTAGTAATAGGAGAGATTACCCTTCATTCTTCAGAACTATTGCTAGTGATTATCACCAGAGCAGAGCACTTGCATATTTAGTCAAACACTTTGGCTGGACTTGGGTTGGAGCTGTGAACAGTGACAATGATTATGGAAACAGTGGAATGGCCATATTTCTGAATACAGCACAGGAGGAGGGGATTTGTGTCGAGTACTCTGAGAAATTTTACAGAACAGAGCCTGAAAAACTCCTAAAAGTTGTAAACATCATAAAACAAAGCACTGCAAAAGTCATTGTTGCATTTCTTACCAGTTTAGAGATGGAAAATCTACTTGAGCAGCTAAGCATACAGAACATTACAGGCCTCCAAATGATTGGTGTAGAGGCATGGGTAACAGCAAATAGTTTGATCACAACAAAGAGTTTTCATGTGCTGGGAGGATCACTGGGGTTTGCAGTGAGAAAACTTGATATTGATGGGTTTTCAGATTATGTTATAAAAGCATTTTGGGACACAGCTCTTCAATGCTCAGAGGGAGATGGGAATTCATCTCAAGATAAAGGAAACTGCAGCAGATACCAAGATTTACTTGTGCTAAAAAATTATAATGAAGATGTGCCTGAGCAACGATATTCAAGTAATGTCTATAAAGCAGTGTATGCTGTGGCTCATGCACTACACAGTCTGCTAAAGTGCAAAGAACAAAAAGGTTGTGAGAAAAGCCTGACAATACAACCACAGCAGGTACAAATATATGACAGACACAAAAGAAAGAGGTTTTGCCTATTTCTATTTGACAGTTAGTTTATTCCTTGATGTTTTCTTGCTAGGTGGTTGAAGCTCTGAAAAAGGTCAATTTTACAGTAAAGTTTGGAGATAATGTATGGTTTGATACCACTGGTGCTGCAGTAGCCCAGTATGAAGTTGTGAACTGGCAGCAGGACTCAGATGGATCAATCCAGTTTAAAGCAGTGGGTTACTATGATGCCTCACTGCCCCCTGATCAGCGCTTTGTACTTAACACTGAAAACATAATCTGGGCTGGAGGACAGCTGGAGGTAAAAAGGCAATAACTGTGTTTGTTAAAACATGTTAAAACCTTACTTAATGACTAAACGCATTGGAAATTCAACCCAACAGACATATGACATAATTTAAAAATTAAAAACTGCAAGCATATTATGCTACAAGGAAACAATGTGTTGTCAACAATTGTAGCATGGGTGCGTGTACAATTGTAAATTACTTAGTGAATAGCTATTATTTATATTTTTATATAGAAGCCAAAGTCTGTGTGCAGTGAGAGTTGTCCTCCAGGCACTAGGAAGGCCGCACAGAAAGGAAGACCTGTCTGCTGTTATGACTGTATTACATGTGCAGATGGAGAAATCAGTAATGAGACAGGTAAACTTCAGACCATCCCAAAAATCCAAAAAAAACTTGCTAGTTGCTCTTTTTGTGTTCTTCTCCTACTGTTTAAGATGCAGCTTCTTTTCAAAGGAGTTCGTAAATGAAACACTTTACATTTTATTTCTAACTATAGTGAACTTTCTTTCCAGATTCAAATAACTGCCAGCAGTGTCCAGGGGAATACTGGTCTAATACTGAGAACACTGAATGTGTGTTAAAGGCTGTAGAGTTTCTGTCATTCACAGAAGTTATGGGTATAGTGTTAGTCTTTTTCTCTCTGTTTGGAGTAGGAATAACTGTACTGGTGGCCATCCTGTTTTACAGTAAGAAGGACACTCCCATAGTAAAAGCCAACAACTCAGAGCTGAGCTTCCTGTTGCTCTTTTCATTGATTCTGTGTTTTCTCTGTTCACTTACTTTCATTGGTCGCCCCACTGAGTGGTCCTGTATGTTGCGTCACACAGCATTTGGGATCACTTTTGTCCTCTGTATCTCCTGTGTTCTGGGGAAAACAATAGTGGTGTTAATGGCATTCAAGGCCACACTTCCAGGAAGTAATGTCATGAAATGGTTTGGGCCTGCACAACAGAGACTCAGCGTTTTTGCCTTTACACTTATACAAGTTCTTATCTGTGTGCTTTGGCTTACAATATATCCTCCTTTTCCCTATAAAAATATAAAATATTATAAGGAGAAAATCATTCTTGAATGCAGTCTGGGTTCTACTATAGGTTTCTCTGCTGGTTTGGGTTATATTGGCTTCCTGGCTGTCTTGTGCTTCATTTTGGCTTTTCTGGCTCGGACGCTGCCTGATAACTTCAATGAAGCTAAATTCATCACATTCAGTATGCTCATATTCTGTGCTGTATGGATCACATTTATCCCAGCTTATGTCAGCTCTCCTGGAAAATTTACTGTAGCTGTGGAAATATTTGCCATTTTAGCGTCAAGCTTTGGTTTACTATTCTGCATATTTGCACCTAAATGTTACATCATCCTGTTTAAGCCTGAACAAAATACAAAACAACATATGATGGGAAAAACACAAACTAAGTCCTTCTGAGAAATAAATTAACATGGTCATTTTACTGTGCAGTGTTTTTATTTATTATTTCTATGGGCACTATTAAACATAACATTCATATGTAAATTTAATTGCAAAGAAATTAAAAATTCATATATGTACAGATACAGCAGATAAACAAACTCACACAAAATATTGCATATATCATTGCCACAGCACAAAACAATTATTGTTAAATGGTACAGTACACTCTAAAAATGGTACTGATAGGTGGCAGGGCTTCTCTTTCAATACTGACAGATTTCAGGTGATCTCCTCGCTTTCTATACCATTTTACACCTTTTTCTCTTCATGTGTTCAATACTTATTACCCGTGTCATTTTACTTTAATTACTATGACTCAACCTGTATAGTTAAATGTTCTGATTTCTTTGTATGAATTTAATATTTGGCTTGATGGCTACATCTGCTGGAAATTTCAATAGCCCCTTACTGATAAAAATGTTAATGTGTTAAATACTTATTTTCCCCGCTGTAATTTGCTAAGACTAGTTTTATTTAATCTCAACTAATGTAAGTGGTGTTACATAACTTTATTCTGTTTTAATCTCAAAGGGATTTTACATTTGGCTTCAATCAGATCATGATTAGATCTTTGAATTTAACGTATAATGCAGAACCTTTCCATTTAAATTTCATTTTACTGTTAGCTGTTCTTTAAATGTCTGTCATTGTTTTGATGAATGTTCAGAAGTTGTTAGATCAACAAACCCTATTATCATTAAAGAGTATAAAAAAAAAACTAGTCTCATAGATTCAATATATACCAACAAAATATTTACTTGCAAAAAATTGAATTATTTTCCTGAGTAAATCATGGTTATATGTTTTATTGTACTCTCATTTAATATATATTTTATCAATTGCAGTTGCAATTTTTCACCACGTTGTGGCTCTCCTAAAGGCCAGACATAAAGAGCAGACTTTCCTGGTTTAAATTTTTCCACTCTTGTTCCTTGGGAATGATTTGTGATCAGAGGTGAAAAAGCAAAATCACAAAGCAACACAAACAACATATTGTAATCTGAAAAACAGGCTGATCCTAAAGCTCTAGTGGCTTGTATCTGCCCACAGGCAAAGTTGACAGGTGTCTGTACAAACATGAACAACACAAATAAGAAATCTTTTAATTAAAGCACAGCTGGAGCCTAAACCATATTAGTGTTATAAACATGTAAATGGGTGAAAAACAAAAGCAATGAATAAACACATGATGCAACTGATTACAGTTGTTAAATCAGGTTTAATTATTTAATTGGTTTTGGTTTCTGAAATCACATGTATGCTTTAAATAAATTTAAACTCTGAAAAAGTGTAATATCAAACTTATAACTTTAGCTTGTTTAAAAAACAAATAATGGTGAAATTTATTCTATTATATACAATGCTATAAAAAACTATTTTGGGATGTATAATTTCAAGAACATTTAACATCAAAAGAAACTTTCTGATTAACAAAATGTTTTATGTGGTGAGAAAAGTTTCTTTAAGCTACGCAAATATATAAAAGAAATGGTTATTCAAGAACCTTTCAGTCATTGGTTCATTTAGCAACAAAAATAATTATTCTAGGCATTGCTTAAAAGGGTTTTTTACAGCAATGCTTAGAAGAACATTTTTTATGTAGAACTTTTTATGTTGTGCAAAAGCCATAGGCCATTACCAGCTTTGTATTTAATGTCCATTTTAGCTCTCTTATTAAGATACAAACCCCAAATAAAGGAAATATTTACACAAAACGTTAAAAAAGACATAATTCTCAGAACAAAATATTTAAAAGGCAAAGAGACTGTTAAATATGGTCACTATACCTTTGCAAACACAAAAATGATTCTAATGGTCCAAATGGTGACCTACACTGAAAAAAATGATTAATTGAATTTAATAAAATTTTTTAAGGTAAGTGGTTGCAATCAATTTATTTAAGCTACATTTAAACAGAAAAGATTAGTAAAGTAAAATAAAATATAAAACTTTTGTTTAAATGTACAGGGGTAACTTAAATAAATTGATTGCAACTACTTACCTTAAAAAAAATTATTAAATTCAATTAATCATTTTTTCAGTGTAAGACTTTTCCACTGTAGTACTGTAGATGTATAATTCAGAATATAGGAAATTGACATGACAAGCAGTGACACCACTGTCTTGAACTGTGACATGCTATACTGCAGGGGTTCTCAAATATTACATTCAAAGGTCCAAATCTGAATTTTCATCATTTTCATTTTCTCATCATTTTCACAGTTAAACTGTTGGTGAGATGGGATGAGAATGCAATGCTGACATTACAGTACAATCACAGTTGCACAGATGTGTATTGCTGTGACGGATCAGAACTCTTAATGTGTAAATTTTAGAGAAAGTTGCGCTACTGTGTCTTATACTGTAGTACATTAACATACATTTTGCGAATAGAGTAATGAAAAACAATGTATGTGGGGCGACTGTTTATGTGCGCAGTTTGGAATTCCCCCTGCGTCTGTGTGTGCGCGCAGGGTTTAAGGGCACTCAATAGTGCAGATATACCACCTGCCACAGTGACAGGTGGTCAAAAAAAGTAAACTTCAGGCCCTGGAGGCAACACACACACACTCAAACTCAAAATCTAAAGAAAGAAGTGGAAACTGTGTGCGTCCGCAACTTCAGCAACGGTGTAGCCTACTCTAAACAGAGCAGGATCGTTTCTCAGGAGCAGATAACTGCAGTCTTTCAAAGTGTAAAAAGCTGATTTGATATCGCACCTGCCTCTTGTTAAATACTCATGTGGCTGGGCAGCACTGGCAGATGCAAATATCTGCATGCCAAGTTCATTTTAGTAGTTTCTCGTAGTAGATTGGTCTCTCTAAGCAAGTTCCCAATTAATCTGTCACAACGTGGCATCATAGTGACCGACTGAAACGTGCTATTTTATAACACCTGATCAATGCATTGTCATAATGCACTACACATTAAAGCCACTGAAACAATTTAAAGTAAGTATATAATATATATAAATTTTATAAATACATTTTAAGTAGTGAACTTTATATAATAACGTTTATATAATAAACTGGCCCCCGCGGCTAAGCCTGGTATTCTCACAAAAGTTTATTTTCTCTATATCATAGTTGCCAAGTCCGCTTATAATACGCAACTTTGGGCTTCTTATTTTGGCAAGTCGCATTAAAAAATCACGGGTTGCGGTTTATTGGGCTTCTTTAAAGGAATAAAGTTGCTTGTTAGGAAATCTGTTTTCTTTACATTTATGGTTGCCGTTTTCTCATTATCCAATACATTGATTGACACTGTCTGCTCACAGCTAATATACTGTAAGTGTTGTGGAGTAATTCGTAAAAACATCCCCCCGAATCCGCCCCCCTTCTAATTGGAGAAAAGTCACGTTCACTGTGCAGGCTGAGCTCGAACTCCGCGAAACTAATTTAAAGTTTAAACTAACGCTGGTCTGTTATGATAGACAAGAGGAGACAGCTGAGGAGATGATGGACAGTGTAATGTATCGACTTCTTTTGTAAGGTAAATATTTAATTTTACAATGCTTTTGTGATGTTTGAATGCATAGCCTATGTAATGTATAAAACAAGTAGTCCACTAATACTAGTAGATACATTGGTTCAAATGTTTTATTAAGCTAAACATGTTACAGCTCCCATTAATGCTCTTATCGTTTCCTCCTTGGTTTTCCTTCTTTTTCTTATTACAACCTCACAGGTGATCGGAGATGTTAATCGATCTTCGATTAATTGTCGATAAGAATTAAATCGATAAAACTTAACGATTGTCGAAAAAGCAAGCACGTGTGTCCGGCGCCTGCGCAAAGCACATACACAGCTGGTAAAAAAACTAACCAAGCATGAAGAAGTTAAACTAGCCATGATCACAATGATGCTCGATGCCAAACACACACTTGGGCTTTTTGTCCTCACTCTAGACGAGGCTGGCTGCTAACGTAACAAAATTGCATCCGCAGAGGATCTGAGAGGGTCCGATGCCGAAAATCTAAACACAGTTAGGATACTGAAAGCAAAGACCCTTTTCAGGGAAGCCTGCAAGATTAGCATAGCAGCGCTGCTAACACTGCTTTACACAGGGAAGGCGTCCAGAAGCCGTTTTTAATAAACAGATTAAAATGAAAAACTTAAATTCTGGCAAGAAACTGTTAAATGTAAACTGTAACTGACTGTTGTTACACTCTGAACTCCCGCAACATATACAATCATTGATCATCATCATGACTGGCTGAAGCGCTACACGCTAAACACTGTTGCGGGTTTTCTAATGGAAGGTTGAAGTCTTCATAACATAAGCATCTTTGCTGAAAGTACGCCGCAGGTCTAAAGCTGAGGTAACGACGGGAAAAGTGCCCTTTCGTGTGCTTCTTGGATATAATTACAACAAGCGGTGTATCGACGACTCAGAAAGCGAGGTGAACAACTAGAAAAATAACACTTGATGAAAATGAAACTTTTATTTTGTCATGGATGCATGCGACTGTGCGGAGTGTCGTTATGAGGCAGAGTTTACTGTGTCTATTAGTCATTATATTTCGTTACGAGATTAAATTGATGATTTTTATCAAAACACCAACTACATTGTCTCATTTTACTCTCTGTATTGACAAGCAAGCCTATTTATAGGATGAAGCCCCACCTACATGGTAAACCATGTTATCATGGACAAATTAACAAGTTTTAATCAATTATATTACATAATATAACACCCAACATAACAAGACTTAAACATTCAGCTAGTACAACTACAATTACCAGAAACAAGAGTTAAACACCAAATTAAATGTCGGAACCAAGAATTCCTAAATTCTCCCCCTCTGTTCCCCCAAAAATGGTAGCTTCCACAGGAAGTGATGTGGCTGTTTGCTTTAAGAAGCAGTTTTACCAAGATTATGGGTTTGCACTGTTACTCCGTACAAAATAGAGTGGGTGGTATTAGAGGTAAGAGGAGAAACAGAAAAGAACAAGTATTTTGGGACACAACAACTTAAATAGCACTCTTCATATTTTAGGAAAGCATCCAACATGTTTGTGTGATTATTGTCAAGAAAAGGAGACGATGGAACATATCCTCACATCATGTGGGAGATTTAATCAAGAAAGGCAAGAAATGATGGCACAGCTACAGAGTATAGAGCAAATAGAAGGAAATGTTAAAAATATTTTATATTCAGTGGAGAAGAGACAAGGCGCAATCTATTTTTTTTTTTTTTGACTATCTAAAAGAAACTTCCAGAGTCGGTGGAAATCCGGGGTCAGTTTCCCTGAGACGGGAGAAAAAAATATTTCAGTGTTACACTTCCTTCTTTTGTAGCGATTCAGCGGGAGGAGAGGAATAGCTTTATTTAAAACACTATGAACCTCCGACCGAAACACTAGGTTTATTTAAGGGAATTTAGGGGAATTCACAGACTTAACTCAAAGGGAATAATAGGTACAATTAACTGTAATTAATTATACAAATTAATAAGATTTATCTGATTTAGCAGAATAAAAATAACAATTAATTAATGCATTCGTCCAGGAATATACTCATAATTGTATATAAAGAAGTTAATTCTGTGGCCTTTAGAAAATAACTTTTTAACTGCTATACATTATTGTTAAGCATGTAGCTTTAGATTTTTCGGCAGATAAATTGACTTTATTAGCTGAGCTTTGAACACAGAAACAATTCAATTGTGAAATGCAAAACCGGTTTATTAAACTACGATACACTACGAAAAACATACGATACGAACTACACATATAAACAGACAAGAACATAAAACATAGAGAGAGAGAAAAGAGGGAAAAATAAGAGAGAGTAAAAGAAGGGCAATATCACTATAGATTTAAACTTCTTCACAAACCATCAGAAACTCTGAAAATCGCCTTAATTAATAAGGGGCAATAACTTAGCACAGCCAATGAACAAGCAATACTTGTGTTGGCTTTTTGTGAACCGCGTGTGTGCACGTCTAGCTGTGTGTGCGCATATGGGAGCGCGAGGAAGAGAGTTCCGCTGAGTTTGTGGTCATGTGACGGAGTCCTTGGATGTGTTGGTTTTGTCCAGGAGTCGAAGTTTGTCCAAGTGGCAGGGTGCCCAAAACTATCCCAAGGGAGGGAAAGGAGGGGTCCCACAGCTGGACCCTGAGCTGTGAGCTCAGCTGCATGCCGTGAACTGAGTGTCGATGAGAACTGTAGGTCAAGGTGAGCTGGGGTGAGGCCTTTTTCACCTCTCCTGGTCCAACCCCCCTAAGGTTGAGAAGACCAATGGGAGAAGCTGTCGTTCAAGCGGGAAGACGAGTCTTTGTCCGCAGCAGACTTATTCTACATAGTTTGTTTAATGCAGAGAGTTTGTTTCAATAATAATTTGGATTCATATTGATTGAGTTTGATATCAGTTCTGGTAAGATGATGCACATCATTGATCAGTAAAGGAAACAAGTGTAAACAAGGTATGGTTTGAAACACACATCATATAATAATTTCATAAATGTGAATAATGTGAAGACATCCTAGTATAAACAAACACTATTGTATTACAAGAAAGTGGTACATGCAGATACGAACATGCAATACGTAATATATACTGTTAAAGCACCTTGTGATCTTTAAACTAGTGAATGGGGTCCTTCTCAGTGGTCTCTTCTGTGTCATGCTATAGACACACAGTCTGTGCTTCCCCACTGTGTTTATCCAGCTGTTTGTCTCAAACAAATGGTCACTCAAAGTCATTAGATCTCACATTCCTCTGGCCTTTGTTTGAAGTTTGCGTTTGTAAAGATTGCTTTTTAATTAGATTGTCACCATAAATGGCAGACAGAGAGGACTCAGAAGAAGAGCAGATCTTCTCCTGAAAGTGTTATGTTCGTACCATATATGGACAGCGGCGTCCTAGATACATATTTTAGAATCCCAAACTCTAAGCTTCAGTCAAAGCCTGCAGGGATAAACGGACGTCTGTTTCTATTTTCTTTGTTATACTAACATGGCATTTATGTATACAATAGCATATCCGAGCGGTGTTCCGATTAATGTGAGTGGCTTTGCTGAGCTGTGCATTGTGTTGCATTGTGGGAGTTGTAGTTTTTCATACAAATGCGCCCTAAAGTAACGTTCTGTCTTTTCTCGGTCAAATAGTCACAAAATTCTAAATTTATTTTACATTTTGACTAGAAATATGACCCACTTTCAATAAAGATTAATGTTTCTACCGGTGAAATGGCCCTTTAAGCAAATAAATTGAAATTATAAGACTTGAAGACTAGAACAAAACACAGCGATAAAAAACGTACTGATAACAAAACAAAAATTCCATAACACCTTTCTGATGTGTACACTGATGTTAAGTTGCCAGCAATGCACAGTACAAGTGATATGGTGGGATGTTTTTAATTTCAAGTTTACACAGTCAACAGAATAACCTGTGACAATTACATTCATTTCAGTTCACATAAAACCCTCAGTCTCTGTGCACCAGGTTTGTTGCATTAAAAATGATTTTGACAAAAATTGGTGTTGATAATGGATTGATGCAAACCGTTTAAGAGTATGTACTGCATATCTACAGTATGAAAGAATGTCATATCAGCAAATTTTCACCTCAGTGGAATGAGATTTTCTTTAGACTTTTTAAGATTATCTGTTATCTGTTGGGTTTCCATGTTTTGTGAGGACATTCCATAGACGTAATGGTTTGTATACCGTACAAACTGTATATCGTCGCTGTCGGGCAGAAACCTTGTATGTCCAAATTTTGTCAATTTCATATTTTCTTCACAAATCGATGCTATTGGTCAGTTCCCACGTGGGTCTGTTACGTTTACAATTTATTAACCAATCTAAAGTCCTGAAAAAGCTTGAGCGCAAACCTCTTAACTCCATTGGACATTTCAACTGTCTGAGAAACCTTGTAACTCCACCTCTTCTTCACTGCGTGGGAGAGCTTCGCTGCATATTTTTCTTCAAGATTGAGAATCGCAACGAAATCCTTATCGAGCAACACTTCCACTGAGGTAAATGTCCTCAAAACACTGGTTATTTATGTTTCAGTTATATGAATTATATAATAACAGTTTTTATATTATGCATAACAGTTTTATCTCGAAGTAAAGTCTAATGCATCGTTTCTGAGGCTGCTAGATTTTTCTTTGCGCTATTCACGTTTCTGAAGTAAATTTAAAGAACACATTGCCTGCCGTTGACTTAGTTAGCCACTATGAATTGGTTTTGTCCTCATGTTTGGTGATATATCTAACGTGATTTTTGTGGGGCTTAAAGAAAAGAAAATCTTGACCCCGCTAGTTCTGCCATTGCAGTCATGAATCATTATGCAAGCTAACTGTTTTTTTGCCTAGTTATTATATGTAAACATGCCTTATATAACGTAGGGAAATGATCGTTTGTCCTTTATTCATTTATGTTTTGCAGCAACCATGTCTGTGTCCTTAAAGGAACTCTGTCAGGTACAGAGTGGAACGATGAACTTGAAAATCAACCATTCTGATGACTGGCATCCACATCTGAGCCACAATCTCTGAAACTCAGACAACAACACAGTCACAAACACAAATACACTCAGTAATGGGCTTAATAAAGAAAGACTTAACTATGATTTCATCTCTGTTAACCTATGATATCAGTTATTGATGTATTTTAAATATTTACGTATTACTAGGCTTATCATACATGTGCACTGAAGTTTTAAAATGTATCTTATATAATACTTGAATTAAATTGAATGTTTTGGATACCACCATTAAATAATTTTGTGCATCTTAAACACAAGTAAAAGTTTTTATTTATTGGAGAAAAAGGGCTGTTTAATTAATATAATAATTCTGTTTGTTAGACACTAACAAGTGAAAATAGTTAGGTTTGAGTACATTTATTAAAACTCGATAGCTGTAATGCTTATGTGCAGAAGGAAGCCCGTGAGCCACGAATGTAAATTTGCGAGCAGATTAAATTAATTTCCACTTATTAGACAGCATAGTCCACTCATCGTGTTTTGTATTACATCACTTATAGATTGTAAACCAATTTAAAATAGAGTTTAGTAAGATGTATGCAACTACAGTCAGCTTTGGTTAACTATTGAAGCCTTGTCTTTTGTCACAAGGCTCAATGTGACCACAGTATTTGTTGAACACTGCTGGCAGCAGCGATGTCTGTGTCCGTACCATTCTTATCAATAAGAGCATAATCTTGTATCTCCCTGCTCCCAAGTCATAAAGCTCGTATCTCCGATGAAACATGACTTTGGGAAAATGTTGTGTTAATGTTGGTACACAACAGTATATGATAGCAATATAAGTTATAATAACAACTTTAACAATACAATGTTTAATAACTTAAAAAAATACAGCGTTTTTTAAATTTTCGGAAAAATAATGGTTTTGGAGATACAAGGATTCCGCCCGACAGCGACGATATTCTATTCCCTTCCCCTAACCCAAACTCTAACCCCAACCATTACAGAAACCTAAGATTTTCAATAAACATCATTCTGTTTGATATATAAGCTTGTTTTCTCATGGGGACCTCACAAATGTCCACACGAGGTCAAAATTTACTGGTATTTCTTTGGACAATTGGTCTCCCCAACAAAATAATTACCAGGCCCACATACACACATGCACGCACGCACACACACACACACACACACACACACACACACACACACACACACACACACACACACCGACGAACATAGAATCACACGCTGTGACCGACGAATTGGAAAACCTAACAAAACGGCACTGCAGCTGGACCCTTCCAGTGCCTGCAGAAGCCCTCCATCCACCACGTAGGCTTAGTGCAGAGCCTGGGAACTACCTGTTCCTTAGCCCTCGATAGTGAACCAGCGAACTGGGGAAGCGTCCTGGACTGGTGGGACTAGGAACACTGCGGAAGCCATCCCCTAAGGAGGTAAACTGGATTGGCATATAGAGGTCTCTGAACAATACATGGTATGACAGAGACGCAGAGCAGGCTTTGCTAAGGGAAAACATGAAAGATTTTAACCCCATGGACTATACCAGGGTTCTCCAACCCTGCTCCTCGTGAAATCGGAGCATTCAGGAGCCAGGACTTATCTGCGTCCTTCATGTTCGCCAGGCACAGCCAGAGGTGGCACTGACGGCCAGGTCGGAAGCCGCACGAAGTTTGGTGAATGCCACCAAATTGTGACCTCCCTCATGCAGATCCTTTTGATGGACCTGCAGCAATGCCATGACATGCAAGGCTGAGGATGCCTCCCCACAAGCCCGGGAAGCAGCACCAGTCAGCCTGGAAGACAGCTTACAGGCTCGTCAGGGGAGAGTAGGCTGGTCCCGCCAGGAGGAAGCGACACCGGCCGGACACAGTTTCATCGCTCCTCTGATGGGATTCCAGTATACCTCTGGCAGCCCCACCATCGAGAAAGGTGAGGGGGAAGGCTGAAACGGCCGGTTCCAGGCAGAAAACTGGGTTTTGCATGACCACGTCAGCTTGTCATGCACCTTGGGGTAGAAGGGCAGGGGGGTGAGGACTAAGAAGTCCGAGGACTTCCAAAGTACCAATCATCTAGGCGGGACGGTTCGAGTGGGGGAGGTTGAGTCTGAAGGAGGGGGCAGGTCCAGATCAGTGTCTAAGGTTGACAAACCCCCCCAATGTTACGGTGGACATTGTCTCCGGTGGAGGTCCGACAGAGGATGAGGACACTGTAAAACATAGGCCACTCGTCTCCATTGGAACCTCTGCTGACGATGGATCAGAGAGTCACTGGACAAACCAGCAGACCGGTTCAGCACCGTTATATGGAGATCATCTTGTCAAGCTTCGCCACTGTACCCTAACCAGTGCTTGGCTTGAAAGGAGGGTGATGCACCTGGAGAAACACCACCCATCTCCGCACATCCACCATAGTCATGCCCTCACAGAGGGGGCACGAGCTATCACGAAATGCCGCCTCTGCGTGCTGGAGCCCCAGACATGAAAGCCAGCGATCATGGGTTTCCCGGAGCAATGAAGACACCGCATCCAGGAACGGAACACGGACGGAGTGCCATCTTTAAAAAGACGCACCCGACCGTGACAAGAGTGAGTGGCTATCTTTAAAAAGACACAAAGCTCAAACATGCTGCTCTTTTAGGACTTTCACTCTTTGTGGAGTTGATGAGGCACAAAAGGAGAGGCAACGCACTCACTCAAACTCAAGCCTAAAACTGAGAGAGAGAGATGAAAGAGAAAAAGAGAGAGAGAGAGAGAGAGAGAGAGAGAGAGAGAGAGTGCTGTGAGTCCAATCAACTTCAGCAAGCAGTGTTGATTTTCCCAGAAAAGAATCTTCGAAGATCAGAGTGCTTCACGAGAGCAAAATACTGCTGACTTTCGAAGCAATATAGCTGATTTGGTATTCTGCACCTGCTGCTTATATGCCCACCTGGCGTGACGTCGTAGTGACCGACTAAAAGGGAACATGATGTAGCCTAGAAGTGTTTCATTACTAAACACAAAAATATATGTTCTGTAAATGTTCCTGAAACTTAAAAAAACATCTCAGGTTACGTATGTAACACTGGTTCCCTGAGAAGGGAACGAGACGCCTCAGCATGACTGATCTGAAGCACGTGTATCAAATACATAATGATGAGATAATGAGATGATGAGCGTGATGCAGCGCGGACCAGGGGTATAAGATCCCATCCCATACAAATACACTCGCTACCAAGTGCCAAAACAAGTGCCTACAGGGATGCAGGGAGTATGGCATGGGGAATTAGAGTTACATACGTAACCTGAGACGTTCCCTTTCGAGGAACTCGAGCTGCATCGCCATAGCAACGCATTGGTGAACGAGATGCCTACGCTTCCATACTAACAAATGCCTGTAGCGTGTATAAACTAAACACAATCAAGGCAAAAGAACCTGGGACCAGTGAAGACCAACCGGCCGCTTCACATATGTCCTGAAGTGAAGCGCCTGACCATAAGGTCTTAAAGGCAGCGATACCCCGTATAGAGTAGCTTCTTAGACATACTTCAGTGTAACAGATGGCTCGGAGTCAGATCAAGGCCATTGGGCATCTGGATTGTAACAGCTCTAAAATTGTGACTTTAGATAACCCTTTCTCCTGATAACACAATCACTCAGATCTCTATCACCTATCAAGGTTGTAAAATGGGGAACAATTCAAACAAATGCAGTCTTCAAAGGAGCTTCAAAGGAATTTCACCAGAGAAACCTGAGAGCCGATCGAATGACAATCGCCAGAGACACAGCAGGGGGCTGTAGCGGTGGTGCTTTAAAGAAAGCGAGGGAAAGATGAATCCATATGCAATGAGGTTTTATTGTAGAAAATCCCAAAAAGGGCCAGCAAACATATCCAGAGGCCAAATCCACAAAACGTAATCCAAATACAGGCAAATGATCAGGGCAGGCGGCAAAACAGGCAAAATCCAAATCACAGGCACAGGTCAGAAACAGGCAGATAACAAAAACAGGATTCAGGTAAACAGGTAACAGATCAACAGACAGGCTGGACATACAAATGTAATAATCAGCGATCACTAACAGGACTGAGGTGGCTTTATATAAAACAAAAAGGAAGTGGGAAGTGAAGTGTGACATGATGATATTTCAAAATAAAAGCCAGAACAGAGCAGGATATCAAAATAAAAGTCCAAAACACAAAACACAACCAGAACACATAATAAAACCTTACAGGGGCGCGGACTATATGTCTCTGAAGAAACCACGTTTAAAGATCACAATGAGCTGTTTAAATGTATATATATATTTTATATCCCTTTACTGCATTAGCGTGTATATGTGATGTAACTGTGTGTTAACACTTTAGATTTTGTTCACTGTAGCATGGTTCATATCTTAGGTACGAAATTATTATTCAACGTGATCTTAAACCCAGGTTTTGTCTTATATCAAATTAATCTACTTTTTATTTCCTAATCATTGCTATGTATCATATTACCATAAGCCGCATCAATTTCATTTAATATTGATTTGAAGAGTTATGGAAACAAACTTTAATCATTATGCAATTACGCAAATGTGATGTCTGAAAGAACAAAGGCTTGTTTCCCGCGCGATCAAACACTTCGCACATTGGTCATTCACCTAAAAGGGGCTGGGCGCGTGAAAGGTCAAAACGGCCTATTGCCCAAGCCATCATTGCTCAGTAGCTCAGTTGCCCGGTGGCTCAGGAGCGCTCAGTCACTCAGTTACTGAGGTAACCCGTCAGCGCAGTTTGGAAACTTGCTGAGACTCGCCCAGAGTCCCTCGGATTCATCATCTTTTCTCTGAGCCCTGTCTCACTCTCTTCGGGACAGTTTTCCTGGCTTTGCACTTCAGTTCGGACAATCTACTCGGAACCATCCGCCATACGGAACAACCTAACAGACTCTGTCATCTTACGAACACACCTGGATTCTCTCTCTCCCTGCTCGCAACCGTGCGCAACAGAAACTTCGCACAGCATCACAAAGAGCCAAATGCAAGTATACGCTTGTTTTACTCGCTGATGTTTAAGCTTTACCCCTTATGAGAATTAAGGCGATCCTTAGAGATTTTCCGATGGTTTGTGCAGATGTTAAGCAATAGTGCTATTGCCAATCTTTTACTCTCTCTCTAGCTTTTTCAATCTTTTCTTTCTCATCTATGTTTTATGTTATTGTATGTGTGTATGTTTAGTTAGTCGTTGTGTGTACTTCGTTTTGTAGTTAATAAACCGGTTTTGCATTTTCACAATTTAATTGTTTCTGTGTTCAATGCTCATGAAATTAAAGTCACTATTTCTGCCTTTTGATCCAGCTACATGCTGCGAGTAGCACTGAATATCAGTAAGAAAGTTAATTTTAAAGGCCATGAAATTACATTTCGTAGACGTTAATATACGATTATGGATATGTCTTCGGTGGACGAACATATTAATTAATTGTTATTATTAATTCTGCTACGCCAGGTAAAACCTGATAAATTTGTATAGTTAATTACAGTTAATTATACATAATATTCCCTTTTGAGCTAAAATCTAAGATTCCCTTGGGAATCCCCATAGTGTTTCGGTCGGAGGTTCATAGTGTTTGAAATAACGTTATTCCCCTCCTCCCGCTGAATCGCTACATCAGATTTATGCAAATGTACACATAGTCATTTGCTGAGGCACAAAAAGCAAGTGTATATGGGATCCCCTCTTATACCCCTGGTCCGTGTGGCAACCCGCTCATCATCTCATTATCTCATCATTGTTTATTTGATACACGAGCTTCAGATCAGTCATGCAGAGGCATTCCCCAAAGTGTTGCTATGGCGACGCAGCTCAAGTTCCTCGAAAGGAAATCTGATTCTCTAATCTTAGAAAAACCAATATAAAGCAAATTATATTTTGTATATAAAAGATTCATGGTAAACTAGGTAGATCCTCCTGAGAAGTTTTATTCCTGCGAGCATGTACACACCAATCAGAACACTCAATTGTGACAACCTGCAACCTAAAAAAAGTTGAAATCTGGCATATGTCCTGCCCTATAAAACCATTGGCTATAATCATTCAAATAAAAAAATTGTGTCTATAAAAGGCACTTCGCGTATCAGGTCAGATGTATTTGCCAACCACAGCTGAGCTCACATGGGGATGCTAATCTTTCTTTGCACGCTTATCATCCATCATCATCACACAAAGGCGGAAAATGCCATTTGTCGATTAATGGGAGACCCCAAGCAACCACTGCTGTCTAAGGATGGGGACATAACTATTGGAGGGCTTTTTGCATTCAGAATTATAGAAACATTACCTTCTTTGGAGTTTACCCAAAAACCTCAGCCTCTGTCATGCTCCAGGTTTGTGACATTGGAAACTACCTGACAAACACTGCAGTGAAAAGATGCATTGCAGCATATTCATGAATGTACTTTGTAAAATCACTACCATAATATCAGGAATTGTTATTTAAGTCGAAATAATGTATAAAATTTAAGAAAATCAAATATATTTTCTGCCACGATCAATAATTATTTAGTTTCTGTTTTGCCTACTGGTTTTCATGTTTTTACAGTGTGAATCTAAGGGATTTTCGGTTGGCTCAAACTATGACCTTTGCTATTGAGGAGATTAACAGAAATGAAACTTTACTCCCAAACATTTCAATTGGCTATAGAATCTTTGACACTTGTGCTTCAAGACTGTCTGCTATGAGTGCAACTATGGCATTGATGAATGGTCAAAAGTTTACAGTAGGAGACAGATGCAATGGAAAGTCTCCTATACATGCTATTATAGGGGAAACAGAGTCCTCAGCCACAGTGATTTTGGCCAGAACCACGGGACCTTTCAAAATTCCTGTGGTAAGAGACAATAACAGCACACATTTGACAATTATCTGAACGATGACTGTTTTACTGTTTCTTGTGATTTCTTTTTCAGATAAGTCACTCGGCCACATGTGAGTGTCTTAGTAATAGGAAAGATTTTCCCTCTTTCTTCAGGACTATTGCTAGTGATTATCACCAGAGCAGAGCTCTTGCATACATAGTCAAACACTTTGGCTGGACTTGGGTTGGCGCTGTGAACAGTGACAATGATTATGGAAACAGTGGAATGGCCATATTTCTGAATACAGCACAGGAGGAGGGGATTTGTGTAGAGTACTCTGTGAAATTTTACAGAACAGAGCCTGAAAAACTCTTAAAAGTTGTAAACATCATAAAACAAAGCACTGCAAAAGTCATTGTTGCATTTCTTACTAGTTCAGAGATGTCCAATCTACTCGAACAGCTATATATTCAAAACATTACAGGCCTCCAAATGATTGGTGTAGAGGCATGGATAACAGCAAAGAGGTTGATCACACCGACAAGTTTTCATGTGCTGGGAGGATCACTGGGGTTTTCAGTGAGAAAGATTGATATTGGTGGGTTTTCAGATTATGTTATAAAAGCATTTTGGGACACAGCTTTTCAATGCTCAGAGGGAGATGGGAATTCATCTCAAGATGCAGTAAATTGCAGCAAATACCAAGATTTACTTGTGCTAAAAAATTACAATGAAGATGTGCCTGAGCAAAGATATTCAAGTAATGTCTATAAAGCAGTGTATGCTGTGGCTTACGCATTACACAATCTACTGAAGTGCAAAGAACAAGAAGGTTGTGAGAAAGACCTGACAATACAACCACAGCAGGTACAAATATATGACAGACACAAAAGAAAGAGGTTTTGCCTATTTCTATTTGACAGTTAGTTAGTTCATTCCTTGATGTTTTCTTGCTAGGTGGTTGAAGCTCTGAAAAAGGTGAATTTTACAGTAAAGTTTGGTGATCGTGTGTGGTTTGATACCACTGGTGCTGCAGTAGCCCAGTATGAAGTTGTGAACTGGCAGCAGGACTCAGATGGATCAATCCAGTTCAAAGCAGTGGGTTACTATGATGCCTCACTGCCCCCTGACCAGCGCTTTGTACTTAACACTGAAAACATAATCTGGGCTGGAGGACAGCTGGAGGTAAAAAGGCAATAACTGTGTTTGTTTTTAAAACATGTTAAAACTTTACTTAATGACTAAAAGCATTGGAAATTCAACCCAACAGACATATGACATCATTTTCAAACATTATTTCCTTATTTCCAAAAAATCATTGCAATAACATAAGCATGCATGTGTATTATGCTTTGAGGAAACAATGTGTTGTCAATAATTGTAGCATGGGTACATGTGCATGTGTAAATTACTTAATAAATAGCTATTATGTATATTTTTATATAGAAGCCAAGGTCTGTGTGCAGTGAGAGTTGTCCTCCAGGCACTAGGAAGGCCGCACAGAAAGGAAGACCTGTCTGCTGTTATGACTGTATTACATGTGCAGATGGAGAAATCAGTAATGAGACAGGTAAACTTCAGACCATCCCAAAAATAAAAAGAAACCTTGCTTGCTGCTCTTTTTGTGTTCTCCTCCTACTGTTTAAAATGCAGCTAATTTTTAAAGGAGTTCATAAATAAAACACTTATCTCTAACTATAGTGAACTTTCTTTCCAGATTCAAATAACTGCCAGCAGTGTCCAGGGGAATACTGGTCTAATACTGAGAACACTGAATGTGTGTTAAAGGCTGTAGAGTTTCTGTCATTCACAGAAGTTATGGGTATAGTGTTAGTCTTTTTCTCTCTGTTTGGAGTAGGAATAACTGTACTGGTGGCCATCCTGTTTTACAGTAAGAAGGACACTCCCATAGTAAAAGCCAATAACTCAGAGCTGAGCTTCCTGTTGCTCTTCTCATTGATTCTGTGTTTTCTCTGTTCACTTACTTTCATTGGTCGCCCCACTGAGTGGTCCTGTATGTTGCGTCACACAGCGTTTGGGATCACTTTTGTCCTCTGTATCTCCTGTGTTCTGGGGAAAACAATAGTTGTGTTAATGGCATTCAAGGCCACACTTCCAGGAAGTAATCTCATGAAATGGTTTGGGCCTGCACAACAGAGACTCAGCGTTTTTGCCTTTACACTTATACAAGTTCTTATCTGTGTGCTTTGGCTAACAACATCTCCTCCTTTTCCCTATAAAAATATGAAATACTATAATGAGAAGATCATTCTTGAATGCAGTCTGGGTTCTACTGTTGGTTTCTGGGCTGTGTTGGGTTATATTGGTCTTCTGGCTGTCTTGTGCTTCATTTTAGCTTTTCTGGCTCGGACGCTGCCTGATAACTTCAATGAAGCTAAATTCATCACATTCAGTATGCTCATATTCTGTGCTGTATGGATCACATTCATCCCAGCTTATGTCAGTTCGCCAGGAAAATTTACTGTAGCTGTGGGGATATTTGCTATTTTAGCTTCAAGCTTTGGTTTACTTTTCTGCATTTTTGCACCCAAATGTTACATCATCCTGTTTAAGCCTGAACAAAATACAAAACAACATATGATGGGAAAAACACAAACTAAGTCCTACTGAGAAATAAATTAACATTGTTATTTTACTGTGCAGTGTTTTTATTTAATGTTTTTATTAAAATTAAAAATATATTGATACATTACAAGGCAGGATTTTTTGTAATACACAAGATTACATGATATAATAGCTTAATGCTGCCAAATCATTTTAAACAAAGCCACATTGTCTAATGTTTCTATGGGTGCTGTTACACATGTCAATTTAATAGCAAAGACATACAATTCATATATGTACAGATACAGCAGGTGAGCAAACTCACACAAAATATTGCCATATATATTTATCTTATATCACAGCACAAAACAATTATTGTTAAATGGTACAGATTTGCCAGTCCACACTTTTATTACACTTTGTACAATATTAATACATATGATTTGCTGAGAACTTTAGATCTATTTAATTTTATTTCATCATGGTGTAACTTTTTTCAATTTTAATCTCAAAGGCATTTTACATTTGGCTTCAATTAGATCATTAGATATTTGAATTTAAGGCAATAATGCAAAACCTTTACATTCAAATTTCATCTTACTCTTAGCTGTTCTTTAAATGTCTGTCATTGTTTTGATGAATGGTCAGAAGTTTTTAGCACAGCAAACCCTATTATCATTAAAGAACTAATTTGTTATAAATTCAAAATATATCATCAAAATCTAAGTAGGACAAAAATATTTAATTGCAAAAAGTTTGGATGCAGAACGGCCCTATTGTTTTTGCTCAGTTAATATTATTTTATGAAATGACTCAAAAACTCATGAAATTTGCACACGTGTCATAAGTGCCAAAAATGTACATGTTGTATAGGTTGCACAATTGGCTGTGTAGAAATGGCTCGAGAGCGCCACCTACAAATATTCAAGAGAACAGCCCCCTCACTCTGTTAAACGTTCTGGTATGAAATTTGGTAGGATCATATACCACTCCAAGACAAAAAATCTCTTGGAGCCAAGCTCTAAACCCCACAGGAAGTCAGCCATTTTGAATTTTCTCTGTAATTTTTTTACATTTCCAAGCACTGTACTTTAACGAACTTCTCCTAGAGATTTAATAAGATCATCATCATATTTGGTCAGTCTCTTCTAAAGGCCTTTGTGATGCTAAATTGCAGAGATATTGACTTTTCATTGGAGGGTCTGTCCGTGGTGGCCTGACAAATTTTTGTGTTTTCGCCATAAAACATGAAGTTGTTCTAACTCATGCTTACAATCTCCAATCTTCCCCATGCTTCACATGTTTGATAAGTGTCCTGGCCTGAAAACATTTCCATGCCAATATTCAGTTACAGTCATAGCGCCACCTGCTGGCAGCAAAAAAATAAGTTACTGCTGTTAGAGATTTAATCAGATCATCATCATATTTGGTCATTCTGATCAAAAGGCCTTTGCAATGATAAATTGCAAAGATCTTGACTTTTCGTTGAAGGGTGTGTCCGTGGAGGACTGGGAATGTTGGATGTTTTACCATGGAACAGGAAGCTGCTGTGACTCAAAGTCAAACAGTGTCCAACCTGCCCCAGACTTCACACGTTTGAGAAGGGTCCAGGCCTCAACATGGCAATATTCAGTTACAGTCATAGCAGCACCTAGAGGCAGCAGGAAATAACTTATTTTAGACTGTGATTTATACTGCTCTTAGATATTAAATTATATCAACATTATATTTGGGCAGTTTAATCTTGAGTCCTTTTGCTATTGTAAATGGCGACGACCTTGAATCTTCATTAAAGGGCATGTCCGTTGTGGCCTGACATACTATGGCTTAATGAATTGCATTTTTGAGGGCCTAAACAAGTTAAAAAAAGTCATGAAACGTTGCACACATGTCAAATATGACAATTTTATGTGGTGTAGGCTTCAGAAATGAGGGTGTAAAATGGCTCTATAGTGCCACAAACAAAAATTCAAGACAGCAGCCCCCGCTACGTTAAATGTAGGATCATATATCACCCCAAGACCTGTAAAAAAGTCACTTAGAGCCAAGCTCTAAACCCCACAGGAAGTCAGCAATTTTTAATTTACTCAACTAGAGATTTAATCAGATCGGGCTCTATCTTACACCAGGCACAATGCAGCGCAATGTGCGACGCAAGTGTCTTTTGCTAATTTCCACCCTGCGCAATTATAATTTTCACGTTTAGCCCCGCGTTGTTTAAATAGCAAATGCATTTATGCCCCCTTTTGCGCACATGACCGTTCTGTTCTAAAAACGAGGTGTGTTCAGGCGCATTGTTGGCACGTTGCTATTTTGAAGCAACTAAAATAGACTACAACATTGACCAACAAAAACCTGGTCTAAAGTCAATGGCGCAATATGTTTTTTTGGTATTTAAAGAGCCCATTAGTAATATGCGCCTATAAACGGGACGACAACGCGGGTTTGCTTATAACACACATGAATGCGCAGCAGCACAAACACTTTTTTAAATATGAAAGATTAAAGGATTGAATGTAAAAGATTATTGAGTCTCTTGGACATAAATGAGTAGTAATTATGAGACGTTAGAAGGCGCAAAGAGCTGCTTCACCTGCAGCCTGGTAAGTAAATAAATGCTTTGCTTTAAAACAAATGCATCTATTTTTAAATGTTTTTAAATGCTACCTCAAGGATTTATTGTATATGACTCTGTACCTGTGGATATGGTGAGATGAGAAACATTTTTAAGTAATGCTTAAAAAAAACTGACGCTGTCCAAGTGCTGAAACGTGCGGAGAGCCGTTTGTAAATTCTTTATCTCCTGTTTGTAACAAATAAAGTATTTTTAGATTACAAACCTTTTCTTACATACTTGTAAATTATTTTTTGATGATATTGGATAGTCATACATTTAAAGCAATTAAAAGCCGGCTTTTTTACTTCCATGACTAAAAGAAAACGGGTTTTAAAGGTTTTAATGAAAAAATTACAATTTCAATACAAGTGAAAAACAACACAATTATTTAACATTAATCTTAAACTGGGATCTTCTTCCTCCGCTTAGTTTTTCAGTTTACAAAGTCTGTCATCTAAATAGGGATTAGACATAGTGCCAGCGCAACAGGCTTTTAAAGGGGATGAGAGCTGAGGCTCTCATTGGTTTATTGCACGTTACGCCCAAAATACTGCCATTAATCATAAAAAAAATAGGACCAACCCTTTTCGACCATGCGCTCAGTGCACAAACCATTTTTCCCGTCGTTAAATTAACAAAGTGGATTCGGACACACCCATTTAGACGTTGTGCTGTGCGCTTTAGACAATGCACTTAGATCATTAAAATATGGCCCAATACTGTATCTTCATATTTGGTCAGTCTTATCTAAAGGCCTTTATCAAAATTGCAGTTGCAATTTTTCACCACACCGTGGCTCTTCTAAAGGCCAGAAATAAAGAGCAGACTTTCCTGGTTTCAATTTTTCCACTCTTGTTCCTTGGGAATGATTTGTGAGCAGAGGTGAAAAAGCAAAATCACAAAGCAACACAAACAACATATTGTAATCTGAAAAACAGGCTGATCCAAAAGCTCTAGTGGCTTGTATCTGCCCACAGGCAAAATTGACAGGTGTCTGTACAAACATGAACAACACAAATAAGAAATCTTTTAATTAAAGCACAGCTGGAACCTACACCATATTAGTGATATAAACATGTAAAGGGTGAAAAACAAAAGCAATGAATAAACACATGATGTAACTGATTACAGTTGTTAAATCAGGTGTAATTATTTAATTGGTTTCAATTTCTGAAATCACACGTATGCTTCAAATAAATTTAAACTCTAAAAAAGTGTAAATATAACAAACTTATAACTTTAGCTTATTTAAAAAACAAATAAGGGTGAAATTTATTCTATTATATAATGCCATAGAAAAACAATTTTGGGATGTGTTATTTCAAGAACCTTTAACATCAAAAGAACATTTTTGATTAACATAATGTTTTATGTGGGGAGAAAAGTTTCTTTAGGCTACACAACTATATAAAAGAAATGGTTATTCAAGAACCTTTGAGTGATTGGTTCATTTTGCAACAAAAATTATTATTCTAGGCATTGCTTAAAAAAAGGTTTCTTTACAGCAATGCTTAGAAGAACGATTTTTTATTTAGCAGTTTTATGTACCATGTTGTGCAAAAAGCCATAGGCCATTACCAGCTTTGTTATTTAGCAAAATTTTAGTGATCATTTTAGCTCTCTTATTAAGATACAAACCCAAAGTACAGGAAATGTTTACACAAAATGTTAAATAGGCACAATTCTCAGAACAAAATAGTTAAAAGGCAAAATAGGCAAATACACTGATATATAATTAAATATGGTCACTACCTTTGCAAACACATAAATCAGGGGTCGGCAACAGGCCGAAAAACTTAGGACTGCTTCATAGGTGTCCACTACAAATCTGGCTAAAGAATCGAATATGTGGGGTTTGGTATATGGCCCGCCAGCAATATTTTCTGGCCTGGATTATTTTGGAAGTTTTTTATTTAAATCAGACTATTTTTCTTTTACAATAACGGTTTACAAATAGGGCCCTGTGTATGGTTCCTTCAATTGTTTTTTTTTTTTTCAAATTAAAACCAAAAAGAAAATAAACGACTTGTTTTTCTATTTATTTCCTGAAAATGGCTTTAATATCCCTACTGAAAAATC
Source organism: Misgurnus anguillicaudatus (assembly GCF_027580225.2). Classification (NCBI taxonomy): domain Eukaryota; kingdom Metazoa; phylum Chordata; class Actinopteri; order Cypriniformes; family Cobitidae; genus Misgurnus; species Misgurnus anguillicaudatus. The sequence goes on from NC_073351.2 coordinate 16,455,418, forward strand.
CAGCAAAGACCAGCATAAGCTGGTAGCTGGTTTTAGCTAGTTTAAGGTGGAAGTAGCTTGCCTAAGCTGGTCCTTCCAGCCTGGCAAAGCTGGTGGGCCAGCTGTTCTTCCAGCATGACCAGCTAAGTCCAGCTAGACCAGCTTAAAAAGTGACCAAAACATAGCTAGACCAGCTTGCTACACCAGCAATACCAGCTAAAACCAGCTCCCCAGCTTAGGCTGGTCTTAGCTGGATTTTTCAGTAGGGATGTTACCACAATAGTACTTTTTTCATTTTAGTTCCTTAAATAAATAACGGAAAAAACAAGTAGTTTTTTCAATTTTTTAAATTTTTGTTTTTAATTTGAAAAAAAAAAAACGATTGAATGAATGATACACGGACCAATCATATTCCATGATTATAGGCCTATTGTGGGCGCAAACAGAAAAATAAACACCAGAACAACCATTTTTTGGAAATGTTTATGCCGTCTTTTGTCTTTTAAATAGGAAATACAGACAATGTTGCTTGACAAAAGATCAGATGGCCTATACTAGGCTAATTCAAAATAAAACACATAAGTGTGGCAACAGCAGCTGGCCCGGCATCTACTCCTTTGAACCGATTTGTTTGAATGAATGGTTGAAACAACAGATCTGTCCAACACTGAACCCACAAGAGGTCACTGTCAGCACAATCCATCACTCACAGCACCTCAGAAATGAGAATGTAAATGTGCTTTGAGAGTGTTTAGAAAGATTTGCCCTAAATAACAGTCTAAACTAAAAAAATAAAAGTTTACTATGTTAACTTTATGATTATTAAATAATTTATCAGGTCTACCAAAGAATGATTTTATCCTGCAAAGCAATAAACAGTGTGAGTGTGTGCTTCTGGGGGAGTAGGGATATGGGATAATCGCACTGAAGCATGGTTTGGTTTGGATAATATGAGTGCCCCCTTAAACTAGAAATTTATGTCAACATTAGAGGTCAAGTATTTGCCTGGTTTAAGTCTTATTTACCAAAATCGCTATTATTATTAAGGTCAGCAAAGCCAAGCCGATAACGAAGCAATGGCTCTAGTAGAGTTTGCCTTAATGTTGAAGGGTGGCTAATGTCCGCCACTCTCATAAACTAGCATTATAGCCTCTACTACCAGTGAGAGAGCCTCTGTTCAGACTAATTTGTTTTAGACAAGAAGAGCAGTATGCAGTGCGCATTTACGCTCGTCGCAAACAGGTCAACTGCAGCCTTCCCGAACCAGTTCCAGATCAGCTGAAATAAGTGGGGATTAAGTCCCCACTAGCTGTGAGGGAGGCTGTTCATCTGCCTCCTGTTTAGAAGGCCTGGCATATGTGCTGTTCTGATGGAGAGGAAGTGACTTTCTGCCCACAATAGAAGGCTGGCTGCCTGCTTAAATAGGGCTTTGGAATGAATGCCACCCTGGCGATTTATATAAAAAAACACCGTCCACACTTATACGTTTTGATGCTCCAGTTGCGGTTCGAAGGGTTCTAGACTATTTATTTGCCATATGCTCAGAGGTTCCGACCAAACACCGGAGTGCCCTGGCAAATCTCCCCAACCCAATGCCGAAGCATCCGTGGTAACTACTATTCGAGAGGCTATTTGTCCAAGGAGATTCGTCCCAGAAAATACCCATAAAATTGCCAGACATGTCCCGTAAATCTTCAGAGATTGTTGCCGGAAAGAGGACCTAGTAAGATACACGGAAAAACCTCTGTGTGAACAAGAAGCCAAAACAATGCCGTAATCTGCATGTCGTAGTGAGGATGCCTGCGTCATCACAACAAACGTTATGTTATGGCTCAGCTCTTTAAAATGAGAGATTTATCAGTAGCAGTTATCAGGAAATTATAAATGAGACGCATAAACAATGATGGGCATGCTGTAGTGAGGACGCACGTGTCATGGCAACATGAAGTTGGTTCAACTCTTTTAAATTAGGGATTTACAACATTCACGATGAGAAATGTCAGCAAACGTCTCGGGTTACGCATGTAACCCTTGTTCCCTGAGAAGGGAACGAGACGCTGTGTCGCCATAGAGATGCTTTGGGATAGCCTTCAGGTGTGAGTGCGTCTGAATGTGTATATCAAATCCAACCAATGGTGGGGCGTGACGTCACCGGCAGGGTGACGCGGGAGCCGGAAAGCATAAAAGCCGACGTAAAACACGCCCTCACTATCTGAAATATTGCCGGAGACGGCTTACAAGTATGCAGGAAGTATGGGAAAGGGGAACTCGCTCTGCGTCACCATAGAGATGCTTTGGGAACGCTATACCCAATCCGCCAGACTACAAGTGCCTGTTTGTGTGTAAAAAGCACAACTAAGACCTAAGCACCCAAGATCCAGGAGTAGGTGTGAGATCCAACTCATAAAACTGTACAGAAGTGAGCGGTGAGGACCAGCCTGCCGCATCACAGACATCCTGGACAGGGGCTTTAGATGCTGCCATACCTCTAGTTGAATGCGCTCTGACAGTTAAAGGAGAGGGCCGTCCAGAGGCTTCATGAGCAAAAGAGATAGCCTCGACTATCCATTTACTCAAAGTTTGCTTTGTGGCCGGGAAACCTTTCTGGGCCGAACCATAGCACAAAAATAACTGCTCTGCTTTCCTGAACTCCCCTGTTCTGAGCACATACATGTCCAGTGCTCGTACTGGACAGAGTAAGTTAAGCTTCCTTTGGCTCGTGTCCTTAAATGATGGAGAGCAGAACGCCTGCAAGACTATTATGGGGTGTGGTATGTTGCTCAAAACTTTTGGAAATGTAGCCCGACCTAGGGTATAGAAAAGCCTTAACCATGCATGGAGCAAACTCGAGACAGGTTGGCGAAACTGACAGAGCCTCTAAATCTCCTACCCTCTTAAAGGAGGTAATAGCTAGGAGCAATATAGTTTTTAGTGTAAGGAACTTCTCAGATACTGTATCCAATGGCTCAAATGGTGCACCAGATAAACCCTCCAGCACCACGGACAGATCCCATGCAGGGATCCTAGAATGGCTCGCTGGCCTTAGCCTCCGAGTGCCATGCAGGAAACGCATAACAAGTTGGTCTTTACCTAATAAGTTACCATCCACTAAGGCATGGAAAACAGATATAGCTGCCATATAAACCTAAATGGTAGAAGGAGACAGCCCTGTTGCGAACCGTTCCTGTAAGAACTCCAGAACTGAACCTACAGGGCAGTTAACTGGGTCATATAAATGCTTTTGGCACCATGTAACAAAAAGTTTCCGCTTAAATGCGTATAATTTCCTGGTGGAGAGAGCTCTGGAATGCAAAATATCTTCCCCCATGTCCACAGTAAAATAATCTTTGCTAGTTTGCATAGAGGGCATGATCTGACACGCCCTGATGATTTATAAAAGAGACCACTGCTGTGTTGTCTGACCGGAAAAGCTCCACAAGCCCTAGGCTGAACGGCCTTCCAGCCTTCCATAACCGCCCCCCAGCCTGAGAGAGATGCGTCTGAGGTCATGCTGCGACAGACTGCACCTAGATTCGGGCCTTGTGACAGAAACCAGACATCTTTCCATATTCGAAGGGCACGTAGACATGAGCGCGTAACTCTGAACATGCGAAAAGGATTGCCCCTCTGGGAAAAACCATTGGTTTTGAGCCACCACTGCAGGGGTCTCATGTACAAAAGACAAAGCGGAATTATATTGCCTGTGGCCGCCATGAGCCCCAGCAGTCTCTGGAAATATTTGCTGGTGTGTGATTGACCTAGCCTTATTTTGTTAACTTATGTGAGAATGGAGGTGACACGAGCAGGTGACATCCGTGCCTGCATCGCTGTTGAATACCATATTATCCCCAAAAATGTGATCACCTGTGTTGGGACTAACGTACTGTTCTTGGTGTTCAGTCTCAACCCTAGGTGTCTCAGATGTGCAAGCACAACATCTCGATGCTGTGCTGCCATCTGTGCTGACTGGGCTAATATTAGCCAATCATCTATATAATTTAGTATGCGAATGCCCTGGAGGTGCAGTGGTACCAGGGCAGCATCTACACATTTTGTAAATGTGCGCGGGGATAGAGATAGGGCAAAAGGAAGGACACGATACTGATATGCCACGCCCCCAAGGACAAACCTGAGGTACTTTTTGTGGGCAGGAAGTATCGAAATGTGAAAATAGGCGTCCTTTAAATCTATTGTCACAAACCAATTCTCGGACCTGATTTGTGACACAATGTGAGGGACCGTCAGCATATTGAATTTTAGTTTTCTGATGGCTCTGTTTAGGCAGTGCAGGTCTAAATTGGACGCAGCCCGCCGTCTTCTTTGGCACTATGAAGTACTGTAAAAGCCTGTATTCCTTTGTGCTGGCGAAACAGGATTTCACTTCCTGCTCTAAAATTAGGGACCATTCTGACCCTATAGTTATACTCAACACCCCTTCGAATCTGGGGGGAAACTGAGTGAACTGAATCCTGTAGCCGAACCTAATTGTGTGTAACACCCATTGAGAGATGTTTGGAATGTTTTCCCAGGCTGTCATAAATGTATTCAAGGGAACCAACTAGGGGTGGCACGGTTCATGAAAAAAATCTGAACCGTTCGGTTTGCTTGTCTCAGTTCGGAGCATGTGTGCATCGCACGGTTCGACAGTTCATAGCATGCGCAAAGTATGTAGCCTCGTACCCTGTATGTGACCTCAGATAGTGTGTTTCCCTTTCGCGAATTGCGCGAAAGAAGAGGTGACTGGTGTAGAGAGTGAGTGCTGCAGGTCATGTTACGTGTAGAAATGGCAAGTGGGAAGGAAGTCTGCCCGGAGTTGGAGGATGCGCCAGCGCCGAATAAATTTGGTGTGTGGAATTTTTTTTTATTTCATGTTACTTATGATGATAGCGTAAATAAAACAATAGATAGAACCGCAGTCTATGGGTTGAATGTGTTCGAACAGCCACAGGAGACCGCCTTACCTCCGCCCATTTATCTAATCTGAGGTACTGAACACAATGTTTTACGTCTATTCTGACTTCTGCCACGAACACACGGTGAACAGTGCTATTTTTAGCCTTTCATTGATAAAACTAAAGCGGCTGATTTCTGCGTTGTTTCATTTTGCTAGCGTGTGAAAGTTGCACAATCTTATTTCATAAATTGCCCCTCAAAGTAATCAGGACAGAAGTGGACAAAAGAGACGGATTTAAATGATGATTACATGATATAACTTTTTTAATACTGTATCCTAAATTATGGGTAATTAATACTTTGATTAGATAATACATTTCTGGAGTGTTAAAAATTAAAACAAGAACTGTACAGAACCGAGAACCGTGATCATAAAACCATGATACGAACTAAACCAAGGGTTTTGTGAACCGTGCCACCCCTAGAACCAACCTCTTGAGGTTGGTCCCTAACTCGGAGTGCTCCATACTACCAGAGGCGGAGTGTTCACAGTTAACATCGAGGGCACTGAGGAGTGTGGAAACCCATAAACTGTGGAAAAATCCTGCACTCCCAGGAAGGGCATGCCCCCTTTAACAGCTCTGTAGCACTCTGGTCAGGGCTGTTTTTTAGAGCTCTTTGTAGCTTGAATTACCATCCTCAGATCGGGTTTCTTTTGGGTTTTTTTGAGCGCGCCAACCTGACCCCCAATGGCGTACGAGTGCTAATGCCCTCTTTCTGCACCTGTCTATGCTGAGTTTGCGGGTTCGGCTGTCATGAGGAAGCATAAACTCTCAGAGGAAGAAAGGTTCTAAAGCCTGCCGCCTGCCTTCGCGCTTCCTGGTGTCTCTCGACAACGCTATTCACAGAGTCGCCAAACAGCCCAGAGGAAGACAAAGGAGAATCTAATAAAAAACGACTTATCCGCAGATTTAATGTCCGACAGATTAAGCCACAAATGTCTCTGTTGTCACCATCAGTGACATAGATCTCCCAATAGCTCTAGCTGTCTCTCTTATCACTCTGAGAGAAATATCTGATGCCCTACGTAACTCGTGTAACTCATCAGAACTGCCCGCTGCCCCCTCATCAATGTCTTTTAATAAATCAGCTTGAAAAGCCTGCAGAACAGCCATGGTATGCATAGATGCATAGACGCCTGCCCTGCTGCCATATAAGCTTTTCCTACCAGCGATGAAGTTAAACGACATGGGTGCGTGGGCAAAGCTGGAGATTTTAATGACGAGGCTACCGAAGGCAAAAGATAGCTCGCAAGCGACTGTTCAACCTTCGGCATACCTGCACATCCTTATCTAAAACATTAGAGTATATATTAGACTGGGGTGTGAGAAGGGGCGAGACCATGATTTTGCAACTTCAGTGTGTTAATCCGGAAAAAAGGGGAAACTACAAGGCAACGGCTGATGTTTAGCCCGCAGGAAGCGCTCTGACAGTTTACTCTCTGGAGCATCTTCCTGCTTATCTTCGGGCCAGTCCAAACTCAACTTAGCCACCGCTCGTGTTATTACACCAACTAAATCATCATTTGCTCAGCTTCAACACTCATAACATCTACATTGTCAGAGGAAAATAGCAACATATCAACACTCTCTAACCGGGGGAAGTAACCGCATGACGGGCTTCCGCACCCGCAGAGAGAGCAGCGGGAATGCCCGAGGGAGATCATGCAGCAGCATAAAAGAATATCGCGTCACATGCTCATTTGAGCTTATAATAATCAAAAATGCCTGCGTGTCATCCCAACAATATCGTTCAGCTCCTCAAAACGAAGGTTTTAAAGGGACACCAGGCAAGTCTGAGTATTATTTCTCTACAAGCTCCCCCTAGTGTCTGGAAGTAAATGCTTTCAAACACACTGTCGTAAAAACCTACTGTTGTCCCTCCCCCCTCGCAACCCAGCTTATCAGCTGTCAACTCATCTGAGCAGAGGAACCGGCTATTTCCAATCCAGTTATGTCTATCGAGGTAATATTTCATTTCCAACTGATTTTTTATTTTTATTGTGTTGTCATGCATAACAGTATTTTTACCTTGAACGACCGATATGAACAAGGCAAACTACTGTTTTCGTGTTTTTTTTTTTTGGGAGAGTGGGCATGAGAATACTATAATGATAAATAAATAAATATATATAGACAAGCAAAGGGAAAATGTCACTCGACCAGATGAACTTATAGGCCTTGCTAATATAACTTTAGACAAATATTATCCAACTACATCTATCTAGCCATCTATCTATCTATCTATCTATCTATCTATCTATCTATCTATCTATCTATCTATCTATCTATATATAGATATATATATATATATAGATATATATATATATGGTGACCATATGTGCCATTCTTCCCGGATGCATCCTGGCCAGGATTTCTGTGCATCTTCCGGAAGTCGTATTTGTTGACTGCCTATGACATTCAGTTAAAAACATAAGACATCCAATCGTAATTTCACCTTAAAATGTAACGTTTCTGTAATAATAATAATCATATGTGGTCGACAAATATGACTTCCGGAAGACCACCCGAAATCCTGGCCAGGACACGTCCGGGAAGAATGGCACGTATGGTCATCTTAATATATGTATTAGGTCTGAAGCTCTTTTTCTTTTCTTGTAATCTTCCGTCAAGGGTTTTCCCTGCTTCTTCCCTGGCTCTGCCATTTGCAACAATTGCTAGCCGAGTTTCGTTCACCTGCCTCTGTGTTGTTTGCCGTAAAGTGATCCTGCTTCTTGCGATATCTGAGACTTTGCGAGACTGAAGGACACCGGGTCGGATACAGCGAACTTGCAAGTGGGGCATTCTTCCTACAGGCGGTAGGGGCGGGTGAGAGAGTTTTCATTCGTCCTGTAATGAGTCATTTAACCATATACCGACTTACAAAGATGATTTATTAACATAAAAATGCTGCCTTGTGTCCCTTTAAATGCATATTAACAATCACTATGATAAAATTCTGAAAACTGTATTAAAGCAGAGATCAGGGAGCTCGTCAAATATCCACTCTGAAACCGAAATCATTAACCAGAACAGCGCGTCGCACGCTCCTTTATAGTCTTATCATAAACAAAAATTAGTGGTTTCTGGAGAGAGAAATTATAAATATGCAAACTTCAGATGCTGCATAGAAGGTAGTGCAGGACTTTAACAGGCCACGTGTTTTTCCGGGACCTTGCAGATGCCAGCAAATCATGGCAGTGTAAAAGAACAAAAAATCAAACGATCCCGGAAAAATATATTTATACATGCCGAAGCCCACATATTCGCTGGGATGCGATTCTTTAGCCAGATTTACAGTGGACGCTTATGAAGCATCTGATGCCATTAGACCCAGAAGCCTCTGAATCTCCCTGAGGAGGACATACCAGCCAGGTCTGAAGCGGCACAGGCACAGTGTGCAGGTACTGTACAAAAGAATACCCAGGTATCAAATCATCTAAATCGGAACGAGAATGCTCTTTTGTGTATTGACCCACAGCCCTAATGACTGTAAGTGGTGAAGCAATACTTCCATATGACTGATAAGCAGAACATGTGAATGAGCCATAATCAGCCTGTCGTCCAGATAGTTCATAATGCACATCCTGTTCACTCTGAGGGGGAAGAGATCTGCATCCATATACTTCGTGAATGTGCATGGGGCAGTATCTTGGTCTGCGTCTGGGCATGTCGCCCCAGAATGCCCAGAGTTTATACAGAGAAATGGATTCTCTGGGGCATCAAGGAAGAAGAAGAAGTGAGGCAAAGCCAAGGTGGTAGGGTATGTTTATATTTTCACAAACGATACTGCAAATCAGTGACTATCCAAGAACGTGTTTGTACACCGGATGCTGAACTTTTATCAGTATCGTTGTGTCTTTTTTGACTTTTATGACTGTAGTGTACCTACACCAAATAGCAAATGCTGCTTTATCTGCCAACATTATTCAAGGTTCAAGGTTCAATTTATTGCCATATAATCTAAACCACAATTGGAATTCTTTAGAGCCAGTCATGCATGGATGTAGTGTGGCAAACAAAAAATTAAGACAGAACAGGATATAACAATACACAGTGCAATAGTGCTTAATCAGAATGGAAAGTGCTAAAAGTAATAATAATAATTATACTAATACTGAATGCTAATAGTAGGAGTTATAGAAACAATAGAAACAATAAAGTGCAAACAGTGTATTCAGTCCTGAAGAGGAATTGAACTATCGTTGAGCAGCCTGGCGGCTGTGGGAAAGAAGCTCAGGCGATGCTGGGATTTTCCAGTTCTCGGGAGCCAAAGCCTTCTACCTGAAGGGAGCAGCTGAAACATGGCACAACCTGGATGAGAAGTGTAGTGATAAAACAGGTTAAGATTTTATGTTTCCTGTGTCCTTAAACTTTCCTAATCTTTGTTCACTTCTTTGAGTGTAGCTGATGTTTAGCTGGTGTCTGACGCGTGTTTAAATGAGGATGATAAAGTATGTTATTTCTTTCCTCTTGATGAGTGGATTTATTGCCAAAATGAGAGAAAAAACACAAAAACCAATACATAATGCTGCCAACATAAACTTAAGAGGGTTCTTGAAATTAAAGTTCTTTGTCCCAAGTCGTGGCAAGACACGCCCCATTGACACGTTGACCCGGTAACCCGGTGATGACACGGTCAATGACTGTTTCCGCATACACCCGCTACGCTACCCGGTATGCGTCACTGCACCACCTTAAATAGATAACAGGACACTGCGACACTGCTACCTATAGAGGGAAACCCATGCACACTAACACAACACAAATTCAGGATAATTAATATAAAATAAAAGGTATATCATTTCAACTTAAATTTATCACAATACATTTAGAACTTTTATAATAACCCAAATTAAATGAATGTCTCCTATAAGAAGGGTCAGCCATATTTTTTGCCCTTCTCACAGCCCTGATGTTGTGAAAGGATTCAAGAGAAGGTAGAGAGGTGTTGATCACTCTCTCTGCCGAGCGGATCACCCGCTGCAGCTTGTCCTTGGCTGCTGCAGCAGGGAACCATGTAATTACTGATTGTGTAATAATGGATTCAATGATGGCAGAGTAAAACCGGATTAATATGAAAACCTGGGCAGCCTGAATTTTTTCAGCAGTCATAAAAAGAACAACCACTTGTGGGCCTTTTTCATGAGGGCCATGGTGTTCTGGCTCCATTTAAGATCACGGGAGATGGTCAGCCCAAGGAAATGGCAGGACTCCACAATGGTCACTGTGATGTCCCCCAGGATGATGGGATGGGGTGGAGCGGCATTCCTCCTAAAATCCAACACAATCTCTACTGTTTTCAGAGCATTAAGCTCTAGGTTATAGCTGCGACACCAACTCTGCAACCGCTCGATCTCCCTCCTGTAAGCAGATTCATCCTCCTGGATATGAGGCCCACCAGGGTGGTATCATCTGCAAACTTCAGGAGCTTGACCGAGGAGTGGAGAGAGGTGCAGCTGTTTGTGTCAAGTGTAAACAGGGCGGGGGAAAGAATGCAGCCTTGTGTGGAACTCGTTTTGGTAGACCAAGAACTGGAGATGCACGACCACAGCTTCACCCGCTGGAACCTGTTGGTGAGAAAGTCAGTTATCCATTTGCAAGTGGAGAGTGGTACCACCAGCATGGACAGCTGGTGCTCCAGGATAAAGGGGAGGATTGTATTGAAGGCCGAGCTAAAGTCCACAAACAGGATCCTGGCATAGTTTGTTGCAGGGTCAAGATGTTCTAAGACATAATGCAGAGCCATGTTCACCGTGTCCTCCGTGGATCTATTGGCTCTATAGGCGAACTGTGCAGGATCTGTGATGGACTTAAAATGAACCAGAACGAGGCACTCCATCACCTTCATGGCCACGAAGGTAAGAGCGACAGGTCTATAATTGTTCAGGCCCAAAACCTTGGCCTTCCTAGGATGGGGATGATGGTCGCCACCTTGAAGCACGCTGGGACACGACACAGCTCCAGTGAGATGTTGAAGATAGGGGGAAAAACCGCTGCGAGTTGGTCAGCACAGTACTTTGGGGTGGAGGGTGAGACAGAGTCAGGGCCGGGTGCTTTCCGGGACTCCTGGCTCCTGAGCAGTCGTGTCACCTCATGTCTGTATTCATCCAGGTTGTTGTCAGCTCCTGGGCCTGCCCACTCGAAGGCCTGGTCACAGCCCGCCCACTCAAGGCAAGCGCAAAGTCACTCCCGTTCTTCACTGGACCACACTCTGAACTGACTCACTACAGGTTTAGAGCGTTTTAATTGCTGCCTGTAATTGGGTATCAGATGGATGAGGTCATGATCACTGTTGCCCAGCGCCGCACGTTGGACTGAATGATAAGCCTGCCGGATTGTGCAATAGCAGTGGTCGAGAGTATTCACTACCCAAGTGGTGCCTGTGACTTGCTGCCTGTACCTAGGAAGCGCCCAGCTAAGATTTGCCCCATTGAAGTCTCCCACAACTATAACAAAGCTGTCTGGATGCTGGAATTCCACACTCATTATTTGCTCAACAAGTGTGTCTACCGCTGCGGTGACGTCAGCAGATGGCGGAATGTAAACACACGAGTATAAATGAGCTAAACTCACGGGGGAAATAGAATGGACGACAGAAGATACAGAGGGATTCCAATTCAATGGAACAGTGCTGGCTAATCACTGTTACGTCGGAACACCAGCGATCATTTACAAAAAACAATAGTCCACCACCACGCGACTTATTAACTGCCGCGAAGTCTCTGTCCGCCCGGAACGAAGAGAAGCCTTCCAGCTCCACAACCTCATCCGGTGTAGCTGGTGACAGATGAGTCTCCACGAACACGAAAACAGCCGTTGAGTGGAAGTCCCTGCTCTTTGCTACGAGACACTGGAGTTCATCCATTTTATTGCAAAGAGAATTCATGTTTTCGAGGAATATACCCGGGAGAGGCATCCTCGCACCCCTCCGACGCAATCGTACCAGAGAACCAGCTCTCCTTCCCCGCTGTCTTCTGATCCACGTATATCACCGGCGGAGAACACGGTACCTCTTACGAGAATATCCAAAATGTCAGTGGAACGGGTGAGTAGATCGGGGTATAAATCCGGCGGGGTTAAGCCCCTCAGATGCAAAAGTTCCTCCGTTGTGTAGAAACGCAGGCAAAAGAGGGGTAGTGCAAAACAAACAAAACACACAAACCACAACATACAGAGAGGCTAAGGCAGCCATGGGTGGCACCATCTTAGGTTATATTATTGATGTGGTACAAAAACTACAGTCGATTTCACCTGATGCACCAAACTTTATATTAGGTGATTTTAATCAGTTTTTGACATTTGTATAAATGTGCATAAAATCTTCTTCATGTTCATGACACGTGTCATGTCAAGATTATTAAGGAGTCATGTCAGTCTTATGAACACCCCTTCAAGTAAAGTGTTACCGTCACATTTCCAATGTATGTCGCAGAGCCTTCTTCCATTTTAGAAATGTTAAAAAAGGAGATTAGAACTGGCCCTCTTGCTAAGCCTGGTTTACTCACAAGGGTTTATTTTCTTTATAAGTTTTTTTAGCCTGTTGACCACTGTAGTCCTGTGGGCTTGCTTACTGGGAGACTGCTGATATTAGTTTAACCTAGAGCTTCGTTTGCACATTACATTAGTGTATGGTCCAATTACAATATTAACAATTACACTAATTTTTCAAGGGGATTTTTTTAAGGGATTTTTCTCCTTTTTGATGTGATACTTTAAAATTTGAATAAAATCATGGTGATGATGTTTACCATGGTGATGGTAAACATGGCTAATGTTACTGTTTGCACATGAGATGCTGAAGATTGTGGATATGGTAAGGGGTAAGAGATTTACGACAAATGCTCTAAGCAGGTGACCAATCACAATAGACTGAGCCAGCTTGACCAATCAGAGAATTTTAACCCTAATAAGACCCTTGGGGTCAATTCTGTCAGCGACACTGTGATAATGAAGGCGGGGAGTCGAGGATACACATAACATTAAAGCTTTACTTAAGTTTAAACACAATAACATGGCATACAGATGGTGTTAACACATACAATAACCAACAAAGGGATGAACTAAACAGGGAGTATAAATACACAGAGTGATGAGGGAGTAAATCAGAGACAGGTGAGAGCAAACTAATCAGGACAAATGAAGACAGGTGCAGTCAATACGGGACAAAGTGTGACAGTACGCCTCCCCTCGAAAAAGGCGCGTCCTCGCGCCATGATGATTGAAGGAAGGGGAGTGAGGACAAAGGGCGGAGGCTTAGGTTATGGTCGTGGAGTAGTCGGCGACATGGTCCATGGTGGAGCATAACCTGCGCGAGGGCGTGGATGTACTGAAGAGCTATTTATTTACATAATTTAAATTACTGTTAGTTTAAATGTACTTACATTAAACAACTATACATCATTAAAAAGTGTTTTGATTTAAGATTTAGTTTTTGACCTTTATTTTAATCTGAGAATCCTAGTAACAGTAATTTCTTCATTTTTGTCAGGCGTTATGAAAATGAAAAACGGTACATACCTTTAATTTGAAATATAACCCTCAGCCGCACTCATTGATAAAAATACTCCTCCGTGATCGTCATGAAAGCACTCGATAAAACAACATCTATCGGGGCTTTTAATTCAAAGTATGCATATTTGGAGAAATATTACTTCAATTTTATATGTTTACTTCAAATTTCTGCAGGGGGGGTAATATTTCCCCCATTTTTATTTCAAACATGGCGATATGAGCAAGCTGGAGTCTGCAGTCATTCACACTCAGTTTGTTTCATTCATACGTGAAGCCGGAGGGCGCTAAAGTCAGAAAGTATCAAATTATCAATATGAAACTCATGAAGAAGACAGAGCTCAGCTGTCAGTCAGACGTGAACTTGAACAGTGACCTGCAACGAGCGATCGCTGTTTTTATAATAACATGCAAATAAAGATGTTTTGATGTTTTAAAACCATGGAGACAATAAACACGATTAAGATTATATATGGTTTGTCTGTATTTTTAACGCTATATCTGTTATTTTCATAACAGTACTGTATATTATAATGCTATGCTAATCGAGCAAAGCTAACAGCATAAATAACATAAAATTGTTTATTTTCTGTCTTATTTTATGATCCAAAGCCACATCAGATCACGCATGATTGTTTAAGCACTCGACTTTTGATGTTATAATGTGAGTTTTATTATAAATGCTTTTATTTGTAGTGTTTTGATGGTATGCTAAGCTAACGTACTAGCTGTTCTGTAAACATCTGCTGTCTGGAGATATGAGATATGTGTTTCTAGGAATAATTTTTACTGGTAAAGCTTCTTTAAGGTAAGTTTCTTTTTGTAAGAAAGGACTTTAATAAGAAAAAAAGTGAATTGAGACAAAATGAGGAAATAAAACACTAAATAGAAATTATGAGCAATTATTAATAATAATAATAAAATAAACATTTAGACAGCCATATCCCGGATTAAAAGTTGTTAATGACTCATCCGGATGCTTTTTTAATGAGTCTGTTTAAAACACGGAGCAATAGGACAATAAACTGAAAGGATGTTGTGAGATATAAATAAACAAACATTAGCTTAGCATTTTTGCTGTTTTCTCTAAATAAATTTACATGACATGGGTCTAAAAAACATTTCATAAAATACAGAGTTTTAGAGGTATCATTTTCAGATTTAAAACAGAACATGGTCTGACATGTGGCTTTAACTGCAGAGCATTTCTAGATTGCTCCTAGGCCAATTTCATTTAGATTTTCATAACAATATTTCATACATGTTTGGTGGAGTTTATTAAAAACTATAATTTAAGCTCTCTATAACAACTTTTTTCATTATGACAGTAACTAATGTTCACCTCTTAATAAACTTCCAAGTGTCTGCTTTCAAATGAGACCAAACTTATGCTTTTGGTGCAAAGACTTCATAAACTGTATCTATTTTAGTTTGGCTATGACAGTTTTTGTGGAGGGGTTCGGAAAATGGAATGAGGGCTAACAGGTTAAGGTGGGAGGAGCAAGGGTGGAGCAGATGAATCCCAGGATCTCAACACCTGATGCGGAGACATGGGGAAATGGGCCATCAGTAACGAGAGGATAAAGGGCCGGGACAACAACACGGTGCAGGAAACACGGAGACACAGTGGGGACTCGGCTAAACGGGGCGACGGTGTGGTGAGAGAGGGCGATGGTGAGTCCAGAAGAAGGGAGGAGTCCGAAGAAGACGTAGGGGTGCAGATGGGAGGCATAGCTGAAAAATCGAAAGTCCGTGTTTGAGAAAGGATGTCGACCACCGGCAGCCGATCTGGAGTGCCGAACCAACCCAGTGGAGTCTCCGGGCAGACAGGCAGCGGCAGTGATGAGGGAATGGTGAGTTGAGGTGCAGGTGACGAGTGTTCAAGCTGTGGTGGCAGAGTGGGACCGGAGGTCCAAGGCATGGACGGGAGCTCTCTTTCTGGCCATGCTGGTGTAGGAGAGGTTCAAGGCGGAGGAGATGGGCCGCACGGAGCTAGCGGCGGAGGCAGAGCCAAGGAGCATGACGACACCAGGGGTGTCCACGGATCCAGCACAGGAGGGGGAATCAGGGCACAGGACGGATTAAGATTTCCGTACGGGACCGCGAAGACACAAGGGTGGGAATCAGGGTGGGATTATGATTCATCTACCACAGGTCTACAAGGTCGACGTCAGGTCCTGGCTGAGAGATGGACTGATCCGCACGTTCAAGCTCTGGCTCGGGTACAGGAACCGTCTCGGGCTCTGGAGCAAAGAAAGAAAGCCCCCGCCACCGGAGTGTCATCTCCATGTAGGCCAGGAGTCCTCGGTTCTCCGGATGGAGAAGAAGGTGCAGTGCGGGTGAGTTTGTTTGTACGGTCGGTTATTCTGTCAGCGACACTATGATAATGAAGGCAAGGAGTCGAGGATACACAAAACATTAAAGCTTTACTTTAGTTTAAACAAAGTAACATGGCATACAGATGGTGGTAACATGACTGACAAAGGGATGAACTAAACAGGGAGTATAAATACAAAGAGTGATGAGGGAGTAAATCAGAGACAGGTAAGAGCAAACTAATCAGGACAAATAAAGATAGGTGCAGTCAATACGGGACAAAGTGTGACAAATTCTACCCCCAAGCCACTTTTCTTTAGTTTAAAAACATGGTTCAGTGGAATAAGATTTTGTGACTTTTCCAGATTCTCTGTCAAGATTCATAAAAAAAACTGGGCTTGATTTGGTCATTCTAAAGAGGCGTAAAAATTTCACTTAATTAGTCCCTTTGGGGGTTAAAATGACCCCAATTGAAATGAATGGGAAATGCAAAAAAAAAATCTTTTTATTTGTCAAAAAAATCAATGCATCCAGAATAAATCTGAAAATTTCAACACAGAAAGGTAGGCCTGGTACTAGAGCACAATAGACAAATGTTACATAGAAAATACATGCATGCAGACACACAAACACACAAAGGTATGACTGCCACAGATAGCATTTCTTATAGAATTTGGCAAAAAAAACAGCCACAGATGCAAAACAAAACACACACACACACACACACACACACACACATTCAGTCAAATTTCTGTGGCATTTTGTAAACACACACATTTCAAAATGCATAAAAAACTACAAAAAAATCTACTATTTGAATTAATATTTTTTTAATGTCCTTTCTAATGTTTATATAAACATAAATTCACAAAATGTATAAATAAAGTGTTAATGTTTAACAGTTGGCCACATTCAGTGAAATGAATGGGTTTCTATGGGCCTCTGCTGGTCAAACTGATTTATTTCCTAAACGGTAACCATAAAACAGTTTTTTTTCTAAATGCCAAATGGCAGAATTTAACACATAACATCTAGATCAATATCTAAAAACAATTTAAATCAAATTTAGATCATAATTTATGTGAATTTGAAATTTTTTTATGCAAACTAATGGTGCAGTTGAGGAATTGAGGGGTAAATGGGTTTAAAAGTACTTCATATCTCCCAAAACACAGCATTAATGAATAGATGGGAAGTAAATGAAAAAAAAAAATGATATGTTATTTGTATCATTAAAAATGTATATATTTTTTGTAATCACTCTTTTAATCTCTGGGGTCATTTTTACCCCCAAGGGACTATATAACATATACAGGAAAATAGGGTCTTATGAGGGTTAAAAGAAGAAGCTTACGGAAGTAAAAGAGTGTTACAGACTAAAGATGTTCTCAAATAATATAAAATATGTTAAACATTTTCCAGTACCCCACAAAAATAAAATGAAGGTATCGTAATAGGCCATTATACTGTAAAAACATTACTTCAATAGATACTAAGCAATATACATCAAGCTTCCTCCCTCCCTTGCTCGTGATTCTCTGAAAGGTTATTGGCCATCTTGTTAATCAATCATCCACTATAATTGAGTCTATAAAAGTACAAATACTGTATCAGGCTAATCTCATTTGCCAGGCGAGGTTGACC
The DNA here is from genome assembly GCF_027580225.2 of Misgurnus anguillicaudatus. Classification (NCBI taxonomy): domain Eukaryota; kingdom Metazoa; phylum Chordata; class Actinopteri; order Cypriniformes; family Cobitidae; genus Misgurnus; species Misgurnus anguillicaudatus. The sequence continues at coordinate 16,472,820 of NC_073351.2, forward strand.
TCATTTTTTTTTAGGATGTTTATCTTTGTGTACACATTTTTGCTTCGCAATCATCTTCATGCACAGGGAGAAAACGCTCTTTGCCGAAGAATGGGAGACCCTAACTCCCCACTGCTGTCTAAGGATGGAGATGTAACTATTGGGGCAATTTTTGCAATCCACATTATAGAAATATTACCTTCATTTCAGTTCACACAAAAACCTCAGTCTCCATGCACCAGGTTTGTTGCATTAGAAACTTGGTGTTGATAATGAAATGATGCACACTATTTAAAAGTGTGTACTGCATATCTACAGTATAAAAGAATGTCACATAAGCAAACTGTGATAACATGTACAATTTGTGAAGTTTAAATAGTATTAAAAACAATCTCATTTTAAATTGTATTATTTTAATATTTTTATAGTGTGAGATATGCAAAAGGAGATTTCTGGATGCCTCAAATCATGATCTTCGCAATTGAGGAGATTAACAGAAGTGAAACTTTGCTACCAAATGTTTCTATTGGCTATAGAATATATGACAACTGTGGTTTAAGACTGTCTTCTATGAATGCAACTATGGCATTGATGAATGGTCATGAGTTTACAGCACAAGAAACATGCAATGGACAACATTTTACAAATGCTATTATAGGGGAAACAGATTCTTCTACCACAGTCATTTTGTCTAGAACCACAGGATCTTTTAAAATTCCAGTGGTAAGAAGTAAAGGCAATAAAAGTTTGATGCAATGAAGGCACTATAAACTTGACTATGTCACTGTTTTTTATAATTTCTTTTTTCAGATAAGTCCTTCAGCCACATGTGATTGCCTCAGTAGCAGGAAAGATTACCCTTCTTTCTTCAGGACTATTGCTAGTGATTTTCACCAGAGCAGAGCACTTGCATACATAGTCAAACACTTTGGCTGGACTTGGGTTGGAGCTTTGAACAGTGACAATGATTATGGAAACAGTGGAATGGCAATATTTCTCAATACAGCACAAGAGGAGGGGATTTGTGTTGAGTACTCTGAGAAATTTTACAGAACAGAACCTGAAAAACTCTTAAAAGTTGTAAACATCATCAAACAAAGCACTGCAAAAGTCATTGTTGCATTTGTTTCACATGTTGATATGTACAATCTACTTGAACAGCTATATATTCAGAACATTACAGGCCTCCAAATAATTGGTGTAGAGGCATGGATAACAGCAAAGAGTTTGATCACACCAAAGAGTTTTCATGTGCTGGGAGGATCACTGGGGTTTGCAGTGAGAAAGATTGATGTTGAAGGCTTTTTAGATTATGTTAAAAATGAATTTTGGGAAACAGCTTTTCCATGCTCAGATGAAAATGGGAAGACATCTCAATACGGATTAAACTGCAGCATAAACCAAAATCTACCTGTGCTGAAAAATCACAGCCTAAATCTGCCTCAAATAAGATATACAACCAATGTCTACAAAGCAGTGTATGCTGTGGCTAATGCACTACACAGTCTGCTGAAGTGCAAAGAAAAAAAAGGTTGTGAGAAAGGCCTAACAATACAACCACAGCAGGTAAAAACAATAAGACAGACACACAGTAAGAGCAAAATGATAACCATATTTCTGTGTTGCATGACTTGAAAATAACATTCAAAACCTGATGTTTCACCAGGTGGTTGAAGCTCTAAAAAAAGTAAATTTCACTGTAAAGTTTGGTGATCGTGTGTGGTTTGACAGCACTGGTGCTGCAGTAGCCCAGTATGAAGTTGTGAACTGGCAGCAGGACTCAGATGGATCAATCCAGTTTAAAGCTGTGGGTTACTATGATGCCTCACTGCCTCCTGACCAGCGCTTTGTACTTAACACTGAAAACATAATCTGGGCTGGAGGACAGCTGGAGGTAAAAGGCAACAAACGTTTTTTCTTAAAATTTGTTAAAATCTAAATACTAGCATTGGAAATTTATTGAGTGGTTAATACTGTACATAAGACATAATTTTGAAATCATGGACGTGTTTTCAAAAAACAGCAATAAAATAACTTATTAAATTAATTTATAATTTTTCTTCAAATTAATAGCTATATTGTTATTTTCAATCTAGAAGCCAAACTCTGTGTGCAGTGAGAGTTGTCCTCCAGGCACTAGGAAGGCCGCACAGAAAGGAAGGCCTGTGTGCTGTTATGACTGTATTACATGTGCAGATGGAGAAATCAGTAATGAGACAGGTAAACTTCAGACAATTTCAAAGATCCATAGAAAAATGGGTTGCTGCTCTTTCTGTGTTCTCCTTTTACTGTTTAGGATGCAGTTCCCTTTCAGTCGGTCACTACGACGTCACGTCGTGACCGACGAATTGGGAACTCGTTTAGAGAGACCAATCTGCTTCGAATACTACTAAAACGCCAATGAACTTGGCATTGAGATATTTGCATAATGCTGGCGCCGCCCCGCCAGGTGTGTATATAAGGAGCACGTGCATATAGGGAAATCAGCTTTTTATCGCTTTGAAAGCCGGCAGTATCTGCTACTGAGAAGCTACTTTACTCTGTTGGGATCGATTGCTGAAGTTGGTTGGACTGGCAGTACCACAGCGGACGCTTCGCAGTATTCCACGGCTCTGCATCTTTTTTGTTTTGAGTTTAGTGTGTGCATTGCCTTTCCCTGTGCGCATCATCAACTGAGCATCTGAGTGAATTTCCCTAAAAGAGTGATACGGAGAGCTTTGTGCCTTGTTAAAGGCAGCCACTCTCTCGTATATCCGGAGATCAGCGTCCTTTTCAGGATGGCTTTTCGTCTGTGCGATCTTGGATGCGGAAAGTATATGGGTCCGAAGGACGGTCACGAGCGTTGTCTTTCATGCTTGGGACCTCCCCTCCCGTGATTGATGACAGTCCTCCGGTTTAACGGGTGCTGCCCACCAGGCATGCGGAGAGGCGGCTTCAGCCCTGCACGCAATGGCGTAGCTGCAGGTTCATCAAGCTAAGGCCTTGAGGGATCTGCACGAGGGAGGACACGACTCGCCTGTCCTTTCGGAGCTCCGGGCCGCTACGGATCTGGCTCTCCGCGCTACTAAGGTCACAGCGCAGGCGATTGGTCGTGCCATGTCCACAATGGTGGTCCAGGAACGCCACTTATGGCTATGTCTGGCGGACATGTCGGACGCGGAGAAGAACAAGTTCTTAGACGCTCCCGTGTCCCAGGCTGGTCTTTTCGGTGAGTCGGTGGAGTCTTTCGCCCAGCAGTTCTCCGCCGCCCAGAAGCAGACGGAGGCGATCGCTCCGATCATGCCCCCGCGCAAGCGACCTGCATCTCGCCCTCCAGCGCCGGCTGCCCCGTCTGCTCCTCGCCGAGGGCGCCCTCCGGCGGCTGCCTCCGCCCCCCCCCCCCGCTAGAACATCTTCCAGGCCACGGAGGGGGAACAGCCGTCGGCAGCCCGCCCCGCCCGCTTCCCGTGGCAAACGGAAATCGAAGCGGCCCTGAGACGGGCGACCTGGATTTGGATGGGATCACTCAGCGGGAGACGGTGATGGCACCGCTCCTTCCACAAGTAGAGGGCCGGGTGGAAAATCTTTGGTTTCGTTTTGTTTCTGTTCTGCCGGCTTCTCAGCCGGCACCCACAAAACCACAAAAAGAGTGCAGTCCTATTCCTTCTCCAGGTCTCCAGAGAATCGAGAGAGATGTGAGCGGGCAGTCAGATGCTCTTCCTCCCTCTCCTCTATCGCCAGCGGGTGTTCTGAAGAGTTCGAGTTCTCCACTGCGGAGACCGGACCACCAGCAACCCCTTCGGAGTCTGCGTCCTCAGCTGAGGAGACCAGACGACCGTTTCCCTTAGCGGGCTCAGGTCAGTGTCACACACAAACATACTGTAAGTGCTTATGCTGTCACAGCAGACGCACCGGCAGTCCCACCTGTCTCGGTTCGCTGCCCCACTGCGGGTACACCGGTAGTGCCGTTAATTCCTCTCGTACAGTCTCTGGGGGCTTGGCTTCAGCTTCCCAGCCCGTCTCGTTGGGTTTTACGCACGATCCGCCTCGGTTACGAAATTCAATTCAACCGGCACACACCCAAATTCTCGGGCGTACGTTTCACCACGGTGAAAGCGTCCGATGCACATGTACTGCGTGCAGAGGTCGCAGTCCTATTGGCGAAGGATGCGATTCAGCCTGTCCCTCTTACCGAGATGAGATCGGGTTTTTACAGCCCGTATTTCATAGTACCCAAGAAAAGCGGCGGGTTACGACCAATTTTGGATTTGCGCGTCCTGAACAAATCTCTTCAGAAGAGGTCTTTCAGGATGATTACACCGAAGCAAATATTCAGTTCAATACGCCCCCAAGATTGGTTTGCAGCAATCGACCTGAAAGACGCGTACTTTCATGTGTCCATTCTCCCTCGTCACAGACCGTTTCTCCGGTTTGAGTTCGAAGGACGGGCATATCAGTACAAAGTTTTACCGTTCGGGCTGTCTCTCTCTCCCCGTGTGTTCACAAAAGTAGTGGAGGCGGCGTTAAAGCCCCTCAGAGACGTGTTCGCATATTGGCTTACTTCGACGATTGGCTTATAATAGCGGATTCTCGGCGGACGCTGTGCGAGCACAGAGATCTAACGCTTCGGCATCTCGCCCGTTTGGGTCTTCGGGTCAACTGGGAAAAGAGCAAACTCTGCCCCACGCAGAGGATCTCTTTTCTCGGTATGGAACTGGACTCGATCGATTTATCGGCGATTTTGACAGAAGAGCACGTCCAATCAATTCTGACTTGCCTCGGTTCATTCCGAGGGAAGAATGCGGTCCCTCTGAAACAATTTCAGAGACTCCTGGGGCGTATGGCAGCAGCAGCAGCCGTGACACCGCTCGGACTGCTCCATATGAGACCGCTTCAGCGTTGGCTTCACGATCGAGTCCCGAGGAGAGCGTGGCGCGCCGGCATCCATCGTGTAACCATTACACCTGCGTGTCGCCTAACATTCCCCCCGTGGTCAGACCCCGCGTTTCTCAGGACCGGCGTGTCCATGAGACAGAACTCCCGGCATGCTGTTGTCCATACAGATGCCTCCGACACGGGCTGGGGAGCCACGTACGACGAGCTCACGGCTTCGGGGGTGTGGACAGCACCCCAGTTGCATTAGCATATCAATTGCCGCGAGTTATGGGCAGTATATCTGGGACTCGTACGCTTCGCTACGGAGCTGCGAGGGAAGGATGTACTAATACGCTCAGACAACACTGCGACTGTAGCGTATATCAACCGTCAAGGCGGTTTGCGCTCCCGTCACCTGTCGCATCTCGCTCGTCATCTCCTCCTTTGGAGTCAGAAGCATCTGAGGTCCCTTCGTGCCATGTATATCCCGGGCTCGCTCAACACAGCGGCAGACGCGCTTTCCCGAGCTGCGTGCCCCGGCGAATGGCGACTCCACCCCCAGACTGTCCAGCTGATTTGGAGGAAGTTCGGTTGTGCGCAGATAGACCTATTTGCGTCGCCGGACGATACCCACTGTCGCCTATATTATTCACTAACCGAGGGCAGCCTCTGCGTGGATGCGTTGGCACACAGCTGGCCGCGGGGCATGCGCAAATACGCGTTCCCCCCAGTGAGCCTAATAGCACAGACCCTGTGCAAAGTCAGGCAGGACGAGGAGAGCCTTTTAATGATCGCCCCATATTGGACGACCAGGAATTGGTTTCCGGAACTAATGCTCCTCGCGACAGCCCCTCCCTGGCGGATTCCCCTGAGGAAGGACCTTCTTTCTCAAGGAGGGGGCACATTATGGCACCTGCGCCCCGACCTGTGGAATCTCCACGTCTGGTTGTTGAGCGCGCACAAGGTTTAAGTGATTTACCCCAGGCGGTATCTAACATAATCGACGCGGCACGAGCTCCGTCTACGAGACGGGCTTACGCTTTTAAATGGAACCTTTTCGTCACTTGGTGCTCTTCGCAACGCGAGGACCCCAGAGAATGCCCTATTAACATCGTGCTTTTATATCTTCAACATAGGTTAGACGGTAGGCTGTCACCCTCCACTATTAAAGTTGATATCGCCGCTATATCTGCTCATCACTCACTTATTAACGGCAGATCAGTTGGCCAGCATGATTTGGTTATTAGATTCCTGAGAGGCGCTCGTAGGCTAAAATTTACATATTCTCTGTTGAGATTTTCGTGCCTCCGACTGAGGCTCCAAATTGAGTTTCAGTATGGAAGGCCATCAGAGCAAAATGCGTAATGGTTTGAATTGCTCTTCCTCCACTGCCTTGGCAGCCTTTGTTGCGGAGCATTGGCTGTCAGCCTTTCACTAGCTGTATTCTTACGAACCTACGTGTTTGGCCAGGGCCCCACATTGTGTCCCATCGGGTTCCTTTGTGAGTATTATTCCGTGGGGTTAATCCTACCAGCCCACGTTTCCCTTAGCAGAGCACTGCTTTGCTTACACAGCCACGGCTGTCATTTTATCTCAACTACGGTTGACTTTTGCCCACTATTAGCCCTTAAGAGGGGCGGTGGCTTCCGCAGCATTCCTATCCCGCTCTGGTAGGGCGCTTCCCAGTCGCTGGCACTACTGTGGGGTTAAAGGAACATCTAGTGCCCGGCCTTTCTGCCTTATCCTATTTCTCCATTCCCTTAAGGGGATTTGGAGGGCTTTTTGCAGACACTGGAAGAGGTCAGCCTCTAGTGGCGTTTTGGTAGGGATTCCCAATTCGTCGGTCACGACGTGACGCCGTAGTGACCGACTGAAAGGGAACGTCTCGGTTACGGATGTAACCCTCGTTCCCTGAAGGAGGGAACGGAGACGTCACGTCCCGTCGCCACAGGTGCTGCCACCTGCTGTTACGGCCGGTCACCTTTCCGGCTTTCTCAGCGAACAGAAGCTGATTTCCCTATTTGCACGTGCTCCTTATATACGCACCTGGCGGGGCGGCGCGGCGCCAGCATTATGCAAATATCTCAATGCCAAGTTCATTGGCGTTTTAGTAGTATTCGAAGCAGATTGGTCTCTCTAAGCGAGTTCCCAATTCGTCGGTCACGACGTGACGTCTCCATTCCCTCCTTCAGGGAACGAGGGTTACATCCGTAACCGAGACGTTTCTTTTCAAAGGAGTTCATAAATAAAATACTTTCCCCTTTAATCTCTAACTATAGTGAACTTCCTTTCCAGATTCAAATAACTGCCAGCAGTGTCCAGGGGAATACTGGTCTAATACTGAGAACACTGAATGTGTGTTAAAGGCTGTAGAGTTTCTGTCATTCACAGAAGTTATGGGTATAGTGTTAGTCTTTTTCTCTCTGTTTGGAGTAGGAATAACTGTACTGGTGGCCATCCTGTTTTACATTAAGAAGGACACTCCCATAGTAAAAGCCAACAACTCAGAGCTGAGCTTCCTGTTGCTCTTCTCATTGACTTTTTGTTTCCTCTGTTCACTTACTTTCATTGGTCGCCCCACTGAGTGGTCCTGTATGTTGCGTCACACAGCATTTGGGATCACTTTTGTCCTCTGTATCTCCTGTGTTCTGGGGAAAACAATAGTGGTTTTAATGGCATTCAAGGCCACACTTCCAGGAAGTAATGTCATGAAATGGTTTGGGCCTGCACAAAAGAGACTCAGTGTTTTTGCCTTTACACTTATACAAGTTCTTATCTGTGTGCTTTGGCTAACAATATCTCCTCCTTTTCCCTATAAAAATATGAAATATTATAATGAGAAGATCATTCTTGAATGCAGTCTGGGTTCTACTATAGGTTTCTGGGCTGTGTTGGGTTATATTGGTCTTCTGGCTCTCTTGTGCTTTGTTCTGGCTTTTCTGGCTCGGAAGCTGCCTGATAACTTCAATGAAGCTAAATTCATCACATTCAGTATGCTCATATTCTGTGCTGTATGGATCACATTTATCCCAGCATATGTCAGCTCTCCTGGAAAATGTACTGTAGCTGTGGAGATATTTGCTATTTTAGCATCAAGTTTTGGTTTACTGTTTTGTATATTTACACCAAAATGTTACATCATTCTGCTTAAGCCTGAACAAAATACAAAACAACATTTGATGGGAAAAACACAAACTAAGACCTAATTAGAAATAAATAAACATGGGTCTAATTACTTTGTAGTTGTTTATATTGTTAATAAAAAACAATGATATTGTTAAAAGCTTTTATACATAAGATAAGATTCTGAGCAGATTTATAGTTCTTTCTTTTTTTTTTGCTTTTGTAGATGCTCCAGAGTTGAATGCTACTAGTACTTTAAAACAAAGGCCCATTTATGCATAGAGCCTTTGAAGTTCAACCATACTAAGAGTTTAGTTAGAAGTCATACATGTATAGCAGCAATAATGCACATACAGTAGTTGCTCAAAACATTTACATTTTCTGTCACAGTACAAAGTAGGCTAATAATGCAAAATGGTACGGGTGTATGATGCCACACTTGTGGGAGAGATGTAAATACAAGATGTTCTTTATTTCTTTCTTTTTAATTCATCTTGTTTTGTACTACAATATGAGTATAATATGCAGGGACCTTAGATCTATTTACTTTTAGTCTCTCAGGCACTGTAATATTGTTAAATGCCCTTACCTTGAAAAAGCTTCACTAAGATCATGATTTTTAACATTTAAGTTTACAATTTATGTTATTGGTAACTGTTCAAACACTAGATTCACATAGATATAATGAATGGTCAGGAACTGATTCAGCACAATAGATAATTACATCAAATTAAGACTAAAGTATGACTGCAAGAAAGTGAAAATCATGGTTATATGTTTTATTGTATACTCAACTGCAGTTGCACTTTTTCATCACATCGTGGCTCGTCTAAAGGCCAGAAATAAAAAAACTGAACTTCCTGGTTTCAATTTTTCCACTCTTTTCTTGTTTCTTGGGAATGGTTTGTGAGCAGAGGTGAAAAAACAAAAACATACAACACAAACAACATGTTGTAATCTGAAAAACAGGCTGATGCAAAAGCTCTAGTGGCTTGTATCTGCCCACAGGCAAATTTGACGGGTGTCTGTACAAACATGAACAACACAAATAAGAAATCTTTTAATTAAAGCACAGCTGGAACCTACACCATATTAGTGATATAAACATGTAAAGGGTTGAAAAACAAAAGCAATGAATAAACACATGATGTAACTGATTACAGTTGTTAAATCAGGTGTAATTATTTAATTGGTTTTAGTTTCTGAATCAACCATACTGTTTCATCTAAAGTCTGAAATGTGTAAATATCCAATAAATATACATTAATATATACACACTTCAGCATATTTAAAAAAGAGTGATTAAAAGTTTCCATTCAATGGCACACAGGCCTATCATGGTAGCACAGAGGGGACAAAAATCTATATTAATATATATTTATAATTCAGAATATGGGAAAATTATGTGATATTTTTAGCCGTGGCAGCACTGTCTTGCAGTGTAATATGCTATACGGCATCTTCAAACAATAAATAAACCTGAAGCTCAGATATTTCTCCTGAGATAAAGGCCCATACATCTTGACAATGTCTAATTTAGAGATTTGGAAGACAATATTATTGATTATTTCAACATGAACTTGAAAATGTCTCATCAAATGTCTTATCTATATTTTTTCTTCTATAAGCAACTTTCAGTAAAACATCTGATACTAAGTGGATAACAGACTGCACAAAACTTTTGTATTTTACTTAATATGGCTCAGTCATTTCTGGTAACATTGTTCAGCAGCACATATACATATAGAGATGTATTCATCACAGCAGATTACTTTTACTTTAAGTGTGGTTACTAACATTTGTGACAAATCTCAAACTAGCAGAAATTTGCCTAACTAAAAGGCTATATTTTTCTATTTCGAATGTATACTCAATGTCCTTCTAAATAATGGTGTTTCAATTACTGATTATACTTCATAAATGTTCAGCGAAAATTAAATTATACCATAAAATGATTGCAAAAACGAATTTGCATTTGTTAAATGTTCTACTGTATGTGTATTTGATCTTACATACACTCTAAAAACAAACTCTGCTATATAACACCAAAAGTGGTTCTTTGCTCGTAATCATAGAAGAACCGTTTTAAGTGCCATATAGCACCGATGAAGCACCTGTATAGCACCTGTGTAGAACCATGTAGGGGCCATATAGCACCACATATGGTTCTACATAGCACTATATGGTTGTACACAGGTGCTTTACTTGTGCTTCACCGGTACTATATGGCACTAAAAACGGTTCTTCTATGATTATGAGCAAAGAACCACTTTTGGTGCTAAATAGCACCGTTTGTTTTTAGAGTAGATTAGCCTTTATTTTACCCTGCCAGACTTAAAAAATGACACGGGACATAATAAGGCAAATTTATAATGTCCAATAAAATAAATACATAAAAAATAAATTTGGTCGAAATTTAAGCATTTTTTTTAAAAATTACTTACAGTGCATTACATATTATGTGTATTCCCTGGGTTTGAACTCATGACCTTTTGAGCTGCAAACACAGTGCTCTATTACTGAGCTACACAAAAGCACATACTGCTATTAAATTACATATAGCTATTTGCAAAAAAAATCAACCTGCATTTAACCATGGACATATAGAAATATACCAGTCAATGAAACAATGACACAGCATGTTGTTTCAAATATTTACTGAAAAAAATGTGAGACTGTAGTTTAATTCAAACGGTGTTGGTACTTTAACCTTCTGTGATTTGCCATTGCTTTCTCAGATCGGTTTCTGAATTAAAGCTCTAAAAATGTATGGACTTTAAAACCTTCTTTTTGAACACGTTTGGGCTGTGTTCACACAGCAAAGTGAGCCATACTGTCTGTATGAATTAACAACGTTTGTATGTCTATAGATTCATGATTGTAAATGTGTGTATATTTATATGTAAAAGTGAGTAGATATCGGTGCATAGACTACTGTTTTGTTAATTACATTTTTTACTTTATTGACTTATTTTTTGTTTTGTATATTGATTGGCAGTTCACCAGAAGAGATTATTGGCATTTAATAAAAAAGGCAGCATAAAGTTAAAATTACTTAAGCTGTATCCGAAACCACTCCCTATCCACTATAGTGCACTATATCGGGTGTCGGACATTTTGTAGTGGTGTCCGAAACCTGATTGAACAACTCCATTCCCTACATTCGTTCACTACTTTTACCCACAATGCACTCTGATTTTGAGGGTACATTCGATGTACACTCGCTCACTCATATTTCATATGATACAACAGGAGATGAACACGTGACTGGAATCAGCTAAAGGATACTGACAGTAAACACCAAATATTAACGTTTATACACTTTTGTTAGTTCGATCTTGTTGTCATTTATTTATACTTAACAAATTTAAAATAATTGTGATATCTTTATTTAAAATATAATAAATAAACAACAGTAAATAAATATGACAAGCAGTTGTTTTGTTCTTTTTATCAACTAATACAAGAAAAATGCCAATTGTGACAAACAGTAAGAAAGTAGATTTAACCGTTTAACAGTACAACTAATAAAGCCACACAGGTGTAAGGTTTTATGACGAATCTCTGCAACAGCTCTCTGACGCATGGTATTTACATGAGTGTCCGAAATCGCATACTCATGTTCATTAGTATCTTCCCCATATAGTGGACTCAATTGTCATCCCCTATATAGGGAATAAAGAATAAGTGAACGAGGGAGTGGTTTTAGACACAGCTTGGGTTTTGCAAGTCAATTCAACTATAATAAGTTTTAAGATGACATAACTTATAAAAACAAGTTAAAAAGGGTTAACCTTATTTTGTTAATATTTGCTATTGTTTTTTGTTGTATTTACAAAAATATGAGCACTTGCCCCCTAAAATGTATGTGCACCTCCCTTTATACTGCCATGCAGTTTTATTGCAAGAAAAGGATGATACTTAAACATAGTTTAAAAATAAAAACTAACCATAATTTATTTTAAATTATTTATTTTATTCAACATTTTTGTTCCAAATATCCTGTTCATTTATTGAATTGCATGAACAGCGGCTCATAATGTACTTTAATTTTCATTTAATTAATTTTTTTACTTTTTTAACACCATTACTATTAGTTGCAATTGAGTATTATTTCAGCAGTGTAACAGTATGTATACTTATGTACAGATGTAAAAAAGAAGATCTAAAACAGAACACATATAATTGTATTAAGAAATAAATATATACGTCAGATCAAAAATCTACTGTTAATTCAAGATGTGCTGTTCCTTTATTGTCAATAAAAGAATTATGCTGCAGACAGAGTCTAAACACACTGTTCGTGAAATATAGCCCAAAAAAAGATTTATAGGCCAATTTGTGCAATTTTGATTCTGAATGATGATGTGTGTGAATTTTGGGCGTATCTAGTGGTGAGATTGTGAATTGCAACCAACGCCTTAGTTTACCGATATCCCCTCCCTTTCGAAACGCACAGAGAAACTACATATCCACAACAGGAAAAACATGTTAACGTCTAAAACAATCTAGTGACAAAACTCGAACACTTGATTCTAAGGTAATAAAAACAAAACAATTTATTTTTTAAGGTCTCTATACACCACTGATAATATAGTTATGTATATTATATTATACAACAGTTCTCTTGAATGTAAACTTAAGTGCACGACGTGTGGATGATTAAAATACACTTGGAATAAAACAATGAAAATAATAATTTTCTCTGTAGCGATTTATTTACACATCTCTCCTCCCATTAAAATGATGTAAAAACACTGTTTGGAACTCCAGGTAAGCAGTAGCACTGCAGCTTTTACATTGGGACACTTGGTAATTTATTTCAGCGTGACGTGAATATTAAAACATGTTGGGAGATATCACCACTCATATAAGCAGAAACATCTCTCTGATTTATAAAAAAAACTGTTTTATGTAGTACTGACAAGAACAAAGTCCAATAATAAAGCGAGTGCTCGTACCGTGTTAAGATAAAATGGAAAAGCAATAGTTTATAAATATAATTTTATTCAATTTTACCTTGCGCCAAAACAACAACAACACAAAAGACACTAAATATGAATAAAAAACAAATAATAGTTTCATGACACCAAATACTGCAGGCTTAATCTCATTTTTGAACACAGATAGGCCTACATCAGAGCCAGGGAATCTCTGTCAGAGACGTAGCCCAGATAGGTCAGCGATCTGCAAGGTGAGCGGATCATGTACTGAATCTTTCTAAGCATGTTCAAATAGGCGCTATCTTTACGAATCGAAACCGTAGCTCACCACACATATACACCTGAAAGTGCGCATGTGCCGAAAGCAAACCTAGGGATGAGCACGTACGACGGCCTTATGTAAACATATCACCAAGAGACAGTAGCGGAGTGGCCATCGGGAGAGTCGGGACATTTCCCGGTGGGCCGGTAGTGTTTTGAGGCTGCGAGGGCCGGTCTGATAATGGATAATCGTTATACATTGCAAGTTATATAGCAATCCCGTCTGGCGGCCTGATGTGCGGCCGCTTCCCGCTGGTCAAACTGTGCTGCCTCTTTGCTCAACACAGTAGGCTATATAAAAGGGCTCAACCTGTTCGCCAGGTCCAACCATGTTTAGGATTTTTTTAAAATATAGGGGGATTATTGAACGGCCCCTCTTCAAATTGCATAGCCTGTCGGCCTTTGATGTGAAAAGCCGTGTCGCCGAATGTCTGTTTATTTTTTAGAACATATGCGGTCGGATTGATCCATCAAGACTATTTGATAGAAAGTGTGGATTAAGGATGTTTAAAATCTCTAGCCTGGTGGTCAGTACTTGAATGGATAAAATTGGCACTTTTGCAAAGGTTTATCTCCATATGGCTATATATAATAAATAAAATTTAGAAGGGTAACTTTGCAGTATCACATTTTATATTTCCTACTATTAGATTTCTATTAGATTTCCATATTAATAGACGAGAGTATTCAACTGAAATATATAAATATCCTCACAACATTATTATTTCTCAAAACTTTGACAAAAATTATTTTCAAATGAACTGTATTCTTACAGTTATTCAAAGATGCACACATTATTCCGGATATGATTTGAATATTAGACGAGATAATATAACAGCAATTAACGTTTCATATGCCATTAAATATCCACATAACTTAATATAACAGCATAATGAAATGAATAAAAAGACAAGGAAGCAGGATTGGCATGTAAATTGTATTATTATTAACGGGAAAAAAAGCAATATTATTGAAATAAACTCTGAGGTAATGCGCCAAACAGGTTAAAATAAATAAGCAATAACCGTGGAAAAAATATTATTATCTCTCAAAACTTTATATGACAAAAATTATATTTAAAGGAAATATTCTTACAGTTATTCAAAGATGCACAAATTATTCCATATTACTCCGTTTATGAGCACATTCATCTCTGGTCTCGCTCTGTTATGTAATAGCTGTTTGAGGTGCGCATCTCCGTCTTTCAACCAGGTATAATTTTGTATAGTTTCTCATTTAGGAAAATTAGCCATGATTTAATGATTTTATTAATATTATGAAAATGTTTTTTTGGGGGGGGGGCAAATTGATTACGATTTGTATTACCCTAGTTTTACTACAAATAGGCTACGAGACATTTTTTTACCACGGAGGGCCGGTGGTATATGAAATTTCCCGGTAGATTTTTTGGTCCCACTCCGCCCCTGCCAATAGACCAATAGGCCTGATGATCCACCCGGAAAAAGAAAATCTTTAGCTATACCTTTAATTGCATTTCTGTCAAAGAGATCCTTCTAAAAGTTACACAATGCACCTTTAAATATAGGTATTCTGAGCAAACATTTAGAATTCACGTCAATGTACAGTTTGGTCTGTATTCTGATAAGAAACACATGATTAACAAGAGGTTTACAGTAACATCGCTGTAACAGTTAAAAGTTTGTAAAAAAAGCAAACCATGTGATTGTATGACTTCATTTTGATGCTCATGTGATGGGCATGACTAACTATATAATCCAACACAATTTCATGAGAAGAGCAAAGGAAGTCCCAGAGTCTCTGTGATGCTAATCTTCGGGATAATGCTGCTCTGCAGCTTTGAAACAAAGGGGGCGACTAACTGTAACATGATAGGGAAACCAGAGTACCCCCTGCTGTCAAATGATGGAGATATCATTATTGGTGGAGCTTTCTCAATTCACAGTAAAATAAATTCGGAAATACCTTCATTTACTGAGAAACCGCAGCATCTAATATGCAGCAGGTTTGTTGCTTCTCTCCTTATTTTCTACACAATTTACTTTATTTTGTAAAATTGAACATTAATTACTTTTTTCTGATATGCTTTTAAATTGTAAGAAGAAAACCAACCTAAAAATGACCTTTAATCAACCTTTCAACAGCCTTAATTTGCAAGAATTCCACTTTGCTCAGACAATGATCTTTGCCATCGAGGAAATTAACAACAAGAGCAGCTTACTCCCAAACATTTCAATTGGATATCAAATTTTTGACAGCTGTGGCTCAACACTAGCCTCAATGAGGTCATCCATGTCTCTGATAAACGGCCAGGAGATGACAGCAGAACAAACTTGCTTTGGAAAAACAGCAGTGAAAGCCATCATTGGAGAATCTGAATCTTCCTCGACCATTGTACTGTCCAGAGCAACGGGGCCCTTCAAGATTCCTTTGGTAAATATGTATGTGTATGTATATATAGATTGAATTAATATTGAATAATGAATTAACATCAACATCATGTTTTTTTGTATTGTTATGTTCTGTTTCCCAGATTAGTCATTTTGCTACCTGTGCTTGTCTAAGCAACAGAAAGCAATTTCCTTCTTTCTTCAGGACCATTCCCAGCGATTACTACCAGAGCAGAGCACTGGCTCAGCTGGTCAAACACTTTGGCTGGACCTGGGTTGGAGCAGTGAGAAGTGATAATGACTATGGAAACAATGGAATGGCAACATTCGTCGAGGTAGCTGAACGAGAGGGAGTATGCATAGAGTATTCAGAGGCCATACTGAGAACAAACACCAAAGAAAAGATTGCTAAAGTTGTTGAAGTGATTAAAAAGGGAAGTGCTAAGGTTCTTGTGGCATTTCTGGCACAGGGTGAAATGGATGTGTTGCTGGAGGAGACTATCAGACAAAATGTAACTGGGCTACAGTGGGTGGGTAGCGAATCCTGGATTACAGCAAGACACTTGGCAACTGAAAGAGTTTCAAAAGTCCTTGCTGGTGCGCTTGGCTTTACTATCAGTAAGTCAAAAATCCCAGGTCTGAAACAATTTCTCCTTAAGGTCAATCCATCTCAGAACCCTTCAAATTCTCTTTTGAGAGAATTCTGGGAGACGACATTTGGCTGCCACCTTCCTTCCACCACCAGTCCCAAAACTGAGTATGATAAATATTGTGATGGATCTGAAAATCTGAGTAATGTGAGTAATCCATTCACAGATGTATCTGAGCTGAGGATTTCAAATAATGTATATAAGGCAGTCTACACTATAGCTCATGCACTGCATAACACGCTGACTTGCAAATCCTCAAACGGCATACTAAACAACAGCACATGTGGAGAAAAGGATTTAATGATTTCCAGCCAAGTAATAAAATTATTATAATATACAATAGTATGTATCTTGTGAATGCTGTGAAATATTATAAACATGTTGTAAGTAATAGTTTTGAAAATTGTCACAGGTACTACAATCCCTTCAAAATGTCAATTTCACAATGGCCTCAGGTGAGAGAGTATACTTTGACAGGAATGGAGACCCTTCTGCGAGATATGAGCTGGTAAACTGGCAGAAAACTGAAGCAGGGGTAACAAATTTTATAACTGTGGGTCACTATGATGCTTCGCTACCCAGTGAACAGCAGTTTGTGATGAATTCTGCTAATATAGCCTGGGCGGGAGACAGCCACATGGTATGTATAAAACCACGTCAGTTTGATCAATGATGAAAGAAAGGCATTTCTAAAAGTGCAACAAAGTAAGTATGTGTGCACATGACAGAAACCAAGATCCGTGTGCAGTGAGAGCTGTCAGCCAGGTTTCAGACAAGCTGTGATTAAAGGCAGACCAGTATGCTGCTTTGAATGTGTAAGGTGCCCTTCTGGAGAAATCAGCAACATGACCGGTGAGATGAACAGCACAACAAATTAAAGATACCTTATTTAAAAACATACTTCATAATTTTCACCACTATTTCCTTTCTCAAACTCTTAGGTACCTGGTATTAGTACAAACTATACTATTAATATACTATCTATATCTATACGATACTATCTATTTCCCCATACTAAAATGTAACTTTACCTCACAGACTATTTTCCATACATTTCATATGAAGAGCTCAGATGCAAAACCCTCAAAGTGCGTTTTGATTTGATTCTGCCAAAAATAAGTATTTCTGAATGGCCTGAGGCCGGGATTAGGCGAATTTGAAGCAAAAGTATTTGATGAACGTATATGCCAAGAGCATCTGGTTGACATCATCATCTCATTTTTGATGAAGGTGGCGTTTAGCAGTTTTTGCATCTAAGCTTCTCGTATACCAACTTGTTATGAAATGGAATAAACATCCCTATGGGACTATTTTGTTTCATTTTAGATTCTGCTGAATGCATCAAATGTCCTTCAGAGTTCTGGTCAAATGAAAACCAAAGTATGTGTGTTCCCAAGAAGGTGGAGTTCCTTTCGTTCGAGGAACACATGGGAATACTTTTGACTGCATTTTCATTATCTGGCGTATCTTTAACTATTGCAGTTGCACTCGTGTATTACCACTTCATGGATACACCTCTTGTTAAGGCCAGCAATACAGAGCTGAGCTTCCTGCTGCTCTTTTCATTGACTCTGTGTTTTCTCTGTTCACTTACTTTTATTGGTCGCCCCACTGAGTGGTCCTGTATGTTGCGTCACACAGCGTTTGGGATCACTTTTGCCCTTTGTATGTCATGTGTTTTAGCTAGGACAATAGCAGTTGTGATGGCCTTTAGGGCCACAGTACCTGGTACAAGTGTCCCTCAGTGTTCAGTGCCATTACAAAGAAGTGGAGTTTTCTGTTGCACTATTTTTCAAGTCATTATATGTACCCTGTGGCTGTTGTTAGCCCCTCCAATGCCATATAAAAATGTTGCCCATCTAGTTGATAAAATTATACTAGAATGTGATCTAGGTTCAGCTGTAGGTTTCTGGGCCGTTCTTGGCTATATTGGCCTACTGGCTGTCCTGTGTTTTATTTTGGCTTTTTTGGCTCGAAAGCTGCCTGATAACTTCAATGAAGCTAAATTCATCACATTCAGTATGCTCATATTCTGTGCTGTATGGATCACATTTATCCCAGCTTATGTCAGCTCTCCTGGAAAATTTACTGTTGCTGTTGAGATATTTGCCATTTTAGCCTCTAGTTTTGGTTTGTTATTCTGTATTTTTACACCAAAATGCTACATTATTATATTTAAGCCAGAACAAAACACAAAGAAACATATGTTAGGCAAAGGCCATGCAAAATCACTATAAACCTTATACTTACAGCTTAGAAAAAATAAACTGTTTAATAAATGCGAGTTAAGCAAAAATATAAACATTTCAAGATGTACACAACAATGCATCCCACAGTATTATACACCTAAATAGTGATCTCATACTTTAATGGGCAGTTTCCTGGACAGGGTTTAGATTAATCCAATACTAGGCCTTAGTCAAATTAGGACATTTAAGTCATTTTTACAAACATATCTTACAAATAATACATCTTGAGACAAAACAATGGCACCGATATATTTTAAGATGTCAGTAAAGGGGTTTTGAAAGGAAAACACCACGTTTATTCAATATTTTACTATGTTCTTACCTCAAATAAAACAAATTAATACATGCCTATCTTTTTTCAATGCGTGGACTTCATCTTTGCACTAGTGTTGTAGTTCTCGAGACCGGTCTCAAGACCACTTTTTAAAAAGGTCTTGGTCTCACCTTGGAATCAAACGCAATTTTTCTCGGTCTCGGACAAAGAGGACTCGGAATTTTATTTCAAGACCGATCAACACTACAAACAATTTATTTTTTATCATTAATTTTATGCAGTTTATTCAGGTTTGGCATATGATGTTGGCATTGTTTAATCATTGTTTAAGTTTCTCCCAATGACAATTTTTTTAATTTTATTACTAAAAACACTTGCATTGTGTTAAGTGGATGGCAAGCCATGGAAAGACGGTTCAGAATAAATGGTTAAGTTGATTTCAGCTCTTTCGTGTTTGTTCACTTTTATTTGCTTATAGACAAATAAATTCCCACATATCTGCAATGCCTTTGATTATTTTATCAACTTCTCTGATGGCATACACAAACACAGACACACAGACACACACGCACGTGCACGCACGCACACACACACACACACACACACACACATACCTACTTATCTACCAAGTGGGGACGTATGACTGAACACCCTACCTTTGGGTACACCCCTTTCTGAAGGGTCTAGAGACAAAATAAAGATATCCCTGCACTACTGGAAATGCCCTCATTACAGATATCAGTTGATATTTTCAATAAAAGCCTTCTTTCCAGACCTGACATTTTGCCTTCACTTTGGGGACAGTATTTTTTATGTCCAATTTGAGGACAAACACAAACTCTGATCTAGTCGACTTTTGAGGACAATGGTGATACACAAACTCTGATTATGTTAACCTTTGAGGACTTTAAGATTATGCTGTATATGACTCACTCTAATAAGCAACATTACAATTCAAAGTTCAAACACTGACTTGAAAACAGCCTAGTGCAGATATACAGCGGTTACAGTTAAGTTCTTCTATTATTTAGTGATTATTGATTGGTAAGCTGATTTTATGAATATATACTACTTCAACATACATAAAAGACAGGAATTGCCTAGTTCAGTGGTTCTCAACTCCATTCTTGGAGGCCCACTGCTCTGCACATCCTGTATGTCTCTCCCATCTGACAGACTTAGTTTAGTTCATGGTGATCTCTACTAATGATTTGAATCAGGTGTGTTAAATACGGGAGACCTAGAAAATGTGCAGAGCAGTGGGCCCCCAGGAATAACGTTGAGAACCACCGGCCTAGTTAATGTCAATAGACCAAAATTATTGCTTTCTTGAAATCCAAGACTCTGGTAAAACACAAATTCATATTTTAAGTCACTTTGGGCAGTCTGGTCATACACAATTCATACACAACAACATAATATAAATTCACTTTGGTTGAAACACAAACTTGGATTTTAAGTCACTTTGAGGACTTTGGTTGACACACAAACTCAGATTTTAAGTCACTTTGGGGACTTTGTTGATACACAAAGTCAGATTTTAAGTCACTTTGGGGACTTTGGTTGATACACAAACTCAGATTTTAAGTCACTTTGAGGACTTTGGTTGATACACAAAGTCAGATTTTAGGTCACTTTGGGGACTTTGGTTGATACACAAACTCAGATTTTAAGTCACTTTGGGGACTTTGGTTGATACACAAAGTCAGATTTTAAGTCACTTTGGGGACTTTGGTTGATACACAAAGTCAGATTTTAAGTCACTTTGGGGACTTTGGTTGATACACAAAGTCAGATTTTAAGTCACTTTGGGGACTTTGGTTGATACACAAAGTCAGATTTTAAGTCACTTTGGGGACTTTGGTTGATACACAAACTCAGATTTTAAGTCACTTTGGGGACTTTGGTTGATACACAAACTCAGATTTTAGGTCACTTTGAGGACTTTGGTTGATACACAAAGTCAGATTTTAAGTTACTTTGGGGACTTTGGTTGATACACAAACTCAGATTTTAAGTCACTTTGGGGACTTTGGTTGATACACAAAGTCAGATTTTAAGTCACTTTGGGGACTTTGGTTGATACACAAACTCAGATTTTAAGTCACTTTGGGTACTTTGGTTGATACACAACGTCAGATTTTAAGTCACTTTGGGGACTTTGTTTGATACACAAAGTCAGATTTTAAGTCACTTTGGGGACTTTGGTTGATACACAAAGTCAGATTTTAGGTCACTTTGAGGACTTTGGTTGATACACAAAGTCAGATTTTAAGTCACTTTGGGGACTTTGGTTGATACACAAAGTCAGATTTAAAGTCACTTTGGGGACTTTGGTTGATACACAAAGTCAGATTTTAGGTCACTTTGAGGACTTTGGTTGATACACAAACTCAGATTTTAAGTCACTTTGAGGACTTTGGTTTATACACAAAGTCAGATTTTAAGTCACTTTGGGGACTTTGGTTGATACACAAACTCAGATTTTAAGTCACTTTGGGGACTTTGGTTGATACACAAAGTCAGATTTTAGGTCACTTTGGGGACTTTGGTTGATACACAAACTCAGATTTTAAGTCACTTTGGGGACTTTGGTTGATACACAAAGTCAGATTTTAAGTCACTTTGGGGACTTTGGTTGATACACAAAGTCAGATTTTAAGTCACTTTGGGGACTTTGGTTGATACACAAAGTCAGATTTTAAGTCACTTTGGGGACTTTGGTTGATACACAAAGTCAGATTTTAAGTCACTTTGGGGACTTTGGTTGATACACAAACTCAGATTTTAAGTCACTTTGGGGACTTTGGTTGATACACAAACTCAGATTTTAGGTCACTTTGAGGACTTTGGTTGATACACAAAGTCAGATTTTAAGTTACTTTGGGGACTTTGGTTGATACACAAACTCAGATTTTAAGTCACTTTGGGGACTTTGGTTGATACACAAAGTCAGATTTTAAGTCACTTTGGGGACTTTGGTTGATACACAAACTCAGATTTTAAGTCACTTTGGGGACTTTGGTTGATACACAAAGTCAGATTTTAAGTCACTTTGGGGACTTTGGTTGATACACAAAGTCAGATTTTAAGTCACTTTGGGGACTTTGGTTGATACACAAAGTCAGATTTTAGGTCACTTTGAG
This sequence comes from Misgurnus anguillicaudatus, assembly GCF_027580225.2. Classification (NCBI taxonomy): domain Eukaryota; kingdom Metazoa; phylum Chordata; class Actinopteri; order Cypriniformes; family Cobitidae; genus Misgurnus; species Misgurnus anguillicaudatus. The sequence continues at coordinate 16,494,728 of NC_073351.2, forward strand.
GACTTTGGTTGATACACAAAGTCAGATTTTAAGTCACTTTGGGGACTTTGGTTGATACACAAAGTCAGATTTAAAGTCACTTTGGGGACTTTGGTTGATACACAAAGTCAGATTTTAGGTCACTTTGAGGACTTTGGTTGATACACAAACTCAGATTTTAAGTCACTTTGAGGACTTTGGTTTATACACAAAGTCAGATTTTAAGTCACTTTGGGGACTTTGGTTGATACACAAACTCAGATTTTAAGTCACTTTGAGGACTTTGGTTGATACACAAACTCAGATTTTAGGTCACTTCAGGGTCTCTGGTCATACACAAACTCAGATTTTAAGTCACTTTGAGGACTACAAGAAAACAAGGAAAAATGACTTCCAAACCATTTATTTATCATGCAAATGCATGCTATAAATGTCAGAAGTTTTAGGCAATATCAGTAACAGCACTTAACCATAAACACAGTTACTTAAAAGTTAAGTGCATTTTAGTTTGCCAATAAAAGTGTCAGTATAAAATATAGGACAGTATAATCAATGAAACTGATATGAACTCTTTCACTCTTTTCTTCACCTTTACTTTCTTGCCTTCTACCTTGCTCCTCCCACTTCACTTTCCTTTTGCTCCTCCCTCTTCTCTTTTATCTTTGCTTCTCCTTTTATCTCTTTACTTTCAGTTCACTCAATTAACTTCTGTCTACATTGAACAATTGTAATTACAATTAAAGGAAATAAACAATACTGACATATTTTAAAAGTGCATATAGAACAGAATATGTTGACAGAAAAAAATAGCAACATGTAAACATATAACAACATGTAAACATGCATGTAAACAAAGAATGAAAATTAGAAATTTGTCAGTTCAGCTTGTTCTTTTTGCTTTCCTCAGCTTTTTACAGAAATTATCGTTGAACCATTACATTCAATCCTCTCTCTTCTCCTGTCTTGCTTACCTCATTAATATTCTGTTTCCTCCTGTACTCAAACAAATTCTCCCTCTTCATACACCTTTACTCTTCCTTACTATTTTCACTCATTTTTAAAAAAACAGAGCATGATGTGTAAACTATAAATATAGTTTGTCTGAAAGGAACCTATTATATATTACAAACATACAAAATGATGAATCGTTTGCAGAAGAAAAGCTTTTGTTTACATCATATATGTGTGTACTGTGTATAATAATTATGTAGCTCATACACACACATGAATGTATAATTTGAAGAAACAAAATCTATTTATATTTTAAGTGTTTATATAATATAAATTACATATAAACATGCATGTGTGTGTATTTATATATAGATAATTATTATACACAGTATACACACATATGATGTAAAAAAAAACTTTTATTCTGCAAACGATTAGTCATAATTCATCATTTTGCAGCCCTAAACATGTTAAAAAGTTATTCTAGAAAAGGCATTCATTATTTTATGTTTTTGTAACATGGCAACTTTTCCTCACCATGCTCTGTTTTTTTACAGTAAAAAGAAAAGTGTTTTTTATTTGCTCCCCTATCATCCACCCTGTTTTTTTAAAGTGGTGATCCTGTTTCTCACATAATTTTTCACACCAGTCCAAGTACGTTCCTTCAAGGCTTCTGGCTCTGCTTGAATGCATCTCTCGCAGTCTTGCTTACCAGGAACTTTGCATGTCTTTATGAACTTCATCATGTGTTTTTCAACAGCTTTTACCTCAACTTCTTCCCATTTTCTTTTTGGAGGTATTGATGAACCTATAAAGTGAAAAATCATATCCTTATTACAACTAAAGTCAATGGGATTTATTTATCAATCAAATGTAGAAACAAGCGCAGATCCATGTGCAAACACAATCTTACAACACCACTCATGTGTGATTCATTAAACTTTCATGTGGCCAATTCCATCACACAAATGAATGGGTGTTGATAAATGTGGCGAATGAAATCTATAGTAATTTAAATATTAAACCCATATAAATGAAGCCTAGCCCCTAGAGAATATGACATGAGGAAACATAACCTGGCCACACAGAGGAACATCTACATAGATATTGAACTTTGACATTTCAAGTTCAAACAAAGTAGCTTGAAAAGCAATATTCATGCAGTTGGGAGCCAGATTATTTTTCCGATTAGTCGACTACTCTAACAATTATTTTTTTTATTAATAAAGTGTTCTTTTTTTGATTAGCTATTTAATCTGTTAGATAATCTGTTTTCTACTCTCTGTCTGATCTGACAGTCATTGGTTGTTTTATTGTATTTTAACACAACTGAATGCTATTTTCACATATTATCTGTTCTGTTGTCAGACATATAGAGGCGTTTTTCCAGACAGGGATTAGACTAGTCCTAGACTAAAATAAATATAAGAGCTGTCCAAACTGAAAACATCTTCCACTGACATATCTTTAAATACATCAGTGCCTTTAGTTTGGCCTCAAAATGCACACAAGTAATGTTTTTAGTAAGGCATGTTTGTTTAAACTAATTATATTTCCTAATTAAACGAAGGTCTAGTCCTGGTTTAAACTAATCTCTGTCCAGGAAACCACCCCAAAGACTATTAAAATAGTGACAAAACATGACCCAATAACCTTGTGTTTAATTCAACCAGCTGTTACTTTAACTACTAAGTTACTAAAATTTTGATTTATAAACGCGACATCGCAGACAATTCGGCGCAAATTAAAAAAATTGCCATTACACAGAGTTACTACAGAAGACATGCGCGGGCATAGGAGAGAGAGAGCTCGCGCACAAGCACATAGAGAACCAGTGTGTGTGGGAAAACACTGCTAACCTTTCATGATAAACTCGAATCAGTCGTCTTCTCTGTCAGTAACATCTGACGTTTACGTGAAAATGCAAGTACACAAAGGAATCCGCACGGAAAACACAGCCAACTTTTAATTCTTTCACTCAGTGTCATGTATGAGAGGCGCTGTCTAGGGGCTTCACGCAGAGAAAGAGAGAGCGCGCACGTGCACAAGAGAGGCACCACTGAGCGCTCACAACAATAAATGAAGCCGTTTTAAATGAAAATAAAAATGTAAATGTTGCGACCATTGTTGATTTTGTGGCGCACACAAACAAATCAATGTATGGAAAACACTTCCAGGAGCAGAAGCAGCCATTACGCGAGATGAATGTAAACAGTGTGACGCGTCGACGCATTTTACGCATGTCGACATATTTTCGTAGTCGACGTAATCGATGACGTCGACACGTCGTTGCAGCACTACTAAAAAGAAATTGATATTTCACCAAAACGCCAACATTGTAATTTTTAGATATGTGACCGAACACGGAAAGTAGGGACACAAGTCTGGGGCAGATTCTTAATGTGTAGTATCTAAGCTTTCCAGCGATGTGTAACACATGGGAATCTGATCATATTTGGAGAAGTTGTTGCCATTTGAATGTAGGAACTCAAAAGACCTCAAAGCGGAGATATAGCCTTTTAAAGTTTGGATCATTTTCACCTGTGTTCTGCTGGGAGTGACAATAGGGCTCATTTACATCTCATTTAGCTAAGCCATACACCCTGTAAAGCCGTTTTGAGATACAGATGCTCTATCATCATATGTAGTTTTTTGTGAAAGAAGTCTGGATGAAAACAGACAAAAAATAAACAGGACTTTTTGTGTTTATCACAAGTCGCATCCAGTCTGTTTCAGACGTGTGAATCATCCAATGACCATTTTTGTCCACAAATGCCATGAAATATAGAAATATATAGTCTATTGTTTACATCAGTTTCGAATGAAAGTCTGGTAATAGATTATAATATATAATCTGATGACCATTTACGTCGTAACACTTTATATCACTGTATCGCTCGATCGTTCCTCCATCAGCCAATGACTTCATGGCAAATATTGATAGACAAAATACGTAGCCAATTACATAACGAATTCAACAATCATTGTGTGATTTTTTTGTGTGTTCGACTTCATGTGGCGCTGCAAGAACTGACAGGCGGATGACGTCAAAGTACTGCAAGAGCGAGTCGAAATTAGACTACTCCGTAAGATTTCTTGAATAGCTCGAATAGCTATGAAACGAAGACGACTCCTAACTGTGAGTATTTTTGGTAAAAACAACCATTTTAGTGAACATAGGTTGGTTTGGGCTACAGTGGGGCTCCTTCTCAAGAGGTTAAGTAGCCACGCTGAGGGCAGGGGCAATAACAAAAGAAACAAAAGCTGGCTTATCCAGTATGTAAATGCACACAGACAACGACACCACCTACTGCATTCTAGAAACTGCGTAAAAAAAGCAGATATCAACCTCAAAATGTACCCTTTTAAATATACAAATACTGCTATATCAAACATGTAAAGCTACTTCGTGATCTCAACAGATTCTGCAAAAAATATAAAAATGCTTTTCTATCATTAGCTCAAAAGTTGTTCTGCCGACTTGTGTCACTGGTTTCCGTGACGGGGCACATATTACTGTTTTTAAGACTTGTATATACCCAATTTACCATATTACAGGTGTATAGTAAAATCCTTTTTATAATTAAGTATTCTGCATTGATGCATTTAAATATAACAATGTAAATAAAAATCATACTGTCTATGTGAATTTCATTGCAGGTTTTTCACATAACAGTGTAGGCAGAAGGCGGTTGCGTTTACACTTGGCATTAACATGCGACCTGTATCCGGATGTTGTCCACATACACATTGAAAAGACAAGTGTAAACGCGTCTGTGATCTGAATGTTATCCGATCTGTGTGTCCTGATGCAGAGGTAGTCGAGGACGCATTGTGATCGGATCTCAGTGTAATGTAAACGCAATCCAGCCATCGTATCTGCATTAACAGGTCAACATCACAAAAAAACCCCGCCCACTATCATCTCCTCTTACTGACAGCTGTCAAAAATAAAGGACGTTAGGTCATGGAGCACAGGTGAGAGACGCATAAATTCATATTTGTGGAGTAATGGAAGCTACGCTTAAAAGTATCTTAATAAATCGATATTCAAAAGCATTTTAACACTGCTGACTGTATTTAAGTTATTCAGGCATATGTTATATGTTCCTATTCATAGAGAGATTTAATATTTAATGGCAGAATTCAGGATCGTTACAATGTTTGAGTTTCCATGGTGACATATCAACGTGAATGTTGCGCTTCTTTCTGGCTGTTTCTGTCTCATTTAACACATTTTAAGTTACTTTAAAACACGTACAAACCATAACAACATTAACCAAATACATTTATTCAGTGTTGGTTTTATGCAAGGTTACTTATATGTGTTTGTAAATTACATTACTTCTTACGCACTATGAACAGGAAATTTAGGAAATTGTTAGCTCTTTTAATTAAATCATATTAAAATTACCAGGAAACATAACTAACAACAGTTTATGGTTAAAATATAAATATACATATAAGTTCAGGCAGAGCCAAAAGCCCGTTATTAAGGCAGAATAAAACAGTGGAGTCGGTCATGTTTCACGCGGATTTTGTTGTTGATTTAAAGCATGCGGGTGAAAGTCAAGTTTAGGTAAAAACAGGATATTCATCCGCGGTGCGGACGCTATAAAGGCTTTTAAAGAGAAGGCTTTTAAAGCTAAAAAATATAACGCTTAAAATGTGAACATCACGGTTGTTGGGGTTGCTAGTTATTCTCTGCTGTTGGCTTCTCAGTAGCACTGTACAATACGGGATTGCGGTTAGCGCGAAAACCCTAAATCATGTGGCTAAAGACAGCTGTACCCATTTTGATTGACAGCTATCCACCCAGCGCGCGTCTCCCCGCACGGGATCAGGTCACACATCCAGATACAGAAGCCACATTTATGTGACAAATGTAAACGCGCCGTGTCCTGATATACGAATGATCGGATCTGCGTGAACGGATCACCGAGATCGCATGTTAATGCAAAATGTAAACGCAGCCTTAGTGAATAAATGACAAATCACATAATATATGTTTATCTATTTCTTCAAACTGACTGTACAACAAACTCAAATTTTGAAAAGCTCCTGTCTTGCTACTGTTGCCTATAGGTATTGTATTTAGTAATTCAGGGTTTGCCATTTCTTGCTGTTTGTGTAGTTTAAAGATTTTTTTTACCTTGATCTTTCTGGGAAGCAGATGGTTGATCAGTCTCTGCTGGTACTGGTGATGTTGTCTGAGGCAGGTCACTACAATCCTCTTCATCACTTGACATTGAATCACCTTCGGCCTCAAGTTGCTCTATAACAATAAAAGGAATCTGTGTATCAATGTATTTTTTGCAAAAGATGATGAAAGATACAGATTTGCAAATATGTAAAGCACAGACGCGCACAAAAATCTAATTTCATACATACCATTTGGGTCGATTTCAATGTCATCAAGTCTCTTTCCTTTAAAGCTGGACAGTGTTCCTTTCTCCATTGCCATTAAGACCTTACTCATTTTTGCCAGCTGCAATGTCCCCTCTGGTAACCGGTAATACTGTCTGTGGATCCTTATATCGTGACCGAGAAAATCAGCCAGTTGATCTGCTTCATTTTCATCAAGGTTGAGAATCTTTGACATGGTAGCTATGTGTTTCCTGAGCCTGGTTGAGGAAAGAGCTTCAGGATTCTTAATGCCACATTCACGAGCAGCTTTACTTATGCACTCTCCTCCTCTGTAGGCAGACATTGCACCAGATCTGGCAAACATAAAAGGATTCTCATTTGGGACACCACAAGCCTCACGTGTTTCAACAAGCAGCTCCATGGCAGAAATCAATGAAGGTTTGAGGAGGACAGGGACCTTTCTCCCTCGCTTACCACGGATCTCTACTCTGGTAAAGTGTTTACACAGCTTCCTCTCAAACTCAGAAAGACAGATGGCTATGTCTTCATGCAGCTCAGAAGAATCCCGGCTTTGAAAAGCTGACAAAAGCATCCGTGACACCTCACCTTCTCTTCGTCTATTGAACAGGATAACTTGGGAGAGTGTGACTTTGGCCAAAGCAGCATAGCTGTCTGCAGAGGGGCAGTTTTTAAGTTTATTAAGGAATTTATCCCGTTTCTTTTCTAGATGTGCGTGCAGGACTTTGACATCCTGAGTGAAAGGAATGATCTGTGGTGCATTCCACTTGGCTTCCTTCAATGTAGTTATAGCACCAGCAGAAATGTATTCATTCCACCTTGCTTGCTGTACTTTTCTGAAGTCTCGAGCACACTCAGCACGCTCATGGTCTCCATACATCATCGCATTACTTTCAACAATGCTACAGATCTTTTTTAAAGAATGTCCAAGTTTGAGGGCTAAAGAGGGAATGCGGTAAGAGTTCTTCTCTTCGTCAAAGCCAGACACAACTTTCACAGCTGATATGACATGTTTGAAGTTTGCTGGTATCATGAAGTCCTCCATTGTTTTCAGTGGGGTTATCCTTCTTGCTTCAAGAAGAAGTCTGCCAACTTCTCTCATTTTCTGTCGGATGTAGTCATGTTTGGTCACATCAGATCCCATCCTGTTAAACATGTGCTCTCCCAGTTGCATGATGCATCTGTCACTATGAATCACCCGTGAAACTTCGTCATAGTTCATCAGGGAAAGTACTTTCTTGAAACCTTTACTCACCTCTAAGCCAACAGGTGTTTTTAGGGCACAAAGAGATCTTACTCTTTTTCTGCCCTGAGCTTCATCATCCTTCGGTTTAAGTGGACAGTTTTTAATGTGTTTCCATAGGCTGAGCTTGTTGTAAAGGCCTTGACAGTGAATACAGTGGATAAATTCTTTGGGGTTTTTGCACTTTTTTTGGACGGTAGCAGGCAATCATCTCACCTTCCCCTTTTCTCACCACATCTGTGTTGTGGGCAAAGTTGCCCTTTTTTCTAAGAAGGTTTAACTGGACTCTTCGTTCTTTGGAACGTTTTGGGAAAGCTACAGCCTTTGCAACCTCTACTTCATTGCGATGTACAAACTCAAGGTGTCTTGCCATTTTTGCATATGGCTTAGAGCAAAAAAGGCAATACTGTTTTTTGTTATATGACCTGCTCTTTTTTTGTGGTGATGGCATTGACTGAACCAAAGTCTTTTTGTCAGATGAGGTTTCGGTCTCTTCAGTTTGGCATTTCATCCTTTTTGATGACACTGCTGTCATACATTTGGCAGATGAACTACCTGCCTCTTCAGCTTTCCTTTTTGAAAGGGGTGATTTAGTATGTCTTAAACGTTTGTTGGGTCTAGGATCACTACATTCAGACTTATTGTTTGATCCATCTGAACTCCTTTCAGCCTTGCTTTGTCCAGAAGCACTTCCATCTGATTCATCTGAGCTGAACTGGGGTATGTAGTCAACATCACTGTAGTCCGTAACATCTGAATCACTGTAGGCACTCCCAGAATACTAAATGAGAAAAATGTTACACTTACTTAAATCATGCAAAATTATTTCTTTAACTAAATGTTTAAAAACTTGCTTAATGGGATAGACAACTGCCAGAATCCAACTGATTTTCAACAAGAGGAACTCATTTAAGCATATAAAGTGCATGGTTAATTACAAACCTGTCTTTTTCTTGATTGCCTTAATGAGTGCATCTGAAAAAAGAACAAACAAAACTAATGTACATAAAATTGTATATAATAATTAAATGTAAATAATAATAATTTAAAAAATAAAACACTTAAGAGCAAAAAACAGTTATTTCAACTAGATATATTTCAAACTGTAGCTTAGCAAATAAGGCCTTAGTAGATGGCACACTTGGCACGGTTTGATAATCACAAACAGAAACTCTGTACAATACAACTGTATCATAAAATCTTTTTGCACCATGACATAGATGATAATAATATTAGGTCTGTGAATTCACATTAAACAGTCATTACTAATCTCAATTACCTACCTCCATTAAAGATAGTGTCTCAGACACCTGTGATGAGGAAATCACAGGGGTGGAAGCAGCACAGGGCAAGGGTGTAGAGGGATGCACAGGAGAAGAGGACGATGATGTGGTCTTCACAGGTGATGAGGGCTGCACAGGAGAAGAGGACGATGATGTGGTCTTCACAGGTGATGAGGGCTGCACAAGTGCAGAGGAAGATGATGTGGTCTTCACAGGTGATGAGGGCTGCACAGGAGAAGAGGACGATGATGTGGTCATCACAGATGATGAGGGCTGCACAAGTGCAGAGGAAGATGATGTGGTCTTCACAGGTGATGAGGGCTGCACAGGTGCAGAGGACGATGATGTGGTCTTCACAGGTGCTGAGGGCTGCACATGAGCAGAGGAAGATGATGTGGTCATCACAGGTGATGAGGGCTGCACAAGGGCAGAGGAAGATGATGTGGTCTTCACAGGTGATGAGGGCTGCACAGGAGAAGAGGACGATGATGTGGTCTTCACAGGTGATGAGGGCTGCACAAGTGCAGAGGAAGATGATGTGGTCATCACAGGTGATGAGGGCTGCACAGGAGAAGGAGAAGGGTATGAGGGCAATAAGGCTTTTACAGAGGTAGACATTGCACAGGGTGCCTAAGACGGTGCATTAAATGTGTATGCTATAATACTGTCTGTAACTTTAAAAGTATAATTGAAAAAAAAGTTAAAAATAAAAGCAGCATGGAAACTGTTCAACGACTATTAACACTTTAAATAATAAAGTCTTAATTGACTGAGGTGCTAATCAAGTAATGTGATGATCATATCCAAATATTACTCACCATGAAATATTCTTGTGATGGCTCTATGGCAGTCTTTTTCATTTTAATTTGTGCTCTGTTAAAGCGCTCATGGCAATCTTTGAGTTTCTGAGGATATATGAAAAGGTATTAAACTTAAAATAAAAGTAAAATGTACATAATGTTAAAAGCTGTGACACTCAAAGACATTAGGCAAAACCAATCAAAAATATAGAAAACAAAAAGTAAATATAAAATATTGCTTAATTTCAAGTGCTCTGGTTTAGATTAAAGGAATAGTCTACTCATTTTCAATATTAAACTATGTTATTACCTTAACTAAGAATTGTTGATACATCCCTCTATCATCTGTGTGCGTGCACGCAAGCGCTGGAGCGCGTTGCGACACTTTGATAGCATTTAGCTTAGCCCCATTCATTCAATGGTACCAATCAGAGATAAAGTTAGAAGTGACCAAACAAATGTCGCAGCGCGCTCCAGCGCTTACGTGCACGCACACAGATGATAAAGGGATGTATCAACAATTCTTAGTTAAGGTAATAACATAGTTTAATATTGAAAATGAGTAGACTATTCCTTTAAGAGCAAGCCAAATAAATTTAGTTTAGTAAAATTAACTAAATAAGGAAACCCATAAATCTGTTAGAAAAGATATAGCACATAAAGTAAGAAGAGTCTATGGGCCAGATCTACTAACAGCTTGTGCCAGCGCAAACCATCATTTTGTTACATAACGACTGTTGTGATTTATTAAAGACTTGAATGTCTTTAAAATACAAAATCGATTGTGGGACCATTGTCATGTTTGAATAGAAAAGAGCTCTGCCCGAACTGCTGCTATAAAATTAGACACACACAATTTTGGAAAATATCATTATATACTGTAGCATTAAGATTTGTGCTCACAGAAATGAGTAGTTAAATGTGTTCACTAGAAGTTGCCGTCCAATACTTTTGTCCATATAGTGTAACTAGTTATCTGATGAAGTAAACGGCCTAAGATACTTTCTGCATGTATAGAATGGTTACCATTTTATTCTCTGATGTACTTGCTTTGCCTGACTGTTGTGGCTCAACTTGCTTATGTGGTTCATTGATGTACACCTTATACAGGGCAGATGAGGAAACAGGAGGAGCCTGATGGAACTGAAAGTCAGAAAAGAAGAGTTAGGGGGTAAATTTTGTACTGTATTTGCTAAGCTTTTGTATGGTTTTGTTTTATACTGTGATGTATAAAAGACAGTGAGATGCAGTAATATAAGCTACACGTTCATCTGTCCTACAGTAACTTTAGCTGAACCTACTTTTTAAATCTGTCAGTATTCCTCCGTTTAAAAAAACAAACAAGAATACGTTTACTGAAAAAATGCACGATTTAGAAGTTGTGGCATTGTTTCACAGAGGATTAAATGCTTGTCCAATATGTCAAAAACCTCTCAAATTGCTAGTTTCCCACATGACTGTATAGAACCCGAATATAGATGTTTTGTGTACTTACCAATTTCTGCAAATCCAAACTGCTGACTGGGCTTTTATCACTGGATTCTGTTGATGATACCTAAATGAAAGATTTGAGAAATATGAGAACACAATCATATGGTATCAAATCAGCATAAGAGAAAAATGTCATCATGAAATATTGTTAAAGATTCTTAGGATATACTTGACAGTACCTTAGCTCGCCAAGGCCAATCTGAATCTCCATAACTGTAAGTGATTTCTTCTCCTGGTTGGATATCTCGTACAGCAAAAAGACACAGATGAGGCTTTTTGTTCACTTCAACAGTTCTTATTTTGCATGTAGGATTTCTGTGCTCATCATTTACAAGTCTTCCCAAGGACCCATCTTCCTTGGATGCATCCATGCTATAAATACATAAAAATACCACCAAGCATAAGAGACTGATTTGTAATCTTGTACAGCAGTTGTTTCCTTTATGCCTGTACCTCGTAAGAGTAACTTCTGTAAACATATCTTAACAACTACATGAAATCAAAATGAGTTTTTTGGGCTTTAAGGCATTTTACATCAGTGGGTCTGGTTATATGGTCTGCTCTACACATTTTGGGGCAGATTCCTGAACAGGGCTAAAGTCTATTCGCAGACTTGAATACAAGTTTGAATTGTCTGAACAGAAAACAGCTTTCACTGAGATATCTTAGAGAGCGCCTATTTCATTGCTAAAAAACAATATTATTTTGTGTATTTGGTATAATATAATGTGTTCATGTGGTTTATGGTTAAAAAACACATTATTTTCCACGTAAGGTTTATTTTTGTATTTCCAGATTTCACTCTCTTCCTGAAACGCACGGATTTGAAAAGCTGTGTGCCTAATTGGTCAGCTAATCTGTATGTTGTGATTGGTCTGATTAGCTCTGTCAGCTGGAAACGTGAGACTTCTTACCATGATTGAAAGATTCAGTTACTAACAGGAGTTACAGGAGTTAACTTACAGGTTGAGTTCGAAGCAGGATGAATTATGATAATGTCGGTCTTGTCTACATCACCAATCCCAGGAAGTAAACCTTTTGCCTACATTCCGTGTGTTTGTTGTAATCCAAGAAAAGAGATTTACGTTGGAGACGATAACTCGCGTCATGGTTTACTTTGGGGTTTGTAACTTTTGCATATTGTTAACATGTACAAATTCACACTTAAACACAAGAGGAAATTTAAAAACAATAGGTGCTCTTTAACATATCAGTGCCACTGTTTTTATCACAAGATGCACAGCTAATTTTTTTTGTAAAATGTCCTAATATTACTAAGCCCTAGTCCTGGATTAATCTAAACCCTGCACACAATAAAAATCATCAGCTGGGTACTGAGTGCGTCATACCAAATGTGCAGAGACGAGGATCACCAGGACCCAGGGGCCGGTTGCATAAACATAGCCGTGACATTAAGACTGCGTCTTAAGAATTATTCTGACTAACTAGCAATTAGTTAGGGCTAATCAGTCTTATAATTTGGATTTATTAGACCAATCTACCTTTCTATGTAACATACTTAAAACAGTTATGATCAGTCTTGAAGAAAAAAATTCATGACTAACTTTAAAGACTAGTCTTAAAAGTTTTATGCAACCGGCCACAGGAGTTTTGGTGAACTAACCCTTAACCGCCCTATTACTTCAAGACAATAACTCTATACTCACCACCAATTTTTGCCATGCCACTGAAAATCAAACAAGAATGTGTTCTCAACGTCATTGTAGAGTTTAGATCGATCAAGGCTCTCCTCTGAAGTCAGAAGTTCACCTCTGTATTCAAGGACAAAATCACCTCTAAAAAATGCTTCAGTGGTGAAAACTCCACGTCCTAAAAAGAAAAAAATACCAGTAAGTTCTGATGTTCCTTTAAAGTTAATTATTATTTTCATGAGCTCTTATCCAAAAACAATAATAAAAATTACTAGATCTGAAGTTTTATCTGTGGTATCCAACAAATTTGGACATTGCCCTAGTTGGATCTTTCATTTTGTTGTTGTCGGCTGGATTAAAAGGAGTAAAACAATACATTTTACCTTGATAATTTGTTATATAAGAGGTCATCATACTTAAATGAACATCACAAATTTGAAAACGTCCGTGCTATTGAAATATAACAGTTTTTTGCACCAAGCCAGGAAAATGGTCTATTCAGGAATGTGCTGAAATATGATGTCAGAGTAGAATTGAAACACCTCCCCAAACCCATATACAATGACCACTTTTGTAGCCCCGTCCACAGCTTTGCGTGACATGTGTGGGTCAGGGGTAAAGCAAACCATGCAGTGTCTCAACAATCAGTAAACATTAGGGGTGGCACGGTTCATGAAAAAAAGCGTGTGTGCGTCGCACGGTTCATGGCATGCGCAATAGCCTCGTGCCCTGTATGTGACCTTGCCTCAGATGGCGTGTTTCCCTTTCGCGAAAGAAAAGTTGACTGTTGTGGAGAGTGAGTGCTGCAGGTTATGTTACATGTAGAAATGGCAAGTGGGAGAGAAAAGGAAGTCTGCCCGGAGTTGGATGATGTTACCTACAATGACAGTAGAAAAAAACAATAGATAGAACTGCAGTCTATGGGTTGAATTTGTTCAAACAGCCACAGGAGACCGCCTTCTCTCCGCCCATTTATCTAAGCTAAGGTACTGAACGTCTTTTCTGACTTCTGCCGCGAAAACACGGTGAACGTGCGCTATTTTTAGCCTTTTATTGATAAAACTAAAGCGGCTGATTTCCGCGTAGTTTCATTTTGCTAGCGTAGGAAAGTTGCGCGATCTTATTTCATAAATTGCCTCTTAAAGTAACCAGGACAGAAGTGGTCAAAAGTGGAAAAAAGAGACGGATTTAAATATTACAGGTGTAAACGTTGTGTTTCTCTCTCGTCCACATATACTCTCTGCAGTATTTAAGCAGCCTCTCAGTGATAAATCTTAAAGCTACACTGAAGTTGGCAGATTGATAAATGCAAGTTATCTTTGTGTGCTAAAAAGGCACATAAGATGGATATACACATTCTCCTTTTTTGCCAAAAAAAGAGAGGGTCCCAATAATGTGCTTAAAGTCAAATTCAGTTTGTGCATGATTACATGATATAACTTTTTTAATAATGTATCCTAAATTATGGATAATTACTACATTAATAAGATAATACATTTCTGGAGTGTTAAAAATTAAAAGTAAAAATAACAACAAGAACCGTACAGAACCGAGAACTGTGCCATTAAACCGTGATACGAACCGAACCGAGGGTTTTGTGAACCGTGCCACCCCTAGTAAACATGTCTTTAAAGATTGCCAAATGTAACCAAAATGACTTTTGAAAACATGTTTCCTTTTATTTTGACGTGGTGATCTGTTATAAGTACCCAACAAAGTGTTCGGTTGTGGAAGAACCGTCTATGGGAAGAACACAGACGCTGTTTAACGGAGGCTTGGAACATAACATTAGGAATGCGTGGTTAAAGTTTGTTTTTGAAGAAGTTCCAGCTCGGGTGGGGAGTGTTTGTTTACTATGTGTACCACGGATTCATTTGTAAAGAAGCCATGAGTCGGTGCTGGATTTGCAGAGAAACTGTGATTAAAAGCACCAGTAATATTGCATCTGGCAGGAATGACACAACAGTATACACAGTGAGTAATACATTTTACTTTAAGTTACTACGCGTCACTACTGTTTAGTAAAAGATCGCTTGATATGTCCTGTTGTAACATCAGTGTCTAAACACATATATTTTACTGTTTTCATTTACTAAAAAAATTAAACCATTAATAAAGGTGCAACACTTAACAATATGACTGTAATATAACGATAGAAATATACAAAGTTAGTGATAAGGAAGAACTTACCAGCCCTAATTTAGATTCTGATGCCTGCTTACTGTGTTGTATACGGTAATTTAGGCAAGTCGCGTTTGTAAGGTCCAACACTCAACAAAGCTTTTTTATCATATAACTGTGGTATGTAACGTTATGTGTATGTAAGAGCAACCTCACAAGCACAATAGAAATATACAAAGTTAGTGATAAGGACTTATCAGCCGTGGTTTAGATTCTGATGCGTGCTTACTTGTGTTGTTTATGGTAATTTAGTCACGTTGAGTTTATAGTTTTGTTTATACTTTACTATACGTATTGTCATTTATGGGTATCATCTTTAGCACCCAGAATCTTTTGTGGCTCAAACATATTTGTGTTCGGCTGCTATTTTTACACATCAATGTTTTAAAAACATTTCCCCACATGTAATGACGGGGATCATAGCAGTGGGCGTTTACGTCCAGGTCTTCACTGCGGCCCGCCCCTTCAAAACAACCATTATCCAGAGAGCAACTAATCCATGTTACAAAATAACCTATTACTTATTGCCTTTGATGTTTTTGAATGGAAAAACCACTTGAACATCATAAGTAGATATCAGACAACAGTAGTAAAACAATAAAATCGACAGATTTATTGCCCCTTTAAGTCAGCAGGATCTATCACAAGAGTCCATGTAGAGTGCACGTGACACAATTTCCATCATGCATGCACTGACGGATTTTGAAGTAGGTAGCCCAGGCGATGTGTTGCATTTTGTCGCAATGCGCATGCATCAAAAGTCTGTATGCACATACAAATAAACTATGCTTTGCAACTTACATTTGCGTACATGAAAGAAAACCGTCTATACTACAGAATTTATCTTACCTTTATATTTGCTGATAACTTGCTCATAAAGCTCAGGCTTGTCTGTTTTGCAAGTAATGTGATGCTCAGCATCCTGTTGAGGTCTTTTTCGTTTTTTCTGCCTTGGTATACCCAGCATCATGGCGACTGCAGTGACATGCAATGACTGAAAATAATTAAATTAATCAATCGATTAATCAACCATAATATTAAGGTTGCTAAAATTGTTTACCCAAATAGCCAACAAATGGTATAACATATGTATCTAACTTATGTATATGCATGTATACTTTTGTAAATATACATATAGCTTAGATATATACACACACACACATACATACACAACTGTAGTTAACTTAGATATACATACACAACTTAAAATCTTTAAAGATATCTGTGGCTATTCGTGCCACTGTGCATGATAAGAAAATCGCATGATTGAAACTTAGATTAAACAATAAGAATTAATTACTAATTACCCAATCTATTACTGCTATTTCACATAATTTTACTAAGCACTTAGTCGTTTATGGACAACATTAATAGATCAGTAAAGTAAGTTAAGTTACTCTGAAACCAAATGTTTGTTTACTGACCAATGCCAATATCATTATAGGCTACTCAGGAAGATAATATTTTTGACCACAAACCGTCAAATAAGATAAAATATTTCACAAATCGTATGTTAATCCTGCTTATCTTTCATATTTTGCAAAAATATGTTATTATACATAGGACTGAACTCACCTTTCCTCCTATAATGAGCGTGTGTAGTCTGCTTCGCGGGAAATTGGGGCTAACAGCGGTGATGTCATTATCACGTGTCTGCATTTCCAGGGAAACGAATCCACTGCTGCTGACTTGCGTAGTAAAAGTGTCGTTGATAGGAAGGCCGAAAGGATGTCACGTTGAAATATCGCGTGAGCGATTCGAGCACGTATTGATAAAGTTTGATCTCGCGGTACTGTGATGTCATATCTTGTTCGATCTGCGCAGCGCTGTATGAACACAGCTTAGTGTTTTTGCTGTTACGCTACAGACAAGGGGATCAGCACAGCACCTCGTGCTACTGTCCAAAACAACTGCTATTTACAGAGAGATTCCTCTAAATGTTGACAAATCCACATGGAAATTAATTGATGGAATGTACTTTTAAAAACATTTAATACATACAACAAAACAGCTTAATGAAAGCTCTGTTTCTTGAGAACATTTACTGCTCCACCTACAATATCTTATTGGACTGTCTTTTTTATTACCTAATAAAAATTAAACATGCAACAAAGCTTTTTTAAACAAGTAAAAAATATAATATAATAACTTTTGACCCAAATTGAACACAGCTGAAACAGCTAATCAAGGTGTTCAGGGTTGCTTGATAATTACAGACAGGTGTATGAGCAGGGTTTTAGACACCTGACCCAGGGTTTAGGTATGCACACTGTGAAACTTCAGATTATGAATACCCAGGGTTATCTCTTAACCCCTGGTTAAGTATGAACAGTGTGAAACGTGAAACAGATAACCCAGGATTCCGTTAACCCGGGGTTTAGAATAACCTGGTGTTAACTTTTCCAGTGTGAAAAGCATGTTTATATGTTGATAACCTCAAATGACACTAAATCTCCTGTTCATTTCTTCTGGTTGTGTAGTTAGCAGTTTGATGTGCTGCTCTGATGTGGAGCATCAGTGGCTAAAACAAGTGGGTTTCAATGTTTACATGCACAACAATATTCAAATAAAACAACTGCAAAACTAAGATGTAAACAGTGGTTTTTAATTACTCTTATTTGGCTAAAGTCATAATCAAAGTAAACACAAATCAAATTCATATTCAGATTTTAGCTTCACTATCAAAGTGCATCATGACCTACACACTTCAATCACAATACTAACGTTGTGTGGGAGTTTTGTGACTGGACACATATACACACACAGTGGTCAACCGTTTGGCTGTAAACAGATGGCTTCAAGCAGGAAAGGCCCTCTAGCTAGGTTTCCAACTGTCCCGTATTAGTCGGCATGTCCGTATTTTGGGTCTCATTTGATTTTAGTCCTGTATGTGACCTCCCATGTCTTGTTTTTGACTGCTACGTTGATCTAAACAGTGACTGATACAACAGGCTTGCTCGACTTCTTGTGGCTCCACAACAACTGAGAAGCACATGACGACAAAATCCAACAAGAGTGATTTGAGAATTCAGACAAAGTGGACTGCTATCGAAATGCTCTCGCGGTACTTTGATGTCATCCGCCTGTCTGTTCATGCGGCACCGCATGAAGTCAAACAAGTAGCAAGCAGTGCTGAACACTTGAGAATAATCTCAAACACAATCAGTATAAGCTAAAGGGGGTCATATAATATGATATCATGTTATCCTTTTATTATTTGTGCAAAGATCTTCATAATTAAAATGCTCAGTCCCAATTACAAAGAGATCACTGATCCAGACCTGCGTAATAAATCGATCTTAAAGGCCCCAACAAAACATTTCCAACTTTGCTTGGACATTCTCACACTTCTAATTCACATCCTGTGTGTTTTAATTAAAGTATTTGAAGTTGACTCTGCAAAACTACAGCTCACAGAATCATTGAATCTATGTTAGTTTTAGTTTGTCACATGTAAGATGAACATGAAGGGGATAACGTTTAATTACCCTTAGTGCAGAAGTCACAACTGTTTTGTCTTCCCTGCTGAAAAAACCAGCATACCAGCAAGACCAGCATATGTTGTGTTTTGGTGCTGGTTTGCTAGTGAACACCAGCTAAACCAGCATCAAACCAGCATCAGCACCAGCATTAGCACCAGCTAAACCAGCACCAAACCAGCATTAGCACCAGCTAAACCAGCATTAGCACCAGCATCCCATGCTGGTCATACCAGCATATGTTGTGTTTTGGTGCTGGTATGCTGTGACCACCAGCTAAACCAGCATAGACCAGCATAATTCCCATGCTGGTCCATGCTGGTTTGATGCTTTTTTTTTCAGCAGCGTTATACGGTAATGGTTCAATTTAAGGACTGTGTTAAAAGTACCTGCTGTACCAACAAACTGTTAATAAACCCATTGTATGTTGCCAAGGCATAAGAGTTATTATACAATTTTAATTAAGGGATTATAGCTATCATTTGGACAAAATACACTGTATACAAACAAAACCATGCCTGCACTGCTGCAGCAGACCACCTTTTGTCCTGTATTTGGTGAGGGTGACAAAGTTAGCAACCCTACATCTAACACATATAACAAATAATTAACTGCACTTTAAGCTTTCGTAATATTTAAAATAAAATATAATATAGTATCACAACAACGATGAACTTTATGTTGTTCAGGAGTAACATGGGGATGTAATAATGTCTGCGATTAATGGATTTATTCTATAACATGTAAAATGGGAACATGAAAGCATTAAAATTAAGCATTTTATGTAAACACCTTAATTTGAATACTGTATTATTTAGAATAAGGTCAGTAATTAGATTACTACTGTCCATGTAAACATAATCACTGGCTGACCCTGCTAACTTTACTTCAGTGGACTGCACCTTTTAAATTAAATGATCAAGTTCTCTAATCAAACAGCTTATATGACTTTATTTCTGAATGAGAATTGTATTGTAAAGTCTGATGTGCTACTGTGATGTCGGGGGAAGGGTGCTTAGACATGTGAGGCCTGAAATCACTGACTGACAAACTGCTAACTTTACTTCAGTGGACTGCACCTTTTAAATTAAATGATACAGTTCTCTAAACAAACAGCTTATATGACTTTATTTCTGAATGAGAATTGTATTGTAAAGTCTGATGTGCTACTGTGATGTCGGGGGAAGGGCGTTTAGACATGCGAGGCCTAAAATCACTGACTGACAAACTGCTAACTCAGAGGACTGCACCTTTTAAATTAAATGATACAGTTCTCTAAACAAACAGCTTATATGACTTTATTTCTGAATGAGAATTGTATATGTGTTGTAAAGTCTGATGTGCTACTGTGATGTCGGGGGAAGGGCGTTTAGACATGCGAGGCCTAAAATCACTGACTGACAAACTGCTAACTCAGAGGACTGCACCTTTTAAATTAAATGATACAGTTCTCTAAACAAACAGCTTATATGACTTTATTTCTGAATGAGAATTGTATATGTGTTGTAAAGTCTGATGTGCTACTGTGATGTCGGGGGAAGGGCGTTTAGACATGTGAGGCTTAAAATCACTGACTGACAAACTACTAACTTTACTTCAGAGGACTGCACCTTTTAAATTAAATGATACAGTTCTCTAAACAAACAGCTGGCTTATATGACTTTATTTCTGAATGAGAATTGTATATGTGTTGTAAAGTCTGATGTGCTACTGTGATGTCGGGGGAAGGGCGTTTAGACATGTGAGGCTTAAAATCACTGACTGACAAACTGCTAACTTTACTTCAGAGGACTGCACCTTTTAAATTAAATGATACAGTTCTCTAAACAAACAGCTGGCTTATATGACTTTATTTCTGAATGAGAATTGTATATGTGTTGTAAAGTCTGATGTGCTACTGTGATGTCGGGGGAAGGGTGCTCAGACATGTGAGAAATCACTGACTGACAAACTGCTAACTTTACTTCAGTGGACTGCACCTTTTAAATTAAATGATACAGTTCTCTAACAAACAGCTTATAGCCTATGACTTTATTTCTGAATGAGAATTGTATATGTGTTGTAAAGTCTGATGTGACGTGGTGGAAAGCATGAAATCACTGACTGACAAACTGCTAACTTTTGAATTCCAGCTATATAATTATAAAAATCATATAAACTTCATCTTGATTTGTGATTGTTTTTAGAGCTTTTAGTTAATAAACTGAAAATACACATTTATTCTTATTCTAGAAACTGAATATAATGATTAATGATGAAATATGGCATGAGGATTATGATTGTTTCTATGATTATATTATAAATCACTATCTGATGCCATGAGGTGATGTTTGCTGTGCTTACTGTGTGGAGTGGGGATTGGGCTACAGTCTGCTTAGCCATCTGAATTAAACAGAATGGTCAGAGATCGATTTTATTCAAATTAAACATAAAGAAGGAAAAAATATTCAAACCAATCAAACTGCAACAAAAAGCACACAATTCCTCATGTTTTAACATATTATCCTTACGAAAATTAACCATGGTTTTATTGTGTTAAAAGTGTATTAATCATGTTTTTTGGGGTAATGATTACTATCAGCAAAAGCATGGTTTTACTACACTAACCAATTATAGTTTTTGGTTATCAACAACCATGGTTATTTTGTGGTTACCATGGTTTACTATTTGTTTTTGTTTAACTGTAGTAAAACCATGGTTCATTTTCGTAAGCGTTGTGTCATATATATTTAATTAAATAAACAAAAACATTGTAATGACACCTACTGCATTAAATGTAAACATACCACTTTACTTTTAGAAAGAAATGTTTCCTTTAAAGCCTAATGTCCGTCTCCCCTGTATTAAACTGTTCCTGCACCATTAATAAACAACTGTTATCGATTTTATACAGCGCTGCGCATATTGGTCCGACTATGAAGTCAAACTACCGCGAGCACAGACGGTTGAGTGTGCTTTTGAATCGCTTTCGCAAAACTGTGATGTCACAAACCGATCGATCTGCGCAGCACAAACACACGTGCTGCCTGCATTACTGTACCGCGGGTCCTGTCAGTCACTCGATGAGTGAGTCGAGGGAGAGGCTGCACGGGATCTTTACACAGACGCGACAGAGAAACCGAGTATACGATGCAAAGTTGAGAAACACATCATAAGAGATCCTGATTCTTAATACAGGTTAGTCTGTTTTAAATTGATAGGGTTTATTTTAAACAACTGTAAATAATGTGTCCATTCTTTCATATAATATCTTCCGCAATCTCTACTGATCGCGTATTTGGCCTCTGATTGGTCAGATTATCATTATATTTAAAATGTGCAGTTCATTTAATGGCCGATTGGGGCGATATGGGGCCCTAATCTTCCTGGCCTGTGATTGGTCAGAATCTCCCGAGTGTGTATCTTTCAGGAAGTGCAGTTCTCCTAGAGGGCGCTGCATTATACACAAATTAGTGGGGGGGCATACACACTTTGAGTACACAAATCATGTAAAAGTGCATTTTTGGGACAAGTGAGATTTTAAGTTAGGACACCATTTTAGGACATGCTGAATGCCATTATATAGTCAAACAAATGAGGACATCAAAAAAGTCCTAAATTGTCAAGGTGGTCCTCAGTTTACTGGTGTGTACTCTGGTGAATGTCCCCAAAAGTGACATAAGTAAGTGCACACACACACACACACACACACACACACACACAGACAAGAAGTGCCTAATCATTATGTATTTTCCACTATTTATCTTAGGCCCTGTTTATATTAGAGCATTTGCGTTTTAAAACGGCATTTTAAAATAAAAACGATCCTCGTTTATACTGGCATTTTAAAAAGAATCTTCATCCACACCATAAATGCATGAAACATGTCCAATCATGTAACTGGGCATGCGCATAAAAGTGTAAAATAACTTATTACTCTAATAATAGTTTACCTTTGCACGTTTATGCAGCCTAGGGGTGTGCGATATTGACAAAAATTCATACCTGGGTCCTTTGCTGGCAACTATAACAGACACTATTTTTGAACCTATAAAAATGTGTTTGGGAAAGTCTTATACTGTTCTAGCTCCCCCCTACAACATATTAATATGATTAATAGGTTAATTTTGATTTATAACTAAACAGAAAGGTCTTTATGATTTAAAAAGAAAGCATTCAAGTGAACAGTACTAAACAGTAGCGAACTTGAAGCAAAAATACATTTCAGCAAATGCAAACTTCAATCAAACATAGTAAGAGGTGAAGTATTGCTTTAGTCTACCAGAAATGCTTCTTGCATTAATTTTTAAAAGTGTTCGAGGTCCGTGCACGTCCTCCGCTAGCAACACAGAAATAGCTAAAAGCGCAACGCCTGAACGAGCATTATATATTAATGACGATGAGTTTATTGTTTTTATTAATTTATATTAACAAAACTTATCAACAAAACATCGATTAAAATTAAGAGACAAATTATCTGAAACGAAATTCATTTTAAAGTAGCAAACAAAACTTACATTAAACTGGAAAATAATGTCTGACCCATTACAATTCTCCCTTCATATTGGCCTTTGCAACGCCTATATGGCGTTTAAAATTACAGTCTATCTTTCGTGAGCTAACTAAATTTAAACAAAACATAAACACATTACAACAATACTCAAACCCAACAATACTCAAACATTAATATAAAACAGACATTATCTATAAGGATACATGTTAAAACAATCCGATATAGCGTTTATAATAGCTGGTTGGTAGATGTTTACTATTTTTGGCAAAACCTCCGTTGCAAACCAACATTTACATGAATAAAATAATTTTTACTTTGAAAATGATGCGCTGTCACGTTAATATCAGCTGTTCGTTTACATAAGACTCCGTCTACGTTCATTTACACTCAGAGCAACGTCTGAGTTCTCAAACTAAAACAGGGTCTTCAGCGTTTGCGAACGAATCCATTTATGAGGGTCAAAAACGGTGATGTAGTGTAAATGAAAGGCGTAAACGTAGCAAAAGTAACGCGTTTTAAAGGATAAATGCATTAATGTAAACATAGCCTTAATGCAGTGACTTGATTTGGTCTTGGTCTTGTCTTGGTCTTGACTTGGTCTCGACTCGAAAGTCTTGGTCTTGTCTCGGTCTCGGCCTGTCTTGGTCATGACTTGGTCTCGGTTTACAGTAGGTGGTCTTGACTACAACACTACTTTGCACGGCTCGTCGTGAATGTGTTAGCATTTAGCCTTGCCCCATTCATTCCTTGGGATCCAAACAGGAATGCATTTAGAAGCCACCAAACACTTCCATGTTTCCCTATTTAAAAAGTGTTACATGAGTAGCTACACAAGTATGTTGGTGGCACAAAATAAGTTGTTGTGATTTTTTTTAACTGATTAAAATGAGACTTATATTATATGGAGGAAGAGCACTTAGTTTGCAGCACTTTGACCTCTGGCGCAGTAACATCATCACTCCTGTGAACTCCCCACTCTCGCTCAAACTTCCAAGTCAGGAATGATGATGTTGTGTTTTTCTGTCATACAATGTAGTTCTCATTTTTATCTGCCTAAAACAGTAACAATCTTTTAATAGGGAAAACATGGAAGTGTTTGTGGCTTCTAAATTCGTCTCTGTTTGGATCCTAAGGAATGAATGGAGCTAGGCTATGCTAACACATTCACGACACGCTGTGCAAAGATGAAGTGCACGCATTAAAAAAAGATAGGCATGTTTAATTCATCTAAACTGAGGTAAGAACAGTAAAATATTGAAAAACGGGGGTGTTTGCCTTTAAATTAAGGTAGCTCAAACATGGACTTTAGTCTTTGACTAGGATAAACCCTGTCTGGGAAACCGCCCCAAACTGTATTAATAATATATTTCTAAAATGCATTTATAAAGATATTGGAGCAGTTTTACCGGACAGGGTTTAGATTAATCCAGGACTACACTGTCAAAAATAAAGGAACGGAGCTGTCACTGGGGCAGTACCCTTTAAAAAAGGTCCTAATATGTACCATTTAGGTACAAATATGTACCTTTAAAGGTACATTTTGGCAGTTCAAAGTACTAATATGCACTCCTTGGGTGCAAAGGTTTACCTTTTTGAAAGGGTACTGTCCCAGTGACAACTTTTGTACCTTTATTTCTGAGAGTGTAGCCAATAGTTATATTAGGACATTTAAGTCGTTTTTGCAAACATACCTTACAAAAAACAATACTAGTGTGAGACACAACAATGAGACACAACAATGGCACTGATATGTTAAGATATGTCCGTGCTAGATTTTTTAAATTAAAGGACAAGTTCAGTATTTTACACTTAAAGCCCTGTTTTCAGATTGTTTATAATGAAATAGAACGGTTTTGACTGAAATTTGGACATATGATGCTGTCCCAAGAATTTTCGGGTGTTTGTTCTATCACCTCCCACCTCTACAATGGGCCTATAGGTGCACTGGAACAATCCTTCCGAAAATGCATTAAACTTTTGTTTAGAAAGACGTGAAACTCACCGAGTGGTCAGGGGTGTTTGATATGCTCACACAAAAATTGCTGCAAAGGATGCTTTCCAACAGCTGTTTTACCAATCGTTGTAAACTTGTGGACTTATTTTTCCAAACGTATCTATCTATCGGATCCTGTCTGGATAGCCTCAATTGCAATAAAATTCATTATAAAGAGCTTCTAAAGATCTTCTGTGTTTAGTGAATAAGGAGGTCTAGACCTAAAGAGTCGTCTGATTGGACCCAATCCAAACATAACAACAAAGACAATTGCACTGTTTTTCTGTCACTCATTTTAACTGCTTTCATTATTGGCTAAAGTCATTATGCATTATGGCCTAATGCTGGCACATTCAGGCTATACATATAAACCAGGAGACAGCCTCAGCTTCAGCAAGAAGCTACATACTGCAGAGTCATGCCGGTTCTTGCAACCATTTTGATGATTATCCCATTTACTGTAACTGCTGCACAACCTAACTGTACAGCTTATGGAACAGATGAACTTCTTTATTTCTCAAAAGAGGGTGATGCCTTTATTGGGGGCATTTTTTCATTTCACCAAAATCCAGCTGATGTAAATCCAACACTCTTGAGCAATCCGGGAAACAGCAGGTGTTACGGGTAAGATGGTGACAACAAAACCCTCTTTATATAATTTTTATTTTATTTTACTTGGTAAGCTAAACTTATTAAAATATATATATAATTATAATAATATAATAATTTTATATTATTATTACATTATAATAATATAATTTTAATATAATGTGACAAAAACATTACTGCCAAAAAGATCTATGCTGGAACAAAACATCTCTCTGACATACTGGTTTTCAGACTTGATCTTGGAGAGCTGCTGTATGCCATAACAATGATTTTTGCAATTGAGGAAATAAACAACAGCACAGACCTTCTTCCTGGCTTTACACTTGGATACCGCATCTATGGCTCTTGCCCAAGCATTCCTCTCTCTGTTAGAGCATCACTAGCTCTAATGAATGGGCAAATAGAGTCAGAAAAGAGCTGTGAAAGTCCGGCTACTGTACTAGCTGTGATTGGGGATACTACATCCACATCTACTATAGACATTGCAAGGACCATGGGTCCATTTAAAATACCTGTGGTAAGTATATAGTCAAGACTGGGTGTAATGTTTTTACATTGAATGGTAAGTAAAATAGCTTAATCTGAAGCATTATAAAGCTTGTTATGTTCAAGAGGGCAGAAATAGCTTGTTGTGTTTAGGTTTTGTGGTATTGATGTACAGTACATGTGCATACAGATACAATTCATTATGGTTTGCTCATTAAAGTGTGTACGTGCTAATTGTACTGTGTTGAGTCTATACAGTCATCTAGCTGTACATCACTGCACATGCTCTCTTATCTGACACACTTTCTTTAACTTTCTCTGCTTATGAGCTGATGTTTTACAAATGTGCATTGAACTTGTATTAGAGGTGTATAAAATGTAAAAACTAAATGATATTTTTGTCTTTGTTTCAGCTAAGCCATTCAGCAACCTGTGCATGTCTCAGTAATAGACAGCAATATCCCTCTTTCTTCAGGACTATTCCTAGTGATCACTACCAGAGCAGAGCGCTTGCTAAACTAGTCAAGTATTTTGGTTGGACCTGGGTTGGGGCTGTGAGAAGCAGAGGTGACTACGGCAACAACGGCATGGCCACTTTTCTAGAAGCGGCCGAGAACGAGGGCGTCTGCGTCGAATACTCAGTGGCTATTTACAGAACTGATCCAAGAGAAAAGTTTTTGGAAGTTGTAGATTTAATCAAAAAGTCCACATCTAAAGTCATAGTAGCTTTTGCGGACGGCAACGATCTGGACATTCTGATAAAAGAGCTTTATTACCAAAATGTAACTGGCTTTCAGTGGGTTGGAAGTGAGGGCTGGATCACATATAGATATGTAGCAACCCAGATAAACTATGCTGTGCTCAAAGGGGCAGTTGGCTTTGCTGTGCCCAATGCATATATACCTGGATTGAGGGAGTTTATTGAAAGTAGCCGTCCCTCTTTGAGACCAGGTAATACAGGACTGGTTGAGCTATGGGAAAATGTGTTTCAGTGCACTTTAAACTCAACTGCACAAAGTATCTCCAAAATGTGCAATAAAGAGGAGTCCCTAGCGAATACATACACACGTTTTACAGATGTGTCAGATTCCAGCTTTTTCAACAACGTCTACAAAGCAGTATATGCAGTCGCTCATGCTATAAAAGGACTACTTGCATGTAAGAAAGGAATGGGGCCATTTCCTAACAAAACATGTGCAGAAAAAGGAAAAATACAGCCTTGGCAGGTGTGAATGAACTTAAGTCTGTAATCATCTGTAATTCTAAACTGCTGTGATGTGTGTATAACAAACACCACTGTTTATCCAGGTGCTGCATTACCTGACCCAGGTGAACTTTACAAGCAAAAATGGGGAAAATGTTAACTTTGATGCAAGTGGTGATCCAGCTGCACGTTATGCTCTGGTTAATTGGCAAATGAATGATGAAGGAATGATAATATTTGAAGCCATTGGACTATATGATGCATCTTGGCCCGATGGACAACAGATTAGAATAAAAGATGAGATCAGTGCAGTATGGGCAGGAAATCAGAAAAATGTAAGCTAATGAGAAAATAATTCATGATTAGCTAGTGTAAACATACAATGCTTTCCTAACAGTGCTTGTGTATGTTTTAGGTCCCCCAGTCTGTGTGTAGTGAATCTTGCCCTCCAGGCACCAGCAGGGCCTTTGTTAAAGGAAAACCCATCTGCTGCTTTGACTGCATACCGTGTGCAGATGGAGAATTTAGCAACAACACAAGTGAGATGACAAGGCCTCTAATATTAACAGTGATACTTCTCATGTTTCTGTGTGGTCAGCTGAAAATCTGCGTGATGTTACGTTGTGTTAAAATGATGCTATTCTCTCTTTGTAATTTGTTTATGCTTTCAGATGCAGTAACATGTCTGCCTTGCCCTCTTGAGTACAACTCAAATGGAAACAGAACTCGATGTGAACTTAAAAACATTGAATTCTTGTCTTTTAATGAAGTAATGGGTAATATACTAGTGACCTTTTCTTTGTGTGGAGGATGTCTCACAATCACAACAGGGCTGATTTTCTTCTGCCACAGACATACTCCCATAGTAAAAGCCAATAACTCCGAGCTGAGCTTTCTGCTGCTCTTCTCATTGACTCTGTGTTTTCTCTGTTCACTTACTTTCATTGGTCGCCCCACCGAGTGGTCCTGTATGTTGCGTCACACAGCGTTTGGGATCACTTTTGTCCTCTGTATCTCCTGTGTTCTGGGGAAAACAATAGTGGTGTTAATGGCATTCAAGGCCACACTTCCAGGAAGTAATGTCATGAAATGGTTTGGGCCTCTTCAGCAGAGACTCAGTGTTCTTGCTTTTACTCTCATACAAGTGCTTATTTGCGTGCTTTGGTTAACAACATCACCACCATTTCCTTACAAAAACATGAATCATTATAATGATAAAATAATTCTTGAGTGTAATTCAGGCTCACCCGTAGGTTTCTGGGCTGTGCTGGGTTATATTGGCCTATTAGCCATATTGTGCTTCATTCTGGCTTTTCTGGCTCGGACGCTGCCTGATAATTTCAATGAAGCTAAATTCATCACATTCAGTATGCTCATATTCTGTGCTGTGTGGATAGCATTTATCCCAGCTTATGTCAGTTCACCTGGAAAATTTACTGTAGCTGTTGAGATATTTGCTATTTTGGCCTCCAGTTATGGGATGTTATTTTGTATATTTATTCCCAAATGCTACATAATCTTATTCAAACCAGAGATGAACTCTAAAAAACGTTTGATGTGTAAAGCGCCTTCAAAAGTTAACTGAATAACATGTTTTGGTCTATGACACCACCGCTATTAAATCTCAACAATAAACTATTTATTTAGGCATCAGTTTTAAAGGCTGGTGTAACATTGCTTTTGCTAATAATTTGTGCATAAATAAATAAATATTTTTAAAATAATTTCTTTCAAAAATGGACATACTGTATAACGCATGTACATTACTTCTGAATACTTCCTTTGAACTGAGTAGTTTAAAAATAAGATGTTATATTCAATTAACTGATTAAATTTCTGATTGACTGGATTCATCATCATTGTCAGTTTTGTCCAAAAATATATAATTTTTTTAACTTATTCTTATTTTGTATCACCCACCTAATGTTTATCCAAAAATATTAATAAATGCTATTAAATTGTTCACTAAACTCTACGTGTATAATGTTTTATTAAGAAATATGATGCTAAAGATGGCAAAAAGAAGTGAGGCTGTAAATGTAAGATATATTAAACATAAAATATATATTTACCAGAAACATGAACGGTTTGGTGACATCACCATTTGACATCACTGGTGAAATATAAATAATAATATAATAATAAAAACAATCTATACTCTAGAAAATACTAAGTTATTTAAATTAATGGTTATGTAAACTGCAAACAAACCCTGAGAAACAGACCACCATAAGGTATTTTAAACCCAGGGGTTAAGTATGTCCATATATTAACATATATAAACACCCCAGAATTTTTTTTTAAATGTAAAAAATACTTTATCCAAAGACGGCAGAATACCCACTATAATGATCAGTTTTTGAAGGTTCTGTTTATGCCTTTGATCATTAAAGGTGCAAAGTTTAAATTTGAGAAGAAATGCAATATTGACAGAAAATGCAATATAATAAACATAACAATGTTTTCAGTGGTGTATAAATACCTTACATAATAAACCGTTATGTTTTTTTTTACCTTAGAATGAGCCATTTCTATCTACATACATGGCGGGTCCACTTACATGGAAGTCGCCATTTTGTGCCACCATGTTTCTACAATACAGACAAACTGCTCTAGAGAACGTGTTTTGACACGTCTCATCACTTGAGTGGCTACTCTTCACTTCCTCAGACGATGACATCTTTGTCCTGTGTAGGCCACTGTAGCTTTCCTATTTGCTTCAAGGGGGGAGGGGGGTGGATTGACCCGTTGGTAGCAATTCGCAACAACAAAATTTACAAATTGCACCTTTAAAAAAGAACTGAACTGTAAAAAAATATCTTAAATATCTCAAATCTTTCTCATATTTGACTGGGATCATTATCAACAAAAAAAAATTAACAAATCTTATTACCAAATTACATACATGATTTTTGTTGACACTTAAATTGTAGGTGCCAAACATTGTAATTATTTGTCTACATGCATAAAGATGGACATTTTGGCCTGTTGCTTCATGCTGTTTCTTCACCGTCTCACTCAATCAACGCCTAGTTGTCAAGTCCCCTTCCTGTATTAAATAAAAAACAATGCAACTAAAATATTGAACAACACGTATTGATTCCTGCATTCCGTTTATATGAACTTTGTCTAGCAATATATAAAAGAAATACATGTTAAAAAATACAATGACTCGCATCCAAATGTTGCACCTCCTTCAAACAAGGTCCACCTGTGTCGTTTCCCAAAAGATTATGGCCACTGTCACCTCTATAAATACAGCAAAATTTTACTATTAACTGACACATCTCTTACATTGACAGTATATATATTGAACAGGTAAATGGAGCCACTCGTTGCACTCCTGCATATGGTAATGGCCATCATGACTTTCTCTAAAGCCAATGAGACTGTATGTCATCTGCGTGGAGAGCCTACCTACCCTAAGTTAGGGAAAGATGGAGACATAGTACTTGGAGGGGTTTTTTCCTTCCATAGCAGCTGGGAGGTCAGACAGCTGGCATATACAGTTACTCCACCTCCACTAAAGTGCATCAAGTGAGTAAAATCTAGTTTTTAGACTGTATTCAAGTACTTTATTGAACATTTTTATGATATTTTTAAGTTTCGTCTGATTATTATTTAGGATTTTGTTAATGTTTTTTGTTCTTTTAACCAGTCTTAATTTCAGAGACTTCCAGTATGCGCAGTCAATGCTCTTCGCTATAGAGGAGATTAACAACAGCACCACTTTGCTGCCGGGGGTCTCATTGGGCTACAAGATCTACGACACATGCGGCTCTTTGGCTGTGGGGGTTCAAGCAGCTATGGCGCTTGCTAATGGGTTTGAGAAAACATCAGTTGAAGGACCCTGCACAAAGCCATCTGAGGTGCAAGCCATCATAGGAGATACAAGCTCATCAGCTTGCATAGTAATAACAAAGAGTATTGGACCACTAAAGATTCCATTGGTATGTTTAATATGCCAAATTTCAATAGTCTGTAATAACATATGCACGTCATCATATGTGTGTTCTTGAATCCAATACATGTAACTATACTAAATGCATTAGGAGGACTAAATGGATCTTAATCTTAATTACAAAAAACATCTCAATTTTCTTCTAGATCAGTCATTATGCCACTTGTGAGTGTCTCAGTGACAAAATTAAATATCCTTCATTTCTTCGAACTATTGCAAGTGATTATTATCAAAGCAGAGCACTGGCAGAGCTTGTAAGACAGTTTGGTTGGACCTGGGTGGGAGCCATCAGGTCAGATGATGATTATGGTAACAGTGGAATGGCCACTTTCACTAAAGTCGCTGAGCAGATGGGCATCTGTCTGGAATATTCCCTACCAATTTACAGAACCTACGCTGAAGATAAAGTACTGAGAATAATTGAGCATATTAAAAGCTCTACTTCTCGAGTAATTGTGGGATTTCTTGTGCACTGGGATTTGGAGTTTCTGTTGCATAAACTTATTGAACACAACATTACAGGATTTCAGTGGGTGGGCACAGAAAGCTGGATCTCAGATTCAGTCATCGCCAGTATGGATAAGCACCATATTTTACAAGGGGCCATTGGTCTGGCTATTCCCAAAAATCAAGTAACAGGTCTTAAAGAATTTATTCTAGATATAAAGCCATTGAAATCATCAGGAAGTGCCATTTTCAGTGAGCTTTGGGAAGCTTTGTTTGATTGTAAATACTCCCCTAAGAATGATTCAACATTCACAACTGAATGTACCGGTAATGAGAAACTGTCAGACATGCAAAATACATTCACAGACATGTCACTCATGCCCATCTTCAGCAATGTGTATAAAGGAGTGTATGCTGTTGCTCATACACTTCATGACCTTCTGGGCTGCAAGGACAAATGTGCCACAAAGAAACAGCCTGACCCCTCAACAGTGCGTTAACACCATATTCATATTCTACTGTACCTTCATTTGCAAATATATTTTCTTTAAAGTGTTTGTACATTACAAAAAATTATATATCAAATAGTATGTAACATAATTAGTAATGCTTATTGATGGATAGTCTAAGAATGAGCCTGTATGATTTGTTTATTCATCATTAGATATTATAATAAAATTGTATTAACTCTTTCAGTTTTTAAAGTACCTGAAAAAAGTACGATTTAAGACCAAAGATGGTGAGGAAGTTTACTTTGATGAAAATGGAGATCCAATTGCAAAATATGAGATAATAAACTGGCAACCAAGTAAAATAAAACATGATGATTTCGTCCCTGTTGGACTTTATGATTCATCTTTTTCTGTAAAAGATCGCTTGTCAGTGAATATGGCTGCAATTGTTTGGGCAAACAATAAGACAAAGGTGAGATTATGATGCATATTATGTAAGTGTGTTGTGTGCGTGCATGCAAGTGTGTGTGTGTGTGTGTGTGTGTGTGTGTGTGTGTGTGTGTGTGTGTGTGTGTGTGTGTGTGTGTGTGCGTGCGCGCACGCGCGTGTGTGTGTGTGTGCGCGCACGCGCGTGTGTGTGTGTGTAGTGTATCTGAATAAAACAATGCAACAATACATGCAATACATGTATCAGTTTTTTTAAATGTTTAAATCTATGGGTTGCAGGTGCCCGTGTCTGTGTGCAGTGCAAGTTGTCCTCCTGGCACTAGAAAGGCTGTGCAAAAAGGAAAACCTATATGTTGTTATGACTGCATACCATGTACAGAAGGTGAAATCAGTAACACTACAGGTACAATACATGAATTTATACCAGGGGGCTGTGGAATGCTTTATTCTGATTGGTTGAGAAATGTTCTACGGATATGCATTATTTTTCGATAAACTCACCCTAACTTATCAAATTCATAGTAGCGCATAACCACATTGGGTGTGCATTATTTCCTAATAATTTAACGACCAGTTGATAATCAATTTCTTACTTAAAACAGCTTGCGATAAATAAAGCTATTTCTATGCATATTTACCTATAAGTGTAATGTGAAGCAATTATAAACATCTTGATTCTTTCTCATATTTATTTGTTGCTTTAATTTGTTATTACACCTTATAACAGATTCTATAACATGTCTGCGGTGCAATGAAGACTTCTGGTCAAATCTACAAAAGGATGGATGTGTTGAGAAGGAGACAGAATATTTGTCTTATGAGGAGATCATGGGAATTTTGCTCACAACTATTTCAGTTATTGGTGCATTTACAACCACGATAATCGCAGTCATATTTTTCAGATATAAAAACACTCCCATAGTAAAAGCCAACAACTCAGAGTTAAGCTTCCTGCTGCTCTTTTCATTGACTTTGTGTTTTCTCTGTTCACTTACTTTCATTGGTCGACCCTCTGAGTGGTCCTGTATGTTGCGCCACACAGCATTTGGAATCACTTTTGTCCTCTGTATCTCCTGTGTTCTGGGGAAAACAATAGTGGTGTTAATGGCATTCAGGGCCACACTTCCAGGAAGTAATGTCATGAAATGGTTTGGGCCTGCACAACAGAGACTCAGTGTTTTCGCCTTTACACTTATACAAGTTCTCATCTGTGTGCTTTGGCTAACAATATCTCCTCCTTTTCCCTTTAAAAATTTAGATTACTTCAAAGAAAAGATCATATTAGAGTGTAACGTGGGCTCAGCTGTAGGTTTTTGGGCTGTTTTAGGTTATATAGGATTTCTTGCCCTGTTGTGCTTTATTCTGGCTTTCCTGGCTCGGAAACTACCTGATAACTTCAATGAAGCTAAATTCATCACATTCAGTATGCTCATATTCTGTGCTGTATGGGTTGCTTTTATTCCAGCTTATGTCAGCTCACCTGGAAAATTTACTGTAGCTGTGGAGATATTTGCTATTTTAGCCTCTAGTTTTGGGTTGCTGTTATGCATATTTCTCCCAAAATGCTATGTGATTTTACTTAAACCAGAGAAGAATTCTAAGAAGCACATAATGGGAAAGTAAAAATCTGTGAATTTTCTTTAAAATAGTACTATTTACAAAAATTGTGTAAATATGGTAAAATACTGTATAAATAAAAATGTCAAATAAAATGGTAATTGCAAATGTACAAAAAAACACTTAAATAAAAGAGATAATATTGACTCATTTTCTAGGATAAAGCAAATGCCCACTCATTCTTTGAAGTCATTTTATTTAGCTTAATTTTCAGCCAGAAGACCTCTGACTTGTATTAACTGCGGTTGTAGCGAGTAACCTTTTTGGTAACATTTTATTAAAACAGTGTTGAATAACAACAACAACAACAAAAAACCTATAATAATCAGTTAGGGCAGGGTGTTGAGATATTTAATGTTTTAAGGGACACCATGAAACTTTTTGGCCACTAGGGGGTGCTAGACATGTATTTTTCACGCCTAGCGCCCCTAGAGGCCACAAGCGCCGCAGCACTGTCGCAAAGAAAAGGAACTGGCCAACCTTAAAACTAAACTAAAAACTAAACATTTAAAACGCTAAACGATCAACATTTTGAGACAACAGGGAGAAACGCAGTCATGTTACAACTTTCTGATGAAGAACTCGTCGTGGCAGAAGCCATTTCTCAATCTGAAGGTTGCAGCCTCCGGATGTCGTATTTCTAAGCTGCATACGTCATCAAGACTCTCTTATTTCACAATATTAACAATTGTACAGTTGACTATTATACTTAGTTAATCGTAAATTGTTGCAGTATGCTTATGACTTGCGAATGTAATGCTCAGTTTACCTTAATAAACCAGGCTTCATGACGTATGCAGCCTGCATGTTTGACCTCCGGAGGCTGCAGCCTTCCAATTGTGAAACGACGAGAAATATTTCACTGCCTTTTTCGAAAGAAATATTGTTGCATCGTCTCTCTCTCCCTCGCCACCAGGATTTTCCGCAATGACACTCGTTTTTCCTCTCTTTTGTGTGAAAATTGTCGCTCCAAATCCAAGTAAACCGTGTTTAGGTCTGCCGCTTTGTAATACGTCACGCGAGTGACAGCGGAAAGCAGCAAATGAGGAAGAGAGAAGAGAGAAACGCTCGGATCTGATTGGTGAATGAATAGGGTTTGGTTTTACACTGTGAGCAAGTTTGACTGCTGTAGCATCCTGGATTGTAATGTAAATACCATAGACAGTAAAAGAAAGGTAAATACGTGGACACAGCATCTGAATACAGCGAACTATAAGCAAGATAATCGCTGTCATTTATAAAGAACATCGCATTTATGTATGAATCAAGAGTTTATATAAAAAAATTGCCTTAAAGGGGAATCGAACCCGGGTCGCCCGTGTTATAGGTCCGTGACACTAAAACTGTGCCACGGAGTCACATACGGTAATCTGCTCTCTACACTCCTTAAGTAGCCTCCAGCAAAATTCACGTTAAAAACAAATTGTGTGGAGGAAGTGACGTATGCCGTAAAGCAGTCGAATTTTGTAGTTTTTTTTTTGGTGCTCTGGTTGGTGCTCTACCAGAAACCCTAAGTTTTAAAATACGAGTAAAAGTGATACAGACCCCGTCATGCTATGGTAGACAAGTCATTCAACCTACATAAAATCGATGTACTACCACAAGGGTCTTGAAAATTTATTATGAAGGTTGAAAAATTACATGATGTCACGTTAAAGATCATTCACCCAAAAATGAAAATTCTGTCATTATTTTCTCACTCTCCTGTTGCTACAAACCTGTATAAATGTCTTTGTTCTGATGAACATGAAGGAAGATACTTCTACGAATGTTTGTACCCAATCCACTAATGAGACACTTTTGCTTCCATAGTAGGAGAAAAGAATACTATGGAAGTGAATGGGGCTCATGAATGATTTGGTTACAAATATTCCTCAAAATATCTTCCTTCGTGTTTATCTGAACAAAGAAATATATACAGGTTTGTAACAACATGAGAGTGAGTAAATGATTCATAGTGATAGTGTAATCTGTAAACCAGTACAAATGTTGCTATTGTACGTACAGTAGCTATATATTTACTTAGCTTTTAGTGGGCAGAACAGACTGAAGTTGATACGGTATGTTGACACTGTATTTCTGTGAGGTAGCTCACTTGATTGAGGATTGTGTTAGTATAAAGGTCATGGTTAAATTACCAAGGAACACAAATATTGATAAAATGTCTAGCTTGAATGCACCGCAAGTTGCTTTGGATAAGTGTCTTACAGATTTTTTATTAGGGTGGGGACTCTCCTTTTTCTTTAATTTTTTTGCAAACTGAGTTAAAATATTGTTTATCCCTCAAACATAAAATACTCTGATCATGTTAGAGGGCGGCACCTCCTTCAGGTGAGGTCCACCTGTGTCATTTCCCAATAGATCACTCACACTTTCATACCCATAAATATCTCAAAATCTTACTATTAGGTATAATTTGGCAGCCGAGACACCTCTAACTTATGATAGTATCTATTCAATGGGTGAATGGAGCCACTTGTTGCACTCCTGCATATGGTAATGGCCATCATGACTTTCTCTAAAGCCAATGAGACTGTATGTCATCTACGTGGAGAGCCTGCATATCCTCAGCTGTGGAAAGATGGAGACATAGTACTTGGAGGGGTTTTTTCCTTCCATAGCAGCTGGGAGGTCAGACAGCTGGCATATACAGTTACTCCACCTCCACTAAAGTGCATCAAGTGAGTAAAACCTGAAAAATATGTAATAGTGAAAAAAATTAAAGCTTTTTTATTTGAGGCCTTTTCAAAATGATTTCTTCTGGTTATTTAACCAGTCTTAATTTCAGGGACTTCCAGTATGTGCAGTCAATGCTCTTCGCTATAGAGGAGATTAACAACAGCACCACTTTGCTGCCGGGGGTCTCATTGGGCTACAAGATCTACGACACGTGCGGCTCTGTGGCTGTTGGGGTTAAGGCAGCTATGGCGCTTGCTAATGGGTTTGAGAAAACATCAGTTGAAGGACCCTGCACAAAGCAATCTGAGGTGCAAGCCATCATAGGAGACACAACCTCATCAGCTTGCATGGCAATAACAAAGAGTATTGGACCTTTTAAACTTCCATTGGTATGTTTAATATGCCAAATTACAATAGTCTGTCATAACATATGCATGTCATTATATGTGTGTTTATCACTAAAAATATTTCTTTCTAAGTAAAAAAATACTTGTTTTATGCTAAATTATGCTAAATTTAAAAAAACAGACGCACACCATTAATGTAAATATACAAATTCACTGTTTATTAAATTAAGCATCTAAATTTTCTTCTAGATCAGTCATTATGCCACTTGTGAGTGTCTAAGTGATAAAATTAAATATCCCTCATTTCTTCGAACTATTGCAAGTGATTACGTTCAGAGCAGAGCACTGGCAGAGCTTGTGAGACACTTTGGTTGGACCTGGGTGGGAGCCTTAAGAACAGACGACGATTATGGTAACAGTGGAATGGCCACTTTCACTAAAGTCGCTGAGCAGATGGGCATCTGTCTGGAATATTCCCTCCCGTTTTTCAGAACGTATCCGGAAGACAAAGTAATGAGAATAATTGAGCAGATTAAAAGCTCGTCTTCTCGAGTAATTGTGGGATTTCTTGCTCACTGGGACTTAGAAGTTCTGCTGCATAAATTTGTTGAACACAACATCACAGGATTTCAGTGGGTGGGCACAGAGGCCTGGATCTCAGATTCAGTCATCGCCAGTATGGATAAGCACCATATTTTACAAGGGGCCATTGGATTGGCTATTCCCAAAACACAGGTGACAGGTCTAAAAGAATTCATTCTAGATATAAAGCCATTGAAATCATCAGGAAGTGCCATTTTCGGTGAGCTTTGGGAAGCTTTGTTTCAATGTAAATACTCCACTATGAATGATTCAACATTCACAAATGAATGTACAGGCAATGAGGAACTTTCTCAGGTGCAAAACCTATTCACAGACATGTCACTCATGCCCATCTTCAGCAATGTGTATAAAGGAGTGTATGCTGTTGCTCATACACTTCATGACCTTCTGGGCTGCAAGGATAAATGTGCCACAAAGAAACAGCCTGACCCCTCAACAGTATGTTAACACTAACTTAATATTATAACAGTGTAAAGTATAGTTTCATTTAAGGCCATATGTGGAAATGGAAAATATTATAAAAATACAATAAGCTACACTGAACTATTAATTAACAATACATAATTTACAACATTAATTTAAATGAATATTAATGATTAGAACGTTATTAGATATAGATATAAAGATATGTATTTATATATCACAGATAAAGATGTTACATATTTAATGGCTTTTTATATTTTGTTACCTCAATCAGTTTCTGAAGCACCTGAAAAAAGTGCGTTTCAAAACCAAAGATGGTGAGCAAGTTTACTTTGACGAGAACGGAGATCCAGTTGCAAAATATGAGATAATAAACTGGCAACCAAGTAAAAAACAACACTACGAATTTGTTACTGTTGGACTTTATGATGCCTCTTTTCACGGGATGGAACGTTTAGCTGTGAATATGACTTCAATTTTATGGGGAAAAAATTCTGCACAGGTAAAAAATGTGGTCGACTTTAATAAGATAAAACTGTTATGTTCTTTATAATTTTGCATGTAAAAAGTCTGTACAAATAAACAGGCAATGGTAAAATTAGCAAGCTGCAATAATTGTTGCAGGTGCCTGTGTCTGTGTGCAGTGAGAGTTGTCATCCTGGCACTAGAAAAGCTGTGCAGAAAGGAAAACCTATATGTTGTTATGACTGCATACCATGTACAGAAGGTGAAATCAGCAACATTACAGGTAAAACATCTTAATAAATATATTTAAACAAATGCTATTGCTGAAATTAATTAATTTTATCCATTACCAGATTCTATAACATGTCTGCGGTGCAATGAAGACTTCTGGTCAAATCTACAAAAGGATGGATGTGTTGAGAAGGAGACTGAATATTTGTCTTATAAGGAGATCATGGGAATTTTGCTCACTACTATTTCTATTGTTGGTGCATTTACAACAATGATAATAGCAGTCATATTCTTTAGATATAAAAACACTCCAATAGTAAAAGCCAACAATTCTGAATTAAGCTTCCTACTTCTATTTTCCCTAATGTTGTGTTTTCTCTGTTCACTTACTTTCATTGGTCGACCCTCTGAGTGGTCCTGTATGTTGCGTCACACAGTGTTTGGGATCACTTTTGTCCTCTGTATCTCCTGTGTTCTGGGGAAAACAATAGTGGTGTTAATGGCATTCAAGGCTACACTTCCAGGAAGTAATGTCATGAAATGGTTTGGGCCTCCTCAACAAAGACTCAGTGTTCTTGCTTTCACACTTATACAAGTTCTTATCTGTGTGCTTTGGCTTACAATATCTCCTCCTTTTCCCTTTAAAAATTTAAAATACTTCAAAGAAAAGATCATATTAGAGTGTAACGTGGGCTCAGCTGTAGGTTTCTGGGCTGTGTTGGGTTATATTGGACTCCTTGCTATTCTGTGTTTCTTTTTAGCTTTCCTGGCTCGGAAACTACCCGATAACTTCAATGAAGCTAAATTCATCACATTCAGTATGCTCATATTCTGTGCTGTATGGATCGCTTTTATTCCAGCTTATGTCAGTTCACCTGGAAAATTCACTGTGGCTGTTGAGATTTTTGCTATTTTAGCATCCACATATGGATTGTTATTTTGCATCTTTATTCCTAAATGCTATATTATATTATTGAAACCTGACAAAAATTCGAAAAAACATTTAATGGGCAAAGTGCCCTCATAATCCTACTGATTATAATATATTAAAAGATTATACAAAATACAATGTATAGATATAATAGTGATAACACAGTTAAGGAGAGATTTTACCTTAGCTCATCTATATTGAGTTATGCAGATTATTATCATTGTGATGCCACTTTTATTAACAAACAACTTGATTTACATTTAATAAAAATTGCACTCATTATTGAAATGGGTTTTGAATTTTTCACAGCATAAACAAACTAAAGTCTTAAATCAGTGATTACTTTAAAGTGATACAAGTTTCCTTCATATTTATTTGAACACTACAATGGTATTTTTCATAATGTTGCACAGGGTCATTACTGCATTCAGGGCTGGAGAATCAGTAAAAAGATCAAAATTAGAAAAAGGATTTGAGAAAACTACTTCACAAAGACAAGAAAATATAAGAAAGGGTACACCAATGAGGAACAACAACACACAACAAACCTTGATAATGATATAAACTCAAGTCATTCTTTTGTAGTTCAGCTTCAATTGGTCTTTAGATTGTTCAAGATTTTCTGTAAAACAATAAAAAATACTTTAATTTCTCAATGCACGGGTGTTTCTTGCATAATGCAGCATCAGTGCATAAAGCAAACTAGCGCTAATGATGCTGATCCCAAATGGATTTTCCAAATGCGATAAAAGGCAGATCATTTCCTGTTCTGCCACAAAGTCTCCTGCTCTGCCTTCACATGGGCATGGCAAAGAGGACAGTGTCACTCCTGCTACTGCTGCTATATGGTGCCTGCATCCCAGTCACAGCACAAATCTGCAAAATGCTCAGCCAGCCATTCCCCCCACAACTTTCTGCAGAAAGAGAAATTAATATTGGGGGGATTTTCTCAATTCATAGAAATATCGTGCCAAAGACGCATATTTTCACTACCATACCAGAACCAACTACATGTGTCAGGTCTGTATGAGAATAACACTATGCATTATGAATACTTTCAAAGGGACAGTTCACACAAAAATTATTTTATTATTTACTCACCATCAAGTTGTTCGATACCTGCATGGATTTCTTTGTTCTGCTAAACACAAATGAAGATATTCTGTAAAATGTCTGTAACCAAGCATACCTGGGGCACCATTGACTTCTATAGTAGCAATAATGCCATGGAAGTGAATGGTGCCCCAGATCTGATTGTATTGACATATTTTTCAACATATCTTAATTTGTGCAACCTGTATGACGCTTCTTTTCAGTGGGATGAAAAGTTTAGGTGTGAATATGAATATGTAAAAAAATGTGGATGACTTTAAAAAGAGAAAACTGCTACTGTATGTTCTGGATAATTTTGCATGTAAAATGTCTGTAAAAATAACCTGCAATATTTCTTAGAATCACTAAGTGTCTGTTTGCAGTGAGAGATGTCCTCCTGGCACTAAAACAGCTGTGCAGAAAGAAAACCTATATGTTGTTATGACTGCATGTACAGGTGAAATAAGTAAAACTAATCTGAATAACTATATTTAGAAAGGTGGATAAATTATTGCTAGAACAAAGCAAAACAAACACAACTTGAGGGTCAGTAAATTATGACAGAATTTTCATTTTAGGGTGAACTATCCCTTTAAAAGAAATACTATAACAATACTATAATGATTATTTGCTGAATGTACTGTAACATTTGACTGATGTTTTTTGTCACAGCTTAAACTTGCGAGAGTTTAAATTAGCTCAGACTATGATTTTTGCCATAGAGGAGATAAACAACAGCACACAGCTGCTGCCTGGTGTCACTTTGGGCTATAAAATATATGATGCATGTGGCTCAATAAGTCAGGCTATCCTGTCGAGCATGGCTTTGATAAATGGCTTCAAAGAGACTTTGCATGATGAGTCCTGTTCTAGACCACCATTTGTTCAAGCCATTGTTGGAGAGTCAAGCTCCACTCCCACCCTTGCCATCGCCTCCATGCTAGGCCCTTTCAGTCTCCCTGTGGTAAGATCTCTCATTTATCTGCCACATGTTGTCATGATAAATCAATGCATAATGAACCAATGCTCAAAATGTGCTTTACAAAATAATATAAATATATAAAAACAATTGGTGTAAATATAACAATCACTTTGTTAAACTGTTGAACTTGGGAGTGGTTTAAGGGTTTAGGGTCAATTAAAGAAAAAGTAAAACAATTATTAATACTTCGCTTCTTTTGTATTTGTAGATCAGTCATTTTGCCTCATGTGCATGCTTGAGCGACAAAAAAAGGTTTTCATCCTTCTTCAGAACAATAGCCAGTGATTATTATCAAAGCATTGTGCTGGCTCACCTTGTCAAGCACTTTGGCTGGACTTGGGTTGGAGCGGTCAGCAGTCGCAATGATTATGGTAGCTATGGAATGGGGATATTTGTAAAGACAGCACAACAATTGGGGATTTGTGTTGAATACTCAGAGACCGTATTAAGAACTGATACACAAGAACAGCTCCTAAAAACACTGGAAGTGGTTAAAAAAGCCACCGCCAAGGTGGTGGTGACTTTTATAGCATTCGGAGATTTCATACCGTACAAGAAATTGATTGCACAACAGAACATTACAGGGATCCAGTGGCTCGGTACTGAATCCTGGATCAATTCGCAAACTATTACAGATACAAACGAGAACCGCTTCCTCACGGGAGCCGTGGGCTTTGCCTTACAGAACATGAAGCTTGATGGCCTGCGAGACTTTCTTTTGAATGTGCACCCTGATCAAGAACCAAAAAATGAACTTTTGAAAGATTTCTGGGAAACAGCTTTTCAGTGCTCTTTCAGAAACACCGGAGGTAGCACAGCTGGCTGTACTGGCTCAGAACGCTTAGCAGAAGTGAAAAATGAATATACTGATGCAATAGAGATGCGCATGGCAAATAAAGTGTACACGGCAACTTATGCTATCGCACATGCACTGCATAATTTAATAAAAGATGTCAAATCCTCCACCAACAGCAGCAAAGTAGAGGTGCCCACACCAAGAAAGGTGATTAAGAAGACAAAGAATTATAAAGAGAAAAGTCAAACTGAAACCAATTATATTTGTGTTTATTTTCAGGTGCTGGAGTATATGAAAGATGTCAATTTCACTGCCAAAACAGGTGAGAAAATATTTTTTTCGAATGGTGATCCTGTGGCCAAATATGATCTGCTCAACTGGCAGCAAACAGAAGATGGAGGCATGCAGTATAAAGTGGTCGGTGGGTATGACCACTCACTGCCTATGGAGCAACGTCTTAAAATTTATCAGGAACAAATTGTATGGGTTGAGAACAGCAGACAGGTACGTCAAAAATACATTGTGAAATACCTGTTCCAATAGTGGAAATGTCAATAAATGTAATAATCATTAAGGCAATATGACACAAATATATAAAATCTTACTGGCGTTAACACAGAAAAAATAATGCAATCAATAATAACAAAAATAATATTTTTTACATTTAAGTTTATACTTGGAAGATGCTTTGTCCAAAGTGATGTAAAGTGCATTAGGCTACACATTTTTTAGTCGGTATGTGTGTTCCCCGGGATTCAAACCTATGATCTTAGCGCTGCTAACACAATCGAAATCATTGTTTGGGCCTAACATGGCACGTCTCTTTTCACAGGTGCCTGTGTCTGTGTGCAGTGAGAGTTGTCCTCCAGGCACTAGGAAAGCTGCGCAGAGAGGAAGACCTGTCTGCTGTTATGACTGTATTACATGTGCAGATGGAGAAATCAGTAATGAGACAGGTAATATGTACTACAGTAGCTCAATGGCCAGAAACTTGAAATGTGCTTTTTATTCAAAAAAATACATATTTGTTTAATTCCTTTACAGATTCTAGTGACTGCTTTCCTTGTGATTTGGAGTATTGGTCGAATGAAAGCAAAGACAGATGTGTTTTAAAAGCGATTGAATTCCTTTCCTATACAGAAATCATGGGGATTGTCCTTTCTCTTTGCGCTCTCATGGGAGC
The DNA here is from genome assembly GCF_027580225.2 of Misgurnus anguillicaudatus. NCBI lineage: Eukaryota > Metazoa > Chordata > Actinopteri > Cypriniformes > Cobitidae > Misgurnus > Misgurnus anguillicaudatus. The sequence continues at coordinate 16,538,612 of NC_073351.2, forward strand.
ATTAGTTACATCAATTGTATCTTTTGTCTTTTATCTTCATAAAGAAACACCTATCGTAAGAGCCAACAATTCAGAGCTGAGCTTCCTGTTGCTCTTCTCATTGACTCTGTGTTTTCTCTGTTCACTTACTTTCATTGGTCGCCCCACTGAGTGGTCATGTATGTTGCGTCACACAGTGTTTGGGATCACTTTTGTCCTCTGTATCTCCTGTGTTCTTGGGAAAACAATAGTGGTGTTAATGGCATTCAAGGCCACACTTCCAGGAAGTAATGTCATGAAATGGTTTGGGCCTCCTCAACAAAGACTAAGTGTTGTTATCCTAACTTTAATACAGGTACTAATTTGTGTGCTTTGGTTAACAATATCACCTCCTTTCCCATATAAGAACATGCATTATTACAAAGATAAAATCATTCTAGAATGTAATTTAGGTTCTGCTGTTGGTTTCTGGGCTGTTCTTGCTTATATTGGTTTGCTTTCAGTCTTGTGTTTTGTTTTAGCTTTTCTGGCTCGGAAGCTGCCTGATAACTTCAATGAAGCTAAATTCATCACATTCAGTATGCTCATATTCTGTGCTGTATGGATCACATTTTTCCTAGCTTATGTCAGTACACCTGGAAAATTTACTGTAGCCTTGGAGATATTTGCTATTTTAGCTTCAAGTTTTGGATTACTATTTTGCATATTTGCCCCAAAATGCTATCTAATTTTGTTAAAACCAGAGCAAAATACAAAGAAACATATGATTGGGAAATAGTGATTCTAAGGAACTCAAGGATGAACATCTAATTGGACAACAATGAAATGTAGTAAGTAACTAAGTAAACAACAATTGGCAATCAATCTAAAAAAAGCATTGCCATCGAATAAAAAAGCATGCCAGCACATATGAAGAGTTTCGTTGCAAAACGAGATAAATCCATTTTTTAACATTTTTGACAAAACATGTTTATTATTATGTTATCATGTTATTATTTTGTTTTATTGTGCTACTTAGCTGTATTTTTTACGTTATGAAGGTTTAAATCAAAACAAACCAACTGCAGTTGCATTGAAATTAATTGGAATGCACAACCAAAAAACGAGATTTCTGAACAATTAAAAAAACGGTGGTTATCTCGTTTTGCAACGAAACTCTTCATATATATATGCTTTTGGCTTATTAGAGTGACATAATGACTGGAAGAGGTTCAACATTACTGCCAGGACAAACATTAAAATCACACGATATACACTGTGTCTATACTGCTTGATTGATAAACAGGTCGCATAATGTTATTAATAATGGCTATACAACAGCATCACTTCTTTAAGGGCTGTCTGACCCATGAGTTCTGCTCTCCACAGGCTGTGGCAGGGTGAGTCAGCACTAGGTACAATAGACTCTCACTGACCATTTTCATCACAGCTATATTTTGAACCTACATTGTATACTGCCTAATAAAATGACATTAACTTTTTGCACTTAATAAATTATGTAAATTCAATTAAATTTTTAAATAAATAAATAAATAAGCCATTCATTTGGATTATTATTTAAATAAGTACACATCTTGTAGTTTTTGGCTGCAGGTGTGCTGCATATTTAGGTTTTTTCCCGAGGAGCCGAGCCAGAGAGGACCGGACACTCAGCAGTGGTACAGTAACCGTAGTGAGGACTGATGACCGACAAATTGGGAATCCCTACCAAAGTGCCTACGAGTGCTGCACCATCCAATTCCCTATGTAAGCCTCCCGGCCTCTTGTTGTTAGAGATGCCGGGACAGGGCCTTACACAGGAAGACCAGTCATTGGTGTTCCTGCCAAACTCAATCAGTGACACTAAGATAACACTGGGATGCGTACCCGTTCTGGTGATAAGGGGAACGCTGCAGAAGCCACGCCCTCTACAAGAAGGCTTATCAGTGGGATGTACAATATGGAATTACCGCATAGGGTTTTGCAGAATATCAAAGTCTCTGGGGTGGCTTTAATGAGACAACACCACACAGAGATGGCAGAGGGAGCTTTGCCAGGGAAAACATGGGCCAGGGAAAATTCAGCCAAAGTGTTAGGAGTCACCCAGCCTGCAGCTCTACAAATTTCCATTTGCGATGTGCCTCGCACCAGCAACCAGGAGGGATGGAGACTTCTGGTAGAGTGTGCTCGCAACCTGAGAGGGCACACATGCCCGGAGCTTGGTAATCCAGGGCTATAGCATCCACTATCCAATGAGACATCCTCTACTTGGAGACAGCTTTTTCCTTCTGCTGGCCACCGTAACAGACAAAGCTGTTCTGAAGCCTGGGCTGGGTCTGCCTCCTCCAGGGGCAGCGTTTGCAGATTCGTTAGCTGATCCTTTAAAGGAATGGAAGGTCTCAGGATTCTGTTCCTCAAGGCATGAATCCCCAACCAAAAACATATAGAGGTCCTCTACCTTCTTTATCGAGGCCAATGCAGTCAGGAGCAAAGTTTTCATAAAAGAAACTTGAGCTGCACTGACTGCAAAGGCTTGAAGGGTGCTTCCTGGAGTGCTTTTAGCACCAGGGACAGGTTCCCCTAAGGAACCTGATGACCAGGTTGTGCAATCCTACAGAGTCACCTGCTATGGGATCGTGGTGGGCAGAGATCGCAGCAACATAAACTTTGAGGATGTAGGTATACAGCCTTTGCTCTAGCTCATGCTGTTAAACAGAAAGCACAATACCGATGAAGCATTTTCGGGGGTCTTCTTGACGAGAACCAATCACAAACAGGTTCTACTACAAAGCATAAGCATGTCTCGTAGACGGCGCTCTGCCTCAGGATGCTTCCTCTCTGAGAGAGGAGGTCCTTCCTCAGAGGACTGTGCCAGGGAGGGGTTGTCACGAGAAGTATAAGTTCTAGGATATGAATTACTCGAAGCGAATTCAGATTCTTGTGACTTCAAAGGACGAGATGACAGACGAGCTGTGTCATGTGACAGGAGCATAAACCACCTTGACCGTTGATGTATGCAACGGTTGCAGTATTGTCTGTGCGGACTTAAACATCTTGGCCTCTTGCAGACGTTTCAGCTGGATCAGTGCAAGACGAACTACCAACAACTCAAGGTAACTTATATGCCACCTTAGCTGGGGACCGTTCCAAACCCCTGAGAGTGTTTGCACATTTTATGTGCCACCCTAGCCCATGGCCCAGGAATCACTGAATACAACTGTCACGGTGGGTAAATACACTGCTCTCTCTGTGTCTCGTGTATAGTGTTTACTCACTTGTGATGGCATGTGCTCGTTATCCCAATTCCCTTCACCTGTGTTGATTGTCTCACTCCAGCTGCTCATCATTACAGACTCTCCATATATATACTCACTCTGCTCTCCTCGTCAGATCCTCGCTCTTTGTTTGACCTCCGTGTCTTTCTGGATTGTTTGTACAGCGTGTGTGGATTGTTTCGTGTCGTCTTCGTGCTGGATGTTCCGGTCTCTGTTCCAGAATTATATTCCACTTCAGACCTACACCACCAACGACCATCACAACCACCATCACCAGCTTTACCACCGTAGTCCTTCGTGCACCATTACCATCATCTGGACATTGTGTTGTTTAATCCCTGTGTTTGTCTTCATCTTAAAATAAACCTGTGTTATTTTCCTGCATCTGCTTCCAGCGTGTTCTATTGTCACAACAACAGTATGACTAGACACCTGTTCTAAGGATACACCAGCCTGAAGAAACAAGGAGCCTGACCACGAGGTAAAGGTTCAGTGACTTGTGTTATGTTCACTCTGTGAATCCTGTGCAGCCAATGTTGAAGGAGTCTTTTCAGTTTTTCAGGGTCTTGACTACTGGAGGCAGAGACAAGGGATCCTCCAACCCAAGGTAGCTGGCAGCTGGAGATCCCAAAGCACCCCGACCCAACAGCAATGGCATGCTGAGGGTGAGCTGAGGGATCTCCTAGTGACAGGGATGATGTTGTGGCTACCATAGACAGAGGACGAGAGAGAGGGAAGTTGGGTAGGGCCTGTGGAGATGAGGGTGAGGTTGACCGGACCAACGGAGACAATGGAGAGCTGGACGAGACGAGCAGAGATGAGGGTGAGCTAGAAGGGACCAGGGGAGATGAGGGTGTACTGGATGGGACAAGCGGAAACAACAACCGACAGCAATCATCAAAGTTTATCAAGTCTATATTCCCACTATCAGCAGTGGTGGTGTGGGCAGGGCTTCCCTTTTAGTCCTAAAACTCCAGAAGCACTCCCACATTTTCTCACAATGTTGTCAGCTCATGCCCCTGGTCAGACGTAATAGGCTTGAGCTCCAGGGCAATGTTGTGCTCTCTTCAGTGCTGGCTTCTCAGTCGTGGCAGGCTCTGGCTCCCTGTCTGCAGTGGGCACAAGCAGCTCAGTGCAACGGGGTGATAGCTGTCTGGGATCTGGGTCAGGAGTGGGGCTGGTGACATGAATGGTGAAAGCCGATCCACAAGAGACCAGCACCCACTCTACAAATGTGGCCAGCTCTCTCAAGGTCCCTCCCTGGACAACTGCTCTAGGGTGGCAGTTTATAGTCCAGCAAATAGAAATGTGCAGAGGCAGATGTGCGGGAAGAGGATGAGATAGCATGGTCCCAGATAATCCTCTAGATGTTCCTCGAGGGAGCGTTCTCCCTGCTTAAGGCACAGCAGGAGAAAGGCAGGGTTTTCCATGTGCAAGTGAAATAAGCAAAACTAAACAACACGAAACTGGAGGACGGAAAATAAAAAAACTCACACTAGATGCTGCTTACTGTTTAAGTTGGTTATTCTGTTACAGTATGTACACAAACAGATGGAGGAAAAATGGTAACAATAAACATAACTTTATTCCTTGGATAGCCGATAAATACACATATAACAAAAACGATAACCGACAATGAGTAAAGATGGTGAGTCCAGGTAATAGTGAACAGGTGAAGATGGTAATCAGACATCGTAGATGACGGGGTGCAAAGCGTGATGGGTGATGTAGTCCATTGAGTGAGGGCAGTCATGTTGGACGCTGCTGCCATCAGACTTAGTATTTTTTTTAAATACTTCACAGTGTTATCTCGGCATAATATGATCCTGGACACTGCTGTCAGGACTGACTTGGTGGAATTGGAGATGTGCTTGCATTGTCACCAAATTCCAAACTACCCTGAGAAACAATGTTCTTTTTGGCTTGAAGCCGTAACCCCAGACGTTTCAAATACCCAAGGACAACATCTCGATGCCGAACCGCCAACTTTTGAAACTGTACTAACACCATACAGTTGTGTATGTGGACCCCTGAAGGTTGAATCGATACATTTTGTAAATGTGCGAGGGGAAAGAGCTATGCTGGCCAGAAGCACACAATATTGGTACGTTTTTGCCCCAAAAAACGAATCTCAGAAACTTTATATAAAGATGTGGAAGTACAAATCTAAAAATCACCTCTGTAAAGCCCGGACTGAATCTTGAGGGGGAAAACATACCCTATAGCCCATTTAACCAAGATTTAAAACTTCTAACCCCTGAGCTTTCCCGGGGTTCACCTCAGTGAAAAAAGCCCCTATGAACCTGGGGGCATGAACAGTAAACTGTGAGAAGAAGCCAATTTATTAAATGTGACAGTTTTCTCCACTTGTGGAAGAAGCACATTAGAAAAACCAACCTCTCAAGGTTGAAGCCACAGACTGGCAGGGCATTGATTCACTTTTGCTACAGTATTTTATAATGGATTTATAGTTCTAAAAACCTCTATGGGTAGAGATCTGTACAATGTAAGCCTACATGCCCTGAAGCATTATAAACAGTGGGGTTAATGCACAGATTTTCTGCGGGCTCTTTAGAATAGCAGACTTCATCTGGGGAAGGCGCCATTTGGAGCCCTGACTAACCAGTGGGGCTTCTTAATGGCAGCCTTACAGTTAGCAATAATGACCATTCTGACTGTTCAGTTTTACCACAGTAATATGTGGCTGCTGTTTCAATACCCGAATAGCGAATCAGGGGATAGGGAGGTATTGCGCGAATACTGGTGGACTTGCCCAAGTGTCATTTCATGATGCAGCATTGAGTTCCCACAAAAGGGAACTGTTATGTCCAGGAGAAGCAAATATGCGGGCTCCTTGCAGCAGTCACACGGAAAGACACGCACTGTGTTTCAAACTGAATTTGCAAAACAATGGATGTTGAAATTAGGGATGCAGCGAATATTCGGCCACCAAAAATGTTCTGCCGAAACGCATTTCGAAATGCTGTGATGACACAAACAGAAACCGCGACCTGCATGTGCTTGTCTGAAGCAATGTGTCTGCGGTGTGGACATATTTCAATATATCCGAGAAAGACCCACGGACAGCGATTTGCAAAACATGTAATGGCGAAATTTCAAGAGGGGGTGCATCTGCAAAGACTCTGTCCACATTATATTTAATATATCACCTTAAATCCAAAAATTCCGATCGCTACGCTAAATATGAGAGGAACGCAGCACAGAAAATGCCCACTCCGTCTGTTGCAGACATTTTTGAAAAGGGAAGAAAGTTCCCAGTGATAGTGTCAAGGTAAAGGGCATTAAACAGAAGATTATGGAATTGATTGCTTGCCTTAGAAAATAAACTTTTTTTATAGTAGAAGATGTGGGATTTGTAGGCTGATTGAGCACATTGAGCTCTGTTATGTCATGCCGAGTAGACAACATTTCTCAGAGGTGTGTTTACCTGAGTTGTTTAGGTATGAGGTACAACACACAACCAATCCTGATCATAATTTTAACTAAACTCAGGTTCCCAAAAAATGAACAGCAGCATTGCTGCAGAAAAAGTCACTATTTTCTAGTTCTGCTTCACTTGTTCTTTAGGTGGTTCAAGATTTTCTATGAAACAATGAAAAAAATACTATAATTGCTCAGTGCACTGGCGTTTCTTGCATAATGCAGCATGATGGCAAAAAGCAAACTAGCGCTAATGATGCTGATCCCAGATGGATTTTCAAAATGCGATAAAAGGCAGGTCATTTCCTTTTCTGCCACAAAGTCTCATGCTCTGCCTTCACATGGGCATGGCAAAGAGGACAGTGTCACTCCTGCTACTGCTGCTATATGGTGCTTGCATCCCAGCCGCAGCGCAAGACTGCAAAATGCTGAGCCAGCCATTCCCCCCACTACTTTCTGCAGAAAGAGAAATCAACATTGGGGCGATTTTCTCAATCCATAGAAATATCGTGCCAAAGACGCATCTTTTCACTTCCATACCAGAACCAACTACATGTGTCAGGTGTGTATGAGAATAACTTTTTGACACCTTGCATTATGAATACTACAGTATTATAAATACTAAAGGCACCCAAAAAGCTGTCATTATTTACTTATCATCAAGTTGTTTTATACCTGCATAAATTTCTTTGTTCTGCTAAACACAAATGAAGATATTCTGTAAAATGTTTGTAACCAAGCAAACCTTGGACACCACTGACTTATATAGTAGGAAACAATAATGCTGTTAATAATGCAAAACATCTTAATTTGTGACTTGTGCAACCTAGAAGCAAACCATACAACGAATGTGTTACTTTTGGACTGTATGATGCTTCTTTTAAGTGGGATGAAACGTGAATATGACTTCAATTTGGGGGCAAGAAATTCCAACCAGGTAAAAAACTGTGGATGACTTAAAAAAATTTAACTTTACAAATAATCATGTAATTGTATTAAATTAGCAAGCTGCAATTTTTGTTGCAACTGCCTGTGTCTGTGTGCAGTGAGAGTTGTCCTCCTGGCACTAGAACAGCTGTGCAAAAAGAAAAACTATATGTTGTTATGACTGCATACCATGTACAGAAGGTGAAATCAATAAAACTACTGTTAAAAAAATCTGAATAATTATATTTATAAAGGTGGATAAATTATTGCTAGAACAAAGCAAAACAATGAAATTTATAAAGGTTAAAAACAACTTGAGGGTCAGCAGATGATGACAAAATTTTCATTTTTGGGTGAGCTATTCCTTTAAAAGAGATACTATAATAATACTAAAATAGTTATTTGCAGAATGTACTGTAACATGTGACTGATGTTTATTGTCACAGCTTAAACTTGCGAGAGTTTAAATTTGCTCAGACGCTGATTTTTGCAATAAAGGAGATAAACAACAGCACACAGCTGTTGCCTGGTGTCACTTTGGGCTATAAAATATATGATGCATGTGGCTCAATAAATCAGGCTATCCTGTCGAGCATGGCTTTGATAAATGGCTTTAAAGAGACTTTGCATGATGAGTCCTGTTCTAGACCACCATTTGTTCAAGCCATTGTTGGAGAGTCAAGCTCCACTCCCACTATTGCTATCGCCTCCATTCTAGGCCCTTTCAGTCTCCCTGTGGTAAGAACACTCACTTATCACATGTTGTCATGATAAGTCAATGCGTAATGAACCAATGCTCAAAATGTGCTTTACAAAAGGAAAAAGTTATAATTTTCTAAATACTATGCTGCTTCTTTTGTGTTTGTAGATCAGTCATTTTGCCACATGTGCATGCTTGAGTGACAGAAAAAGGTTTCCATCCTTCTTTAGAACGATAGCCAGTGATTATTATCAAAGCAGAGCACTGGCTCAGCTTGTCAAGCACTTTGGCTGGACTTGGGTTGGAACGGTCAGCAGTCGCAATGATTATGGTAACAATGGAATCTCAACATTTGAAAAGAAAGCACAACAATTGGGGATTTGTGTTGAATACTCAGAGACCGTATTAAGAACTGATCCACAAGAGCAGCTCCTAAAAACACTGGAAGTAATTAAAAGGGCCACGGCCAAGGTTGTGGTGACTTTTATATCATTTGGAGATTTTATCCCACTCCTGCAATTAATTTCCCAACAAAATGTCACTGGGCTCCAGTGGGTCGGTAGCGAATCCTGGATCACTTCTCGGATCATTGCAGAAACAAAGGAATACAGTTTCCTCACGGGAGCCGTAGGCTTTGCTGTAGCGAATGTCAAGCTCGATGGCCTGCGAGAGTTTCTTGTGACTGTGCACCCTGATCAAGAACCAAAAAATGAACTTTTGAAAGATTTCTGGGAAACAGCTTTTCAGTGCTCTTTCAGAAACACAGGAGGTAGCACAGCTGGCTGTACTGGCTCAGAACGCTTAGCAGAAGTGCAAAACGAATATAGTGATGTAACAGAGCTGCGCATAGCAAATAAAGTGTACACGGCAACTTATGCTGTCGCACATGCACTGCATAATTTGATAAAAGATGTCAAATCCTCCACCAACAGCAGCAAAGTAGAGGTGCCCACACCAAGAAAGGTGATTAAGAAGACAGAGAATTTAAAGAGAAAAGTCAAACTGAAACCAATTATGTTTAATTTTATTCTCAGGTGCTGGAGTATATAAAATATGTCAATTTCACTGCCAAAACAGGTGAGAAAATATTTTTTGATGCAAGTGGGGATCCTGTGGCGAAATATGATCTGATCAACTGGCAGCCTGCTAAAGATGGAAGTATGCAGTATAAACTGGTTGGCGCGTATGACAGCTCACTGCCTCCAGAGCAACTCCTTCAAATTAATCAGGAACAAATGGTATGGGCTGAGAATAGCAGACAGGTACGTCAAAAATACATTTTAATTTAATAGGGCAAACTATCGCTATAAAGTAAAGCAATTAACATGCCTTGAAATCATTATTTGGGCCTAACATGGCACGTCTCTTTTCACAGCTGCCTGTGTCTGTGTGCAGTGAGAGTTGTCCGCCAGGCACAAGGAAGGCTGCACAGAGAGGAAGACCTGTCTGCTGTTATGACTGTATTACATGTGCAGATGGAGAAATCAGTAATGAGACAGGTAATATGTACTACAGTAGCTCATGCTGTAATGCTGTACAATGGCCAGAGACCTTGAAATGTGCTTTGTATTCAAAAAATACATATTTGTTTAATTCCTTCACAGATTCTAGTGACTGCTTTCCTTGTGATTTGGAGTATTGGTCGAATGAAAGCAAAGACAGATGTGTTTTAAAAGCGATTGAATTCCTTTCCTATACAGAAATCATGGGGATTGTGCTTTCTCTTTGCTCTCTCATTGGAGCATTATTTTCATCAATTGTATCTTTTGTCTTTTATCTTCATAAAGAAACACCTATCGTAAGAGCCAATAACTCAGAGCTGAGCTTCCTGTTGCTCTTCTCATTGACTCTGTGTTTCCTCTGTTCACTTACTTTCATTGGTCGCCCCACTGAGTGGTCCTGTATGTTGCGTCACACAGTGTTTGGGATCACTTTTGTCCTTTGTATCTCCTGTGTTCTGGGGAAAACAATAGTGGTGTTAATGGCATTCAAGGCCACACTTCCAGGAAGTAATGTCATGAAATGGTTTGGGCCTCCTCAACAAAGACTAAGTGTTGTTACCCTAACTTTAATACAGGTCCTAATTTGTGTGCTTTGGTTAACAATATCTCCTCCTTTCCCATATAAGAACATGCATTATTACAAAGATAAAATCATTTTAGAATGTAATTTAGGTTCAGCTGTTGGTTTCTGGGCTGTTCTTGCTTATCTTGGCTTGCTTTCAATCTTGTGTTTTGTTTTAGCATTTCTGGCTCGTAAGCTCCCTGATAATTTCAATGAAGCGAAATTCATAACATTCAGTATGCTCATATTTTGTGCTGTATGGATCACATTTTTCCTAGCCTATGTCAGTACACCTGGAAAATTTACTGTAGCCTTGGAGATATTTGCTATTTTAGCTTCAAGTTTTGCTTTACTATTTTGCATATTTGCCCCAAAATGCTACCTAATTTTGTTAAAACCAGAGCAAAATACAAAGAAACATATGATTGGAAAATCTTAATTCTAAGAAACTCAAGGATAAACATCTAATTGGACAACAATGTGATGTAGTAAGTAACTAAGTAAACAACAAATTACAACTAAACCCAAAAGAAAAAACTTTAAAGAACAAATATATATGCTTTTGGGTTGACATAATTATTGAAAGAGGTTCAAGATTACAGCTTAGACAAACATTAAAATCACATGGTATACACTGTCTCTATACTGCTTAACTGATTGATAAACAGGTCACATAATGTAATTAATGATGGCTACACAACAGCAACACTTCTAGGGCTGTCTGACCCGTGAGTTCTGCTCTCCACAGGCTGTGGCAGGCTCTGCAGTGCAGGCCGAGTCAGCACTAGGCACAATGGACTCTCACTGACCTTCTTCATCACTGCCATATTCTGGACCTACATTGTGTACTGCCTAATAAGAAATGACATTGACTTTTTGCACTTAATAAATAATGTGAATTCAATTTAACGGCCTGTATTACTTACAATAAATAATTAAAAAATCATCCTTTCATTTGGGTTATTTTTTACATGTATGTACACATATTTTGTATTAATTATCTTCTGCCATAATTAATACAAGCCAAAAATGGTTGATTTGGATTTCAATAACACTAAGTTATATTGCAAAAATACACAAAACACAGATTTTTTTAAAAATCACTAAAACCACTTAGATACAATAGATGTCACTTTGGCTACGGCAATTCATTGGAACTAATGCATCAAACAGAGCTGCCATCTTGAAACAGGGAGCCCTGCATCAACGTCATGGTAGGCAAAGGTGTAACGGAAATAAAATTACCATAAATCGTCATGAATGTGAATTTCTAGGTTATTTTTGGTTCGTTCCAACAGTCAGACATGTATTTAGCATAGAGTCCAGAGAAAATGTAAAGTTTTGATATTAAGAAAATCTACTTTTTCTAAATATAATGCATAGTGCTAGTAGGCCTAACATCCATATGCAGCACAAAAGTACGACATCGTCCATGAATTCGAAGTACAGGTGGAGGTAGCAGTGTTACCCAGCTACTTCCTATGACAATACCCCTGTTCCAACATGGTGGGGTTTTGACGCATGCTTAGAACCCCAAGGGAAGAACATCTAGTGTATATATCTATGAAACCACTTAAACAAACATGTAAAGATTATGTGTTAACTAAAACCCATAAGCTTCACATAAATCTGAAGTGAAGGGCCGTTCACATTATTACAATAACGATAGCTATAACTATAAAAAATATAATTTGAGAATAGCGTAGTTTTACATCACAACTATAACGATAAATATATATAATAAACGATATCGTTCGGATCACTTTCTGGATGATTTTTTTCAAACTAATGAGTGCACGCGCACTGGAAATGCGGATGACATGGTGGAGAAGCTCATTGCTAAGGTCAATAACATAAAATTACCTCATGTATCCAGCGCTTATGAAGCTGCTGTGAAATAGATTACGTAATGCTTTTGACGCTACTACACTGACTATGCCAAAAGGTAAGATATTAGATTACACAAACTACTAGATTCACTGTTTAAAGTTACGCGAAATGCAGCGTGTTGAGGACAAGTGCTGGTTATACCCGTGTGTAAATGCAACAAGAACAGCATATTACGCATTCAGTGACATGTAAACTAGGGCTGTAACGATTTATTGTACAAATGCGTGTTTTCTCAATGAATGAATTTGAATGAATTATGGTGAAATGCCGCCACAACCAAAAGCCAGGGGGCGCTCTCGTGCAGAAACTCCAATTATGCAACAGAAGAAGTAGCATTACGAACCCTATTCCAGGAAATGTCTACAGGAATATGTATATCGCCGTTCTTCAGATTGTTTCAGGTATTTTTATGATAATAAAGAATATTTTAAATGATTTTGTTTAACGAGTGTTGCTTTTTTAAATGCATGTTATAAACGACTCCGACTCATAATGATTTTAGATTAATAACGGATTTCTTACTGACCAAAACGCCATAGTACACGCACAAGCTGCGCATGAAACACAGAATCGCGATGCAGCGATGCAGATTCGGTTTTAGACAAGTCTTTTTAATGGGACACACGATATATCGTTACAGCCCTAATGTAAACATTTGCAAAGGTTTTATTACATGAAATATGCAGGTACTCCACTTAAATTCAAATTAATTGAAAGCACTCACTAATCAAACAGCAGCCGTATGTTTCCGCTGATGGATTCTAAGCATCTTTTTTCATCTTAAAGGAATTCTTCAGCCAATTTAAATTTAAATATGTTATTAAATTGGGTCACCTATATAGTAGAAGTGTGAAGTTATTTTAGAAATTGGTGCCTTCTAGGCCGAGAAAAGCAAGAAAATTTGTTTTTTGGCTCATGTGGATGAAAAAGACCAAATCCCAGAATGCATTGCTTCGCTGCTCTACGAGGCCACACCCTTGTCACGCCTACCGGTTCGAGAGGGCAGGAGGGAGGGAGATTCAACTAGGCTAAAAACAACTTTTACAGACACCGGGTCTCTGCGCGAATTAGTTGATATATTATTATAAATACTAAAGTTACCTTTTCCACTTTGAAATGGTGATAAGTTGCGTTGTCCCGGGATGTTCAACCCAAACCGGGAAAGGGCAAGCAGTAAGTTTTCATCATTTGCCGCGGTGTAAACAATGGCTGCGGACTATCAACCACCCAAAGTTTCGAGAAGACACTGATGGGGTAAAATTGAAAAACCTGAGGGTTTGCAGTCTCGATTTCAAGCTGGAAGACATCGAACCCAATGTACTCAGAATGAAGCGAAACACACTAAAGGACACTGCAATTCCGTCCATATTTACCTTCCCAGACACGACAAACAGCCGGGGCCATCTGGTATCAAACGCATTCGTCTAGACCGCCAGGCAAGTCTCACACCACCTCGGCTAAAGCAGCAGCTGTAGCAGCCTCTTGTTCCTCAATCATCCGTAACTGTTCCTCGCGGTATTGCGGCTCGTACAGGTAACCACGACAATCCGATTCGAGCAACAGGTCATCAAAATCCCCTTCTGCCATCTCGTTTTGAAAACTACACTCTGCCATCGTGGTTTGTTTACTTGGCTGTCTCCACAAAGCAAGATCAGGCTAGCTTAGCTTAGCGAAGATTAAAGATGTCTGACTCTTATGTTGTTCGGGCTTTTCCGAATGGACACGCAGTCCAACCCCTATGGGCGGGGAGAAAACATGAGGAAGTAGCTCGTAATACTGGCTGTAGTCTTTGCCTCTGGCCAAAAAGTCCTCCGATGACGCAAAAATCATAATTTTGCGTCATCGGAGGACTTTTTTGCACAACCAGAATACAGATATCTCTCCTCTCACGGGAACATGAGGGAGGGAAACACGGTCATTCAAAAATACTGTCAGGTTTCTACTAATACAAAGCTGAATGCTAAATTGGTGAAGCAAAAATTCAGTGAGTTTGAATTGACCGATACATTATTGCTATTAAACTGTCCTCTCTTACACTTAGCATTTGATGATAAAACTATATCTTGCCTACATCTAAATGTTAGAGGTTGCAAGCTTAATGGATTGATATTTTATTAATTATCAATTGAATTAATGGTGCATTGTGCAACTTATAGAAGGGTCTCTTGACAGAAATGGAACATAATATACATAACTATATAATCAGTGGTGTATAAAGGGCTACAAAATGAACTGTATTGTTTTTGTTAACTTAGAATGACACATTTTTATCTACATACTGCACACATCCCCCTACATGGATGTCGCTATTTCGCACCTCCATGTTTCTACAGTAGCCCTAATCTGACAAAGTGCTCTATAGAGTTTTGCGATACAGTACATTGTCTCAGATGATGATAAGTTTGTCCTGTAGCGGCTACCATGGATTCTCAATCTGCTTCAAAAGGGAGGGATGAGCTGTGGACTAAGCCCCTGGTTGCAATTCACAATATCAACGCTATGCAGCTAAAACACTTTTAATTAAAAAGCTTTACAGGTAGCAATCTTTTTCCTGATCATGTCAGAATGAAGCACCTCCTTCAAAAAAAGTCCAGTTGTGCAGTTTTTCCACAGAGGATAAATAGCCTGTCTTTCTTCTATAAATATCACAAAACAATACCTGTTCAACCTATTGTCACTTCCAACCTAGTACATCTCTAATATCCAGTTTGCATTTAATAGATGAATGGAGCCATTCTTTGCACTTGTGCATGTAGTAATGACCATTGTTACTTTTACCAGAGCTAATGAAACCGCCTGTACACTGCGAGGACAGCCTGTCTACCCTCAGCTATGGAAAGACGGAGACATAATACTTGGAGGGGTTTTTTCCTTCCATAGTAGCTGGGAAGTCAGACAACTTACATATTCGATTACACCACCTCCACTACAGTGCATCAGGTAGGAAACACCTGACAATCAGTACATCTAAGGTTCTTTAAATGTAAAATATAAATTAAATTGTTTTTATTCATTACCTTTGTTTCATTGCTGTAGCTGACATACTTTTTACTCACTACTGTAATAAAATTATCAAATTGATTTAGATTGACCTAAATATAATAAATGTCTATTTTTAAAAAAAGTCTTAATTACAGAGATTTCCAGTATGTACAGTCAATGCTCTTCGCAATAGAGGAAATCAATAACAGCTCCACTTTGCTGCCAGGGGTCTCATTGGGCTATAAGATCTATGATACTTGTGGCTCAATGGCAATGGCTGTTAGAGTGACAATGGCTCTTGCTAATGGACATGAGAACACAACTTCTGATGGACTTTGCACAAAGCATGGCTATGTCCAAGCCATACTTGGAGACACAACATCATCAGCATGCATGGCAATGGCAAAAAGTATTGGACCATTTAACCTTCCAATGGTATTAATTGCTTTTCTGACTAGCACCTCGCCTGTTTCTATGTTACTGTAGTACAATTTCTCAACATATATTTCCTTAGTTTAAATTTTACACTGTAAGTTGTTTAAAATGTTGTTGTTGTAGCAGAAAAATATTACAAAAATATTAAAATAATATATTAACTTAAAAATACTCAATTTTATTCTAGATCAGTCATTACGCCACCTGTGAGTGTCTTAGTGATAAAACCAAATATCCTTCATTTCTTCGAACTATTACAAGTGATTATTATCAAAGCAGAGCACTGGCAGAGTTGGTGAGACACTTTGGTTGGACATGGGTGGGAGCCATAAGAACAGACGACGATTATGGTAACAGTGGAATGGCCACTTTCACTAGAGTCGCTGAGCAGATGGGCATCTGTCTGGAATATTCCCTCCCGTTTTTCAGAACGTATCCAGAAGACAAAGTAATGCGAATAATTGAGCAGATTAAAAGCTCTACTTCTCGAGTAATTGTGGGATTTCTTGTGCACTGGGATTTGGAAGTTCTGCTGCATAAATTTGTTGAACACAACATCACAGGATTTCAGTGGGTGGGCACAGAAGGATGGATATCAGATTCAGTCATTGCCAGTATGGATAAGCACCATATTTTACAAGGGGCCATTGGATTGGCTATTCCCAAAAATCAAGTAACAGGTCTAAAAGAATTCATTCTAGATATAAAGCCATTGAAATCCTCAGGAAGTGTCATTTTCAGTGAGCTTTGGGAAGCTTTGTTTGAGTGTAAATACTCCACTAAGAATGATTCAACATTTGCAACTGAATGTACAGGCAATGAGAAACTTTCAGACATGCAAAATAAATTCACAGACATGTCACTCATGCCCATCTTCAGCAATGTGTATAAAGGAGTGTATGCTGTTGCTCATACACTTCATGACCTTCTGGGCTGCAAGGACAAATGTGCCACAAAGAAACAGCCTGACCCCTCAACAGTGCGTTAACACCATATTCATATTCTACCTTCATTTTATTATGTCTTTTAAAATTGTTTTGCACATTAAAAATAGCAACAGTAAGCTATAGCAAATAGAATTATTTGTGTAGCATTTTATAAAAGTTAACATACAACCACATTTTAATGTGCAGATTAAGAATGAGCCTGTATGACTTCTTTTAATGACTTATTTATGTATTAAAATTCTTCAATTTTTTTTAAAGTTTCTGAAGCACCTGAGAAAGGTACGATTTAAAACAAAAGATGGTGAGGTGGTTTACTTTGATGAGAATGGAGAGGCAGTGGCAAAATATGAAATAATAAATTGGCAATCAAGTAAAATAAAACACGATGAATTTGTCCCTGTGGGACTTTATGATGCATCCCTTCATGTGAAAGATCGTTTGTCAGTTAATATGGCTGCAATTGTATGGGCAAATAATAAAACAAAGGTGAGATTCTGACACATTTAGGTGTATTGTGTGACCATAGTGTAATGCAATAATACATGTTACAGCATTGTAAAAAAGTTTACATTTATGGGTTGCAGGTGCCTGTGTCTATGTGCAGTCAGAGTTGTCCTCCTGGCACTAGGAAGGCTGTGCAGAAAGGAAAACCTATATGTTGTTATGACTGCATACCATGTACAGAAGGTGAAATCAGTAACACTACAGGTACAATACAAAAATATAAACATGGCACAGTTAAAGCAAGAACTGCATACGTTATAACTGTATGTTTAATGCTAATACTGTTATTATTGCACATTATAACAGATTCTATAACATGTCTGCGGTGCAATGAAGACTTCTGGTCAAATCTACAAAAGGATGGATGTGTTGAGAAGGAGACCGAATATTTGTCTTATAAGGAGATCATGGGAATTTTGCTCACAACTATTTCAGTTATTGGTGCATTTATAACACTTATAATTGCAGTCATATTTTTGAGATACAAAAACACTCCCATAGTAAAAGCAAATAACTCAGAACTGAGTTTCCTCCTTCTGTTTTCACTAATGTTGTGTTTTCTCTGTTCACTTACTTTCATTGGTCGACCCTCTGAGTGGTCCTGTATGTTGCGTCACACAGCGTTTGGGATCACTTTTGTCCTCTGTATCTCCTGTGTTTTGGGGAAAACAATAGTGGTGTTAATGGCATTCAAGGCTACACTTCCAGGAAGTAATGTCATGAAATGGTTTGGGCCTCCTCAACAAAGACTCAGTGTTCTTGGTTTCACACTTATACAAGTTCTTATCTGTGTGCTTTGGCTAACAATATCTCCTCCTTTTCCCTTTAAAAATTTAAAATACTTCAAAGAAAAGATCATATTAGAGTGTAACGTGGGCTCAGCTGTAGGTTTCTGGGCTGTGTTGGGTTATATTGGACTCCTTGCTATTCTCTGTTTCTTTTTAGCTTTCCTGGCTCGAAAACTACCTGATAACTTCAATGAAGCTAAATTCATCACATTCAGTATGCTCATATTCTGTGCTGTATGGATCGCTTTTATTCCAGCTTATGCCAGTTCACCTGGAAAGTTTACTGTAGCTGTTGAGATATTTGCTATTTTAGCTTCAAGTTTTGCTTTGCTGTTCTGCATCTTTCTCCCAAAATGCTATGTAATTTTATTCAAGCCAGAGAAAAATTCTAAGAAGCACATGATGGGCAAGTAATGTTTTATGTATTTTACTAATAAAATACAGTTTATGACAAATATGTGAATGAAGTTTAATAAAATGCAACAATGGGCAACAATGTGAGTATCAGAAGTACAAACGCATTTCAATAAATGTTAATTGATGTATATTTATATTTAGCGTGAAACTAATGACCCCCCCCCCAACAGTATCCACCTGCAAAAGTTGTCACTGGGCCAACCCTTTTCAAAAAATTGACCTGGTGCATAGTACCTCAAATGTACCTATACATCCCAAAATTGATACATATTAGAACTTTTTTGATATTGTCCTTTTTTGACCAGAAGTGTCAGGCACTGCAAGACATAAAATAGGTGAGAGGTTATAAGCCCTATTATAACACTGCTCATCATAATTGATATTTGTATTTAAAACTTTTTATGGAAAAAATAAATGGATAAATAACCATAAATCACAACCATCTCACAAAAATCTATAATAACATTTTCAGAAGGAAACACTGGTGGTTGGAAGGTGGCAAAATAAAATGTTTCCTTGAGAAGAATTATGATTGGTACTTTCAGTCTGCTGGGAGTTCTGATGCCATGAATGGCTTCAGTTGTTTAGGATATTAGAGTATATAAATGCGGTGGCCGTTTACGTGCAGGTACAATAGCTGTCATGCAGATACTTCCACTGTTTTTTATGGTCCTGTTAACCCAGGCAGAAAAGCCTGACTGCAGGCCACAGGGGCATCGGCTGCAGCCTGAACTGGAGAAAGATGGAGACGTGATCATCGGGGGTATCTTTTCCTTCCGCACCATACAAGACGGCTACATAGATTCCTTTACAAATATGCCCATGATACGTCCATGCAAAGAGTATGTATATCTCAGTACAATACTTAATTCGTCCTGGATTTCTCATGGGAAAATGTATAAATTGTAAAACGTATGACTATCAAATGTGTTATTTTTTAGAGTATCTTAAATAAATACATCAATAAAAATGAGTTTTGGTAAAACATAACTGACATAAAATTCCTTTAAGTTTCAGTTTCAGAGAATTCAAGTTTGCACACACAATGATGTTTGCAATAGAAGAGATCAACAAAGACACAGATATTCTTCCTGGAGTAACACTGGGTTACAAGATTTACAATCAGTGTGGATCCACAGACATACTAAGAGCAGCAATGGCATTGGTAAGTGGTGTGGAGCCATTACAAACAGATGAATATTGCACTAAGCCAGTTCGAGCAATCATTGGACACTCCGGATCAACACCAACTATGAGCTTTGCAAGGATTGTTGGAAGATTTAACATACCGGTGGTAAGATATACATTTTATCTTCTTTATAAACTGTATATATAGTCTTGATATAGTAAGTTTTGACAATTTTAACTAAAGGTTAAGCAATATTAATTTGATAAACAATTTTAATGCATATTTTATCAAATATTTGTATCTTATCAGACAAAGCAGTTTAAAAAGAATCATTTGTTTTATGTCTGCTCAGATAAGTCATTTTGCTACATGTGCTTGCTTAAGCAATAGAAAGGAGTATCCCTCCTTCTTCAGAACCATTCCCAGTGATTACCACCAGAGCAGAGCGCTGGCCCAGCTGGTCAAACACTTCGGCTGGATGTGGGTTGGAGCGTTAAGCAACAAAAATGATTATGGAATAAACGGGATAACTACGTTCATTACAGCCGCTCATGAGGAGGGGGTGTGCATTGAGTACTCAGAAGCTTTTGAAAGTACCAGTCCCTACAGTGAAATACTGAGAATTGTGAATATCATCAGAGGGTCCACCTCAAAGGTAATAATGGCCTTCATGTCACACAGAGAAATTAAGATGCTGGTGGGGGAGTTATACAAGCAGAACATTACAGGACTTCAGTGGATTGGAAGTGATGCTTGGATCACAGACGACTCGCTTCCTGAGCCCAGGACACACGCTGCTGATCGGATCTATAGGATTTACTGTCCGCAACGCACAGATCCCTGGACTAGGACCTTTTCTTCAGGAGGTCAACCCTTCTCAATTTCCCGACAGCATTTTTCTCAAGGAATTCTGGGAAAATGTATTTAACTGTTCTTTAACTCAGAGTGAAGCTAGGAAGAGCTGTAATGGCTCCGAGCACCTGCGAGATGTGCCAAACTCCTTTACTGATATGACTGATTTAAGGTTCACTAATAATATATATCAAGCTGTTTATGCAGTGGCCCATGCTATTCACAATTTCATGCTTTCATGTGAGAAAAACAAAAGCTCCATTCCTACTGACATCTGTCCAAAGCTTAATCAAATAACACCATGGCAGGTAAAGACGGAAATAATGAAATATTAATATACTATAAAATTGAAATGGTACTGCACACACTAATGTTTAACTTTAATTTGTGTGCTTAAGGTCTTAAACTTCTTGCAATCTGTAAATTTCACCACACCTGGGGGCGAAAATTTTGTCTTTTTTGACAACAATGGAGATTCACCAGCTAGGTATGAGCTGATAAATCTGCAAAGTGTTAATAAAGGAAAAATGGAGGTAGATACAATTGGCTACTATGATGCTTCTTTGCCTAAAGGTCAGCAGTTCTCTATGAACGATGTTCAGATAGTCTGGCGAAAAGGAAGCAATATGGTAAAATTTTTGTGTATAAATAAAATAAAGTTTGGATTTACAGAGGAATAAGCAGATATTATATGTTTGTGTATGCATATGGCAGGTGCCTGTGTCTGTGTGCAGTGAGAGTTGTCCTCCAGGCACTAGGAAGGCTGTACAGAAAGGAAGACCTGTCTGCTGTTATGACTGCATACAATGTCCACCAGGAGAGATCAGTAATAAAACAGGTAACAATCTCAATACTTTAATAACCACTCAAACACTTACATATAAAGCAACAGTGTTCGCTATTAATATTTTATTTTATTTTGGCTATTTGTCTAGATTCCATTGGTTGCCTCAAATGCCCTGTTGCACAGTGGTCTAATACAAGAGGAGATGCCTGCATCCCTAAAGAAGTGGAATTCTTGTCATATGAAGAAATAATGGGAATAACTCTGGCATTGTTTGCTTTGATTGGGGTCTTTTTGACAATTGTAGCCATGCTTATTTTCTATATCTACAGAAGCACACCTATTGTCAGAGCAAACAACTCAGAGCTGAGCTTCCTGCTGCTCTTCTCATTGACTTTGTGTTTTCTCTGTTCACTTACTTTCATTGGTCGCCCCACCGAGTGGTCCTGTATGTTGCGTCACACAGCATTTGGAATCACTTTTGTCCTTTGTATCTCCTGTGTTCTGGGGAAAACAATAGTGGTGTTAATGGCATTCAAGGCCACGCTTCCAGGAAGTAATGTTATGAAATGGTTTGGGCCTGCACAACAGAGACTCAGTGTACTTGGCATCACACTCATTCAGGTTCTTATCTGTTTGTTTTGGTTAACTTTATCTCCTCCTCTTCCAATTATGAACTTAAATCATTACCAAGACAAAATCATTTTAGAATGTAATTTAGGTTCTGCTGTTGGTTTCTGGGCTGTGCTAGGTTATATTAGTCTCCTGGCTTTGATTTGCTTTGTTTTAGCTTTTCTGGCACGGAAACTGCCAGATAATTTTAATGAAGCTAAATTTATCACATTCAGTATGCTCATATTCTGTGCTGTATGGATCACATTTATCCCGGCTTATGTAAGTTCACCTGGAAAGTTTATTGTAGCTGTGGAGATATTTGCGATTTTAGGATCAAGCTTTGGCTTACTGTTCTGCATTTTCCTGCCAAAATGCTATATAATTTTGATGAGACCTGAAATGAACACCAAAAAGCTTGTCATGGGAAAGTCATCTCAGGTTGTTCATCATTAGATACTACACTGTAGGTTAAACACTAAGACATAATGTGAGACTAAAAAATCTTCAGGAAAGTTTACATTAGCCTACAGCATTTTACAATTTTTACAAATAAAATACCATTTCTACAAATAAAATACAATTTTATTTGTTATAAGATAAACATTTTCTTAAGCTGAGAATCAGTTTAAATTAAACATGCAGTAGAGATTTTTCTCACACATTAGAAAAGTTTCACAAATCAGCGGTGCTCTTTACAGAAACAACAAAAAATTGAAGATTGAATGATACATGAGTGATACAATCTTAAGAAAATTTATAAGATAACAAAAACAAACAGCTGTGTCTTGCATTTTGACTACAGTTACTACTACTAATGTGAATAATGTCCACCTAATATATCTCTTTAAACATGAACATAAAAGCACATCTACAAAAAACACAAATAAAGTGAAGTAAAAGTGACATGTTTGTCAAGTATGAAACACATACTCAAAATGTGACCTCTGAATTTAACCCATCCCAGTGAGTAATGAACACACGCACCCGGAGCAGTGGGCAGCTATCCCTACAGCACCCGGGGAGCAATTGGGGTTAAGGTGCCTTGGTCAAGGCACATACCTCAATCACATCCTGCCGGCCGTGAGACTCGAACCGGCCACTTTTGGGTTACAAGCCAGGTATGGTTATGGTTCATCAAACAGAATGAGTATGAGTGTGAGTATAAAAATACAATTTCCAAAATACAGCAAGCTGTGCCTGCTTTGTTGATTGATCAATAAAACAAACATGGGCATAATGAAAACAAAGACCAAGGACTCAATTGCTAAGTGAGCACACAAATGCACAGCACCACAAAATGTTTTCTTCCAAAATATAGCTGTACACCAACAGTACCCATATCACAACCCTATATCACGAAATTATGTACCTATAGGCACCTATGGACCAACGTGACAATGTCACGTTTCGCCGCGTTTGAGCTTGAACATGTCACGCTTTTCTGTTTGTGTCACTGTCACGTATTTGTAACTTTTTTGTCCTATTTTCAAACTTCGGTTTAGGGTTAGATTTGGTGCTTGCGTTAGTATGTCACTTTAAGTATTGGTTTATAAAAAAAAAGATACAAGACTAATTCTTTTATATTTTCTCAACTTTAACCAATTGTTGCCTGACATTGGGGTTAGAGTTGGGTTTGGGTAGAGATGTCATTTTATGTAAATCTTACCTTAAACCGAAGCAACAATGGTAAGAAATTAGGACAAAAAAGTTGAGTAACCAATACGTGACAGTGACACAAACAGAAAAGCGTGACATGTTCACGCTCAAACGCGGCGAAACGTGACATTGTCCATACATGACATTGTCCATACGTGCCTATAGGTAAATAATTTCGTGATATTGGGTTGCATGTCAACAATAATGGCGTGTTTGTTGTATAAAGTGGCATGTATTACAACAAAACCTTCCAAAAATGAATAAAAACCACTAAAACTGTTTTTTAAAATTCAGAATATAATGCAATTGTTATTATTATATTATTTATAATAAATATTAATATTATTACTGTTATTATTATTTTAATATAGGTGTGTGTATAAATAATGCAATAAGAAATGTTAATTTAACATTACAATGAAATATTTATTTCTATTTTGATTTATAAAATTAAAAATGTTGTTTTGTAAATAATCAGGTATTTAATGGAATTAAAAACATTTCATATTTAACATTAATAATATTAAAGAGCTCCTTTTCATGATTTTACTTTTTTGTGTGTGTAATTGTGTGTTAGTACATGTTAACAATATGTAAAGTGTTCATAGCTCATGCGGCAGGATCGTGGCGGTAACCATGTTTTGTGTGGTAGCACATGGCCTTTTGTTTGGGCTGTGTGCTTCCGTGTCTTGTCTCTGCCCCCCCCCCCGTTTGCTTGTTAATTATTGTTTAACTGCCCTAACCTGACCTTTTCTTGTTATCTTGTTTAGTTTTCCTATTTAAGGCCCTAGTGTGTTCTGTCCTTTGCTGTATCGTTTCGGTTTGTTTGACAAAATCAAAGTCAAGTCAAGTCAAGTCAAGTTAAGCAGTCTCCTCATGAATCATGACACGAAGTTACAAATTCCAAAGTAAACGATGACATGAGTTATTGTCTCTAACTGAAATAATTTTCATTTAAATATGCAAGGGTTGTAATCATCAGTTTACTTCTGTAACAAGTCGACGTAGACTTTTCATGCACATTTTCATAATTCCACCTGCTCTATGCTTTGGTAAACTCTCAAAAAACGCACTGGTGTCTAAAGGGAACGGAAGTGGCTATGGGAGCTGATATTCCAAATATGGTAAGGCGCTTAACATTTCGTCACACACTTGCGCACATTGCGCTTTTCAGAATGATGAGCTGTGTACAATTAAACGCATTTCAGCAAGGCGGGGCATAGAAGAGCAACAATAATGTACGATTTTAACCATAAACTGCGTAAACACATTGCATTACACCAAATACACACAATAATGTTCTTTGCAATGATATATGGGGCTCTTTAATATAGATTTATATTCCAATATTAGCTTGATAAAAGATTTCAAATGAACTATTAATATTAGTTTAATAACAGAATATTTTTTCTATTTAATATGTGAGCATGGCGCCCCCATGTTGACAACATGATTTCACACAATTGAGTTGCTAAAAAATAACAAAAGTGGTAAAGTGATAAAGACAAAACTGTCCATTACAATAATGCCCATTACAAATGTGTACAGAAAAACAAAGATTAAAAAAAGACGAACTGTGAAGCACATTTGGAATTAAAAGAATCCTACCTAAAAGTGCTCCCTATAAGAAAAAATTACAATGAATAATAATTTAATAACAACTTTTTCTTACTTGCTTCTGACACTTTCTATTGTCTGTAAAACTGTTGTATAAAGGCAATATTACATTTGCAGTTCCACTGTTATGGCCATATATCAGCTGGCCGGGATTACTTGTGACCTTGGGCTTCAACCAAATTGCAGCCATAATGACATACATTTTGATTTTTTAATCATGTAAAATGTACTTTTCATTATCTCTGTCTTTTCTGTGCACATTCTTGTGATGCTATCAGCCAATCAGCCATCTCATGGCCTATTTGTCCTGTTTTATCTAGTGCCTGACAGGCATGTGTGACTGTAAATGCTGCAACCTTTTTATTTTCTATTTAGTTATATAATTTACAGAAGTACAATACACGGTTATTAATATATGTGACTCTTTCTCATTGGCTAATGTAAGTTCAAAGCAGAAAACATGCAAAGCAACACCCACAACATGAAATTTAACCGCTCTTATATAAGACCGCATCGGAGGTTAAGCTGCATATAAGAAGGGTTAGAATGGGGTTCCTACACACATGGCTTCTGTTCACACTGGTGCGTGCAGCTGACCCTCCATGCAAGTTATGGGGGCCTCCTGACACCCCTCAGCTCAGAAGAGATGGGGATGTGACAATTGGTGGCATCTTCTCCTTCCACAACAGCTGGGAGGAGATGATACCCACATTCACATCAAGACCAAAGCGGCCAAAATGCAAAAGGTGAGCGCGTAGAGAAATTATTTTATTACATAAACAATTAATAATAAATGCTGTCATTTTCCAGCAGGTCATAATATCACGTATATGTTGTAAATGCATGTAAACTAAATGATGACTTTATGACTATATTTTATAGTTTGAGCCTCAGAGAATTTCAAAATGCACAGACAATGGTGTTTGCCATTGAAAAAATCAACAACAGAACTGATATTCTTCCGGGGGTCAGTTTGGGTTACAAAATCTATGATTCGTGTGGATCCATTGAAGAGGCTCTCAGAGCATCTCTGTCATTAGTTAATGAGGGAAATGAAACTCAAATGTCTTGTCAAAGACCTAACACAGTTCAAGCTATCATTGCAGAAACCTCCTCCACACCAACTATTGCTATATCTTCAACTGTTGGACCTTTGCATATACCGGTGGTAAGTTAATCTTTCCTGTTCAAATTTTTCTTCTTGTCAAAAGCCTTAAAACATTTTTTCCAAGATTTGTTTGAGAATAATTATTATAAATACTCCATGCATGTAATCATTTTACTCACAAATTTTGTTTAATGGGGATCCTGCAGATAAGTCATTTTGCAACCTGTGCCTGCCTCAGTGACAGAAAAAAGCACCCTTCCTTCTTCAGAACCATTCCCAGTGACTACTACCAGAGCAGAGCACTGGCCAAACTGGTCAAGTATTTTGGCTGGACGTGGGTGGGGGCTCTCTGCAGTGATAATGACTATGGAAATAATGGCATGAACACGTTTATCAAAGCAGCCACAGAATTCGGCGTGTGTGTCGAATTTTCAGAGGCGTTCTTCAGGACCGATCCCAGGGAGGAAATTTTAAGAGTTGTGAACATTGTTAAAAGTTCAAGCTCTAAAGTGATTGTGGCCTTTGTATCTTATTCAGACATGGAGGTACTTCTAGGTGAATTAGCCCAGCAGAATATCACTGGACTGCAGTGGATAGGTAGTGAGTCCTGGATCTCTGATATGAACATTGCTACTGGTAAATGGCAACACATTCTTAGAGGGTCTATGGGCTTTGCCATCCCAACAGCTGAAATAACAGGCCTTGGGGAATTTCTTACCAAACTTAACCCATCATCTGGTATCGATCTTTATAAAGAATTATGGGAAACTATATTTCAATGTGAAGAAACTGCAGGGAGTGGGAATATATGCAAAGGCAACGAAAACCTGATCAATGTGCAGAACCAGTACACAGATGTCACAGAATTACAGATTGCTAACAATGTTTACAAAGCAGTATATGCAGTTGCTCATGCTCTAAATGGAACAATGAGCTGTTCAAAATGGGGCACAAATCAAGGCAATGCAAGCAAATGCATGGAAGCACTCAACAATACATGGCAGGTATGAGCACCACATAAGCTTAATTTTCTCCATTAAAATTGCATTTGTTCATCTTACTAAATGAAGGCTTTTCTTGTTCAGGTAGTTAATGCAGTAAGGGAAGTAAGTTTCTTCACAGGAACTGGGGAAAAAGTGTACTTTGATGAAAATGGAGATCCGGCAGCAAGGTATGACCTATTAAACTGGCAGCGAGGGAAGGATGGGACAATCAAGTTTGTTAAAGTGGGTTTTTATGATGCCTCTTTACAACCAGACTTTCAGCTTTCATTTAACAACATCAGCATAGTCTGGGCCAAGAGCCAACACAGGGTAACGATTGTGATTCACAAAGCAGGCATATAGCCTAATGTATTTTCTATAAACCTAAAACTGGTGCATATTGTCATATTTTACAGGTGCCTGTGTCTGTGTGCAGTGAGAGTTGTCCCCCTGGCACCAGAAAGGCTGTGCAGAAAGGAAGACCTGTCTGCTGTTATGACTGTATTACATGTGCAGATGGAGAAATCAGTAATGAGACAGGTACAGTTAATGTGCCACAAACTCAACACTATACATAGGGTTAATAAGCAGTAGCGTAAGTGTAATAAATTGTTGAATATAATTTGTATCCTCAGATTCTGTGACTTGCCTCAAGTGCCCCCCAACATTTTGGTCAAACCAATGGAGAAATGCATGTGTCCTTAAACTTGTAGAATATCTGTCATTTGAAGATGTGATGGGAATTGTTCTGGTTGTCTTTTCTTTGCTAGGTGTGTCGTTTACATTAGGCATCTCTTTTATTTTCTTTGTACATAAGGATACCCCTATAGTAAAAGCCAACAATTCAGAATTGAGCTTCCTGTTGCTCTTCTCATTGACTTTGTGTTTTCTCTGTTCACTTACTTTCATTGGTCGTCCCACTGAATGGTCCTGTATGTTGCGTCACACAGCATTTGGGATCACTTTTGTCCTCTGTATCTCCTGTGTTCTGGGAAAAACAATAGTGGTGTTAATGGCATTCAGGGCCACACTTCCAGGAAGTAATGTCATGAAATGGTTTGGGCCTGTACAACAGAGACTCAGTGTGATTACCTTTACTTTATTACAAGTCATAATTTGTGTGCTTTGGTTAACTATATCACCTCATTTCCCTTATATGAACATGAATCATTACCAGGAGAAAATCATTCTTGAATGTCATTTAGGTTCACCGTTTGGTTTCTGGGCTGTGTTGGGTTATATTGGTCTTCTGGCTGTTTTGTGCTTTATTCTGGCCTTTCTGGCTCGGACGTTGCCAGATAACTTCAATGAAGCTAAATTCATCACATTCAGTATGCTCATATTCTGTGCTGTATGGATCACATTTATCCCAGCTTATGTCAGTTCACCTGGAAAATTCACAGTAGCTGTGGAGATATTTGCTATTTTAGCATCTAGTTTTGGACTATTATTTTGCATATTTGCCCCAAAATGTTACATCATTTTACTGAGGCCAGAACAAAACACAAAGAAACACATGATGGGAAAGTAATAAGAAACATGTAGATTGTATATTAATTCTAAATTAAAATTTCTTAGATCTTTATTATATGAACATATATGTGATTTTAGCTTCTATTTTGGTGTTATTTTACCAAATAAATATTCTAATAAATTATGAACAAAAAAATCTGGAATCGGTCTTTCTCAGATGTGTGTCTTTGCTGTGTGTGACGTCACCAAAGCGCCATTTTGGAGGAATCTCCACTGACTGTAAGCAATAGAAAAGATTAAAAGCGGAGATATTCTGAGTAAATAAATCAGCAAGGTGACTCAACAACACCTTATCAAGAAAAGATCATTAAAGATACCAGGCACTGTTATTTGGATAAACTGTCATCCATTCAGAACAACAAGCTGACTAAATTAAGTATAACTTCATATTTAGATATAGTAAGCCATCTTGTTTATGGTTGAGAACAATGTAAACACTATAAACCTGCTGAAATCCATGAACATATGGAATGCTTATGAACATACCAATGATGGATACAGGATTTATATACATTGCAATTAAACTAATACTTTCTGTATGTGTTTGTTCTAGCATGCAATGTTACCTATTATTTGTTACTCTCTCTTAAATAAGAGTGTTTATTTACATGCACAAGTATATAAAATGTACTGTCAGCTACTTTTTGGGGCGGTTTCCCGGACAGGGATTAGACTAGTCCTAGACTAAAACATTTTTAAGAGCTGTTCAAACTGAAAACAACTAAGGCCTTGTCCTGGATTAAGCTAATCCCTGTCCGGGAAACCGCCCCATAGTGCTTAAATACAAATCCTGTTTATGTTTTACTGCAGAACATGTTGTGCTTTTGTAACTGGTTATCACCATATGAGTTAAACACCTTAAGCATTAAATCTTACCCTACCCTCAGTTCGGTTTCCATATGTGAAGTGAAGACAATAAACAAGATAACAATAAAGAACATAAAAATTCATTATAAAGACGTTGTAAAATCTTACATTATTGTGTATGCAAGGCTGGTCAAGCATTAAAAAGTATTAGAATCTACATCAAAGACACAATCTACATCAAATTAAATGTATCCAGTCCTGCTCCTGGAGGAATAGGTCATGAGGTCAGCTCCAATCCCATGAACTCAAGCACATGGGAAACCAAAAATAAAAATTTTTCCATTGTGTTTTTTAACCTCTTCGACTTTGATACCTTACAAATGGCGATGATGCCCATAATGACCTTTGGTTTTTGCAGGCCTGACATCACCTGATATAGACTGATAGGCAATATACAATGAATAATAGTGTGCCGAAAACATATTAGGGGCCAATAAATTAATATTACGTTTAGAATGACTATTTTTGTTCATTTTTCTTGACTTGTATGCATATTTGTTTTAATAAACACCCTTACTGACACCAAAGCAGTCATCTAAAAGTGATTATAATGATAATTATAAATGATAACCCAGCTTCGAGATTGGAACGGCTAGTACAGTGCAGTCTATGTACTGATGCTGTACTATAATATATACAGCAAATGTTTTAAGATAATGTTATAATTTTGTCCAATATACTGAACATTAAACTTTATTTCATAGAATATTTTAACCTGTGTCTAAAGACATCTAATTCTGTATATAGTGTAGGCCAGCATATGTATTCTATACTGTATAAATACATCATCAACACCTATGCACTTAGCAACTGTACAAAATATAAAAGGTCAAAGAAAACTAAAACTTTGAGACGTGTAATTTTAACTAACTGCAAAAAAATTGCCAGTGCGTTTAAATGGGGGTTTATTTTTATTTAAAAGAAATTGATGTGACAATAAAGTATATCATCTGTTTAGGGTGTCAACTTAAATGTTAGGCTATATAAAGGGGCATGATGTGTTTGGTTTCAAGCATTTATGAAGTTCCGACCCACAATGCTGAATCTGGAGCTGTTATTGCTTATGTCAGTGCTGATCAGGGCAGAACAGCCCGTTTGTAGGCGACAGGGCAACACACAGCTTCCTGAGTTTTTTAAAGATGGAGACCTAAAAATAGGAGGCATCTTCACATTTTACACTGGATATACTGGGGTAATTCCAAAGTTTGACCGCTTACCTCCTCAACCAAAGTGCAAGGAGTAAGTATGCTTTATCAAATGCATTTTTTTTAGTTTTGATGTATTGTAATTTACTAAATTATATAATATATTGATTTTGCTTACACTCAACTACACAGTGCAAATTAAATATTGTATATTTAGTGTTTTCTTGTGCAATCTTGTGTCTCTTTTAATTTCCTCTAACTTTTTTCCTTATCAAGTATCAATTACAGGTAATTTAAATTTGCATACACCATGATCTTTGCAATAGAGGAAATAAATAAAAACCCAATCATCATCCCAAACTACCCTGTGGGATATGAAATCTTTAACGCCTGTGGATTCTCTAATATCCTTCTATCTGCACTCGCACTGTCTAATGGACAAGAAAGCATCATCGATCAAGGAAACTGCACCAAGGCCAATACAGTACAGGCTATCATAGGTCATTCAGGATCCACTCCAACCATTGGTTTTGCAAGAATAATGGGCAGATTTCAAATACCCACAGTAAGATACCACCATTGTATTTTCAAAATGATGCTGACATACCTAAAGTTATCTAATTTGTTCCTGTCATTGTCCCTCACTGTTGTGAAACATGCTGCATTAATATAGACTAAAAGTTGACATAGTGGTGTATAAAAGTCTATCAAGAGACAACTCTTGAAAATGACCCCAGCAATATTCTTTGAATATATTTTGTATGTAAATATAATGTATGTCTGCCCCTCCACAACTTTAATCAAAATCTGATGGTCCATGTTATATTAAAAAAAAATTGAGAATGTTATTTGAAAGCATTTGGGTGCTTGATTAGAAATAAGAAATAGAGCTTTGTATTTTACTGGAATAGTTAGATAAAAAAGTGCAGATCCTAAAGATCTGTAATACATTTGTGTCATGCTGTTTCTTTAAGATATTTAAAAAACCCTAAAACATTATTTTGTGGTAAAAATGTGTTATTTTAACCATTATATTTGCAGTGTAGTCTCAGATTGTAAATTACTTTATATTTTTAAAGTAAACATGTGTCTCAGTCTGCATGAAGAATAGTCTGCTAATGTACAAATTGTGTATAGAAAGCCTAGAGACCTTTCATATTTAAAATCTGCCTCATGCTTTTCTCACATTCGCATTTGTTTGTTCAAACAGATCAGTCATTTTGCTAGTTGCGCTTGCCTGAGCAACAGAAATGAGTTTCCTTCCTTCTTCAGGACTATTCCTAGTGATTACTACCAGAGCAGAGCGCTTGCCCAGCTGGTCAAACAGTTTGGCTGGACATGGGTGGGGGCCTTAAGCAATGACAATGATTATGGTCAAAATGGCATTGCCACATTTATTAAGACTGCCCAAGAGGAGGGAGTATGTGTTGAATACACAGCATCATTTGAAAGCACGGGGTCAATAACTTCATTAACAAAAATAGTAGATATAATCAGAAGGTCCACATCAAAGGTAATAATGGCCTTCATGTCACACAGAGAGATTAAGATGCTGGTGGGGGAGTTATACAGGCAGAACATTACAGGACTGCAGTGGATTGGAAGTGATGCTTGGATCACAGACGACTCGCTTACTGATAGCCCAGGCCACACACTGCTGATCGGATCTATAGGATTCACTGTCCGCAACGCTCAGATCCCTGGACTAGGACCTTTTCTTCAGGAGGTCAACCCTTCTCAATATCCCGACAGCATGTTTCTGAAAGAATTCTGGGAAAACGTATTTCAATGCTCACTGAGTCCTTACAGTGTGCGAGAGAAATGTAATGGTTCTGAAAACTTAAAATACATTAAACATCCCTTCACTGATGTGTCTGATTTGAGATTTACCAACAATGTCTACCAAGCTGTGTATGCAGTTGCTCATGCACTAGATAATTTACTCTCATGTAAGCAACAAAAAGTCACATTTGATAATGGCACCTGTGCACATACAATGACAATACAACCCTGGCAGGTGAGACTGCATAAATGTAATTATTAAATACATTACTATTGAAAAAAAATGCATGCTTTAACACTTTTCCTAAATGTCTTTTAAAAAATCATTTTGGCATTTTAGGTTTTACACTATCTGCAAACTGTTAATTTCAGCACAAATGAGGGAGAAATGCTGTTTTTTGACAGCAAAGGAGACTCCCCCGCAAGATATGAACTGGTAAACTTACAAAAGGTCACGAAAGGCACCATGAATGTGGCAACAATTGGCTATTATGATGCAACCCAACCTCGAGGCCAACAATTTACCATGAACCCAGTCGATATCATCTGGGGAGGAGGCCGTAAGAGTGTAAGAGTCACATTAACTTTCGGATCAAAACATGTTAGTGCACTGATGCATTGTAACGGCATAAATCAACAAGACAAGTCTGCGTAAACATGTGCAAACATGTCACACGGCATATTATTTTTATACATCTTTTCCCTGATGTGTGGTAGGTGCCTGTGTCTGTGTGCAGTGAGAGTTGTCCTCCAGGCACTAGGAAAGCTGTTCAGCAAGGAAGACCCATCTGCTGTTATGATTGTATTCAGTGCCCTCCAGGAGAAATAAGCAACACAACAGGTAACATTTGCTTAATTGCTCTTTTAACGCTTGCAGTTCATCGAACAAAGATCAAATGGAGAAGTTTAACAGTGGTTTACATCTAAATTATCATATGCGATCAATGCAATTGTCAATAAAACATCATATAAAATATTTTAAAGGAGCAGTTTTAGACTCGATGAAGCTTCAATGACATAACAGGCTCATTTTGCAATTGCATTTTCATCCACACTAGATGCGTCTGACTGTGTGAAGTGCCCTTTTGGATACTGGTCCAATAGCAGAAGTGATGAATGTCTCATTAAGACAGTGGAATTCCTGTCATTCACCGAAATCATGGGTATTATTTTGGTGATGTTTGGGTTACTTGGGGCATTTTTAACTTTGTTAATATTTGTAGTTTTCTTTCAGAACAGAGACACTCCGATAGTAAAAGCCAACAACTCAGAACTGAGCTTCCTGTTGCTCTTCTCATTGACTCTATGTTTTCTCTGTTCACTTACTTTCATTGGTCGCCCCACTGAGTGGTCCTGTATGTTGCGTCACACAGCATTCGGGATCACTTTTGTCCTCTGTATCTCCTGTGTTCTGGGGAAAACAATAGTGGTGTTAATGGCATTCAAGGCCACACTTCCAGGAAGTAATGTCATGAAATGGTTTGGGCCTGCACAACAGAGACTCAGTGTTTTTGCCACAACACTCATACAAGTTCTTATCTGTGTGCTTTGGCTAACAATATCTCCTCCTTTTCCAAATATGAACATGAACTACTACAGAGAGAAGGTCATTCTAGAATGCCATTTAGGCTCTGCTGTTGGTTTCTGGACTGTCCTGGGTTATATTGGCCTATTAGCCATATTGTGCTTCATTCTGGCTTTTCTGGCCCGAAAGCTGCCTGATACCTTCAATGAAGCTAAATTTATCACATTCAGTATGCTTATATTTTGTGCTGTGTGGATTACATTTATCCCAGCTTATTTAAGCACACCTGGAAAGTATACAGTAGCTGTGGAGGTTTTTGCCATTCTAGCTTCCAGTTATAGTTTATTGCTCTGTATCTTCATTCCAAAATGTTATGTCATCCTTTTAAGACCAGATGCCAACACAAAAAAGCATCTACTAGGAAAAACACCACATTAACCATAACAGCACATATTGAAACTTATTAAAAATCAATACAATACATGTAACATATCGGGCCAAATGTTTAATTTATTACAAAAATATAACACATCACATAGAACATGGTAAAAGCTGTGAAGACACATGTGTCCAGATGTGGATAAAAATAACCTACTGAGTCCCAGGTAAAATCATATATATCATCTCCCTCTAGTGGAAAAAGACTGTAGGCCAACTAATGTAAGATCTAAATTGTACAATTGTGTCTTATTCAGATCCTTACAAGCGAGTATGACAATAACTAGTGACTTTGCATTTGGCATCTGCATGGCCACTGACAATGTTTTAAGTGTTAACATGAGATCTTGCCAGCTTTGATTCAGTAATACGGTACTTAGAATTCCTAATACCCTGTACCAAATAAAACAATAAACATCTATACACCTCATGTGTGCTTTCATTGTTCCATTGCTCTTTCATTTAATCAACATTACATGCCATGAAATCAAAGTTAAATTTATCAAATTCTGCTAAGAATGAGCCCCCCTCAGAATGTTCATTTTAAAAATGCAGATACATTCAAATCGTTTAAAGATAATGAGTATTTTTATTTTTTTATTTAGTCACTTTTTAAATAAAATAAGTCATGAAGAATTGAATGTTTTGCCACTGTTGGATGACTACAGACCAGATCACACACAATACTTGCCTCCTTCTATCAAAGCATTGTCAACTTTCACCTCCCCTGTAACCATCAAGGCCACATTTTACTTCTGTGTAGGACCTACGCTATAGCCTCTATGCTGTAGGCTATGCATCAGTTTTCATTCATAGTTCTGCATCATCGTCCGCATCGACGGCCAAACAACAATTTGCAAGTGGCCAAACGATCACTTTTAGGTCGTAGCTGTATCCTATCTAGCAGGAACCGCTTTTTTCTAATTCTACCTCCAAACCTAACCATAACCCAACATCTCGCGAGATTTGGCCAAAGCTGTATCCCCTCTAGTCAGAACCACAGTAAACCCACAAAAGAAGCAGCAGCAGCTCATTGTGAACGTTATTTTAGAAGACCAGCTGTGATGGAGGTAAATGGACAGTGACTTTTGTTGCAAATTGAGCAAAATACCACTTCTCAACTTGGCCCATCTGTTTTTACCTTCGTAAGTGTAAATCCGTATGAGGAAATGCCTTTAACCTGATGGGAGGGGTTCTAACGGGTCAATCACAGCGCTTGCAAACTGCGTAAAATGGACGCACTTGTCACATTTTTGTAGAGCTGTGCGTCAGGCTATGCACAGCCTACTGTGTAGCTGCTGTGTGCAGGTCCTATGCAGAATCATTAATTGCTCTTCATCCTGATCTCCTCAAACCCATTGCTCCATCCTCTCTAAATAAACTATAGCAAAGCTAATGTAAGGCCTGGTGAGCATCACAATGAAACATGTTAAAGTCTAACATCTAACATAAGATTTTGATCATGAAACTTTTCCACAACTTACAAATGTTGGTTAAAAAGGATATGCAAAGATGTCACTTTTTCACCTGACCATGCCGGAGCTCTCGCCGGTCGCCCTCGCCCTTGAGTGGCAAAACATTAAACAAAATGGATGGTTTTCTTAGCGGCTTCTGCGAAAACGCCAGTAAAACTGACTATTATCAGCCTAAATTGAATTTAGTTGGCCTTAACAGTGACTCTAACAACTTGCCAAACATCCAGTAGTCTGTGGACATTGGCATACTGTATGGCCAGACATTGCTTTTCCTGCCATAAATGTTTGTCCTGCTTATAATACTATTAAATCATCCCACCTTTGTAGAACACAAGGATCATAATGGGTGTTTTTTAATGAAGCCTCACTGACAAAACTTTGCAATTACACAGAATAAGAGTATTCATTGGTGTATTTTTATTGGATTTTTTTATCCCAAAATTGTATCTGACGTATGGCTACTGATTTACTTCTCCTTTGAGTGTTTTTTGCAGTTTGGAAAAAGACAGCTCAAAATTTTGTTGAATCTGTTAGCACAGTCGATCACACAACTACTTTTACCATTTTAGATGCATTTGTCATGCTATGCTAATGCTGTCGCTCAGACTTTTTGCCACTCAGTGGGCTTAACTGCAGTCACTTTCACCGAAGGTGACGTCACGTGCATACCCTCTATAGCATTTAAGGCAATAAGTGCACCATTAGGGTGTAGACCCCTATTGAACAGGGTTCAAAATATTATACAGCCGAAACAATAGATGAGAGCTGTGTTGGCGATCAATAATAATTGATTTATTTGTTCTTGTTTAATGTAATACTTGTGTGCTTTAAATGATAGGAAAAAATAGCGGTTGTGCAGGTGAATGTGTGAGTGTGTGGCCGTCCACTCTGATGACAGCGTTTATCAGTCACAAATGCTGTAGGTGACCGTACAGCTCAAGGGGTTAAACAAGCCTCAGGTGCTTATTATAAAATGACTAGAATTATACAAACGGTGAATATTGCATGGCTGGAAAAGCCTCTTAGCCAATCAGATTCGAGAACCAGAAAGAACGTTGTAAAAAATAAGAGTGAGAGAAGTGAATAAAACAATACGAAGATTAGAAAAATACATCCCCTCAAAGACTTATTGTAAACATTAAATTACTATCCTGACTAAGCTTTATAAATAGTCCATCATAATGTTCTGCAACAAAATTCCATTACTTTGAAATATTTTGGCATTTCATTTGAAGTTATTTTGAGTTTATTATAATTTAAAATAATAAAAAATAAACCAACATACTGTGCCCTACCATTCCAGATTTCTCTGCAGGCATAGTGCTGCTTGAAAACAAATATTTGTGCAATGTATTTCTTGCCACTGGGAATTGACCCTTGGGTTTGACATGAACTGTCCTTTCCTCCTGTGTTACTTACCGAGCATATAAATCTAGCAAGCTATCCTAAACAGGACCTCCACACCAACCCAACCTCTGAGATGAGAGGAGCCACTGTGGTTCTACTTGCTCTTCTTACAGGAGCACTGAACCCTTGCTGTAGAGCACCAAGTCTAGGAGATGCAGAGAGACATAATGTGCATAGAGGTGTCAATGTTAACAGAGCCTTTACACATGCAGCAAGTCATGAAACAATGGCATGTAAAGGGTGGGTATAATATGTTTTGAACTTTTAAGTTATTTAACTTTTTAAGTTAATACTTTATGTCACAGTTAAATGTCAATATGTTTGTATGTTAATTTTTCTAACTAATATTATGAAAATTATTATATTATGTGATGTTTTTCATTTCAAAATGTATAAGGTAACTGTGATCATGAAAATGATGATGCTGTGTTTTAATTAATCAAGATTCACTTTTTTCTAAAACATCACTTTTGGAAGTAAATGCAACAAAATAAGTGAATGAGTCTTTTACTATATCTTCTAGATTTTATTTCAGCTGCTTTGTAGAGAAATACTCTACATCTATGAAAAACTTGAAAGTGATCACAGTGCAGTTTTTTTCAATATGCCCTGTCATCTGCTTTTGTGAGCTTCTGAATGAGCAGGAACTGGATGGGCAGCACATACAGGAGCCCAACCAAAACACAGAGTGCTTACATGAGGTGAGCACTGTAAATACAGCAATGCCAGAGTACAAAAGTGTAAAATGATGTTAAATTGTCTGCTTTTAAACACACTTTAGATTTAGCAAAAGGGAAACCTGAGTCAACTGTGTATATCTGTATATGTAAATGTGTATGTTAAACCTGTTTTAAAAGAATAACACAAGGTTGCTCTTGAAACCTCTTTCAATCAGAGTTCTGCTTGCTTGATTCATCTTTTTCTGTCTTTCTTATTTAGGTTACCTATCCATCTTCAAGCTATTGTCTTATGTATGCCCCACACTTTAAACCTATGGACAGTTACTTCTTTTATCTGACTGGTCGGGGAAATATTTCAGACAGTTCCCGAACAAATGGACTTAACATTATCTATGAACTCAATGTCAAAACTCACGCAAGAAGGATGAACTGTGTGTGCTTCATCAAAGTTGATATTTTTATGTCTGAAAATGAGCAGATGAATATCACAGAGAAACTGTGGATGAGAACTGGGGCCTGGTTTGTGTCATCTAACTTTACCAATGAAAACCCCAAATTCCAAGGACTGACTATGTTATTACAAGGCATGAATGTGATAGCTCTCATCTGTACCTCTCCCCGG
This sequence comes from Misgurnus anguillicaudatus, assembly GCF_027580225.2. Taxonomy (NCBI): domain Eukaryota; kingdom Metazoa; phylum Chordata; class Actinopteri; order Cypriniformes; family Cobitidae; genus Misgurnus; species Misgurnus anguillicaudatus. The sequence continues at coordinate 16,577,158 of NC_073351.2, forward strand.
CTGACAGATTGCTGTAGTGTGTCTTGCTCGATCTGTGTGAGTGCTACTATGCATTGCAAGTGTGTACCGTCACTCCATAGGTCTGTGTGTGTGACCTCCCTTATGGGGGAAAACAGTGACAGCTGCTTTTCCTGTGCTGATATTTTCCAGGTAGAGAAAAAAATCTGCTTTTGTAAATGCTACTGCAACTTGAATTTCTCTCTTTTAGTTAATGACTATACAAATGAAAGCATAAAACACAATACATTAAATGTAAATAGCGAAATATAACATTCCAAGTAAATAATTCATTCTTTTATCTTTCTGACAGTTCATACACATATGGACATATTCACTGCAGCAACAGAGTAAGTTCAACCACATGACTAAAAGTTGCTTCAGATCAGCTATGTTCTTCTGCAAAGATCAAAAAGGTGACCTGTTTTTGATGTGTTTTTAGAATATTAAAGTATTTGCTGGGTTGCTATTCTTAAGAATATGCATGATGAACACTGTTAAATTTATTTGTGTGTTTTTCCATTTCATTTGTGCTCACAGAAAGTCCAGCACAACGTCAGATTTGCACTCAACTACTAAACATTGGTCTGTTTCATCAGTGGATTATGAGAGTGCTGCTGATGATTGTCTCTATGTTTTTTGTTGGCCAGAGAGCAGTTCGGATATATATCAGCTACAAACAAAGACTTACTTGTGTCCACAGAAACCAGAACTCAAATCTAAGTTTTCTGCTGCTCTTTACAGTGTCATGGTGCTCTTTAAATCCACTTACTGTTACTGGGCAATCAACCGGATGTTCCTGCAAACTTCACCACACAGCGTTTGGGATCACTTTTGTCCTCTGTATCACCTGCGTTGTGGGGAAAACAATAGTGGTATTATTGGCATTCAAGGTTATAAGTCCTGGCAGTAATGTTTATACGTTTATAATTATCATAATTGATTTTGTGTTTTGGTTTTCCATACATTCCTCTTGCTTTAATATAATTATGAACTGGTACCAAGATAAAACCCTAGAATGTTATGGGCTTTTAGCAGTTGGTTTCTGTTTCATTTTGCGTTATTTGCTGCTCACTTTAATTCTGACATTTCTTGTATGTACCACACCATTTAAAACAACCTGTTATACAATACTGAATGTCCATGGAGTTATGCGTTTGATGACAGGAATATCACTTAAAAACATTTTTAGGCCACCACATTAAAAAGGTATAACTGGGCCAGCTTAGAAGGTCAGAGCCAAATACAAACTTGTAAATGGTAAAAATAATAATACATTTTTATACAAATAGAAAATATGACACTGATTTCACTAATTTCTGACATTGAAATATCTAAATTCCAATGTATAAAAAGCTATCCAACATTTCTGAGCTAATTTAAACATTTTTTTTGGCATGGTTTCAATTTGGTGTTTTTAAAAATGGCTAAAGCATTGTCAATGTGTAATTTAACCACACAGAAAAAATTATGTTCTGCATTATAAAAACCTGGACCTGATCTAAATATGATGAAGTATAGTATTAATTGTAAAGTCAATATAAACATCTGTATCTGTATGTAACCGTAATAGACTATACTGTTTAAAACATCCTTTTGTATGTGAAACAATGAGACAATAAAGAGACTCCAATCCCGATTATATAAAATATAAATAATATCTGGTAACGAAAACCATTACAAAATAAAAACCAATGTGACTATGAATCTCATATTTTTGCGGTTTACAGTTTTCTATATAAAAACATCCTACATAATGTAAAGACAATTCTGTGAAAATATAACCAAGATATATTTATTACTGACTGAGTAAAGTCATAGATTAATATCAATTAAGTTAAAACTCTGATGCTTCTAATCTCATAATTAAATTATGAGACTTTAGGGCAGTTCACATTTTAACGATAACAGTTTACCATAGATAAGTACAAAGGCTAGATGTCTTACGGCGGAGTATCTAACGTCATCATCTGGCGGCCATCTTACCTCAGACAGCTCGTTCACTCGTATCATTGAGTTTAAAGCAGGTACTGGATGCTTTAACATGTTTAATGAATTTTTTATTTATTTTTAGTATAAGTATGCAGTGTCATAGGTACATCTTTGATGTTTATAACAAACCTGCATCATTAAAACTCAATGCTACAAGTCAGCGAGCGCCCTGTGGTAAGATGACAGCCAAAATGCGGACATTCCAATCAATTGGCCAGCAGCGCATGCGAGACATCTGGCCTTTATACATATCTATGGTTTAAACGGTCAATCTAGTTTGTGTAATCCAACGCCCAAGGTGCATTCACGGAGCTGCTTCTTCGTTTAATGGCCGGTAGCACCAACGTTAAGGTGCATTATCGTGACAATAATGCTCCTTAACGTTGGTGCTACCCACCATTAAACGAAGAAGAATCTGTAAATGCACTTTGGCCAATACTGAAAATGAGTTATTATGGTTTATACCTTTTAAAAAAAAAATTTCAAACAAAATCACATCATTACCCTCAGAAGGCCTTTATTAACCTCATGAAGCCTTGTAGATTATGTCTGTGAAGTATGGGTGCACTTTTTTGGGCTTTAAAGTCATTAGGTGGTCCCTGGTTCCTGTTTATTACTGTAATAAAGCTTGGAAGAGCCAGGACTATTTCCAGTGTAAAAAGCATGTGACGACTTGCCCCAAAGTCATTAAGACAACTTGCCCCAAACTGACATGCGTGCTAATGTTGGCTAAATCTCAAGGTTAGCTTAACATAGCACATCAACTAAAGTAATAAAAGACACGTTATTGTCTCTATTTTGTGCAAAATAATAATTTTTAACATTCACACCTAACAAAGTTGTATTGCATATAATGTAAAGTGCATCTTTTTTACTTTTTAACCAAAATATAAGAAAATTGTGCTAACGTCAGATTAGAGCGATCTTGACCACATGTGAACTAGGGGTGGCACGGTTCACAAAACCCGCGGTTCGGTTCATATCACGGTTTTATGGTCACGGTTCTTGGTTCAGTACGGTTCTTGTTATTTTTTCTTTTAATTTTTTAACACTCCGGAAATGTATTATCTTATTAATGTCTTAATTATCCATAATTTAGGATAACAGTATTAAAAAGTTATATCATGTAATAATGCACAAACTGAATTTGACTTTAAGCACAGTATTGGGACCATCTCTGAGGGAAGCCAGGCGAGATTTTGATACAGCAAGAGGGAAGACATTGATGATTTCAACATGCTTTTTATTTATTTGGCAAAAAATAGACTGTGTATTGCCATCTACATGAACTTATGTGCCTGTTTAGCACACAAAGATAATTTTTATTTATCAAACTGCCAACTTCATGTCAGGATGTGGAGGTGGATAGAACCCAATCGCAGACAGCTCTTAACTAAAAGACGTTTATTGTAACATAAAAACCCTCGAGGGGGCAAACAATGACAGAACTAGAAAATAATCAAGACAAAACAGATCACACGACATGGTATCATAGATACACAATGAACCGGCACAGGACAGCAAACACAAGGGCTTTAAATAGGGAAAACTAAACTAGGGAACAATGACAAACAGGTGGAGGGAATTAACTTATCAAGAGTTAACAAGGAAACAGGAGGGTAAGGTTAAGACTAAAGACAGGAGAGCATGCGGTACACCAAACATAAACACAGACCACATGACTTTCCACACAGACACAGAACACGTATACGGGGGTGTCAGGATCCCGGCACCAGAAACAAGACAAAATACACTTAATAACATTCGGGATCCTGACACTACCCTTCCCTTAAGGGTTGCCACATGGCAACCCAACACAACAGTACATGACAAAAACAATAAACAAAGTCCAACGGCCAGAAGGCCGACAGTGCCCAATGTCCGGACCCCCGAAAACAAGAAGGCGGGACAGACGGTCTCCGCCCAGGAAGTGGGCCCGGAACCCAGCACCGCTCGGCCCGCCGACCCCGAACAGGACACAGGACATGCCGTACAGGAACGCTCGCGGGGCTCACTGACCAGTGAGCATCCCGGAGCTGCTGGCCGATCCTCTGTCGCGGGGCTCGCTGAACAGAGCTCCGTCGCGGTGACAGTCCGACGTGCAAACACTCCCACGGGATCCGCCGACCAGGAACTTCCCGCGAATCTCACCTTCCTGGCACTTATCCGCGGGGCTCACCGACCAGCACACTCCCGTGGGGCTCGTCGATCCGGATCTGTCCCGCGGAGCTCCCCGAACAGGAACACTCCCGCGAAGCTCGTCGACCAGTAGCCCTACCGAAGACGCCACCGATCAGGAACACACCCGCGGGGCTCACAGCACGGCCACAGGAACACAACGGCACAGACAACGGCAGGACGGGGCAGGACTGGACTGACATCAGGACTGGACGGACAACAGCAGACTCGACGACATCAGGTAAAAAACAAAACAAAAGAGCTGTCTGCTGGGTTCCAGAATGGCCGGTTCATTCTGTCAGGATGTGGAGGTGGATAGAACCCAATCGCAGACAGCTCTTAACTAAAAGACGTTTATTGTAACATAAAAACCCTCGAGGGGGCAAACAATGACAGAACTAGAAAATAATCAAGACAAAACAGATCACACGACATGGTATCATAGATACACAATGAACCGGCACAGGACAGCAAACACAAGGGCTTTAAATAGGGAAAACTAAACTAGGGAACAATGACAAATAGGTGGAGGGAATTAACTAATCAAGAGTTAACAAGGAAACAGGAGGGTAAGGTTAAGACTAAAGACAGGAGAGCATGCGGTACACCAAACATAAACACAGACCACATGACTTTCCACATAGACACAGAACACGTATACGGGGGTGTCAGGATCCCGGCACCAGAAACAAGACAAAATACACTTAATAACATTCGGGATCCTGACACTTCAGTGTAGCTCTAAGATTTATCACTGAGAGGCTGCTTAAATATATGTGGACGAGAGAGAAACATAATGTTTACACCTGTAGTATTTAAATCCGTCTCTTTTGTCCACTTTTGACCACTTCTGTCCTGATTACTTTGAGGGGCAATTTATGAAATAAGATTGCGCAACTTTCACACGCTAGCAAAATGAAACTACGCAGAAATCAGCCGCTTTTGTTTTATCAATGAAAGGCTAAAAATAGCGCTGTGGCAGAAGTCAGAAAAGACGTAAAACAATTGTGTTCAGTACCTCAGATTAGATAAATGGGCGGAGAGAAGGCTGTCGCATGTGGCTGTTCGAACACATTCAACCCATAAACTGCAGTTCTATCTATTGTTTTATTTCCGCTGTCATCATAGGTAACATGAAATAAAAAAAATTCCACACACCAAACTTATACGACACTGGCGCATCCTCCAACTCCGGGCAGCCTTCCTTCCCACTTCCCATTTCAACACGTAACATGACCTGCAGCACTCACTATCCACACCAGTCACCTCCTCTTTCGTGCGATTCCCGAAAGGGAAACATGATATCTGAGGTCACATACAGGGCATGAGGCTACATTGCGCATGCCATGAACCGTTGAACCGTGCGACGCACACACGCTCCGAACCAAGACAAGCGAACCGAACGGTTCAGATTTTTTTCATGAACCGTACCACCCCTAATGTAAACACAAAGTTGACTATGAAAGAAATCGTCACACAAAGTGGCTGTTTGAGTTTTGAGATAGAGCCTCTAGTGTTGGAGTTATGAACAGTGTGACAACTTACTCCACTCTGCCCTGCATATAAAAAGTGGGAATGAACACAAACAAATTCACAAATGTCAACACACAAAAACTGTCTAAAATAACTATGTGCACAGTCATCATTCATATATGAAATTGTAACTCTTGTAAAGTGTGCCCATATTACAACACCAGCTCATCTGGGAATATATGACACTCTAACTGAAAAAACAGCCAGCAATAATGGGTCAATATTAACTATGGGTAAGAGCCAACCTTATTCTTATTTGAGTTCACATTCAGCCATGGGAAGGGTTTATATTTTGCTACTTCTCTGTCTGCTATACATACACACGGGCTTCACGTGCCAGCTGCTTGATAAATTTAAAATGCCTTATATTTTCAAACCTGGGGACATCATGATTGGAGGAATTTTTCCCATTTTTAACAAACAAGAAACTGTAATTGCCTCATTTGAAAGAAAAACCGAAAGAGTTAATTGTAGCGGGTAAGTTTAAAACATGCTTGTGATTCAAACATTATCATCAAAAGTTATGCATTCTTTATCACTCTTCTCAAATCTTCCACACAGATTTGACCTACGTGCTTTCCGCTGGATTCAAGTCATGATGTTTGCGATAGACGAGATAAACCGGGATGAGTTTTTGCTTCCTAACATTTCTTTGGGATATAAAATAATTGACTCTTGTGCTTCTCCCACAAATGTTTTACGTGCTGCTCTCACACTGGTGAGGGAGCAGGACAAAGAGGAAACTACACCTCAGTGTCACCTTCCTATGACAGCTCTTGTAGCTGAATCAGGATCGTCGCAGTCCTTGGCAGTTGCCGGGACACTTGGGCCATTCAGAGTGCCAATGGTAAAATGAATCATTCTTGCATCTTTTAAAATATTTTAACTGCTCTTCAAAGGGCATTTACATAATCAACCTTTTAGATTTCACGCCAGCCAAACCATTATGACTTTCTTTCATTCATGGAACAAAAAAGAAGAAATGTTTTAATCTGAAGAGTTAAATGGGAAGTCAATAACATTCAATTCAGAAACTTTCAATGGAAGAAAGTAAGTCATACCGGTTCAATAGAATGTGAGTGAATGACGACTAGCATTTTATGTAAAACTGTGCCTTTAATACCGCATCAAAGTCGACTATATTTTATTTATTTACTCTAGGTAAGCTACTTTTCAACATGTGCATGTCTAAGTGACAGAAGTAAATATCCCTCATTTTTTCGTACAATTCCAAGTGACTACTACCAGGCAAAGGCTTTGGCCTCTCTTGTACAAAGACACGAATGGACCTGGATCGGAGCTTTACAGTCTGACAATGATTATGGAAGAAATGGAATCTCAGCCTTCACAAAAGAAGTTGAAAAAATGGGAGTTTGCATTGCATTTGTTGGCACGATTTTAAGGACATATCCCCCGAGTAAAATCAACGAAGTTGTTGAATTAATAAAGCAATCTACAGTAAAAGTGATTCTGGCATTTGTGCCAGAGGGAGATCTCTATCCTTTAATGAAAGAAGTTGTGAGACAAAACATCACAGGAATACAATGGATAGCAAGTGAAGCCTGGGTAACTGCAGCAAGGCCCTCTACCCCAGAAATGTTTAAGTCTTTTGGAGGGACAGTTGGATTTGTGGTACGAAAGATGGCTATACCCAAGCTGGGACCCTTTTTGAAAAACATAAGTCCTTACTCTACTTCACAATCTGCTTTTGTCAGTGACTTTTGGGAAACGATGGTTGGCTGTAAACCTTGTCTTAATTGTGCAGCACTATCTGCAAACCTTACACTTGATAACCAAGTGTGTAAAGGAGATGAAAAACTTAATTACACAGATAAATTTTTTGATGTAACACAATTGAGAGTAACATATAATGTCTATCAAGCTGTATATGCAATTGCACATGCCATTCATAAATTGCTATTTTGCAAAACAGATCAAAATAATCTCATAATACAGTGTCTGAACATATCACAGATAACTCCTAAACAGGTGAGCAAAAATATATAGGGTATGAACTGTTAAAATATGTTATTTAATAGTTAACTAATTTACTGTTTTGTACTTTAAGGTCAACGATCGCTTGCAGAAGGTGAATTTTGTAGATGAATACGGTGAAAAGGTGTTCTTTGATGAGAATGGAGATCCACCTGCATCCTATGAGCTCATAAACTGGCAGCTAAGAGATGGAGAGGTACAACATGTTGCAGTGGGCTATTTCAGCACCTCCACAGATGGAACATTTAAACTTAAAGTTACAGAGGATGACATCCACTGGAACACAGGCCATTTGGTATCTAAAATATGGTATTTATAGTACACATAGTTATAGTTTACTTTTATTGTGAATTGTCTAACACATGTTCACTTGTCAGATACCAAAGTCTGTTTGCACAGGCGTCTGCCCAAATGGCACAAGAAAAGCACAAATTAAAGGACAGCCAGTGTGCTGCTTTGACTGCATCCCATGTGCTGATGGTTCAATATCAAATACAACAGGTGCCGTTTTTTTTTTATTCACCTGTACTGCCTATTGTATAACATATCTAGGGTCACCAATTAAACCAACATCAGGATTTGTTTTTGTTTTTCTGTCCACTGTATAGGAGCAGCAGACTGCATTCTCTGTCCTGAAGAATACTGGTCAAACGAAAGACGAGACGAGTGTATCATAAAAACCACAGAGTTTCTATCGTATACAGAAACAATGGGGATAATTCTGACAGCTCTCTCATTATTTGGTGCCAGTATTACTTTAGCCACAATTATCATTTTCATCCACTTTCGAGAAACACCTATAGTTAAAGCTAACAATTCAGAGCTGAGCTCTTTATTACTTGTTTCTCTTTTCTTTTGCTTCCTCTGTCCACTTACGTTTATTGGTGAACCAACAGTCTGGTCATGCATGCTACGTCACACAGCATTCGGGGTTACTTTTGCGCTGTGTATTTCTTGTGTTTTGGGGAAAACCATAGTAGTTGTCACTGCTTTCAGAGCCACACAACCAGGAAATAATATGGCTGGAAGATTTGGGCCAGTTCAACAAAGAATTATTGTGTTCTCATGTACTGCGATTCAAATAGTCATCTGTGTACTGTGGCTTAAAATTAACCCACCGTTTCCTGATAAAGCTCTGAGGTATAACAATAAAAAAATCATTTTAGAATGCAACACGGGATCAGACGCTGCATTTTATGCAGTTTTAGGATACATCAGCCTACTTGCTGCAGTCTGTTTGGTTCTGGCATTTTTAGCTAGGAAACTACCAGATAATTTTAATGAGGCCAAATTTATCTCTTTCAGTATGTTTATTTTTTGTGCCGTCTGGGCAACATTTATACCTGCCTATATCAGTTCACCTGGTAAATACACAGTTGCAGTAGAGATTTTTGCAATTTGGTCATCTGCCTTTGGCTTATTGTTGAGTATATTTTTGCCAAAATGTTACATTATTCTCATAAAACCAGAGAGGAATACTAAAAAACACATGATGGGAAAAGTTAAAAAGATCTTGAGGTAGATATTTAACATCATGTTATTTTTACTGGTGGCCATCAGTGTAAATGTAATTATAAAAAATGAAAAGAAAAAGCAGCTTTTATTAATCTGTATTTGAATGTCTCTGTAGATCTTAAAGGCTGTGAACTTGTTAACCTAGGTGTGTAAATAATTTCTGGTATTATATAAAATGTCTTTTATTTTCAATAAACAATACTGTTTCGAACATTCTGGAATTGTCTGCAAACACACAATAATACCAGATTCCAGTTATGTGTGTTTGTGCACAAGGCACAAAACATACTGTAGAGAAGCATTAATATCACTATAATTGCAATGCAATAATAAAATCTAGAGTTTATATATGAATGACTGAACCTTAAACTATTCAATTTCACAAGAGGAAATTTCATCAGGCCATTTTGTTTCCCCTACCCAGTATTACTGTCACTTCCACAAATCCCATCACAGGTAAAAGTGATGTTGACTATAAAAACAAAACAAAAAAAACTGCAAAGGCCAACATACAATATGACATAAGAAATCATATTGTTATTGTTATCATATTGATATTGTTATCACCATATGACCAACTGTAAGGGAGCACTCACAGAGATGGTTCTTCTGATCTAACACTGGTTTCACTTCTGGTACACTTCTTGTACTGGTCCTGTCTGTTGCATTCCAGTGTTTTGGATCACCGCTGTTATTCTAGAGGAAAAAATTGTGTTAATTTTCTACAGGGCTACAGACGTTAAAAAATCTCATGAAGGTACTGTTTTTTATCTCAATTTAACAAAAAAGTAAAACACTGCAAAGCCTGTCACATGTATTTGCTTTATCACCACTACATTTGCTTTATCAACATCCAAAATACTGATGTATTTAAAAAATGAATACTGAATATGTTTTACATTTAATATGCAATTCTGTGCTTAGCTTGTTAAATTGTGAGAGTGAGAAGAGAGAGACGTGTGCTTCTCATTTTAAGTTTTTTTTTAAACAGTCATACAAATAGACATACGAAACTGGTTAAAAAGACCACTATCTAATGTTATGGATAAACTGTAGAAAATCTTGCACAGGCGCTGTCTCCGATCCAACAACCAGGGGATTTGTTTACGTGTTGTCAACTGAAATTGAAATTCAAAACTATTCCAGATTTTGTGATTTACTTTATCAGAAAGCCCATGATAGTGGTTCATTACAAATGCAGGCCATCTAGTTTGTGTTATTCTAGTCCTATGGACATATTTGTTCATTGTTGGAGGACATAAGTAACGAGTGCACTGTAAAAAAAAATGCGGCATGAAGTTTAAACAACTTAATTATGCAAGTCAATTCAACCTACTTTTTAAAGTTTTGACTTGTGATTAGTTATAAGCATAAATTATAACTTAAGGAGCACCTATTGTACAATTTTACGTTTTTAAATTTCCTTTGGTGTGTAAGTGTGTATTAGTACATGTAAACGATATACAAAAGGTGCATACCCCAAAGTAAACGATGATGTGAGTTATCGTCTCCGACGTAAATCTCTTTTCTTGGACTACAACAAACACACAAATTGTAGGCAACAGTTTACTTCCTGGGGTTGGTGATCTAGACAAGACTGACATTATCATAATGTTTTATCATAATTTATCCTGCTTCGGACTTACAGTCTGTAAGTTAACTCCTGTTAGCAATGCATTGTAACAGAATCTTTCAAACATGGTGGTAAATAGCGTCACATTTCCAGCTGACCTCAGAGGGGGACACAATCAGGGACACAGAGCTTTTCAAATCCGTGCGTTTCAGGAAGAGAGTGAAATCTGGAGCTACAAAAATGTACAGTATAGGGATGGGATGTTTACCGGTTTCATGGTTAACCATGATAAAATGTCCTGACGGTTAGTATTATCATTTAAAATGTAATTATCATTACAACCGTATTTGATTACCGTGATTTTGAAAACTCGCGGTAAATCCTGTCCAGCCAGAATCAGCTTGACGCAGGCGCGCGCATGCAACATTGGTTTTTGACCGAGAAGGCGTGGCGGAAGGCAGTAACAGGTGCACTGTGTTTTAATGCGTTGCTTATGTGTGCATTTGATGTTCTTATTTAAGGTACTGTTCATTAAAACAGGTTCATCTCAGAGCTCCATGTTAATGTTTATTTAATGCAGGGGTGTCCAATACAACCAGTGGATCGCAAATGCAATGCCGGTAGATCGCACACACATAAGTAAATAACTGTGTATGCTGCTCCACGCCTCCACGAGCTTTGGAAAACAAAGCGCCAAATTTGCATTATGGTCTAAGAAACAAGTCTTTTTGCGTTTCTGCGCATTTCTTCTCAAGTGCGTTTTTATAAATCTGGATGCTCATTCTTGCAATCATCCAGTAGTTGATCCACACGCACGGTGTATGTGCCCGCGAGCGACGAATGAGAGAGAGAGAGAGAGAGAGAGAGAGAGAGAGAGAGAGAGAGAGAGAGAGAAATGCTTCTGATAATGTTGTCATTTTCTATTTTATTTCATCAAAACTGCATCTCCTCTATTCTGCTATAAGGAGCACTCGGCATGTACTCAAGGATTTTTTTTAACTCCTCAAAAAGAATGGAGTAATGGTGACAGCCCTAAATTCAACATAGAGACCCTGCTGAAAAAAACAGCATACCAGCATATGTTGTGTTTTGGTGCTGGTTTGCTAGTGAACACCAGCTAAACCAGCATCAAACCAGCATCAGCACCAGAATTAGCATGAGCTAAACCAGCATCAAACCAGCATTAGCACCAGCTAAACCAGCACCAAACCAGCATTAGCACCAGCATCCCATGCTGGTCATACCAGTAAGACCAGCATATGTTGTGTTTTGGTGCTGGTATGCTGGTGACCACCAGCTAAACCAGCATCAAACCAGCATAGACCAGCACAATTCCCATGCTGGTCCATGCTGGTGTGATGCTGTTTTTTCAGAAGGGCGATAGTCCTCCTAACACACATTTAAAGTGTTATTAAAAAAATGTAACAGTGTTTTGTTTAAAAAAATGTTTTTAGCAGGTAGGTCTTGTCGGCTTTATCATTTTAAAAGTAGATTTTTTAAAAAATTTGAGATTTTTTGCCACAAAAAAAAGGCTGGACACCCCTGATTTAATGTTTATGCTTAAAAAAGTGCATATAGCTGCTAATTGTATTTGTTGTTTGCTGATTTTCAAAAATAAAACTTGTTAAAATGTTTTCAGTGTGTGTATCGGTTCTTTTTGAACATTTCCATCTCAATTTAAGAAAAACCATGATAATATTGATAACCGTGATAACTTTGGTCACTTTAATCATGATATGAAATTATTTTCTAACCGTCCCATCCCTAGTACAGTATGTGAAAAATAATGTGTTTTTAAACCATAAACCTCGCGAACACATTGTATTATACCAAAAACACAAAATAACATTGTTTTTAGCAACGAAATAGGTGCGGATCTTCGTTTATTTTATCCAAGTGGTGACCCGCCGGGCTCCGTATGTTAGTTATTTTGTTTTGGGTCATTTTCACTACTTAATCATACTTTTACAGGAAATATCTTGGTTAAATTACTTTTACTGCAATGAGGCAATGGTAAATGTGTGATGGCTAGGATTCACAAAAAATACTATGGTAAAACTATGGTGAATTTTTCCAGGGATTGCTGTTCAAGCAAACTAACTTCAGTGCTACTTCGTGTTGTGATTAAACTCGATTAACGTTACTTACAGTTCAGTCAACTCTGTTGTAACAGCATGCGCGTCGAGTATAAACACATCTCGTCTATTTTAGGAGGTGTCCGTGCACTTATTTGAGAGTGAGACCCGCGCTGTAATCATCTTCGTGATGTTGATCCCGCGCGGCGCAGTTCGGCACATGACATCATGGTAACGTGAGAGTGACTCCAAGAGCGGTAGGCTTTTGAACAGCTCTCGCGGAACTTTGATGTCATAGCTCGATTGGTCTGCGCAGTGCTGCATGCCGTCGAACACATAGAAAATGTGCCCGCCATGACGTCCGTTCAGGGCGAATAGCTGGGTTGCTCGGCGACGTCATTAACTGGTTGCGCGCAGAAAAACAGATCCAACTAAAACCAAGTTTTATTTAAATACAAACAATAAAAAACGCTTCAATAATTACGGCGCATTCACACGGGGCGTAAGCATTAACGCTTAACGGAAGGCTTGTCTGAAGCGTGGCCAACAGCCAATCACAGTGGCCGCTACACATGCTCCGTTCTTCCATAAACGTAATTGGCTGGCTCTGTCTAGGTAATTTGCATAAGGTGATCTGATTGGCTGACGCACGCGTTGCCGCTTGAAAAGTTGAGATATGTTCAAATTCTGCCGCGAGCAACGGCACTGACGCGGCGCTGACGGATCCACAATTCAGTTCGGCAACGCATGACATCACCCATTAAAAGTGAATGGGAAGCGTTACTCGTAATATTTATTATTTATTTAAAAACGTCATCAAGCCTGGTTTATTTAAGTTAACATTTGCAAGGCTTAAGCATATTACAACAATTTACGATTAAATAAGAATAATAGTCAACTTTATAATTGTTAATATTGATTATGTATGTTTAAAGTTGGCACGAAAAATGCAACTGGCGTTAAAAAAACGTAGGCTACACATTTTATGCATAAAAATATTTTCTTAATTATTATCTTTAATTTATTTGATTTTTCTGCCACCTTGATATATTTAATATTGACTGAGTAGATCAGGTCATAACTCAAATCAGAGTGAAATTAATGATTGAAATGAAACTTTGAAATCTCATAAATTGAGACTTGAGCCTGTTTCACAGGTAGGGTCACATATAATAAATAACAACAACAAAATCGTGTGTTTGGAAGTTTAATAAACAAGTTACTCAAGTTACATTTTGTTGTCAAGTGACAAATGTGGCGGCTGTGTAAATTTCACACACACATACAACTAGACTGGTACTTTAAGTGTTTATGGTATGCGTACTATTTCATCATTTTCTTTTTGTCATTTTTTTCAGGTTGCAGTAATACAATATAACATTTAGGTGCAAATATACACAACAGAAGAGCAAAGGCAGAAGCTAGAATAGCAAATACATGAACAGCAACCATATACTTTCCACGTGTGCTCACATAAACTGGAATGAAGGTGATCCACACTGCAAAAAATATAAACATGCTGAATGTGATAAATTTAGCCTCGTTGAAGTTATCAGGTAGTTTTCTGGCTAAAAATGCCATTAAGAAACACAGGCAGGCAAGGACGCCAATATATCCTAGCACACACCAAAATCCAAATTCGGATCCTACAGCACATTCGACAATTAAAGTTGCACTCATAAACTTGGTGTTAAGTGAAGCAAAAGGGGGCTTTGTTGTTAACCATATGATGCAAATAAGTGCTTGCACAAAAGTGCACAGGATTACACTTGATCTTTGTTTAGCAGGACCAAACCACTTCATGACATTACTGCCAGGGAGGGTGGCCCTAAAAGCCATTAAAACAACCACGGTTTTTGCAAGGATACATGAGATACAAAGAGCAAAACTGATTCCGAAGGCTGGATACCGAATCCGGCATAACCAATCAGTGGGCTTCCCTATAAATGTGAGACTAATCAGAAAGCATGCACAGAGGAACAACAAGAGAAGGAAACTTAGCTCCATATTATTTCCTCGAATGACCGGAGTCTTCCTGTACATTATAAACACACCAAGCACTGCTAATGTTGCACAGGCCCCGAAAACTGACACTACCCATAAAACCATTCCCAATGGCTCCAGAAAGGACAAAAACTCTAAAGTTTTGGGAATGCAATGGTCTTGAGCTTGATTTGGCCATGTCTCCTTTGAACATATCAGGCACTTAATTGAGTCTGTGAAAACATTAAGGTAAAAGGAAACGTATAATACAAATTTACTCAGAAATAAATTGTAAATTGTAGGGCTGTAATGACATCTACACCTGTTTGATTACTGATTTCTCCTTCAGCACATGGTATACAGTCAAAGCAGCAGAGTGGTTTTCCTTTCTGCCGAGCCTTCCTGAAGCCTGGCAGGCAACTTTTACTGCACAGTGATTCTGGGGCCTGATAACCACAGCAGACGTAGCAGTGTACTACAGTACATAATCTAAACTCTAATTAATCAAACATATATTACAGTGCTAAAAACATTATATGTAAAATTGTCAGAATTATTCATTATGTTGTATTAGCTACTTTTTATGTCTAATGCAAAATGTAATAAGCATAACTGACATCACATTTACATTTAAACTTACAGAATTGGATATTGCTTAGTTTACACATAAACATTAGATAAAGTTGTATGAAAAGCAAAAAAAGCAAGCAGTATCTGGTGATGAGTGGGATGGCACACACCTTCTCTCCTCTGTGCCACATAATTATTGGCTCATCTATTACCAGATCTTTGTCCTCATCGAGGGAAGCATCATAGAAGCCCACCCTCACCAGCTGAAGGGAACCATCAGGGGCTCTTTGCCAGTTTATCAGATCATAGGATGCAATAGGGTCACCATTGTCATCAAATCGAACCTCTTCTCCTAATATTGTGAAATTTGTTTGTTTCATGTAGTGCAAGAGCTTGGATGAAAGTTAAGTGACAGGATGATTTAAAGTAAAGAAGTAATTCAAATAAATAAATCTTAATATTTATAGATCTGATTCATATAATGCTAAATATAAACATTATAAAGTTCACACACCTGCCATGACAGAATGGGATACAGACTCCCGCATGTCCCATTCTGAAAAGGGCCTTTTCCTGGGAGACATGTGTTCATATCATGTAGTGCATGTGCTATTAGATACACAGCTTTGTAAACATTGTAAGAGACTCTGAGTTGTGAAACATCTAAATAAAGGGTGTACACATCATCCAGGCTCTCACTGCCATTGCAGGGTGGCCAGTTCTGTGCCCCTTCTCCATGTACATGAGTATTTAAAGATCCATTCAGGTGACAGTGGAAAGTCTCTTCCCATAACTCAGAAAGAAAATGGGATGTTTGTGCAACTGAAACACTTACTGTCCTCAGATAACTACCAAGATGTGGAATTTCAGCCCTTCGTATGGCAAACCCCAAAGTTCCTTTTAACAAATCACCAAAACTGTCCCATAGTGCTTGTGATGTGGCCCAGGCTTCACTAGCAATCCACTGAAGATGTGTAACATTTTGTCGTCTGCATTCTGTTAGGATACTATGCAGATCTGATTCCACAGAGAAATTCAGTATGACTGTGGCAGAAGAGGCTTTTAAAATGTTCACAAGCTCCTCAACGGCATCTTTAATGGGAGCAACAGGATAAAAGTGGACATAAGCAGGACAAATAT
Source organism: Misgurnus anguillicaudatus (assembly GCF_027580225.2). NCBI lineage: Eukaryota > Metazoa > Chordata > Actinopteri > Cypriniformes > Cobitidae > Misgurnus > Misgurnus anguillicaudatus. The sequence goes on from NC_073351.2 coordinate 16,593,709, forward strand.
TAAATCTTTCTGACTCTTTCAGGAAGAGCTGGACGGCAAAGCGAGCATAGTCATTATTCACACCGATCACCCCGACCCATGTCCACTGAAAATAATGGAAAAGTTTTACTAAAGCTTTTATCTGAAAAACATCACTTGGCATTGTGCGCATGAATGTTGGAAACTCTCTCTTGTTACTGAGACAGGAACAGGATGCAAAGTAGCTCACCTGAAATCAATTAAAAAACACATCATTTTAGTAAGGTTAAAACTGCACCTAATAAACTTCAAAGTAACTCTCAATCTGTTATCTATGATGGTTACAATTATCAAAATAATATATATTATATAAAAATATGCTAAATTGCAGAGTTGCACAATGTTTATTTTATGCATAAGTCTACATAATAATGTGACCATATTAATGCATCACAGCCACTATAACACAAACAAATAATTTTAATTTACCAAAGGTATCTTAAAAGATCCTAGAGTTCTTAAAACAGCCATGGATATTCCTGATGCAGCGTCTCCCACTATTACAGGACTGGGTTGTTTTTCTGTGTCTTCACAGCTTTGTCTACTGCCTTTCTCTGGCTGTCCATTGACCAGTAGAAGAGATCTCTTTACAGATACGGGTATGTCATCACAGCTGTCTCTGATGTGGTAGCCCAGAGACACATTTGGCAAGAGGTCCTGCCGCTGGTTTATTTCTTTTACTGCAAAGATCATCGTCTGCATCCACCTTAGTGCTCTAGGGGTAAAGCTGCAAAAGATTTTACAAACACTTGTATTGAAAATATCGCATAACTACAACACAAAAAAAAAAACATGCAACGAGATAAAATTACAATTTGCAAACTACTTTTAAAAGATGAAATTATAACACACAATTTATACTCTGTTGGCATGGGTTTGGTCCTGAATAATAAATCAGATGATGATACAGGGCTGAAATGCAAAGGAAAAAGCCCCCCTAAAACAACATCTCCCTTTTGGTAAAAACTGAGAGTATCCTCATCTCCCTGATACATGCACTTGTCTTTGCTTTTAGATTGACTCTGCACACCAGTAGACAGCAGAAGGCAAAATGTGAGCAGAGTTGCATAGAGCTGTGCCATAACTGACACAGACAAATGTAGCTGGTGCATGGGGACAGAATATATAGGAAATCTGTTATTGAGGCATGACGTTAACTTTCATGGGGAATCTCACAAACCAATAACGTAGCAATTGTATTTGTTATGTCAGTTCATGAAAACTACAGTCATGGTTTCAGATTTTTTCCTGATAAAGTTGGTAAGGTAATGTTGTTATGATATTTAAACCGCTACCATAACATCAAGTTTCTCATCACAGCATTTTGTTTTGAAGTTGCATGTATGTTAACATTAATTTAATATTGCTTATTTCCCCGGAACCCTTGTTAAGAAAATGTATACATTTAATAAATTGTAAGTCACTTTGAATTAAAGTGTTAGGGATTAATGGTTTATAGGTTAATTTAGATTTTAAAAATGTAGAACTGAAAAGCACTTTTTGACTGGTCAGTTTTTTTGGAAGTCACAACCAACAGATCATCACGCTTTGAAGTATTCAGGGTGGCGCAATGCAGCAGAACAGAACCGAGTGATCTGTTATATACAGTGGAATTGACCGACAAGGCCTTTTGTTAAAGCACTATAAATGCTCATGCTACCATGAATTTTATTCGCTATATTCATCTGAATGTTAAAGATATCATGTATTTATGTGTTATATTCTGTTATCACAAAATTCCGTGGGATAGTCACAGAATTTTTTGCTCATTTTTCCGTGGCATTCTCATTGATCTCCGCATTTTTCCGTGGCCCTGCCACGTGGCCCTGCCACGGATTGTCTTTTCCGTGGCATTCTCACGGATTGGTTACTCTATTTTCTTACCATTGTCGCTTCGGTTTAGGGTTAGATTTACATTAAATTACATCCTTACCCAAACCCAACTCTAACCCCAACGCCAGGCCACAATTGTTTAAAGTTTAGAAAATATAAAAGAATAAATCAGAAAAATACTATAACCAATACTTAAAGTGACATACTAACGCAAACACCAAACCTAACCCTGAAACGAAGCGTCAATGGTTTGAAAATAGGAAAAAGCAGTTGAGTAACCAATCCATGAGAATGCCACGGAAAGGACAGTTCGTGGCAGGGCCACGGAAAAATGTGGAGATCCATGAGAATGCCACGGAAAAATGTGCAAAAAATCTGTGACTATCCCACGGAAATTTGTGAGATCACGTTGTCTGTTATAGTCAATGAATGGGAAGTGTCTATACTGAAAAGACTTTTAAAGGCATCTTATGATATTTCTGGTCTCTGAGCTTCTAATTTTATCCCTGATTAAATCATCTTTTGTTTTTATTCACTGGTAGCAAAGCATATAGCTATAACAACATAATTGTCATGTCAACTTTTTTTCTACAAATACAATATATTAAGATATTTTTATTTTATTGAACTTGTTTACAGTTGATTGAGTTGCTAAACATTATGAGCTTAATGTACTGCTTTGTCACATGTACTGATTTCAACACCAATTTGGTCTCAAGTCGAACATGCTCAAGCTGATACAGATGCAAATCCCAATTCTGAAGATCATTATATTGAAACCTTTTAACTCTATTTCATGTGTGAATTATTCATTCATTAGCTGGCCAACCTAAGTAAATTATGCTTTGAACTAAATTGATAAGCTTCTACTAAAATGCTTATTTGGGAGTAAATTGCCACACTACTAAGTTTAATAATAATACAGTAATAAATTAACAGGAACAGCGAAGTGTATTTAATAAACAACCAAACATATTAAAATGTTTTGCTTATGGACTTTAATGGATGCATTTCAAAGAGGAAAGCATTTAATTTGTATTAAGGTGTGCGTGCGTGTGTGTGTGTGTGTGAGAGAGAGAGAAAGCGAGAGAGAGAGAGAGAGAGAGAGAGTGTGTGTGTGTACTATTTCTTCATCATAATCCTTCTGTCATTTTTTTCAGGTTTCAGCAATACAATATAACATTTAGGTGCAAATATACACAACAGAAGAGCAAAGGCAGAAGCTAGAATAGCAAATACATGAACAGCAACCATATACTTTCCACGTGTGCTCACATAAACTGGAATGAAGGTGATCCACACCGCAAAAAATATAATCATGCTGAATGTGATAAATTTAGCCTCATTGAAGTTATCAGGTAGTTTTCTGGCTAAAAATGCCATTAAGAAACACAGGCAGGCAAGGACGCCAATATATCCTAGCACACACCAAAATCCAACTTCAGATCCTACAGCACATTCGACAATTAAAGTTGCACTCATAAACTTGGTGTTAAGTGAAGCAAAAGGGGGCTTTGTTGTTAACCATATGATGCAAATAAGTGCTTGCACAAAAGTGCACAGGATTACACTTGATCTTTGTTTAGCAGGACCAAACCACTTCATGACATTACTGCCAGGGAGGGTGGCCCTAAAAGCCATTAAAACAACCACGGTTTTTGCAAGGATACATGAGATACATAGAGCAAAACTGATTCCGAAGGCTGGATACCGAATCCGGCATAACAAATCAGTGGGCTTCCCTATAAATGTGAGACTAATCAGAAAGCATGCACAGAGGAACAACAAGAGAAGGAAACTTAGCTCCATATTATTTCCTCGTATGACTGGAGTCTTCCTGTACATTATAAACACACCAAGCACTGCTAATGTTGCACAGGCCCCGAAAACTGACACTACCCATAACACCATTCCCAATGGCTCCAGAAAGGACAAAAACTCTACAGTTTTGGGAATGCATTGGTCTTGAGCTTGGTTTGGCCATGTCTCCTTAGAACATGTCAGGCACTTAATTGAGTCTGTGAAAACATTGGGAAAGGTGAACACATGACACCAATTTTAAATTTTTTCCAAAAGTACTATCAAATGTGAAGCTGTAATGAATTCCACACCTGTTTGATTACTGATTTCTCCTTCAGCACATGGTATACAGTCAAAGCAGCAGATTGGTTTTCCCTTTTGACGGGCCTTCCTGAAGCCTGGCAGGCAACTTTTACTGCACAATGATTCTGGGGCCTGATAACCACAGCAGATGAAGCAGTGGAGAAAAAAGTCTCCAATAAACTCTGGTCTAAATTGAATTCTAAAGTGGCATCCTGAATTAATGTTATAATTAATAGTACAACTTAAAATGTAAAATGTTGCTCTGTTATCTGTATGATGTCATTCCAAATTACAAACATATTTTAATATGCATTTTAATACAGTGTAAATCAATAGTGCATTTCAAATGATTGTTTAAAAACAGGATTCTGCAAAGTTCAGTTTTAAATATTATGTATAGTTCAAAGAAAAGGAACCAAAGCAAACAGTATCTGGTGATGAGTGGGATGGCACACACCTTCTCTCCTCTGTGCCACATAATTATTTGTTCATCTATTACCAGGTCTTTGTCCTCATCGAAAGAAGCATCATAGAAGCCCACCCTCACCAGCTGAAGGGAACCATCAGGGGCTCTTTGCCAGTTCATCAGATCATAGGATGCAATGGGGTCACCGTTGTCATCAAATCGAACCTCTTCTCCTAATATTGTGAAATTTGTTTGTTTCATGTAGTGCAAGAGCTTGGGATACAGAATGATACAAATAAAGCAAACTCATTAAAATGCATAAATCTACTTTCTAAAAAAATTAAAAAATAGATGGTATCAATAAAATATACTAAGAAGATGTACAACAGGAAGTAACACACCTGCCATGGCAGAATGGGATACAAACTCCCGCATGTCCCATTCTGAAAAGGGCCCTTTCCTGGGACACATGTGTTCATATCATGTAGTGCATGTGCTATAAGATACACAGCTTTGTAAACATTGTAAGAGACTCTGAGTTGTGAAACGTCTGAATAAGGGGTGTACACATCATCCAGGCTCTCACTGCCATTGCAGGGTGGCCAATTCTGTGCCCCTTCTCCATGTACATGAGTATTTAAAGATCCATTCATGTGACAGCGGAAAGTCTCTTCCCAAAACTCAGAAAGAAAATGGGATGTTTGTGCAACTGAAACACTTACTGTCCTCAGATAACTACCAAGGTGTGGAATTTCAGCCCTTCGTATGGCAAACCCCAAAGTTCCCTTTAACAAATCACCAAAACTGTCCCATAGTGCTTGTGATGTGGCCCAGGCCTCACTAGCAATCCACTGAAGATGTGTAACATTTTGTTGTCTACACTCTTTAAGGATACTGTGCATTTCAGATTCACCAGAGAAGTTAAGTATGACTGTGGCAGAAGAGGCTTTTAAAATGTTCACAAGCTCCTCAACTGCATCTTGAACCAGCGCAACAGGATAAAAGTGGACATAAGCAGGACAAATATTAAATCTTTCCGACTCTTTAAGGAAGAGCTGGATGGCAAAGCGAGCATAATCTGATTCTACACCGATTACTCCGACCCATGTCCACTGAAAATAATAGACAAGTTTAACTAAAGCCTTTATCTGAAAAACATCACTTGGCATTGTGCGCATGAATGTTGGAAACTCTCTCTTGTTACTGAGACAGGAACAGGATGCAAAGTAGCTCACCTGGAATAAATTAGATAGCACAACATGCTAGTAAGATTAAAACTGCACCTAATAAACTTCGAGGCAACTCTCAACCTGTTTTTCTGCCATGACGTTTACAATTATCAAAATAATATATATTTGTTAAAAAATGTTGCACAGTGTTTATTTTATGCAGAAGTGAACACAATAATAATGTAATCATGTATTACAGCCTTAAAAACAAATAATGTTAAAAATGTTTACCACAGGTATTTTGAAAGATCCTAGAGTTCTTAAAACAGCCATGGATATTCCTGATGCAGCGTCTCCCACTATTACAGGACTGGGTTGTTTTTCTGTGTCTTCACAGCTTTGTCCACTGCCTTTCTCTGGCTGTCCATTGACCAGTAGAAGAGATCTCTTTACAGATACGGGTATGTCATCACAGCTGTCTCTGATGTGGTAGCCCAGAGACACATTTGGCAAGAGGTCCTGCCGCTGGTTTATTTCTCTAACAGCAAAGATCATCGTCTGCATCCACCTTAGTGCTCGAGAAGTTAAGCTAAAACATATTTCACAAAAAATCTTATTACTTTACTATAGCTGTAGGCATAAAACAACAAAGAATACCATTAACTCAAGAACATTGATAATACAATTTTAATTATTTATGAACATAAATTAGTAGATTAAACTATGACACACAATTTATACTCTGTTGGTTTAGGTTTGGTCTTGAAGGCAAAAACTGATGCTTTAGGACTGGAATGTAAAGGAAAAAGCCCCCCTAAAATGACATCTCCACCCTGATAAAAGCTGTGAATATTTTCATCACCCTGATAAATACACATGTCCTTGCTTTTAAATTGACTCTGCACACCAATAGACAGCAGAGGGAAAAATGTGAGCAGAGTTGCATAGAGCCGTGCCATAACTGACACAGACAAATACAACTGGTGGTTACAAAATATATAGACAATCTACGACTGAGGGAGGGTCTTATTATTGTATTGCATACAGTAGAAACAACAAATAATTCCCAATCCTGCTGTCAATGGTTAACCTGTTGCAGATCAAAGGTTGTGGACGGCCTCGCGAATGAAAGGTCTAAGGCTCCAACGTTTGTATTTGATGTTTATTTTATTTAGAATATATTATAGTGTCAGTAATGTCCTGATATTTCCACAAGTTATGAAAATGAAAATTGGGAGTCCATACCTGTAAAATGAAATTTGACCCTCAGTCGCAGTCATTGAAAAAAAATCTCATGCCTGGTTGTCATGAAAGCACTTCACAAAACAACATCCCTTGGGGCTTCTGATTCAAAGGTGTGCATGTTTGGAAAAATATTGATTGATTTTATATGTTTTCTTCAAATTTCTAGCAGTAATATTTATTCAATTTTTAATCCAGCAATATTAGGGCAATGAATGGCTTTGTGCAGTCTAGCAAACAAGTAAAAACATCAGAAAAAAATGTGTTAATATGAGTTCCTATGCAGGATGATTTATGAAACACTGATTTTTACTTTTCCGCTATATGTTTTTAAAGAGTACACCATTCCATCCAAAGAGTTTATATTAGTATTTCAAAGTACTACCAACATACTATCAATTGTATGCCTGTACTAGTGTTGGGTAAGTTACTCAAAAAAGTAATTAACTACTAGTTACTAATAACATCTTCAATCATGTACACTCTTAGAAAGGATGTGTTCATTTTTTACACATCATTGTGCGGTAAGCTTTTATCAAATTATGTGTAATTTTAACACATAATGTGTCATTTTGTGTTAAAATATAACACATGTTGTGTTAACACAAAATGTGTTGTTTCAATAATAACACAGAGATGGGTGGATTCTGGGACAACGCGCTTAGTGTGTTGTCCCAGAATCAACGCTAATGTGTTGTTTTTAACACATTCATTCTAAGAGTGTAATTAGATTACTGTACAAATTACTCTCTCCAAAAATGATTGAATTTCTTATTACTAATTACTTTTTAAATCCAATTTAGTAAGTGATACAAAGATAGGCTTGAAACGGCTCGAAAAAAATCATATAAAAGTACATCAATTATTCTGGTCACACTTTTTAAGGTCCAATTCTCACTATTAATTAACTATTAACTACTTTTGCCTCAGTATACTTCTAATTACTGCTTTTTATTACTTGGTAAAGTAGTTGTTAAGTTTAAGTATTGGTAGGAATTGGGTAGGATTAAGGATGTAGAATAAGGCATTAATATGTGCTTTTTAAGTACTAATAAACAGCCAATATCTCAGTAATATTAATGCTAATAATCAACCAGTTAATAGGGAGAATTGGAAACTTCACTATGCGTTACCATTATTAACTTACTAAAGTACTTAAAGTGAGAAGGATACTTAAAAAACATGGATTTAACATTAGATTTAAGAGTTTGATGTTAAATGCACTATTGTATATATATATATATATATATATATATATATATATATATATATATATATATATATATATATATATATATATATATATATATATATATATAAAATTATTTATATATAATTTTTTCTACAGTCCATACACAGTATTTGGTTCAATTATCAGAAGTAACAGTAATTACATTACTGGAAAATAAGAGTAATCCCTTACTTTACTTTTTAAAGAAAAAAGTAATTCAATTACATTAACTAAATACTCAGTAACTAGTTACACCAAACACTGATCTGTAACTAAATGGTATATTTTAGGAAATGTTAATGTGTACTGCCCAGTGACAGCTTGGAACAATTTTATAACCGTAATTACATTCATCAATTTCTTAAACATTTGCTTATAGATGGTAAATTAAACATAATTGTATGTTTTAGTAATTTTTTTATATATTTCACATTAATCAAAGAGAAAGTTTGGCATATAAGGAACAGAGACGTTCTGTGCTGAAAAGGAAACATAAAGGGCTCAGACTCAAAATCTAAAGTAGACTTTAAACACTATTTTTTGTTTGTGTTTCTGTATGGTGAGTATATATCTGATTAAAGCTGGTTAATGTTTGTTGCAGATAAAACAGATGTTCAAGGATATGCAAGGGCACTTAAAACTACCGGACACACTTTTACCATGTGCAAGAATTATATATCTGAATCAAAAATCATGCGTCTATTTTTTCCTCTGTATTTAGTGCATTTGTTGTGAAGATAATACTATGTCTATTCTTCTACTGAATGTGAACATAAATGTCAAGAATAAAAAATCATTTGAACTAATCATAACAGCAACAACAAAGTGTCTTTGTAAAGCAAGGTTTATTAGGCAACCTTTATAATATGTTTTGTAGTTGCATTTGTAAAAGATTTTAGTTAAAAATAGATCATTTTGTCAAGGTGATTTTCACTTCATATGGGAGTCTCATTGTAGTCTGAATTTCTCACAAAAATACAACATCTCTGTTATTTATTGATAGGCTAGCATCTCAAGTGTTTTTTGTGTGTGTACTGTAAGTACTACTTTTTCATCATACTCCTTTTGTCATTTTTTTCAGGTTGCAGCAATACAATATAACATTTAGGTGCAAATATACACAACAAAAGAGCAAAGGCAGAAGCTAGAATAGCAAATACATGAACAGCAACCATATACTTTCCACGTGTGCTCATATAAACTGGAATGAAGGTGATCCACACTGCAAAAAATATAATCATGCTGAATGTGATAAATTTAGCCTCATTGAAGTTATCAGGTAGTTTTCTGGCTAAAAATGCCAATAAGAAACACAAGGACGCTAGGAATCCAATATATCCTATCACACACCAAAATCCAACTTCAGATCCTACAGCACATTCAACAATTAAAGTTGCACTCATAAACTTGGTGTTATATACAGCAGAAGGAGGGTTGGCTGTTAACCATATGATGCAAATAAGTGCTTGCACAAAAGTGCACAGGATTACACTTGATCTTTGTTTAGCAGGACCAAACCACTTCATGACATTACTGCCAGGGAGGGTGGCCCTAAAAGCCATTAAAACAACCACGGTTTTTGCAAGGATACATGAGATACAAAGAGCAAAACTGATTCCGAAGGCTGGATACCGAATCTGGCATAACCAATCAGTGGGCTTCCCTATAAATGTGAGACTAATCAGAAAGCATGCACAGAGGAACAACAGGAGAAGGAAACTTAGCTCAATATTATTTCCTCGTATGACCGGAGTCTTCCTGTACATTATAAACACACCAAGCACTCCTAATGTTGCACATGCCCCGAAAACTGACACTACCCATAAAACCATTCCCAATGGCTCCAGAAAGGACAAAAACTCTACAGTTTTGGGAATGCATTGGTCTTGAGCTTGGTTTGGCCATGTCTCCTTAGAACAGGTCAGGCACTTAATTGAGTCTGCGAAAAAATTGAGGTAAAAGAAAATGTATAATACAAATTTTCCTCTGTAAATACTACAAAGTGTGGAGCTAAAATGAATTCCACACCTGTTTGATTACTGATTTCTCCTTCAGCACATGGTATACAGTCAAAGCAGCAGATTGGCTTTCCCTTCTGCCGAGCCTTCCTGAAGCCTGGCAGGCAACTTTTACTGCACAATGATTCTGGTGCCTGATGATCACAGCATTGAAAAAGAAACTTTTTGTGACAGCATATTACTACAGTAAGCACTTTCTACAAAGATATATTCTACAAATAATTTGCATAAATAATATAAACTGAATGATCTGGATGAACTATTTTAGGGGTCAGGGACTATATATAGGTTGTAATATATACATATTTCAAACCTAAATACTTCATATCTGTTTTATATTTATAAGCAAATCGCTAATTATTTTAGAACATCTTGGTTATGGCTATAGATATTGTTGACCTCATTTGATCTATATAATGCAGAATTATAAGAGTGCAGAATTAAACATGAATAGCATTGTTTACAGTAATAGGTTTATGTTTAATACAAAATATAATAGGGAATTTCCATTTAAAGATACAAAACTGGATTCTGAATAGTTCAGTCTTAAATATTAGATATAGTTCAAAGAAAAGGAACCAAAGCAAGCAGTATCTGGTGATGAGTGGGATGGCACACACCTTCTCTCCTCTGTGCCACATAATTATTGGCTCATCTATTACCAGATCTTTGTCCTCATCGAAAGAAGCATCATAGAAGCCCACCCTCACCAGCTGAAGGGAACCATCAGGGGCTCTGTGCCAGTTCATCAGATCATATGATGCAATGGGGTCACTGTTGTCATCAAATCGAACCTCTTCTCCTAATGTTGTGAAATTAGTTTTTTTCATGTAGTGCAAGAGCTTGGGATACAGAATGATACAAATAAAGCAAACTCATTAAAATGCATGAATCAACTTTCTAAGAAATGATAGATGGTATCAATAAAATATACTAAGAAGATGTACAACAGGAAGTAACACACCTGCCATGGCAGAATGGGATACAGACTCCCGCATGTCCCATTCTGAAAAGGGCCCTTTCCTGGGACACATGTGTTCATATCATGTAGTGCATGTGCTATAAGATACACAGCTTTGTAAACATTGTAGGAGACTCTGAGTTGTGAAACATCTGAATAAAGATTATACACATCATATAAGCTCTCACTGCCATTGCAGGGTGGCCAGTTCTGTGCCCCTTCTCCATGTACATGAGTATTTAAAGATCCATTCAGGTGACAGCGAAAAGTCTCTTCCCAAAACTCAGAAAGAAAATGGGACGTTTGTGCAACCGGAACACTTAAGTTTGTAAGGTAACTGCCAAAATGTGGAATTTCAGCCCTTCGTATGGCAAACCCCAAAGTTCCCTTTAACAAATCACCAAAATCCTCCCAGAGGTCTTTTGAAGTGGCCCAGGCCTCACTAGCAATCCACTGAAGATGTGTAACATTTTGTCGTCTGCATTCTTTAAGGATACTGTGCAAATATGATTCCACAGAGAAGTTTAGTATGACTGTGGCAGAAGAGGCTTTTAAAATGTTCACATGCTCCTCAACTGCATCTTGGGTCAGTGCAACAGGATAAAGGAGAACATAAGCAGGACAAATATTGAATCTTTCCGACTCTTTAAGGAAGAGCTGGATGGCAAATCGTGCATAGTCTGTATCCACACCGGTTACCCCGACCCATGTCCACTGAAAATAATGGAAAAGTTTCACTAACGCCTTTATCTGAAAAACATCACTTGGCATTGTGCGCATGAATGTTGGAAACTCTCTCTTGTTACTGAGACAGGAACAGGATGCAAAGTAGCTCACCTGAAATCAGATAATGAACGTTTAAGTTTTAAAGTGCAATATAAACAAAACTGCAGGACCAAAACAAAAATATCTCTATAACAAATTGTAGATGATTTATAATAAATTATGAATTAAAATGAATGCACGTTTTTAGTAAGTTGACCAAATGTGATTGTTAATAAAATGAAAGCATAATATGAATTCAGCAACACAGTCATTTCATAACCAAGACAAAGATAGAAGAAATATAATAGCAAAGTGACATTTTAATGTTGAAATATTTTTGTGTTACCACAGGTATTTTGAAGGATCCTAGAGTTCTTAAAACAGCCATGGATATTCCTGATGAAGCCTCACCCACTATTACAGGACTGGATTGTTTTTCTGTGTCTTCACAGGTTTGTCCACCACCTTTCTCTGGCTGTCCATTGACCAGTAGAAGAGATCTCTTTACAGATACAGGTATGTCATCACCACTGTCTTTGATGTGGTAGCCCAGAGACACATTTGGCAAGAGGTCCTGCCGCTGGTTTATTTCTTTTACTGCAAAGATCATTGTCTGCATCCACCTTAGGGCTCGAGGGGTAAAGCTAAAACAGATTTTACAAAAAAAAATATTTATAGCAGAAGATATAGCAAACCGGAAAGCAACTGTATCAAACCAGATATATAAATGATTATATTTCTTATTTTTACAGCACTGACAGTTAGAAGATTGAATCATTACACACAATTTGTAAGTATTTGGCTTGGGTTTGGTCCTGAATGACAAATCAGATGATACAGGGCTAAAATGCAAAGGAAAAAGCCCACCCAAAACAACATCTCCCCCTTGGTAAAAACTGAGAGTATCCTCATCTCCCTGATACATGCACTTGTCTTTGCTTTGCACACTTATGCAAATCAGAGGCCAAAATGTGAACAGAGTTGCAGAGAGCCGTGCCATAACTGACACAGACAAACAAACTGGTGGTTCAGAATATATACACAATTTGTAATGGAGGGATGGCCTTAACTTTTCATGTGGAATCACACAAACCAATAACATTTGCCGCTCATGCTGTCATGCGTTATGCACTAAGCCACCGTAATCACTTTTTTTATCATACAAAAGCAATGTTTGCAGTTTTAAAGAGGTCATGCAGCATATATCTTGTTATTCTTCATGTCGGTCAATTTTACCTATGCTGGCTAAATGGATAGTTCACCCAAAAAACAAAAATTCTGTCATGATTTTCTCACTCTCAAGTTGTTACAAACCTGTATTCATTACCAACCCATTCTCCCCAAGGCATCAAAATCTGAAGCATGTTCAAACGCCTTCAGCGTCAGTATGAAGACGTGAAGGGTGCCCCTATGCGTCACTATATCGACGAAATGGGAACTCCTTTGCTTTCATGCTAATCCCTCAGCGTCGGATATAGACGAAAGGGAATCCCGGAACGTTATGCGAAGATCGGCAGGATCATGCCGCTTCTGGACGGTAACTACTCAATTTGTGTTCCAAATTTTTTACCATTGTCGCTTGGGGTTGGGGTTAGAACGACTTTCTGTTACACAAAATTACATCCTAACCCAACTCTAACCCTAACCCCAAGCGACAATGGTTTAAAAATCAGAAGACAAAAAGTATAAACCAATACAGACATCCTAACCCAAACCCGAACTCTAACCCCAAGCAACAGTGGCTTAAAAATCAGAAGACAAAAAGTATAAACAAACTGACATCCAAACCTCAAGTCTAACCCCAACCTCAAGCGACAATGGTTTAAAAATTGGAAAAAAATTGAGTAGTTACTGTCCAGAAGCGCCATGTTCCTGCCGATCGTCGCATAACGTGACGGCATCACCTTCCGGGATTCCCTTTCGTCTATATCCGACGCTGAGGGATTAGCATGAAAGCAACGGAGTTCCCATTTCGTCGATATAGTGACGCATGGGGCACCCTTCGCATCTTCATACTGACGCTGAAGGCGTTTGAACATGCTTCAGATTTTGACGCCTTGGGGAGTGAGAATGTGTTGTCATTTCTTTGTTCTGCTGAACACAAAGGAAGATATTTGTAACCAAACCATTCTTGAGCACCATGACTTACACACACAGTAAAAAAATCTGTAGAAATTACAGTATTACTAGGTATTACTGGCAACTAGCTGCCAGTAACTTATTGTAGATTTCACATTTATGTTATTTACTGGCAAGAGTTTGTTCAAAGTTAAATGAACATGAAACATTTTCAGTCTTTATCTTCTACAGTAAGTTACTGGCAACCAGCTGCATAATTACAGCAAATGTTTTACAGTGGTATTTTTCCTACTATGGAAGTCAATGGTGCTGCTGTTTCCTGCTTGATACAAATATCTTCCTTTGTATCCAGCAAAACAAGTATACAGGTTTAACTTCAGGATGAGTAAATTATGACAGAATAACTCTTTTTTGGGTTGACTGTGCCTTTAAGTAAAACTACAAAAACTAAAACATGTTTAATATGTTTTGTTGCACACATACATTACAGTGTAATTATTAAAGTCTTATGTAAACAGGTAAGACTTATGTTATAATGACACTGTAGCATGTATAGTGTTACAGGGTACAGTGTAATTTATAATAATAATGATATCCTTAATGTATATTATAATTATAAGTACTGCTATTCATACAGTTTTATTGTTATTGGAACTAAATAGTAATGTGTAATTTGTATGTAAATTGTTTCAGTTTGGGGTTTTGCTGGGTGAAGTCACAAAGCGCCTGATTCGATATACGAAACTCAGGAGGATGTCATCTACATAATGATATGCATGAAGCATGACTGACATATAAAACAAAATGAGAGAAGCATCTCGCTGCCTTTTGACTTTTAGAGTTATGAGGATAATGATTCAGATTATTTTCTCGATTTTTCACCTTTCCAATGCAGCTGTTTCTTTAGACTGCTCTGCACTAGGTGACTATGATCTGCCAGTGTTCAAGAGTACAGGAGATTTTACAATAGGGGGAATTTTTCCTTTGCATTATAGAGTTGAGCTTCCATCAACAGACTACATAAAAAGACCTTTAGTGGCACAGTGTCATGGGTAAGGAAAAGTGTTTTTTATTGGTTATTTTTATTACTGCTATTAATTATGTGATATTATGACTTTTATGCAGGTTTGATCCAAGGGCCTTCCGCTGGGCTCTTACTATGAAGCTTGCAGTGGAACAGATAAACAACAGAGACGACCTTCTGCCAAATCATACGCTAGCTTACAAGATATTTGACTCCTGTGCCACTCCTGTGACAGCCCAGAAAGCAGTCCTGGCAGTACTGAATGGTCAGGATGTTGTTTCAACTTTTATTTGTTCTGGGTCTGGTTCTTTATTAGGATTAGTAGGGGAATCTGGATCCTCACAATCCATTGTTGTCTCCAGAACTCTGCAACCTTTCAGAATACCAATGGTAATACGATTTTAGGCAGAGCTGTGTTTTCTTACTGTTTTCTTTGTATGTTTCAAGCTTATTATATTTGTCGAGGTGACATGCATATTTACAGGTACAGTTTATCACAAGATCTTTCTGTGAAAATGTTTGGGAAACATTTTTGTTCCGTTGTCTATATATATAAAGCTTTTTTTTCCCTTATATTTTTAGATAAGCTACTTCTCAACTTGCTCTTGCCTAAGTGATCGCAAGCAATTCCCAACATTTTTCCGAGTTGTTCCCCATGATGATTTCCAGGTCAAAGCAATCACGCAGCTTTTAAAAAAGTTTGGCTGGACGTGGATTGGTGTGGTCACTGAAGACCATGACTATGGCAGGTTTGCTTTGCAGGGCTTAAAGCGAGAAATTGAAAACACTGACATTTGTTTGGCCTATCATGAAATGATCCCTAAAGACTACACCCGGGAAAAAGTCCTTAAGATTTTAAATGTGATGAGGGAATCAACAGCTAAGGTGGTAGTTGTCTTTTCAGGAGAGGGTGAATTTTACCCATTCTTGAGAGAGTTTATGACTCAGAATATCACAGGAATTCAATGGATTGCAAGTGAGGCCTGGGTTACAGCTTCAATCTTAGCAAAGACATATCCATTTTTAGAAGGCGCAATTGGGTTTGCAATTCGTCAAGGACACATTCCAGGTCTGGAGGATTATCTCAAAACAGTGAATCCAGAAAGATATCCGTCTAACCCTCAGGTTCAGGAGCTGTGGGAAGCTTTGTATGGCTGTTCCTCATCCTCATCCTCATTGAACAGTCATCTGCGCCGCTGTACAGGAAATGAGACTCTCAGAGAAGAGCACTCAGCCTATATGAACACTTCTAGCACTCGTGTGAGCTACAATGTGTATAAAGCAGTGTATGCATTTGCTCATTCTCTTCATAATCTCATTCACTGTGAACCTGGAAACGGACGGTTTGAGAATTTCTCATGTGCAGACTTTAATGTTCATCCATGGCAGGTAAAAGCATCTCGAAACTGATGGAAAGTATTGTAAACATACTTTTATCTTTCTTTTAGTAACTTTGGTTAGAAACAATCCAGAAATTCCATCTCAGTTTTTTATCCTTCTAAAAACAGCTGTCTGCTCCCTCTCACAATTTCTTCTTGCTTGCTTGCTTATTTTTATTCATTTAAAGCTTCAGCATTATTTGCAGGAAGTTTCCTTCTCTGTTTCCGGAGAAAAGGTTAACTTTGATGTTAAGGGCGATTCAATCCCGTCATATGATTTGATAAACTGGCAGAGACATACAAATGGAGACATTGAGTTTATTAAAGTGGGTCTCTATTACACTGCACAGCATGCTGGGAGAGAACTAGTGATTGATGAGCAGGCCATAATGTGGTCGAACCAACAGAACAAGGCAAGGTGTTGACTGCGTGCTGCACTGCCATCTGTTGCCATTTATGATAAAGAAGGACATTATAGGATCACTAGGCCACAGTTCTCACAATAACATTGTATTTGATGTTGCTTAGTCATAAATTATTACACTACAAACAAATGCATTTTTAATGACGTGTATCAATATAATTTAAAATATATGCAGTAAATTAAACAGTTTATCGGGTTTTTTAAATGCACAAATCTTGAAGTACTGTTTCAACTAATTGTAGCTTTAAAACATTCATATTTCTCTTTAATGCATTACCTCCACTAAATTCTTTAAGACGGCCTCATCTACATTAAAAATACTTGAAAGGTTCTTTGCAGCGATGCCATACAATGCCATTTAGTCAAAGGTTCTTTAAAGAACCATTACATGATACATTTTTATAATCTTTTGTGTAACAGAAAGGTTCTTAAAATGTTAAAGGTGCTTTAAAAACCCATTTAGACAAAAAGGTTATTCAATTGCATTGTGGTGCACCTTTATTTTTAAGAGTGTATACAATTTAAAATGCATAAATTAAATAAATTTGTATATTTTAAATTCAAATCAAGCCCACAATGCAGTATTTTAGTCTTAGTTTATGCAGATTCTATCTAAGCTTTCTCCAAACAATTTTTTTTTCTTTTTTGATATATATGCCAACTTTGAACTATTTTAACAGTGTGTTTATTTTCAGATCAATATATAATGAGAATAATTTTCATGTAGGTACCCGTGTCTGTGTGCAGCAACAGCTGTATTCCAGGATTTAGGAAAGCTGTCCGTCATGGGCAGCCTCTGTGTTGCTTTGACTGTGTTTCATGTGATATTGGCAAGATCACTAATCAGACAGGTAAGATCAACCTAGTTGTATGGTTTATTTTGAAAGTTAAATAGAAAGACTCAATATTTAATTCCATGTCTAATTCTTAAAGCTAACTCTTACTTTGTTTATTTATAATTCTTTTAGATTCAGTAGATTGTCTGTCATGCCCTGAAGATTATTGGTCCAATGCAAATGGCACAATGTGTATTCCAAAGGTTGTTGAGTTTCTATCCCATGATGCAATGGGAATGACTCTAACTGTTATTGCTATTGTGGGAGCCTTTCTGTCTATCACAGTTCTGGTGATATTTCTGTCCAACAGAGGAACTCCTATAGTCCGTGTGAATAACTCAGAGCTCAGTTTCTTCATCCTGTTATCCTTGACTTTATGTTTTCTGTGTGCTCTGGTGTTTATTGGAGAACCCACGTCCTGGTCCTGTATGTTGAGACACACTGCATTCAGCATCACTTTCTCACTCTGTATCTCCTGCATACTGGGAAAGACTTTAGTGGTGCTGGCAGCTTTCACAGCTACCCGACCTGGAAACAATATAATGAAATGGTTGGGTCCCACACAACAGAGAATCATCATCTTCAGCTGTACTTTAGTTCAAGTGCTGATATGTACGGCCTGGCTTGTAGCATCACCGCCGTTCCCTTATAGAAACACTAAATATCAACAGTCTAAGATCATTCTGGATTGCAGTGTGGGATCTGATCTGGCCTTCTGGTGTGTGCTGGGATATATCGGACTCTTGGCCTGCGTTTGTTTTTTTCTGGCGTTTTTGGCTAGGAAGTTGCCAGGCAATTTTAATGAGGCCAAGTACATCACTTTCAGCATGCTTATATTTTGTGCAGTGTGGTTGGCTTTTGTACCTGCATATGTCAGTTCCCCTGGTAAATTCACAACTGCTGTAGAGATTTTTGCTATATTGGCTTCTAGTTTTGGCCTGCTCCTCTGCTTATTTGCTCCAAAATGTTACATTATATTACTGAAGCCTGAAAAGAACACCAAGCACCATTTAATGGGAAAAGCTGCAAAATAAAAAAGCATGCCTTTATTGTAAAAATTGTACTTGCACTTTTTAAATGACGCTCCACTTTACTAATTTTACCAAACCTTATTGTATGAAATAACTGTGCAAAAGAACAGTATAATTAAAAATGTTTTTTAAAATAATACATCAGTAATACAACAAGTACACAGTAAATGTTTGTTTACTGTATTTTATTACACTTTATTACATTACAGTTTCCTACGTGGGCATTCATTGTATGACCAAATATTAAATAAAAATAATAATTTTTAAACAGATGTATTTCAGTTTTATTGAAGAAATGCAACTTCTTAAAGATGTAATGAGAGTAAAGTTACTTGGATGGATCAATAAAGGACATTTTTATTGTGTGCCCTAACCCTGTCTACTGCGCGTGTCCTACTGTACCTGATGCGGGAATTTGAAACGCCTCAGGAGCGGGTTTCAGCGAGGAAAAATCCTTGGATTTATTTGGAAAAACAAGGATTGTATCAATGCTATATATCTTATCTATTGCTGTAAATGAAAAAGTACAAACGAATGCACGAGGTCCCTGGAAGTTGTTTCCTGCTTTTTCAACAATTCTCGCATCTATTTATTCAAAATTCCACGCTTTCATCTGAATTATATGTGACTTATGTGTGAGGCATAGTTACTATTGATTATTATTACATTAGGCTATTTATAATCAGGGGGCTCATTTATGCCCTGAAATATGTGGTGCTTTGGTGATGCAGTTAAATACTATTTGGTCAAGTTTGAAAAAATAAAATGCCGGCCAAGGAAGCGTCTGGAGCATAAATGTAGTGCAAATAAAGTTATATATTCACTTTTTACAACTTCTAATTTCATTTCTAGCGAGAATTGTAGTTTTCAAATATGTGTTAAGTTATCACAAAGGCGCTCTATGTTTATATTTCAAACTGAATTCCATTTTGCTGCCTATAAAGCCTGTCCAAATGCATTTCTCAGAGCTGCCTTGATGCCTCCGAAGTCATTGCCTCATGAGGTAGCGAGAAAACGCAGCCATTGTTTCTGGTTAGGTTACATGATCCCACTGCAATCACGTTCGCTACAACATGGATTTCCGAGTGTAAGTTGGAAGAGCAATATCCAATTTATGCCGTCGATTTTAATATTTCAGAATAAAATCACTGATCAGAGGGGGGCTGATGTTATACCCAAATTCGTGCTTTTTAATTGGTTCTCTCAAAAACTCTCTAACAGCTTTGCAACCAGAAGCTTTAGCTTACCTGATTCTATAAGTAGAGGTTTCGTGAATGAATGAAATGAGTAGATGTATTACATTATTATTGCCCTATCAAGGTATCAATTGTTCGGCAATACTGTATGTTTACAGCATGTTTAGGTTAAAATATCTACACTTTAGAGTGCTTTATTTTCATGAACTAATGTTATACTTAATAGCCAACTAAAATTCTTCTTTAGCACCTCTCAAGACACTCTTAACTCTTTTGCCAAGATATCTCGTCAATCAAGAGAAAACGCTTCCCTGCCAATGATGAGTATTTCCGGTTTTCCGCAATACCTCTATTATCCACCAGGTGGCGCCCTTCCGCAAATTTTTAAACCCGAAAGTATTGCCCTATGGCATGTCCGTGTCTGTTTTAAAGATCGCTCTGAATGGGATCTCTATGAAAAGTCCATCACAAAAATGGAATTATCTCCATTATCTCGTTTTTTTCCTCAAAATGTGGTGTTTTTGCAGAAACCTACCCATATTCAAAAGCTGATTACAAAATGTAATTATTAAAACTGAACGTAGGATGAAACGGTTTTTTTTGTTTGTTTAAAAGCAGAGGGTCTGTTCTTTCATTTGGTATATTGTATGTTTATATATTTAAAGAAGAACATTTTCTGAAAGGCATCTGAAAATCATGAAAAACGCTGGCGCTGGCTGGCAACTTTTTTTTTTTTAAACTCTGTAGGCGAAAAGGGTTAAACATATCTAAGTGTACGTATCTGTGCTATTTTAAAACTTCATAAATATGAACTAAAATGTATTTAAAAAATTGATTTACCACTTGTAGTAAATGTGAACACATCTTTCATACAAAGAAGGGTTCACATTTCCTACAAGTGGTAATTAATTACATTTAAAACAAAGATAGTATATGTTAAAAGCACATTTTAGTTCATATCATATTCACGGTGTCTCAAAATAGCACATATAGACTAAGTACACTAAGATAACCTCAAGAAGTATTGAAGAAGAATTTTTTAAAAAGTACAAAATTAGTGCACGAAAATGGAGCACTTTAAGTATATTAATTTATGAGAGTGTACTATTTTTTCACCTGGGTGTACATTGAGCACCACCTGGCTTTTTAAGGCCAGATTTCATTTAAATCAATTTTTATAATTTCTATATGTGCTGGTCAATTATAAGCAATAGGTACATTTAAGCTGCTAACAAAAACTTGAGAAAATTGTTTGGGTCCAAACACCTGAGTGGCCCCTACTCCTAACAGATTAAATCTCACTACAAACATTTGGTCAAACTTGAGAGCCCTGCATAAGTCAGTCGATGAAAACCTGAAGTGAGTATCGTGTTTGGTCAGAAGTAACATTTTTAAATATATAATGTGCTGTATGATATATGGTTGACTGCCTCCACTGAAAGCATATTAAATGTTTTGTTTTTTTCTATTTTTATCAATTTGAAAGATTAAGACCAACATGGTTAAATAATAGCAGACTGAGGTCACTAAAGCATTCCCATCAGTACCAAGTCTTTGTTATTGTTCTTGTGCCTCTTTATGTTGCCTTTTGTGTTTTATTGATTATGTAAAATATACTGTTTAAATGTAATACATTTTTGTTAAAAATACATCTTTAAATATATGGGTTATATGTGTGTTAGACCCTTGTTTATTGTACTTGTACTCAAATAAACAAAACAGTTTTTGAAAAAGTATCTGATTTATTAAAATAATGACATTTAAGAAAAAACATTTAATTAATATGACAATTTAATTATCAAAATTAGAAAAGTTACATTATTTCAGGAAAAGTCTTTGTAAAGACGACATCTAAAATGCAAACAATTAATGTAAAAATATTACAATAATAACTTAAATAAATATAAAATGAATGACAAATAATAATAATAATAATAATGAAAAGTATATATATAAGTATAACTATAAAGACAAAACAAAATAAATAAATAATAAAAGTAGATTAATGAGGTCTGGTCTGGTCAACTCAGTCCTGTGTAATGTCCAGCACATTTATGTTTAGCCCTAAGGAAGAAAAAACAAAATAATTGTTCATTCAGTCTTCTATTTATCTATTCATACTTATAAAATGATCAGGCTCTCAAACAGAAACGGAACAATGATCTCCATTCCCTTCAACACCTGTGACTACTCTGTCTGTAATGCTACCTCATGTCTGACAGCAGTGATGAACTGAAGACCCTGCCTGCCTTCATTCTTGAATAAACCACCTGTGTTTCAAGATCTGCTTTAACTTGGGCCGTTTAGCTGGTTTAAGAGCTAAACACTTACAAATAATGCTACGACATTCTGTAGAATTTTAAAGATGAAAGCTGGTTAGTCATGACCATGTGACACAATACTCATACATGACAAATAATATTGCTTCTATAAGATTAATATGCTACATGCATTCATCACGTAATTATAAGAAACCTCTGATGACACTTACAACCTCTAAGTTCAGAGAGTCTCACTGTATGTGTTAGATTTGACTCTTAATAATATTCAGCTGTTTCTTTCTGTTACTCCATGTGACACTCTGAGAGATTTATGTGTGCGTTTATAAAGGTTTCTGTCACTAATTCCTCACTCACCTTCCGATAAGTCGGGATTCACAAACTGGACTTTCTTTGAATTTTCAAACGGCATACTTGTACGCCCGTTGACCATTTTAAACAGAACCAAACCTAGACCCCAGACGTTTACGGGGATGGCCTGATATCTGCGCTTCTTAAAGACCTCAGGTGGGCAGTAGTCTGCTATTCCTGTAAGCAAGACATTTCAGAGTTGAACGAACCTATACCATGCGTCATGTGATTGATAGGTTTCAACACTGTGCTACAGCAACACAAAAAGTCAGCTCACCTCTATACTGACTTATATCGTAGCCAGCAGTAGTCAAGAGCTGACCACAACCGAAGTCAATTAACTTGAGCTCCAGTGTGCTTGTGTTGACCAGAATGTTGCCCGGATGGATGTCCGTGTGAAACACGCCGTGGTCAATGCAGTCGATTACTCCCTGTACTGCTTGACGCATTAAAACACGTGCTGTGTTTTCACTCAGTGGTTCTGAGAGACAACTCCATAAGCTTAGGCAGGGCTTAGGGTACTCCATAATCACTATTACATCCTTGGGGTCTTCGAACCATTCAAACATTCTGATCACATTTGGGCTTAAGGGAGCTTCGCTCATCTTAAGCATCAAAGCCACTTCGGTAATCAGAGGTTTGGGATGGCCAGGCTAGAGAAAACAGAGAAAATATGCTCCAATATATTTGAATGGACTTGAATTTCTATAGATGCAATAAAAACTGCTAACTCTGAATATATATATTCATTAAGTTTTAACACTCACAATCAAAATAGTACGGTCATCTTCCAACTTGGACATAAATTTGATGGCGACCTGCAAAAGATTTATAAAGTTAAAAAAAGACCCCGTCCTTGCACATGTTTTGAGCATGGGCATAAACATCTAAGTACATACAGGATTTTTTGATGAATTTGGAAAGAGCACATTACCTCTTGACCATCAGAAATGCGTGTTCCCTCACGGACCATCCCAAATCCTCCTTTTCCCAGGATATTATTCAATCTATAGTAAGACTGAACATCTCCTGAAACACACAAACACAAAGTACATGACAATACTATATATGAGTTTGAAGATTCCATTAATTGTCAGACTCAGGCATGAAGCATAATTTCAATGCTGGTTGTGACAAAGAGTTTAAAAAACTCTTTTAGGCTTGGTTTTACAGACAATCCTGCTGAAAAAAAAACAATAAAACCATTACAGAAAATTCTAATGGTTTCCATTAAAATACCAATCCATTAGAACCAATAAAATTCCCAATAAAACCAATAGAATTTTCTGTAATGGTTTTATTGTTTTTTCAACAGGGCAGGCTTAGCTTAAGCCAAGACTAGGCCTTCTTTAATAAACATGCCTTAGTTACTGGTGTGTATCTTGAGTAAAATCAATGGCACTGGCATATTTTAAGATCAAACATGTGTCTAAGTCTAGGACAAGCTTCGTCTTTGAAACCAGGCATTAATGTTTAATCCAATACAACACAATTGCAGACAAGACGGTTGCGGTTAAGTGAGATGAAACTAAAATGAATACTTCAAGCAATAATAAATAGACATTAAATGAAACTTGAAAACTGGACAGAACTAAAAATGATAATAATTTTATAATAACTACATACTCACCATCAGTGGGCTCAAGCAGTTTTTCATAAGATGGAGATCTGTGTGGCAGTACAATAGGCTTAGCTCTATTGCTTTGGCGGGTGAAGGGTTTCTTCACAGCCTTCCAGGTATTCGTGCAGAACCTACGGATTTTTCCTGCTTCCTTCTTTTTCTTCTTACTTTTGACAGGTTGTTCTACATAAAAAAACAGCAAAATAAATTATTAAAAACATCTCTGATCACAGATTAAGTAAGAATGATTTATTTAGCTGCTAATGATAATCATCAAAATGCATAAAGTCAAAACTAAAATCACTTTTATTTAAAATCGCTCTTATTTTTGTATTATATTTGTCTAATTTCCTCTTACCATCTGGGTTGACCCCACTGAATGTTCCATTAGGTTTCTTCATGTCATTTAAAATGTCCAGTCTTACGGATGCAGATGAATTTCCTGTCACCCTCCTGGAGTCAGATAACTGGTGTCTCTTTTCCATCTCTATGGCTTCTGATGAAATATCATTCACCTCAACAGACCGTATGTCAGGTGGCAGTGAAAATTCACTGCTTGCACTGAGTCCTGTCAGTGCTTCAGCGCCATGCCTCTGATTGCCATCTTCACCAGCGATGTGCAACGAGGATGCAGACATGATGTCCGATGTGTCCATAACATGCGCTTCCCCAAAATCTGAATCCGTGTTTAAAGTTTGTTGCGGCATTGAACAAACTTTGGCTGCATTTTCATCCTCAACCGGACATGCATGCTCGAGCCAGTGGGAACCTGAACTTTGCTCGAGGCTTAACACAATTGGGACAGGCAGCCCTACAGAAGATGGAGGTGTGTCCGGCATTATTGAGGTAGCAATAGGTTCCACTTTAGTAGTGCGGCTAGGGAGAAAGAGGCTCGTCACAGCCTTACAAGTTCTCTTAAAGAACCCACGGATCCCGGCCATCGTCCTCCCGTTGCCATTTTGTTCTGAAACAAAGAGAAGCACACAGTAAACTGTTAAAAACATCTCTGACCGCAGATTAAAAATCAGCTATTTACCACAGTTAATAATGAATAAAATTCATAAGCTGACAACACTGTTATTATTGTGTGTTTGGCAAAGGCAAATTTCTTTGAGAAGGAACACATTTGAAAAACAGTTTAGCCCACAGACTGCATGAAATTTTATTTCCAACATAGTAAATTGTTATTTTTTATCTTTTATATATAAAGAGCACCTATTTCATTGTTAAAAACAACATTATTTTGTGTATTTGGTATAATACAATGTGTTCGCGTGGTTTATGGTTAAAACACGTTAATTTCAAAATACCGTACATTTTTGTAGCTCCAGATTTCACTCTCTTCCTGAAACGCACAGATTTGAAAAGCTCTGTGTCCCTAATTGGCCAGCTAATCTGTACATTGTGATTGGTCTGAATACCTCTGACCTCAGCCGGAAATTTGACGCTCCTTACCATGTTTGAAAGATTCGGTTATTAACAGGAGTTAACTTACAGACTTTGAGTCCGAAGAAGGAGGAATTATGATAATGTCCTTCTTGTGTACATCACCAATCCGAGGAAGTAAACTGTTGCCTACAATTCGTGTTTTTGTTGTAGTCCAAGAAAAGAGATTTACATTGGAGACGATAACTTACATCATCGTTTACTTTGGGGTATGTTTTGCATATCGTTAACATGTACTAATATACACTTACTAGGGTTGTGACAATTAATCGGGCAAATGCAGCCACATCCAAAAGCCGGGGGGCGCTCTCACTTAGAAACACCATTTGTGCCACAGAAGAAGTGGCATTCAAGAAGAAGCTTTCAACTTCAAAAAAACGAGCGTTTAAAGACACAGAAATGGAAACAGGCAACTTTTCATAGTACTCCTATTAGTAAAACTGCGTCCAATAGGGGGAAACGTAGTCGGCGATCCACTTTATTCTCCTTAAAAGCTGGGTGGCTCGACAGCTTATAAAAACTTATATCTGGGTTCTTTGGCTTGTTAGCTGTACATATTGTCACACAGCAAATTTTAGGCATTATTCAGTTTTTTGTTATAAGCCAGAAATGACAAGGAGGCGGCTTCTCGCAATACAAAGTCAATGGAGACGGTTGGATTGCTTTCCCCCCCGGTGGGCGTGGTTTTCAGGTTATGACGCGCTGCGCTCTCTCTCTATGCTCCTACTGGCCTTAGTTAAATAAACTTCCATTTCATTTTAAATTGAAATTTACAATATTTTAAAAACTATTGTTTTTTTTCAGGATAAAACACTAAGATATTATTTCAAACAAATACTGGAGCCCTGATTCTTAATCTTCATTAGATTAGGACTAAGTACTGTAAAGTGCAGCGTTGCTATACATTGGTGACTTTATGGGAACAGTTGTACAGCCTTTAAGTTCACATTCCTAAAAGATGCTCAATTTTCTCATCAAAATGACAAAAAAATAGTGTGTGATGTTTAAGTGGTCAATACACAGACATTTTAATATACATATCAGACACAGATAATGATTGGGTGATAAACAGACATGGCATTCTCCCTTGTGTGCAATTAATAGTGACTAATAGATCTAATGTCGGCATAAATGTTTTAGTTTACACATTCATTTCCTCTTACCTCTTGGGCTGTCGTCCACGGTGTTTGACAAATCCATTGGCATTTTGACAGGGCTGAGTGACAAATCCTCTGAAGGGATGTTATTCAATTCAGTGAAACTGTCACTAGAAATGCCAACTTCCAATCCACTTACTTCACTCCTTTCATAGGTGTCAACCTCGGTGTCAGTGAGGGACACTGTAGACAGGATGTTAAAAAAAGTGGTTAAATGAGACAACGCGTGTGTTTGTACACTTGGGCAATTCTGCGTTTTCACACTATCTGATACATCAAATTTAAAAAGGTAATAACAGAAAACTACAAGAAAACTTTTCAAATGTAAGTCATATGTACAGTAGACTTCATGCTGCACCCGCACATCCCACATAGGACGTACTCTACTTTTTGTTACGTAGGTGACACTTGGCCATAAAACAGACGTCTTTGTGTGCCAATCTACTAATATTAAAGATCACCTATCTAACGTCAGCATAAATGTAGTTTACATGTTCAATTCATCTTACCTTTTGGACTGTCGTCCACAGTTTGTGCAATATATCCATTCCTGAACTTTCCGCCAGCGCAGAGCGACGAATCCTGTGACTGATGGATATTCAGGTCAAGGAATCGGTCACCGCAAACGCCGACTTCAAGTCCCCTTCCTCCTTTTCTTTCAAAGATGTCCCCCATGGTGGAAATGGGGGACAAACATGCTGAGGATATGATGATAAATCAAAGGTTAACACTTGCGTTTGTACACCAACTTTTGCACTTCTATTGCTTCAAAAACTAAAAAAAAAAAAAAACTGTGAGGCGGGCCATCTTTTCAAATTTAAGTATTCCTAATGGTGCATACCGCACCCATTCACACGACATAGAAATTATGGCAGGGCCTATTTTTGTTCAGGACATTTATTTGGCTTAAATCAATAAAAATGCATGCTTTCATATATTACTTTGAAATATATTAGTTATATCAGAAGTCTAAAGACTTAACCCTCGTTTATTTTATAGTAAAATATCCTTTTTTTACTTGTTGTACTTTAACATTGCAGTAAACTGGACCATTCACTGTTATAACTGCAAATTACTAATATTATCATAATATATGCTAAATTTTCTTATCAGAATAACACATAGTGTGTGATATTTAAAGGCGGAGTCCACGATGTTTGAAAAACGCTTTGGAAAAGGAGACGGGACGACTACCAAAACACACTTATAGCCAATCAGCAGTAAGGAGCATGTCTACTAACCGACATCCTTGCCGGGTTGTGTATGTGTGGGGCGGGTCTATCAACAGAAGGTGCAGATTTTATTGGGGTAGAGAGGTGTTTGTTTAGGTGATTTCAAATATCAACATTGGCTTTCAAACATCATAGACTTCGCCTTTAACTGGTCAACAATGACATTTAATGTACCTAATAAAAAAGACACTATTTTCCAATATTGTCCAATAATTGTCTACTAACAGTAAATATCTTCTAATATCAGCATCAATTTAGTTTGCACATTCATTCATTCATTTCATCTTACCTTTTGGACTGCTGTCCTCAGCATGTATAATAAAGGGTTTCATGAACATTTGGTCAATGGAGAGCAACAAATCCCATGCCTGGATGTTGCTGACATCAGGAAAACTGTCACTCCTGACTTCCTGTCCATGATCTCCTTTACTCTTAGAAATGCCTCCCTCGGTGTTGGTGAGGGGCAAACGTACTGTAGATATGAAAAAGTGAATACATTTTTTCAAAAATACAAGAATAGGCTACTGTTGTTCATTTTCTCATCAATATAACACTAATGTGTGATATTTACAGTAAGTGGTCAAGACATTATATAAACACATTGCCTGATAACCGTGTTCAGTTAGGCCATAAAACAAACATTGTCTGCTAATATATAAAGAGCTTATAGCTAATACCCGCATACATTTAGTTTGCACTAAATTATTAATTTTATCTCACCTTCTGGACTGTCGTCCATAGCACGTAAAATAGACGCCTCCGTAAACTTTCCGTCAGCAAAGTGCGACAAATCCCGTGAATGATTGATGGTCAGACCAGGGAACCAGTCACTCCAAAAGCTGACTTCAAGCCCGTCATCGTCTCTACTCTGGGTGCCGCCCTCGGTGTCGAGGGACAACCCGGAGTACATTATGTTAGATGAGCGGTCAAGTTACACGAAAACACGTGTGAACAAACACCAATACACTACGTATAAGTGGTTGTAAACTCGTATATTTCTGCACTCTCGCACTCGATGTAGCTTTTTATCGCTTTGTAAAGTCGATAAAAACTCTCTCTCTATGATCTTCGCTTTCGCTCAGATGATCATTGAATGAGTGAGTGACTGCAGTTCTGTGAGCTGCTATTTATACCCGTCTATGGAACGCGAGCATTATGATGTCAAAATACAGTAACTGTTACGAACTATTGTCATCATAATGTAGAACATGTCACGCATCAGTGCACTGATCTAACTTTGTCGTCATAATAAAGCCACCGCGCTGCCCTATTGACATGCCTAAACATATTGAATACATTATCTAATAATTAAGTAGCTGTTTTTATATCTAAAGTCTCCAACTAAGCATGGTTATTTACAGTATCTGGATTTTACTTGCTCAAAACGTTACTGTACATTCATGTTCATTACATTAACTTTAGTGACTATGCATACTTTACTGTTCACCTTGTACATGTATTAACTATTATGTATTTTTTATTTGTACACTAAGTAAAAACATTAAACGCTTTCTGTAATGATATTTTGAAAAGTATTTGACTGAGCAATACGCATATGATTCTTATTCAAATCATATTGTAAAAAGCCATAAAGTGTCATGCAGCTTTTAAACAGTTTTAATGTTGCAACAGTTACAAATGTGCATCAGACACACTCACCTTAACGATTTCTATATATTGCTTATCGTTCTGGAAAAGGACAAAGATTGTAGCTAACTTTTGATAAGCACATAAAACAAGGTGAAATTAATTGTTTTGAGGCAAGGTCGCCCTCTGTCGGTTGGGCATACCGAACACTTACCACAAGGGTATTTGTCAATCCAGTCTAATTTTATTAGACTCTTATGTTTAGTTATTGTAAAGATATTTCAATGTACTGGCAGTGAAACGGTTACTTGTCATTAACTGAAATGCCTTATTTTAGCATTTAACAAATGTGACTGTCTTTTGACTGCAAAACCCAAGTGCATGTAAGCTCTTTTGACA
Organism: Misgurnus anguillicaudatus; assembly: GCF_027580225.2. Taxonomy (NCBI): domain Eukaryota; kingdom Metazoa; phylum Chordata; class Actinopteri; order Cypriniformes; family Cobitidae; genus Misgurnus; species Misgurnus anguillicaudatus. The sequence continues at coordinate 16,623,496 of NC_073351.2, forward strand.
ATCATCCACACTAAAGATGCAACTAGAACCCACAAATTAGATGAACATTAGGGGGCGCTGTGACTTTCACATCCAATACAGTACGGGTTGGTTGTATTCATCTTTAGGCCTACTTGGTTAATTTTCTTAACAATGTCAATGAAGTCTAATGCCGCAAAAAAATTAATAAAATAAATATGCCAGTTGGCATATAAAAATATATGCCAAAAAAAATAAATTGATAGGCTAAATAAAATTAAACTTACATTTGTTTGGAGAATAAATCATGTTTATTGTTATTATGCAAATATTGTTTATTCTTAAACCAATGTACAATGTTTAGGTATTGTTATTGTTAAATACGACAACCAAAACTTATAAAATGAGATGTTATATGGTCTAAACCAGGGGTCTTCAACCTTTTTGTGAGCAAGGGCTACCACAATGGATCAAACAATCTGGATGGCTACTTTTTTATATACCGTAGTCCACTCAAAACTTTTGTTTTGTTTTACTTGATTTTATTTTATTTGTTGATATGTTTTATTATTATTAAAAATGTTAACATAAATAAAAAGCACAATTTTGGTGTAAACTGATGTATTTAATGGTGTTTAAAAGCACATAAGGAAGTTTTAGGCTGTCACCTCCCTTTAGATACATTGTGGATAATATTACACACAACTGGTTCAGCAAATAACCCAATACGTCAGACATAATGATATGCAAAGAGCACGACTAGCCATATAAAACATCAGGAAACAGAGATGTGTCCTAGCTCTTTGTTTATATGGAGCTCAAAAGAACAATGATTTACATATTTGTCTATGTGTTTCATCTTTCCAGTGCAGCTGTGTCTTCAAACTGCTCCCCACAGGATGACTTTGGTCTGCCAGTATTCTTAACAACTGAAGACTTTACAATAGGGGGAATTTTTCCTTTGCATTATAGAGTTGAGCTTCCATCAACAGACTACATAACAAAACCTTTAAAAGCTCAGTGTCAAGGGTAAGAATATGGGCTTTGTGTTCTTCTTAGCTGAGATGTTCAATATTTTGTCTAGAATTTGTTTTAATTCTGAAATCAAATAGTAAGATGTAAACCCATTGTAAAAAAGTAATGTTATTCCACTGTATGCAGGTTCGATCCAAGGGCCTTTCGTTGGGCTCTTACTATGAAGTTTGCAGTGGAACAGATAAACAACAGAAACGACCTTCTGCCAAATCATACTTTGTCTTACCGGATCTTTGACTCATGCTCCACTCCTGTGACAGCTCAGAAGGCAGTCCTGGCAGCACTGAATAGCCAGGACGTTATGCAAAGTTCAATGTGTACTGGTTCTGGTCCTTTATTAGGATTAGTAGGAGAATCCGGATCCTCACAATCCATTGTACTCTCTAGAACTCTTCAGCCTTTCCGAATACCAATGGTAATAAAATGCAAGAGATTTCCAAAAAGAAAATGAATAATTCAAAATTTTAGAATCTGTGACATATGCAATACATCATTTTTTTTATTGTATTCAGACATTTAATTTGTAGACACTGGTAATTAGATGTGTATTTGTTTTATATATTTTAACTCATAGATAAGCTACTTCTCAACTTGCTCTTGCCTAAGTGATCGCAAGCAATTCCCAACATTTTTCCGAGTGGTTCCCAATGATGATTACCAGGTCAAAGCAATCACGCAGCTTTTAAAAAAGTTTGGCTGGACGTGGATTGGTGTGGTCACTGAAGACCATGACTATGGCAGGTTTGCTTTGCAGGGCTTAAAGCGAGAAATTGAAAACACTGACATTTGTTTGGCCTATCATGAAATGATCCCTAAAGACTACACCCGGGAAAAAGTCCTTAAGATTTTAAATGTGATGAGGGAATCAACAGCTAAGGTGGTAGTTGTCTTTTCAGTGGAGGGTGAATTTTACCCATTCTTGAGAGAGTTTATGACTCAGAATATCACAGGAATTCAATGGATTGCAAGTGAGGCCTGGGTTACAGCTTCAATCTTAGCAAAGACATACCCATTTTTAGAGGGCACAATTGGGTTTGCAATTCGTCAAGGACACATTCCAGGTCTGGAGGATTATCTTAAAACAGTGAATCCAGAACGATATCCATCTAATCCTCAGGTTCAGGAGCTGTGGGAAGCTTTGTATGGCTGTTCCTCATCCTCCTCCTCATTGAACAATCATCTGCGCCGCTGTACAGGAAATGAGACTCTCAGAGAAGAGCACTCAGCCTATTTAAACACTTCTAGCCCTCGTGTGAGCTACAATGTGTATAAAGCAGTGTATGCATTTGCTCATTCTCTTCATAATCTTATTCACTGTGAACCTGGAAACGGACCGTTTGAGAATTTCTCATGTGCAGACTTTAACAATGTGCATCCATGGCAGGTAAAAGTATTTTAGGCTTTGATGATTCAAAAAAAGTAAACGTAAAATTAAATTTTCTGTTTATATATATCACTGAAAAATCCATGTATATATATATTTTTAAAGCTTCAGCATTATCTTCAGGAAGTTTCCTTCTCAGTTTCTGGACAAAATGTTAACTTTGATAATAAAGGAAATTCAATCCCATATTATGATTTAATAAACTGGCAAAGACATACAAATGGAGATGTGCAGTTTGTTAAAGTTGGCCTGTATGATGGTGCTCAGCACACCGGGAGAGAACTCTTCATTCAGGAGCAGGCCATCATGTGGCCGAACCAATACAATAAGGCAAGGTGTTAAATGTGCACTGCACTGCCACCTGTTGTTTTTTTTTTACAAATCAAGCATTGTGTAGTCTTTCAGCCCCAAATATGTTTAAGTGACATGTGCTTTTTATCATAACATGCTGTATATAAAGCTAATTTTTTTTTAAAAATCTTTTCTGACCTCCTTTGCCTCAATGACACATACAATTTGTCTTTCTGATTAAAAAAAGATAATTCTTAATTGTAAAACAACTTTATTTTTGTTATAATTTTTATAGGTTCCTGTCTCTGCGTGCACTGATAGATGTACCCCAGGATTTAGGAAAGCTGTCCATCGTGGGCAGCCTCTGTGTTGCTTTGACTGTGTTCCATGTGAGAGTGGCAAGATCAGTAATCAGACAGGTATGAGCACAAAATTATACTCAAAGTACTGTATAGTCATGAATTCCCCAATGCTAACTCTAACTTTGTTCATTTATAATTCTTTTAGATTCAGTAGATTGTCTGTCATGCCCTGAAGATTATTGGTCCAATGCAAATGGCACAATGTGTATTCCAAAAGTTGTTGAGTTTCTATCCCATGATGCAATGGGAATGACTCTAACTGTTATTGCTATTGTGGGAGCCTTTCTGACTATCACAGTTCTGGTGATATTTCTGTACAACAAAGGAACTCCTATCGTCCGTGTGAATAACTCCGAGCTCAGTTTCTTCATCCTGTTATCCTTGACTTTATGTTTTCTGTGTGCTTTGGTGTTTATTGGAGAACCCACATCCTGGTCCTGCATGCTGAGACACACTGCATTCAGCATCACTTTCTCACTCTGTATCTCCTGCATACTGGGAAAGACTTTAGTGGTGCTGGCAGCTTTCACAGCTACCCGACCTGGAAACAATATAATGAAATGGTTGGGTCCCACACAACAGAGAATCATCATCTTCAGCTGTACTTTAGTTCAAGTGCTGATATGTACGGCCTGGCTTGGAGCGTCACCGCCGTTCCCTTATAGAAACACTAAATATCAACAGTCTAAGATCATTCTGGATTGCAGTGTGGGATCTGATCTGGCCTTCTGGTGTGTGCTGGGATATATCGGACTCTTGGCCTGCGTTTGTTTTTTTCTGGCGTTTTTGGCTAGGAAGTTGCCAGGCAATTTTAATGAGGCCAAGTACATCACTTTCAGCATGCTTATATTTTGTGCAGTGTGGTTGGCTTTTGTACCTGCATATGTCAGCCAGCCTGGTAAATTCACAACTGCTGTAGAGATTTTTGCTATATTGGCTTCTAGTTTTGGTCTACTACTTTGCTTATTCGCTCCAAAGTGTTACATTATTTTACTAAAACCTGAGAAGAACACCAAGCAGCATCTTTTGGGTAAAGTTACTAAATAAACATTTGTAATTTCACTATTACAAATACTTTAGATATCTTTTCTTTGTTGCAAGTTTGAAAGAATATGTTTATTCTATTATGCCATATCTTCATATAGGATACTAGGTTCTTAAGTAACATAACATACATGATACTTCATTGACTATAAACTTTATGCACAAACTTTACATTTTCTCTTATAATTACAATGTGTATCATGGTTACAATGTGTCCTATTGTTGTAAAAAAGAGAGATATTAATAAAACATGTTTACAGACATATTTCTGTAGTTATTTTGAATCATGTCGATGACACATGACAATGACACATAATGAGATGCATGTAGATCAGTGTCTTACTATATATATATAACTGAGCTCTGCCTTGTGTTCATGCTGAGGATGCAGACATTACTCAGCATGACTATCATGCTGCTGTGGCTTGTGGTTCAGCATCTCAGTTCACTTACTTTAGTTTGTGCAACCAAATGCATCCTGCAAAATGACTTTGAGCCGGGCCTCATGGCTCCTGGAGATTTTCTAATAGGTGGTATTTTTCCTTTACACTATAATCAGGAAATGCCAGACCTCAGTTGTACTTACAAACCCGGGCCAGTCAAATGTAATGGGTAAGTATTAAAGCCTTTATGCTTTACACATGCTAAAATGTAATATTTTTACATATTGTGACAAACAGTTGCATTTGCCTTTTATGCTGTTTTGTCCAATTTGCTTTATTTGCAGGTTTGATCCGAGAGCTTTCCGCTGGGCCATTACAATGAAACTTGCAATAGAGGAAATAAACAAAAGAGCTGATCTCTTACCTAACCACACACTGGGTTACAAAATATTTGACTCTTGTGCATACCCTTTGACAGGTCAGAGATCAGCAGTAGCTGTTTTAAATGGGCTAAGTGAGACAGAAAGCCCCATGTGTTCAGGTGCTGGTCCGCTCCTTGCTATTATAGGAGAGTCAGGATCAGCTCAGTCGATTGTAGTTTCGAGAATTTTACAGCCTTTCAGGATTCCAATGGTGATTCTAACATGAGATATTTAAGTTTCAAATATATGCAGAGTGCATTAATATTATTATTAATATATTGTTTGTACTTTGCTATACTTTTGGGACAATTTGTGTTTGTGCATGAAGCGTGCATGCATGTTTTTTCCAGTCATGCAAAGTCAACATTTGATTCATTACAAGATGAACAATAAGATGTTGTGATACAGGTTTTTAATCAAATTATCTTTTCTTCTTTCCTGACAGATCAGTTATTTTTCATCCTGTGCCTGTATGAGTGATCGGAGAGAATTTCCCACATTCTTCAGAGTCATTCCTAGCGATGACTATCAAGTAAAGGCCATTGCCAAACTCCTGATGCATTTTAAATGGAAATGGGTGGGAGTGGTGCGAGGAGATCACGAGTATGGTCGCTTTGCCCTTCAGGGCTTACTGAGGGAGCTGGAGGGCACGGGCATATGTGTGGCATATCAGGAAATGATCCCTCTGTTATATGACCGTCAGAAAGCGCTAGAAATCATCCGTGTCATGAGCCACTCCACTGCTCGTGTGGTAGTGGTGTTCTCGGCAGAAGGGGAGCTCACCCCCTTCCTGAGTGACTACATGGAGCAGAATGTCACTGGGATACAGTGGATTGCTAGTGAGGCGTGGATTACATCCTCAGTGTTTGCAGGGAGTGAGTATTATCCTTTCCTGGGCGGTACGATTGGGTTTGGAATCCGGAAGGGCCAGATCCCAGGCTTAAGGAACTATCTCACAACAGTAAACCCAGAAATGTATCCCTCTAATCCTCTGGTTCATGAGCTTTGGGCAGCTCTTTATGGCTGTTCCTCCTCATCATCCAGCCTGAACGGTCATCTGCCCCCCTGTACAGGACAGGAGAGTCTTAGGGAACAGCACTCTGCCTATATGAATACTTCCAGCCCTCGCATTTCCTATAATGTTTATAAGGGAGTGTATGCCATTGCACATTCAATGCACAATCTCATTCACTGTACTCCTGGGAAAGGGCCTTTTAATAACTTCACATGTGCGGACATAGATAATGTCTATCCATGGCAGGTACTCTTAAGAAACGACTGTTTATATGATTGATGTCAAATATTTTCTCTGCAGTAGGGGTTCTCAAAGTGGGGTCCGGGACCCCTCATGGTTAACAATCCATACCCAGGGAGTCTGTGGAATAATTTGCTATACATTATGAAAATGTGTTGTAATAAAAGCATACATTTAATGATTGTGACATACAGTATCACAAAAATTGTCATAAACCACTTGCTTTACTTTAAAAAGGTTTATTCAGAGCGCATTACAACTCAAGTAAAGCAAGGCCTAAAATATCTAAATTGAGAAAATACAGTGATTAAAATATTTAGTTGGTTTAATTAAGGTGGACCTGGCAGACGTTGTAGCACTTAAATAATCTTAAACTAGACATTTTTACGAATTGTTTTTTTTTTAAATATGGCTGTCTACTCTTGATTTTACAAGATAACTTGTAAAGTATTAATATTGTTCAGTCCAAAAGTGCATTTTACACAAAATGACCCTCTGTTTAAAAGCACTGAAGTCGTATTAATTTGATTCAAGTTGAAATGTGCTTTTGTTTACAATTAAGTATTTTAGGTTTGAAATCTGTACTACAAATGGTTAAATACCATATAAGAGTACAAACTGTGGTAAGCATATGATTAATAACTGTTAGAATTATATTGGGGTCCTTGGGATTTTCTTCTCCCCTGTAAAGAGTCCCTGACCCCAAAATGTTTGAGAACCCCTGATGAGTACTGTAAACATGGAGTTGTGACTTTATCTCATCAATGTAATATTTCAGTTACAGCATTATCTCCAAGAGGTGTCATTCACTATTTCAGGAGAGACAGTAAACTTTGACATGAAAGGTGATTCAATTCCATCATATGACCTCATAAACTGGCAGAGGGGCTCGGCTGGAAATATTGAGTTTATTAATGTGGGCATGTTCGATGGTGCGCAAGAATCCGGCCAGGAACTGGTCATCCAGGAGGAGGCTATCATGTGGCCTGGCCATCAGACTGAGGAAAGCTGTTCTCACAGTGTATTTCAGTACATGAGATACCATGTTCTGAAGTTCTGTAGGGTGAAATGGAGGTAAGTGTCTGTTGATCGGAAGATGCCGGGTGTGTCTGTACTAGGGTGGAAATTCTAAGGGCAAACTGAATCGTTTTCCCTAACCATACAGAGGACGTCCTTGAAATACTTCACTCTTTTTTAGCTATGTAGCGCTACTGATCTGCAAGACAATAACTAATAAACAAGCATACACATTACCTTTAAGTATGTGTGAATCTGTGGCTTAAGCAGGTGCTGGTGTCTGTGTGCAGTAACAGCTGTGCTCCAGGATTCAGAAAAGCTGTACGTCATGGCCAGCCTTTATGCTGCTTTGACTGTGTACCCTGTGACAGTGGCAAAATCAGTAATCAGACAGGTTGGTACAATTATTCAGCAATAATAAATCTCATGAAAAGTGACTTTCATCTTAATTTGTGTAGTATTTTCCTCTCTTTAGATTCAATAGACTGTATGGCCTGCTCTGAAGATTACTGGTCGAATGATGATGGAACTATATGCATTCCGAAAGTGGTTGAATTCTTGTCCCATGATGCAATGGGGTTGACCCTAACAGTGATAGCTGTAATGGGGGCCTGTCTCACTTTAGTGGTGTTTGCTGTATTTCTGTATTACAGGAACACACCTATAGTACGCATCAATAACTCCGAGCTCAGTTTCTTCATCCTGTTATCCTTGACTCTATGTTTTCTGTGTGCTTTGGTGTTTATTGGAGAACCCACATCCTGGTCCTGCATGCTGAGACACACTGCATTCAGCATCACTTTCTCACTTTGTATCTCCTGCATACTGGGAAAGACTTTAGTGGTGCTGGCAGCTTTCACAGCTACCCGACCTGGAAACAATATAATGAAATGGTTGGGTCCCACACAACAGAGACTCATCATCTTCAGCTGTACTTTAGTTCAAGTGCTGATATGTACGGCCTGGCTTGTAGCGTCACCGCCGTTCCCTTATAGAAACACTAAATATCAACAGTCCAAGATCATTCTGGATTGCAGTGTGGGATCTGATCTGGCTTTCTGGTGTGTGCTGGGTTATATCGGACTCTTGGCCTGCGTTTGTTTTTTTCTGGCGTTTTTGGCTAGGAAGTTACCAGGCAATTTTAATGAGGCCAAGTACATCACTTTCAGCATGCTTATATTTTGTGCAGTGTGGTTGGCTTTTGTACCTGCATATGTCAGTTCACCTGGTAAATTTACAACTGCTGTAGAGATTTTTGCTATATTAGCTTCTAGTTTTGGCCTGCTCCTCTGCTTATTCACCCCAAAGGTGTATATAATTTTATTAAAACCTGAGAAAAACACCAAACAACATCTCATGGGAAAAGACAAGTAATTCTATCAATCATTATCTATATTTGGTAAAAATGTGAATAAGATGGCAACATTACCATAAATAAATACAACTATCACATAACGGTGTGAGTTCTCCGTTGACTTAATATCAGACTTAATTAGCAAAAAATCAATGCTAAATCACAAAAAAACGACACTGACAGAATAAAAATTATCCCTAACTGTCCCTGGGGGTCGCCATGATTTCACAAAGTAGGATGTGATTTTGGATCAACATTTTAATCAAAGAAACCCCAACTTACCATTAACTTAAACCCTAATGATTTTTATCCCTCCTTCAAATTAGTGTGAAATTATGAGTTTGAGAATAATTTTTAAAAGCCCGTAACCCAATCCTAAATCTAACATACACTCTAATCCTGCAATCTGATTGGTAACGAAAATGTTGATCCAGGATCACATCCTACTTGGTTAAATCACGTTCAGCATCACGGGGTTCTGTACCTTTTAAAAAATACACATTTGCACCTAAAGAGTCCATAATAGTACCTTATGGTACATTCACATGGGACAGAAGCGTTAACGCTTGAAGGAAGGCTTGTCTGAAGCGTGGCCAACAGCCAATCACAGTGGCCGCAACACATGCTCCGGTCTTCCATTAATGTAATTGCTTAGGTTATTTGCATAAGGCTGACGCATTCGTTGCTGCTTGAAAAGTTGAGAAATGTTCAACTTCTCCCGCGAACAACGGCAGTGACGCGGCACTGACAGATCCACAATTCAGTTCGGCAAGCATGACGTCATCCATAAAAAGTGAATGGGAAGCGTTTACCCTTACGCCCTGTGTGAACGTACTGTTAGAGGTACGTATTGGTACCAAAGCGTGCATATTAGCACCTTAAAGCTAAATATATACAAAGTATACACATCTGTTCCTAATTTTTTTTTCTGACAGTGTATTACAATTTGTCACAAATGATGGTTATATCATGATGTATTACAAAAAGAAATGAAACAGGTATATGAATCAGTCATATTCCACATACCCAAAAGGCCTTAGGTTGGATTAAAACAGGTCTCAGTGAAACTGTGAGAAATATCTAAAAATGTTGGGCCTTTTAATGGGGTAGGATCTTATTTTAAACTTAAACTGTATTATATGCATAATACATAATGTCATTATAGTCAGCCATTATGATATATTAACCACACCCTCTCGCACATTTCCCTTGCAAATTCATTTATTATTCATAGAACAGTTGCTATTTAAACATGGTGTAATGCTCACTTCACATATGGAGTGCTTGCTGAGCTAGAAGGAGAAATGCAAGTTAATCTTGTATTGACAGTGACAATACTGTACATTACCAGGCTTTGTCCTGCTCTGTGTGGAGTTCATCCAGTAACCTGCGTCCTGCAAGGTGACCCACAGCCTCCTGCTCTCGTCAAGGATGGAGATTTTCTTGTTGGAGGGGTTTTCTCCATTCATGACTATCTAAAAACAGAGAATCACACATACACCAGACGACCACAACCACTAGAGTGCAGTGGCAGGTTAGCATACTGTATGCACGTATGATGGGATAGCATGCACTCTACTATAATACAGCAAATGATGAAATGTTATTTTTAATAATTTATTACATAGTTCAAAAAGTATGTTTAAAATGACTAGAATTTTGCAATGTAATGATTAGGACATTTCAGAAGTGTAATTGCTTAATTAAGTGTAATTGTTATTATGGTGTTCACCTCAACAGTGTGGGTTTTAGGGAGATGCGCTTTGTTCGTGCTTTTGAGTTTGCCATTGAGGAGATCAACAACAGCTCTGATCTGTTACCAGGCATCACTTTAGGCTACCACATCTATGACTCTTGTGCTTCTGTGCCAATGGCAATAAAAGTAGCATTTCAGCTTGTAAATGGATTTGATCTCATAAATAATGACTCTGATTCCTGTGCAAAATCTGCTGCTGTAACTGCTGTAGTCGCAGAATCTGGGTCAACACCGTCTATCAGCATTGCAAGACTTCTCAGTCCCTTTGGCATTTCACAGGTTCTTGCTCAGTATGACCATTTCTTGCATGCATTTTTAAACTGAAGCTGTCTTTAGACCTGACTTTTTCTTTCCTTCATGGTGCATTATAGGTGAGTCATTATGCAACCTGTGCGTGTCTCAGTGACAAGCGTCAGTATCCGACTTTCTTCAGGACCATCCCCAGTGACCACCATCAAGCGGCCGCATTGGCACGAATGGTCAAGCATTTTGGATGGATGTGGATCGGAGCGGTGCGCAGTGATTCAGACTACGGTAACAACGGCATGGCATCGTTCCTGAAAGCTGCGGAGGAGGAGGGAATTTGTGTGGAGTATTCAGAGGCCTACTACAGGACTCAACCACGCAGTAAACTTAAAAGGGTCGCAGATGTCATTCGCAGGTCAACGGCTCGTGTAATAGTTGCCTTCCTGGCATCGGGTGACATGAGGATTCTCTTAGAGGAGCTTAGCAAGGAGCCCCCACCACCTCTGCAGTGGATTGGTAGTGAGGCATGGGTTACAGATCCAGAAATGCTGCGCTTTAATTTGTGTATTGGTGCTGTGGGCTTTGGTATCCCGCGCTCTGTTATCCCTGGCTTTCGTAATTATTTGCTTAACCTCTCTCCAGATGAGGTGCTTAAATTTCCCTTGTTGACACAATTTTGGGAAAGCTCATTTAGTTGTAGTTTAAGACAGCAGGCAGATTCTTCATCTGGTTTACCAGCATGTGATGGCACTCAGGACCTGCACACATTACAGAATCCATATACAGATACATCCCAGTTGAGAATCACTAACATGGTGTATAAAGCCACATATGCTATAGCTCATGCCATCCATGGCACTGTATGTAGCAACAAAAAATGTGATAAATACTTCAAAGTTGAGCCGCTACAGGTAAGTTGTAAATGACAGCTAACAAATGCTTAAAAAGTATTTGAAATATTCCTATTTTTTCTGTAAACTATAAATCATTCTAAAATATATTTATCATGCAGGTTTTTGATCAGCTCAAGCGAGTGAACTTCACTAAAAATAATTATCCTGTTTCATTTGATATCAATGGCGATCCAGTAGCCACTTATGAACTTGTGAACTGGCAGCTTCAGGATGATGCTTCAATTGACTTTGTCACAGTTGGTCACTATGATGCATCCCAGCCGAAAGGACAAGAGTTTAGTTTGAGCAGAACTATCATTTGGAACTATGGCAGTGAAAAGGTATACAAATGTTTTCGTTTATTTGTCTCATTGTGATTATCTGTGAGTGCTTTGTGTCACCTGTCACCTCCAGGTGCCTGTGTCTGTGTGCAGTGAGAGTTGTCCTCCAGGCACTAGAAAAGCTGCACAGAAAGGAAGACCTGTCTGCTGTTATGACTGTATTACATGTGCAGATGGAGAGATCAGTAATGAGACAGGTAATGTGTTTGGACATAATCTGCTGAGGAAAGCATTCTTGATTTTTATGTATGATATCAAATCCCACATTTAATATATATAATGGTGTTTTTCTGCTTACATTTAGTCATTATATTCCTTTTTTTTTGTTCTTTATGTTTTAACCATAATTCACCTTACAGATTCTTTAGATTGTCTTCCATGCGCATCCGATTACTGGCCTAACAAAGAGAAAAACAAGTGCAATCCAAAGCCAGTGGAGTTTCTGTCATGGGATGAAATACTTGGGATCATTCTCATCATAGTCTCCATTTTCGGTGCTTTATTAGCTTTAAGCATGGCTTTAGTGTTTTATAAAAACATAGCATCTCCCATAGTAAAGGCCAACAATTCAGAGCTGAGCTTCCTGTTGCTCTTCTCATTGACTTTGTGTTTCCTCTGTTCACTTACTTTCATTGGTCGCCCCACTGAGTGGTCCTGTATGTTGCGTCACACAGCATTTGGGATCACTTTCGTCCTCTGTCTCTCCTGTGTTCTGGGGAAAACAATAGTGGTGTTAATGGCATTCAGGGCTACACTTCCAGGAAGTAATGTCATGAAATGGTTTGGGCCTCCTCAACAAAGACTCAGCGTTCTTGGTTTTACTCTTGTACAGGTTGTTATATGTGTGGTTTGGTTAATAACATCTCCACCCTTCCCTTTCAATAATATGCAACACTACAAAGAAAAAATCATCCTAGAATGTAATTTAGGTTCTGCTGTTGGTTTCTGGGCTGTGTTGGGTTATATTGGTCTTCTCGCTTTCCTTTGCTTTGTTTTAGCTTTTCTGGCACGAAAGCTGCCTGATAACTTCAATGAAGCTAAATTCATCACATTCAGTATGCTCATATTCTGTGCTGTATGGATCACATTTGTACCAGCTTATGTCAGTTCACCTGGAAAATTTACTGTAGCTGTTGAGATATTTGCTATTTTAGCTTCAAGTTTTGGTTTGATTATCTGTATTTTTGCTCCTAAGTGTTTCATTATTGTGTTTAGACCGGAGCAGAATACCAAAAAAACATCTAATGGGTAAATGACCATCAAAAGCCCCTTGAAACACACACCCCTTGTGACACTCATGCTAATATCAGACTGTGATTTTATTGCATTAGCTGTCACACTGTATATGTACTGTAAATTGTACTGAAACATTTAGATAATAAAAATATATACATTAAATTTAAAATAAGAATCTGGGTTTATACAAATGTTAATACATCATGGATTTATTTTTACATGATATATATAACCTTAACACAAGATGCTTATTCAGAACTTTTGCAGTTAACTTTTTTAAAGACTAACCTCAGTAACTTTCTATGGTTTAGACAGAAAAATGTAAGATTATTTCATTATTTTAAATATATTATAACTTTATATAATACTTATATCTAAAAATACCTCAGTGCCTCTAAATACACGACAGTAATGTTTTTAGTAATGCATGTTTGTTAAAACAAGTTATATTTCCTAATCAAACTAGTCCTGGTTTAAGCTAATCCCTGTACGGAAAACCATCCCATATTGTTATACAGATTTATGTTGTTACAATGGTGTGTAACACAATCCAATCCCAAACACACTTATATTAGGGCACTCTTATTTGGTCAAACCGGCCAGGGCGCGAATAACAGATCCACTCCCGGGCACGGTACAAAGTGATCACACTAGTCAAACTAACCAGGATTTGGGGTCAAATTTGCCTGGGCGCGGTTTGGTTTGGATAGTGTGAGCGCACCCTTAGGAGTCTTTTAAATTAACCAATAGAATACACATTGGACACATATAAACCATACACACTCTAAATAAAGACAAGAAATGAACAAGAAATTAACCAAAACATGACCAAAAGTATATACACAAGTAAATAAACTAAACAAGACACGTGATAATAATCAGTAACTGTATAAACAAAAGGGAATAGTGTAAGTAACCAGAAAACCAGAAAAGGAAGTCGGTAACCAGAAAAACCGGTGAGAGAACTTAACAGAAAGGAAATACAAGAACACACACAAGGTGCATTCTTGTGCCATTAACAAAAGTTAAAGGGCTGGCAATTCTGAAGGGACTGGAGGACTAGGCAGCAGAGGCAGAGCAACATCATGGCAGAGCAAATAGAGGTAGAAGCCAGGGTGGAGCCCATATGGACTTTCAAGGCAGAGCCCAGGGGCTGACTGATGGTGGAGCAGGAGGAAGGATGATGCAAGGCCGGCAGTCCAGGGGGAAGCTTTGCAAGAGAAGCTTTGCAGAGTGGCTTTGCAAGGCCGGCAGTCCAGGGGGAAGCTGTCAGCTCAGGGCATCCAGGTTGAGGCACGTAGAGCCAAAGGGGTGGAAAGCTGAGGCGTAGGCGGATGCTCAGAAGTCCCAAAACTAGGATGGTAAGAGACCATGGTGGAGCCAGAGGATCAAGGGAGCTCGGTGGAACCTGAGAGATAATGGACTGTGGGCCCAGGGGATTGTAGGGCAGTCACGAATTTGCTTAAATGCTAAGCTGGATGTGGAGAAGTCTGAAGCAGAGCCAGAGAGCTGAACAGAGCAAGAGGGAGGCAGAGGCAAGAAGCTGAGTGACACCAACAGAGGCAATGGAGCCAGTAATCTGGACTCCTGGACACAAAGGACCAATGGAGCTGGAAGGAGGTGAAGGACAGTGCCCTTAAGTGACATTGCAGGCCCAGAAGTCCAGAGATAAGCTGCTAGCTCAAGGAACTGATGTGAAAACGGGGAATGAAGACTAGCTGAGGAGATCTGAGGCATAGTGTGAGGCTCAGAAGTCCATGGCAGAACTAGGATGATGAGAAACCAAGACAGAGTCAGAGGATTGAGGGAGTCCAGTGGACCCTGAGGGATAATGGACCATTGTGGAGCCAACACAGTGCAGAGCCAAAGGGATGATGAGTCGAGGTGGAATCATGGGCCCAGGGGAAATCACAGACCCAGAAGTTCACCGAGAAACCACCAGCTCAAGGGATCTAAAGACCAGGGTAATGCGGGAGGGACAGAGAACAAAAGATGGCCCCAGAAGGAAGGAGGAGCTTGGTGGAGCCAAAGTGGTGGATGGATGAGAAACTAGGACTAGAGACAAAGGAAAAGGAATGGAGCAACGGAGCCTAGGGATGATGGATCATGTTGGAGCAAAAGAATGCAAAGCAAAGGAAGAGCCAAACGGCTGATGGGTTGAGGTTGAGTCATGGGGACAGCCCAGGGGACTACTGTACAGTCAAGGGATCTGCCTCACAGAGCCTAGCTGGGCATGAAGAAATTTGAGACAGATGTGAAGATCTGGATAGAGCATTTGGGAGGGAAGAGTTGAGGAGTTTAGTGACACCGGCAAAGTCAGCAGGTGGAGCTTAAGGTGCCCGGAAGCGGGGCAGAGCCTTAAGTGCCAGGGAGCCAAATTAGCCATAGGGACCAGGGAGGCAAAGAGGCCAGAGTGCCAAAGAGGCCAGGGAGTCAGGTGATGCCAAGGGAGCAAGACAGAACCAGGCAGGAGGGTAAGTTATAGGAGCCAGGAAGGAATACCAGTGGAGGCTATTGAGACAAAGGAGCCAGGGGAGCTAGCTCACAGGAAGAAGTTGGTGACAGAATAAACTGAGGTGGAGCCGGAGGAATGGACCAAGCCAGCAGGAAAAGTGGTGCCAAAGTGTTGAACAATATTAGCAGACATAAGATCGCTAAAACTGAGCAGAGCCAGTGTAGAGGACAGATAATATTGAAAAGAAAGGATTCCAGACAAGACAGATTGGTGGTAACTGGCTCTGTAACCACAAATAAATAAGAAGGTGCTTTGTTTTCGGCTGTAGAGTGGACTGAGCACCTGACACTCATTCAGGAGCTGACCTGGCAGCAGGCACCTGCCTCAGGATAGACATGGTGGTCTGGCTCTGGGCTATGTGGTGGGCTTGGGTGGCATAGCTGAGTCTGTGACGGGTACAAGGCTGATTAGGTACTCTTTTGCCTGACAGACAATGGGGGGAACCACAGATCAGGAGTCCTTGGACCTCTTACTGAGGCTGGCATGGTAAAACATACTAAGGGACTGGTCAGAATAACGTGTTAGCCCATACATTAACTAAAAACAAGAACCGAACAATGAGTGAACCAAAAAAAAGGAGTATAGTCACACATAAGTGAATGAGAGAACTAAATGAGATACTGATAATAACAATCAGTAACTGTAGACACAGAAATAAACATAAAACAATGAGTAACCAGAAAAATTAATATGGGTAAGTCAAGAACTAAGAAGAAAAAGTAATTAAATTAGAAATTAGACAATTTGTTAACCTAATTTTACCCATTTCAGAAATAAGGGCCATTGTGAAGGACATCAGACACAGAAGAAAATAAAACACACACACATTCTGGTTTCCATGTTTTGTGAGGACATTCCATAGACGTAATGCATTTTATACCATACAAACTGTATATTCTATTCCCCTAACCTACCCCATTCCCTAACCCCAACCATCACAGAAACCCTTCTCCTACTTCACATTTTCAAGAAACATTATTTTCTTTGATTTATAAGCTTGTTTCCTCATGGGGACATCAAAATGTCCCCACAAGGTCACAAAAATACTGGTATTCCTATCTTTGTGGGGACAATTGGTCCCCACAACGTGATAATTACCAGGTACACACACACAAACACACACACACACAGAGATTTCATTGTAACACATTTCTCCTGAGGTGACCTTAAAGAAGGCAGGTCTATGTTTTCGTGTTTTGAAACTTTATGATACACTTGAGACACATACTGTCATTATGATTGACAGATATTAAATATTAACCACACCCTCTTAGGTTTCCCAGCTGTAGTTACAACAAAGAGGTTTTTTTTGGGGTATGGTTCTTATTTAAATGAGGACTAATGCTCACTTCACATTTGGAGTGCTTGCTGAGCTAGCAGAAGAAATGCAAGTTAATCTTGTATTGACAGTGACAATGCTGTGCATTACCAGGCTTTGTCCTGCTCTGTGTGGAGTTCATCCAGTAACCTGCGACCTGAAAGGTGACCCACAGCCTCCTGGTCTCTTCAAGGATGGAGATTTTGTTATTGGAGGGGCTTTCTCTATTCATTACTATCTAAAGGCAGAAAATCACACCTACACCAGACGACCACAGCCACTAGAGTGCAGTGGCAGGTTAGAGTTTGATATACAGGCTGAAATGCAACAGGAGTTTGTTAAAATTATGCTTATAATTGTGATTTTATTTGTTGTTTAAATAAGCTAATGAAAATCAGACATGTAAATTGTACCAGTTATTCCAATGTAGTATTTATTACTGTGTGTGTGTTTTACCAGCATGGACACCAGAGAGCTGCGCTTTGGCCGTGCCTTGCAGTTTGCCATTGAAGAGATCAACAACAGCTCTGATCTGTTACCAGGCATCACTTTAGGCTACCACATCTATGACTCTTGTGCCTCTGTGCCGATGGCAATAAAAATAGCGTTTCAGCTTGTCAATGGATTTGATGTCAAATTTAATGACTCTGATTCCTGTGCAAAATCTGCTGCTGTTACAGCACTAGTTGGAGAAACAGGCTCCACTCCATCTATCAGCATGTCAAGAGTTTTCAGTCGATTTGGATATCCACAGGTGCCTTTTTATACCCCGCAAACATAAAGGCAAACAAATGCATTACTGTGAAAATGTGAATAGTCTATTTATTTTTTTGCATGTTAAGAAACTATATGTATCTGGCATTATATGTATGTGTCCTGTCTGTGAAATCCATGCTAAAGTCTCATAATCAAATTTTGATGCTCCAAATCTCAAATTTGATTATAAGACCTCATGGATCACTATGGTCAATATAAAAAATATTAAGGTTACATTTTTTACAGAATGTTCTTTACATTATGTATGTGTGATTTATGATTTTATATAGAAACAGCAAATCACAAAAAATGACTTCAGCTGGGCTTTTACAGACTGGGTTGCATAAATGTATAAAATATATATAAACATATTTTGATTGTTTACTGACACAGCGTTAAGTTTTTATCTGTGTTATGGTGCGTTATAGGTGAGTCACTTCGCAACCTGTGCGTGTCTCAGTGACAAGCGTCAGTATCCGACTTTCTTCAGGACCATCCCCAGTGACCACCATCAAGCAGCCGCATTGGCACGAATGGTCAAACTTTTCAGATGGACGTGGATCGGGGCAGTGCGCAGTGATTCAGACTACGGAAACAACGGCATGGCATCGTTCCTGAAAGCTGCGGAGGAGGAGGGAATCTGTGTGGAGTATTCAGAGGCCTACTACAGGACTCAACCACGCAGTAAACTTAAGAGGGTCGCAGATGTCATTCGCAGGTCAACGGCTCGTGTAATAGTTGCCTTCATGGCCTCAGGTGACATTTATTTCTTATTAGAGGAGCTAAGCAAGCAGTCTCTTCCTCCTCTGCAGTGGATTGGCAGTGAGACTTGGATTGTAGACCCTGGCATGCTGCGTTTTAACTTGTGTATTGGTGCTGTGGGCTTCGGTGTCCCGCGCTCTGTTATCCCTGGCTTTCGTAATTTTCTGCTTAACCTCTCTCCAGATTAGGTGCTGAAATCTCCCCTACTGACAGAATTTTGGGAGAGCTCATTTAGTTGTAGTTTAAGACAACAGACAGGTTCTTCATCTGGTTTACCAGCATGTGATGGCACTGAGGACCTGCACACATTACAGAATCCATATACAGATACATCCCAGTTGAGAATCACTAACATGGTATACAAAGCCACATATGCTATAGCTCATGCCATCCATGCCATTGTCTGTAACAACAAGCAATGTGACAAAAACATCAAAATTGAACCCTTGCAGGTAAGCTTTCTCATCATAATAATTCAACTTTTAATTTCACAAATGATTACTCTATTAAAACATTTATAATCTCCATGTATTTGAAATGTATTCTGCTTTTGTGTGTAAACTGTAAAATCTTTTGCAGAAGCACAGGCACCAACTTGGATTTCAGCACAGATTATTTAGTAGAAAATAACACTAACCAGCAATTGTGTCAAACTATAATAAAATTTCTTATGTCAATCATGCAGGTTACAGATCAGCTCAAGCGAGTGAACTTCACTAAAAATAATTACCCTGTTTCATTTGATATCAATGGGGATCCAGTAGCCACTTATGAACTTGTGAACTGGCAGCTTCAGGATGATGCTTCAATTGACTTTGTCACAGTTGGTCACTATGATGCATCCCAGCCGAAAGGACAAGAGTTCAGTTTGAGCAGAGCTATCATTTGGAACGATGGCAGTGAAAAGGTATACAAGTGTTTTGGTTTATTTGTCTCATTGTGATTATCTGTGAGTGCTTTGTGTCACCTGTCACCTCCAGGTGCCTGTGTCTGTGTGCAGTGAGAGTTGTCCTCCAGGCACTAGAAAGGCCGTACAGAAAGGAAGACCTGTCTGCTGTTACGACTGTATTACATGTGCAGATGGAGAGATCAGTAATGAGACAGGTAATGTGTTCTGCTGAGGAAAGCACAAAACTGTATGTACTGTATTAGAGAGTTATTTATTTCTGTATTTTTATGGTTCATGAATACTGTAGATGTTAAACAACAAGTATTTATCTTACAGATTCTTTAGATTGCCACACCTGTCAACCTGAGTACTGGCCCAATAAAGAAAAGAATAAATGTCTTCCTAAACCAGTGGAGTTTCTGTCATGGGATGAGATTCTTGGAATTATCCTCGCTGCTTTCTCTGTTACTGGCTCTTTATTAGCTTTAAGCATGGCTTTAGTGTTTTATAAAAACAGAGCTTCTGCCATAGTAAAAGCAAACAACTCAGAGCTGAGCTTCCTGTTGCTCTTCTCATTGACTCTGTGTTTTCTCTGTTCCCTTACTTTCATTGGTCGCCCCACTGAGTGGTCCTGTATGTTGCGTCACACAGCGTTTGGCATCACTTTTGTCCTCTGTATCTCCTGTGTTCTGGGGAAAACAATAGTGGTGTTAATGGCATTCAAGGCCACACTTCCAGGAAGTAATGTCATGAAATGGTTTGGTCCTGCACAACAAAGACTCAGCGTTTTTGGTTTCACTCTTGTACAGGTTCTTATCTGTGTGGTTTGGTTAACAACATCTCCACCTTTCCCTTTCAATAATATGCAACACTACAAAGAAAAAATCATCCTAGAATGTAATTTAGGTTCTGCTGTTGGTTTCTGGGCTGTGTTGGGTTATATTGGCCTTCTCGCCTTACTTTGCTTTGTTTTAGCTTTTCTGGCACGAAAGCTGCCTGATAACTTCAATGAAGCTAAATTCATCACATTCAGTATGCTCATATTCTGTGCTGTATGGATCACATTTGTACCAGCGTATGTCAGTTCACCTGGAAAATATACTGTAGCTGTTGAGATATTTGCTATTTTAGCTTCAAGTTTTGGTTTGATTATCTGTATTTTTGCTCCTAAGTGTTTCATTATTGTGTTTAGACCGGAGCAGAATACCAAAAAACATCTAATGGGTAAATGACTATCAAAAGAGCCTTGATACCCTTACGAAAAAGAAGTACACTTCAAGTTCATTATATTAAGTATACTTAAAGGAATAGTCTACTCATTTTCAATATTAAAATATGTTATTACCTTAACTAAGAACTGTTGAATCATCCCTCTGTCATCTGTGTGTGTGCACGTAAGCGCTGGAGCGCGCTGCGACGCTACGATAGCATTTAGCTTAGCCCCATTCATTCAATGGTCCCATTTAGAGATAAAGTTAGAAGTGACCAAACACATCAACGTTTTTCCTATTTAAGACGAGTAGTTATACGAGCAAGTTTGGTGGTACAAAATAAAACATAGCGCTTTTCTAAGCGGATTTAAAAGAGTAACTATATTTTATGGCGTAATAGCACTTTTGGGAGTACTTCGACTCGGCGCAGCAACACCCTCCCTCTCCCATTATGAGAGTGAGAAGGGGAGCAGACTTTTCAGGCGAGTCGAAGTACTCCAAAAAGTGCTATTACGCCATAAAATATAGTTACTCTTTTAAATCCGCTTAGAAAAGCGCTACGTTTTATTTTGTACCACCAAACTTGCTCGTATAACTACTCGTCTTAAATAGGAAAAACGTTGATGTGTTTGGTCACTTCTAACTTTATCTCTAAATGGTACCATTGAATGAATGGGGCTAAGCTAAATGCTATCGTAGCGTCGCAGCGCGCTCCAGCGCTTACGTGCACACACACAGATGACAGAGGGATGATTCAACAGTTCTTAGTTAAGGTAATAACATATTTTAATATTGAAAATGAGTAGACTATTCCTTTAAGTAATGTTGGAGTATAGTTTTAAGAATACTTTATGTAGTAAGTGTACTAACATTTATGCTCTAGTAGTAAACTTGTAAGTGTACTGCTTGAATACCGCTTGGGACTAAATTGGCCCACTTTTAGTATATAAAAGTATACTTCTAAGTGTACTATAAGTGTAAGAGTAGTCAACTTTAAGTGTACAACTAGTGCACAATTAGTTCTTCATTTGTACTGCAAGTGAACTCATGTGTATACTAGTAGTTTTCTAGACTTATACTTCAAGTGTACATGCAAATGTTCTGTTAGATAACTCTTAGTAAACTAGTAGGTTACTAATTTTGTGCTGCAGGTGTGCTTCCAGGTGTTCTTTTGAAATACTTTTAGTTAACTAGTAGTTTACTAGTCATATGCTGGGAGTGTGCATGCAGGTGTTCTGTTGGTGTGCTCTTGGTGGACTATGTGGGTTACTTATTGTATGCTTGTGTAACAAAGCCCTTTGACACTGAGGATCCATCTGCAGGTTTTTATTAAACACACTCATATTCCAACAGACAAAGTCAAACAACAGCAAACACAGCAATGTAGGGCAGGCAAATCTCATAGTCATGAAACAGGCAAAAGGGTCAGCAATGACAGCCGGTACAAATCAAGACTTTGCACTGACTGAATGTTTCCAGAGAGTTTATATAGGCTGGCAGACTAATCAGTCCAGGCATGCGGGATTATGGGAAATGGAGTCCAGAACGAAAGTTAATATTCAGGGGGTTCAGCCATATAGATATATATACAACCTCAAATCAGAAAAAGTTGGGACACAGTAGAAATTGTGAGTAAAAAAGGAATGGAATAATTTACAAATCTCATAAACTTATATTTTATTCACAATAGAATATAAATAACATGTTGAAAGTGAGACATTTTGAAATGTCATGCCAAATATTGGCTCAATTTGGGTTTTATGAGAGCTACACATTCCCAAAAAGTTGGGACAGGTAGCAATAAGAGTATAAAAGTTAAATGTACATATAAGGAACAACTAAAGGACCAATTTGAAACTTAATTGGCAACATGATTGGGTATAAAAAGTGTGGCAGTGTCTCTCAGAAGTCAAGATGGGCAGAGATAGTCTATATTCTATTGTGAATAAAATATAAGTTTATGAGATTTGTAAATTATTCCATTCCTTTTTTTTACAATTTCTACAGTGTCCCACTGTAGTGTCCCATTATATATATATCATTTTTGTATTTATTATTTTTGTTTGATTAGCTCACTGATAGCATATGAAAGATTTAGCTTCAAATTGAAAGTACAATTAAAAGGTACAAGTAAAAAAATTAATACACATTGTATTGTACTTTAAGTGCAATATATTAATATTTATAGTATGATGTTAAGTTCACTTAAAGTAAAGTTGAGTAGTAAACTACTAGTTAACTAAAAGTATAGTAAAAGAAAACTTGCAAGTATACCTGCAGCACACAATTAGTAACTTACTAGTTTACTAAGAGTACACTAACAGAACACTTGCATGTACACTTTCAGTATGAGTACACTAGTTAACTAAAAGTATAGTAAAAGAATACTTGCAAGTATACCTGCAGCACAAAATTAATAACTTACTAGTTTACTAACACTAAAGATTCTCCATAAAGATAATATACATTTGTACACTACACTTTCAAAATTTACTTAAAATATACTGTTTCTAAAGGATGCTAAATAATGTATTTTATAAATATGCTGTCAGTGCATTATTATAATGATAACTTTAACAGATAAAGTATACCTAAAATAATCTTTAAAATAAGTTCAAATTGGTATACTTTAAAAATTGCACAGAACTTTATCTCCAAGTATATTTTTTAAAGTATAATTTTAGAAAATATACTAAATTATAATTATTTTGAAATATTTTAAAAGTTTAATTGTAAGCAAATATGTTGTAAGCATAGTACTTTTAATATATTCAAATATGGTACATTTCTTTCTAAGTATATTTGTAATGTACTATTGCAAAGTTAAATATACTTGAAATACAATAAAGTATATTTATTTTTCACCAGGGCATATGGCTTTTTGCAGCTTTCTTGATGTAGCTTTCGTTGTTGCATTTTTACTTTATACTTTTAAGTATATGTCAGTAAACAAGTATAGGCCAAATATACTTAGACATTTCGGTCAGTATAGGTCAAGTATACTTTAGTACAATTTAAGTGTATTTCTGAGAAGTACCTAAAGTACATTTTAGAGAAGTACATAAAAAGTAAACTGAAAGTATACGTTCTTATTTTAAGTTTAAAAGAAGAATACTTATAGCACACTTCAATAAACTTCTTTTTCGTAAGGGTAAACACACCCCTTGTGACACTCATGCTAATATCAGACTGTGATTTTATTGCATTAGCTGTCACACTGTATATGTACTGTAAATTGTACTGAACATTTAGATAATAAAAATATATACATTAAATTTAAAATAAAAATCTGGGTTTATACAAATGTTAATACATCATGGGTTTATTTTTACATGATATACATAACCTTAACACAAAATGCTTTTCAGAACTTTTGCAGTTAACTTTTTTAAGGACTAACCTCAGTAACTTTCTATGGTTTAGACAGAAAAATTTAAGTTTAAGTTATTTAATTATTTTTAAATATATTATAACTTTATATAATACCTATATCTTAAAATACATCATTGCCTCTAAATGCACGCCAGTAATGTTTTTAGTAACGCATGTTTGTTAAAACAAGTTATATTTCCTAATAAAACTAGTCTGGTTTAAGCTAATCCCTGTACGGGAAACCACCCCATATTGTTATACAGATGTTGTTACAATGGTGTGTAACACAATCCAATCCAAAACACACTTATGTTAGGGCACTCTTATTTGGTCAAACCAGCCAGGGCGCGATTAACAGATCCACGCCCGGGCATGGTACAAAGTGATCACACTAGTCAAACTAACCAGGATTTGGGGTCAAACTTACCTGGGTGCGGTTTGGATAGTGTAAGCGCACCCTTAGGAGTCTTTTAAAATAACCAATAGAATACACATTGGACACATATAAACCATACACGCTCTAAAGACAAGAAATGGACAAGAAATTAACCAAAACATGACCAAAAGTATATACACAAGTAAATAAACTAAACAAGACACGTGATAATAATCAGTAACTGTATAAACAAAAGGGAATAGAGTAAGTAACCAGAAAACCAGAAAAGGGAGTCAGTAACCAGAAAAACTGGTGAGAGCAACTCATGAACTTAACCGAAAGGAAATACAAAAACACACACAAGGGGTCTCATTCATGAAACATTCGTAAATATATGAGTAAATTATATTATGAGTGATTTGCACGTAAACAGACCTTCCCGAAAACTCTCCTCCTGATTCACAAATACTTCGTAAACGTCAGATTTGATAGTTAAATGTGTGTATGTGTTAATGAATTTCTATCAATCGTACATGGGACGCGCGTGCACGCTTATTCTCAATTACCGTAAATACTGCCCATTAAATCCGACTGAAAACTATATATGGGCATCATATTAAGACACCAAACGAAGGATTTCAACATGTCTTCTTAAAAGCAAATGAAAAAGAAAAATTTATCAGATGCAGAAATTGAAGTTTTATTATCAGAAGTTAATTAAAAAAATCTAATTTTATTTTGAAGCATACATAGTGGCGTCTCAGGTCCTAAAAAAAGAAAGCTTAGCAGCACATTACAGATGCTGTTAATGAAATTTCATCTGTTAATCGAACAGTCCCACAAGTCAAAAGAAAATGGTTCGACACGAAACTTGACTGCAAAAAACGAATTAGTTAACTTAAAAAAAATCTTATTCAAAAATAAAAAATATATAATTTTAGAGAAAATACACAAGCAGTTTACATTTGAGCATATATAACTTTTCACAAAAGAACTGGTCTGGGTAGCCTGAAACAACTCATTAATCAGTCTTCATTCTCAGCAAGTAAGTCTGTGCGGTCTCTGAAAATACGCCTTTTGCGCATCGCTCTGCCAAATCTATATATTAGCCATCGTAAATGTGTTATGCCTGATTATGGCCATTTTATAGGAAACAATTTCCTTAACAATTTCGTTTGCCCAGCCCTATTGAAATCAATAATGTATTTGATTAAAGTGTTCCGTTTGCAGATGCTATTACTGGAGCTTAAGTTAAAAGAAAAAACATATATAATTACTGTGTAATATTTTTTACAAAATGCTGTGTAATATGTACATGATTATGGTGAATTAAAATACAGCCTTATTGATGAGCAAAAGGTTCGGATGTTAAACGCACCATTTACGCGTGGGTGGGAGCAGGTGTAGATTTCTTTCGTACCAACTAATATTTGGAAAATACGCACATTTTCATGAATCCGAAAATGTACGCCAAAAGGACTTTACGAACGATTTACACAAAAATTCGTTCTGCTCGTGTTTCATGAATGAGACCCAAGGTGTATTCTTGTGCCATTAACAAAAGTTAAAGGACTGGCAATTCTCAAGGGACTGGAGGACTAGGCAGCAGAGGCAAAGCAACATCATTACAGAGCAAATAGAGGTAGAAGCCAGGGTGGAGCCCATATGGACTTTCAAGGCAGAGCCCAGGGGCTGACTGATGGCGGAGCTGGAGAAAGGATGATGCACCAGAGTGGCTTTGCAAGGCCGGCAGTCCAGGGGGAAGCTGTCAGCTCAGGGCATCCAGGTTGAGGCACTTAGAGCCAAAGGGGTGGAAAGCTGATGCGTAGGCAGATGTTCAGAAGTCCCAAAACTAGGATGGTAAGAGACCATGGTGGAGCCAGAGGATCAAGGGAGCTTAGTGGAACCTGAGAGATAATGGACTGTGGGCCCAGGGGATTGTAGGGCAGTCACGAATTTGCTTAAATGCTAAGATGGATGTGAAGAAGTCTGAAGCAGAGCCAGAGAGCTGAACAGCGCTAGTGGGGAGGCAGAAGCAAGAAGCTGAGTGACACAAACAGAGGCAATGGAGCCAGTAATCTGGACTCCTGGACACAAAGGACCAATGGAGCTGGAAGGAGGTGAAGGACAGTGCCTTAAAGTTACATTGCAGGCCCAGAAGTTCAGAGATAAGCTGCTAGCTCAAGGAACTGATGTGAAAACGGGGAGTGAAGACTAGCTGAGGAGATCTGAGGCATAGTGTGAGGCTCAGAAGTCCATGGCAGAACTAGGATGATGAGAAACCAAGACAGAGTCAGAGGATTGAGGGAGTCCAGTGGATCCTGAGGGATAATGGACCATTGTGGAGCCAACACAGTGCAGAGCCAAAGGGATGATGAGTCGAGGTGGAATCATGGGCCCAGGGGAAATCACAGACCCAGAAGTTTACAAAGAAACCACCAGCTCAAGGGATCTAAAGACCAGGGTAATGCTGGAGGGACAGAGAACAAAAGATGGCGCCAGAAGGAAGGAGGAGCATGGTGGAGCCAAAGTGGTGGATGGATGAGAAACTAGGACTACAGACAAAGGAAAAGGAACTGAGCAACGGAGCCTAAGGGATGATGGATCATGTTGGAGCAAAAGAATGCCAAGCAAAAGAAGAGCCAAACGGCTGATGGGTTGAGGTTGAGTCATGGGGACAGCCCAGGGGAATACTGTACAGTCAAGGGATCTGCCTCACAGAGCATAGCTGGGCATGAAGAAATTTGAGACAGATGTGAAGATCTGGATAGAGCATTTGGGAGAGAAGAGGTGAGGAGTTTAGTGACACCGGCAAAGTCAGCAGGTGGAGCTTAAGGTGGCAGGAAGCGGGGCAGAGCCTCAAAGAGCCTTAAAAAAAAAGCTTTAATTTACAGTACATGCTGAGAAAGCTTTATTGTCATATTTTGGTGACAGGAAGGAGGAAATAAAACAACCTACATAATAAATATGATTTCATTGTAACACATTTCTCATGAGGTGAACTTAAAGAAGGCAGGTCTATGTTTTCGTGTTTTGAAACTTTACGATACACTTGAGACATTATCATCATTATGATTGACAGATATGAAATATTAACCACACCCTCTTAGGTTTCCCAGCTGTAGGTACAACAAAGAGTTTTTTTGGGGTATGGTTCTTATTTAAATGAGGACTAATGCTCACTTCACATTTGGAGTGCTTGCTGAGCTAGCAGAAGAAATGCAAGTTAATCTTGTATTGACAGTGACAATACTGTACATTACCAGGCTTTGTCCTGCTCTGTGTGGAGTTCATCCAGTAACCTGCATCCTGCAAGGTGACCCACAGCCTCCTGGTCTCTTTAAGGACGGAGATTTTGTTATTGGAGGGGCTTTCTCCATTCATTACTATCTAAAGGCAGAAAATCACACATACACCAGACGACCACAACCACTAGAGTGCAGTGGCAGGTTAGAGTTTGACATACAGGCTGAAATACAACAGGAGTCTGCTAAAATTATGCTTATAAATGTCATTTTATTTGTTGTGTAAATAAGCTTATGAAAATCAGACATATAACTTTAACCAGTTATTCTAATGTAGTATTTATTACTGTATGTGTATTTTACCAGCATGGACACCAGAGAGCTGCGCTTTGGTCGTGCCTTGCAGTTTGCCATTGAAGAGATCAACAACAGCTCTGATCTGTTACCAGGCATCACTTTAGGCTACCACATCTATGACTCTTGTGCCTCTGTGCCAATGGCAATAAAAATAGCTTTTCAGCTTGTCAATGGATTTGATCTCATATATAATGACTTTGATTCCTGTGCAAAATCTGCTGCTGTTACAGCACTAGTTGGAGAAACAGGCTCCACTCCATCTATCAGCATGTCAAGAGTTTTCAGTCGATTTGGATATCCACAGGTGCCTTTTTCTATCCCGCAAACATAAAGTCAAACAAATGCATTACTGTGAAAAAGTGAATAGTCTATTTAATTTTTTTTTGCATGTTAAGAAACTATATGTATCTGGCATTATATGAATTATCAAATATGTGCCCTGTCTGTGAAATCCATGCTAATGTCTCATAATCAAATTATGATGCTCCAAATCTCAAATTTGATTATGAGACTTTAGCATGGATCACTATGGTCAATATTAAAGATATTAAGGTTAAATTTTTTACAGAATGTGTGATTTATGATTTTATGTAGAAACAGTAAATCACAAAAAAATGACTTCAGCTGGGCTTTTACAGACTGGGTTGCATAAATGTATAAAATATATACAAACATATTTTGATTGTTTACTGACACAGCGTTACGTTTTTTTCTGTGTTATGGTGCATTATAGGTGAGTCATTTCGCAACCTGCGCATGTCTCAGTGACAAGCGTCAGTATCCGACTTTCTTCAGGACCATCCCTAGTGACCACCATCAAGCAGCCGCATTGGCACGAATGGTCAAGCTTTTCGGATGGACGTGGATTGGGGCAGTGCGCAGTGATTCAGACTACGGGAACAACGGCATGGCATCGTTCCTGAAAGCTGCGGAGAAGGAGGGAATCTGTGTGGAGTATTCAGAGGCCTACTACAGGACTCAACCACACAGTAAACTTAAGAGGGTCGCAGATGTCATTCGCAGGTCAACGGCTCGTGTAATAGTTGCCTTCATGGCCTCAGGTGACATTTATTTCTTATTAGAGGAGCTAAGCAAGCAGTCTCTTCCTCCTCTGCAATGGATTGGCAGTGAGACTTGGATTGTAGACCCTGGCATGCTGCGTTTTAATTTGTGTATTGGTGCTGTGGGCTTTGGTGTCCCTCGCTCTGTTATCCCTGGCTTTCGTAATTTTCTGCTTAACCTCTCTTCAGATGAGGTGCTGAAATCTCCCCTACTGACAGAATTTTGGGAGAGCTCATTTAGTTGTAGTTTAAGACAGCAGACAGATTCTTCATCTGGTTTACCAGCATGTGATGGCACTCAGGACCTGCACACATTACAGAATCCATATACAGATACATCCCAATTGAGAATCACTAACATGGTGTATAAAGCCACATATGCTATAGCTCATGCCATCCATGCCATTGTCTGTAACAACAAGCAATGTGACAAAAACATCAAAATTGAACGCTTGCAGGTGAGCTTCCTCATCATAATAATTAAGGTTTTAATTTTACAAAGGATTAATTAATTAAAACATTTATAATCTGCAGATATTTGAAATGTATTCTGTTTCTGTGTATGAACTGTAAAATCTTGTGCAGACACACATGCACCAACTGGGATTTCAGCACAGATTATGTAGCAGAAAATAACACTAACAAGCAATTGTGTAAAACTATAACAAAATCTCTTATGTCAATCATGCAGATTACAGATCAGCTCAAGCGAGTGAACTTCACTAAAAATAATTATCCTGTTTCATTTGATATCAATGGGGATCCAGTAGCCACTTATGAACTTGTGAACTGGCAGCTTCAGGATGATGCTTCAATTGACTTTGTCACAGTGGGTCACTATGATGCATCCCAGCCAAAAGGACAAGAGTTCAGTTTGAGCAGAGCTATCATTTGGAACGATGGCAGTGTAAAGGTATACAAGTATTTTGCTTTATTTGTCTCATTGTGATTATGTGTGAGTGCTTTGTGTCACCTGTCACCTCCAGGTGCCTGTGTCTGTGTGCAGTGAGAGTTGTCCTCCAGGCACTAGGAAGGCTACACAGAAAGGAAGACCTGTCTGTTGTTATGACTGTATTACATGTGCAGAAGGAGAGATCAGTAATGAGACAGGTAATGTGTTCTGCTGAGGAAAGCACAAAACTGTATGAACTGTATTAGAGAGTTATTTATCTCTGTATTGCTATGGTTCATGAATACTGTGGATGTTAAACAACAAGTATTTTTCTTACAGATTCTTTAGATTGCCACACCTGTCAACCTGAGTACTGGCCCAATAAAGAGAAGAATAAATGTCTTCCTAAACCAGTGGAGTTTCTGTCATGGGATGAGATTCTTGGAATTATCCTCGCTGCTTTCTCTGTTACTGGCTCTTTATTAGCTTTAAGCATGGCTTTAGTGTTTTATAAAAACAGAGCTTCTGCCATAGTAAAGGCCAATAACTCAGAGCTGAGCTTCCTGTTGCTCTTCTCATTGACTCTGTGTTTTCTCTGTTCACTTACTTTCATTGGTCGCCCCACTGAGTGGTCCTGTATGTTGCGTCACACAGCATTTGGGATAACTTTTGTCCTCTGCATCTCCTGTATTTTGGGGAAAACAATAGGGGTGTTAATGGCATTCAAGGCCACACTTCCAGGAAGTAATGTCATGAAATGGTTTGGGCCTGCACAACAAAGACTCAGCGTTTTTGGTTTCACTCTTGTACAGGTTCTTATCTGTGTAATTTGGTTAACAACATCTCCACCATTTCCTTACAATAACATGCAATACTTTAAAGAAAAAGTCATTCTTGAATGCAGTCTGGGGTCTGCTGTTGGTTTCTGGGCTGTGTTGGGTTATATTGGCCTTCTCGCTTTCCTTTGCTTTGTTTTAGCTTTTCTGGCACGAAAGCTGCCTGATAACTTCAATGAAGCTAAATTTATCACATTCAGTATGCTCATATTCTGTGCTGTATGGATCACATTTGTACCAGCGTATGTGAGTTCACCTGGGAAGTTTACTGTAGCTGTTGAGATATTTGCTATTTTAGCTTCAAGTTTTGGTTTGATTATCTGTATTTTTGCTCCTAAGTGTTTCATTATTGTGTTCAGACCAGAGCAGAATAACAAAAAACATCTAATGGGTAAAGTATCATCAAAAGCCCCTTGAAACACACAGGGAAATCTAATTTCATTGTATTAGGTGACACACTGTGTCCCCCGGTTTCAAAGACAAGGCTTAAAGCTCGCCCAAGAGTAAACCACGTGTTAAAGACATCTCAACTGAAAATAACTTGCACTGAATGATCCAAGTACCATTGATTTGTCTCAATATGTACACCAGTAACATCTTTTTCTAAGGCATGTTTATAAAAGATGCTTAAACATCTTAATAAATAAGACCTTGTCCTTTCTTTAGCCAAGCATGGTCTGTGAAACTAAGCCTATATATGTACTGAAAATCATTAGAGATGTTCCGATACCATTTTTCTCTTCCCGATACCGATTCCGATACCTGGGCTCAGGGTATCGGCCGATACCGAGTACGGATCCGATACCTGGGTGTATATCTGTAAAATATACAGCTATACATACTACTAGTCCTGTATGAATGGATATAACGGTTTTATGGTGTGCTTCAGACTTATTCCTGTATAAAACATGAACAAATACATACAGTGAACTAGGGTATTTTTATTATCTGAAAGACATTTGACTTAAGAGAAAACGAGCCACAAATCTAACACTGTACACTGAAAGGGTATTTTAGTTTTAGAATAATTTGAAAAATCTGTGGAATTCTGTGGGATGATTTTAAATGTTTTTAGAAGAAATTAGAGAATTTAAGCTATTAAATATTACAAAATTGCATCTAAAATAATTACTTTTTAAAGGCTTACAATTAAAATGAAAACACCAAACCAATGAGTCCTCTGAATTAAACTGGACCAACATGAACCAGATAATGTGCATGTCAAGATAGAATTATAGTTTGTAGCCTATATAAAATGACATATATTAATGTTAATATATAGCAGAATAAAAAAGCTTGTGTAAACGTTCTCATTATGAAATAAGCACGTATGAAGATAATTTCATCATTTTTACAACGCAATGTAAACTTTATATTAAACATAACAAGAGCATTCGTCTTGTAAACGGATTTGAAATTATAGATGTGCTGTGCTGACTGTCGCGTCACATAGACGACAGAGACAAGTAAGATCTGCGGTAAAACTGAGTGGTAAGTTTTATTTCATCTCAAATATCAAACGGTTCATGCTCTTATCATTAAAAACAATCACAGCAAACAGCACACGCAGGGTTTATGTATTTATCAATGCTGCTCACAAACGCGCGCGGCTATGTATGTGTACTTGTTGTCAATGACAGTACTGGTCACTCACAAACGCGCTCAAGCGCGGGGTATGTGTGCTTGTCAATCACGGGCATTAACTCCGTTGAGTACTCCGCCAAAATCTGCGGGCGCGGATTCCGTTGAGACATGTCGATGTTTTGTTTTATTAGTCTGAAATGCTAACAAACAGCGGACATACGGCTGCATGCCTTCATTTCTTTGCCGCTCTAAGTAAACAGTGGTTGCGTCACGCATGAGGTAACTTCCTGGTGTTTGCATTCAGAGCAGCGAAGAAGAAATTAGTTTCGCTTTGCAGCGTTAGCTATAACAGGCATAACTAGGTTTAGTAAAAAAATGGTATCGGATCGGTACATGGGTTCAAGTACTCGCCGATTCCGATGCCAGAATTTTTTGTGGTATCGGCCGCATTTCCGATACTGGTATCGGAATCGGAACAACTCTATAAATCATAATGTACAGTTATTGCAAAAACGCAAAATATAATAACACAATTAAAAAATATGCTGATACACCTTTAACGGATTAATTTTCACATATGTAACCCCAACCGAAGATGTTTATTCAGAAGATATGTGTACTTCATGTTTTTAACTCCACGTTGTTTTTAGGAAATTTTTTGGTATGTAAGACATAAAATATAATTATTTAATTGTATCTAATTTTATTCTATTACTTGTAATGTTATAACAATTCATATAATTTAAGACATTTTGGGTATTACATTATAATAAAACAGGCAGTTAATCAGAAATTAAAAAAGGATTTTACCTTAGGTATATAATATTGCACCACACGTGACCAGTGCCGTGTAGGTTGGGACATGTAACCAGTTTCTGATTATAAATTACATGGCAAAATTTTTGTCAGTTATATAATCTAATGTAATCTGACTACATTTAGATTATTCTTTGACCTTTGAGGCACTCAGATGCAAAAGTTGCTAAATGCCACCTTTGTCAAAAATTAGGCAATTATATTAACCAAATGCTCCCAGCATGTACTATATGTTCATCATCAAATACTTTCAACTCTGCTGCCCTCCAGCCCCGTGCCATTCACAAATACAGCACTGTTGTCAGGGTCCGCTAAACGCCACGTGACTTTGTGCACTTGTCCCCTAAGTGCACAAAAGATTAATTAGATAAACGACAACATAGAAAACATCTGTGGATCACATTTAAACTTGTGTCCCTTGTGAGTACTTGGACCCCAATTCAGTATAACCCGTTTGTGGCAGTCACATGGATCACAGCGCCCCCTAATTTGTGGTTAAGTTTCTTTATTTTTACATTCTGACTTTCATCATTTGCAATGTTTGTAGCTGCATCTTCAGTAATCTTGCAACTGTTTACTATTTCCAAAAAAGTGTTTTTTTAAAGTAGAAGTTTTTGCCAAAAAAGCTTGCATGCACTTAGAGGGTTTTGCAGCAAAAGACTGTCAAATTGTTAAAGTGCACCTATTTGATTGCTAAAAACAACTTTATTTTGTGTATTTGGTATAATACAATGTGTTTGCATAGTTTATGGTTAAAAAACACATTATTTTTCACACAATGCAATGCTACCAGGAGTTAACTTACAGGCTGTCAACGCGGGAGTAATTATGATAATGTCGGTCTTGTCCACATCAACAGGCCCAAGAAGTAAACTGTTGCCTAAAATCTGTGTGTTTGTTGTAATCCAAGAAAAGAGATATATGTTAGAAAAAACTACTCGTTTCATCGTTTACTTTGGGGTATATGTACCTTTGCATATCGTTAACATGTACTAATGCTAGAGATGTAACGATGCATTGTGGTCCCCATTAAAAAGACCTGTCTGAAATCGATTCTGAATCGAAAGACTCGGATTCTGTGTTTCATGCGCAGCTTGTGCATGTACTACGGCTCTGTGATCAGTAGGAAGTCCTTATCAATCTAAAATCATTACGAGTCTGAGTCGTTTATAACATGCATTTTAAAAAGCAAGACTCATCAAACATAATCATTCAAAGTATTCGTTTTTATCATGAAAATACCTGAAACAATCTGAAGAACAGCGATATTAATATGCCTCTAGACATTTCCTTGAATTGAGTTTGTAATACTTCTGTGGCACAAATGGTGTTTCTGCTCGAAAGCACCCTCTGTCTTTTGGATGTGGCGGCATTTCATCGTAATTCATTAAAATTCATTCATTGAAAAAACACGCATTTGAATGCAGTGTTGTGCCTGAACGAGTTCATTGAACGAAAGTTCATGAAGTCGTTCATATTTTGGGTTAACGTGAACTGAACGTACTGCATTACTGCCTGATGAACGCAAAGTGAACTCGTTCATTCTGGTGTCTGTGAACGGCACGTTCTTTCAGTTTAACGTCTTTCAGTAGGGTGCCAGATTTCTGTAGAGTCTTCCAGGGGAAAACCCGTCTAAAACACACTGTAAACAGGCCTTAATGTGTAGCGTAAAAAACACCCAATCTGGCAACACCGCCACCAGGCTGCATACGTCATCAAAGCAACACTGACTGGACGCTGCTGAAATCCCTGCCGCGCCACTCATATAGTTTAACATTAAATAACATCATATTTGTCTTAAATCGTTAACGATTAACATAGGCTGCGAACGCATATTCTCACGCTATTTAACCTGCACGTGCGGTGCACTGCGAGTTGTACTACACGCGATGCCTCTCAGCGCTTCTCGCCCGAAAAACCCCCTTGAAGCACCGCCTAGCCTTTCAAGGTATATGCAAGCAAAAATAAAAATTAAAAGACAGTCAATGCTAATGTAAACCCTGGTTGGATAAGATTTAAAGTTGGATATGAAGATGAAATCTGAAGCATTTAGCTTCAGAGTTAAAACTTAAAATAATTGCTGTCTGTGGTTCTATATGGGGTATAATGGCAATCATTTTTTTTTTTAATAATATGAGAAAAAAGAACTATAAATTAGTTCATTTTTGGACCTGTGAACTAGTTCAAAATTTTAAAAATATGAACTATGAACTGAACTAGTTCATTTTAAAATTTGTGAACTGTGAACTGAACTAGTTCATTTAGAAAGTGAACTTTCCCAACACTGTTTGAATTATTATTTGTCACAACCCTAACTAATGCACACTTACACACCAAAGAAAATGTAAAATCATGAATCGGACCATAGTTGCTCTTTAAATCCCAATAAAATGACTTAAGTGACAAATGATGCTCATTTACTACAGTAGGAAACATGTCAGACGCACTTAGAGGGTTTTGCATCTGAATTTCTTACATAATTAATTCTTAATTAAACATGACACGTTTGTGAGTGCATTTGACATTACATTTCATGAATAACCATCACATCATCAATGACATTTTTGAGACTTTAAAACACTGATAATTTAATTTTTGTTAAATGTTTGCTCATAAGAAAACACACACAAAACCTCCAAAAGCACACATTTTAAAACATACATCATTAAAATGAAGTAAATATCTCTTCCAAATCGCCACTTGTTGTCTAAATTATCAAACAGAGATAAAACTTTTTAGATTATTTACATTCATGTGCATATTAAATAATTACCTAGTGTATATTATAGGCATTTTACTGACTTTTACTGTATATACATTTTATATACTAGTGCAATTTCATGGAATAAATTACCAATGCCATTAAAGGGTTAAATGAATTAGGACATTTTACATTTGAGGTAAAGAGATGGTTGAATAATAATTTTATGTAAATTGTAAGTTTTTATGTATATTATAAGATTGTTGCCTCACTGCCTGTGTACTGAGTACCACAATAGAAATAAGCTATAGGCTTTATTGTGTTTTTAATCTTTTAAAGTTGTGTTAAATTATAACAGTGATGTTATGTATTTTCTTCTACAGTTTTGTAAATTTTGTCAAATAAACACAATTCAAATCAATATTCAAACCAAATCTATGCCTTTGGACAATGATGTCATTATGATTGACAGATATCAAATATTGTAACCACACCCTTTTAGGCTTCCCATTTGTGGGGTTACAACACAGACAATGGTTGTACTAATAGTGGGTATATAAACAAGATGTAATGCTCACTTCACATTTGGAGTGCTTGCTGAGCTAGCAGAAGAAATGCAAGTTAAATTTGTACTGACAGTGACAATACTGTACATTACCAGGCTTTGTCCTGCTCTGTGTGGAGTTCATCCAGTAACCTGCATTCTGCAAGGTGACCCACAGCCTCCTGGTCTCTTCAAGGATGGAGATTTTCTTATTGGAGGGGCTTTCTCCATTCATGACTATCTGAAGGCAGAAAATCACACATACACCAGACGACCACAGCCACTAGAGTGCAGTGGCAGGTTAGAGTTTGATATACAGGCTGAAATACAACAGGAGTTTGTTAAAATTATGCTTATGCTTATAATTGTTATTTTATTTGTTGTGTAAATAAGTTAATGAAAATCAAAACTATAACTTGTTCACTTAAGTTTTAATAACCAGTTTTTCTACTGCAGTATTTATTATGTTTGTTTTACCAGCATGGACACCAGAGAGATGCGCTTTAGTCGTGCCTTGCAGTTTGCCATTGAAGAGATCAACAACAGCTCTGATCTGTTACCAGGCATCACTTTAGGCTACCATATCTATGACTCTTGTGCCTCTGTGCCGATGGCAATAAAAATAGCGTTTCAGCTTGTCAATGGATTTGATCTCAAATATAATGACTCTGATTCCTGTGCAAAATCTGCTGCTGTAACTGCTGTAGTCGCAGAATCTGGTTCAACGCCGTCTATCAGCATGTCAAGAGTTTTTGGTCGATTTGGATATCCACAGGTGCTTGCTCAACATAATATGAGTTTGTATGAATGACCTGGACCAAATAAGAAAACATAAGAGCCTTTAATAGATGGTAACTCCTTTAGTACTGTTTAAATATGAATTTTAGAATTACTGTTTTCATTGTTTTCCTTATTTTTGTAAGTTACTTTGGATAAAATGTCTGCTAAATGCATAATAATAAATGATAAAATCATCCAAAGTTAAAACCTCACAAAACTGCTTGATAAAATGCCATAAATAAACTTTTTGCTAACTCTATACTGTAAAAAATTATGTGAATGACATAATCATGACATGTGTTTTACATTATTTTATTTAATAAAAATAGGTTCTAACAGTACAAGTAGTCAAAATGTAAAAAAAGTTTACTTTTACAGTGAATTTGATAAACAAGTTAAGGCAGCAAAAACTGTACGTTAGTAGATATTTTGGATACTACAATATAAAGTGTTGATTTATTTTGCATATTTTTTTAATCACAGCATAATTGTAACATTTGAGCTACATGAAACATGGAAAAATAAAAAACAATGAGTAAGTGTATAATTTGTGTATAACGTGTAAATATAATTTTTGCATATAATTTGCTTTTTTTTGTTGTGTATAGGTGAGCCATTATGCAACCTGTGCGTGTCTCAGTGACAAGCGTCAGTATCCGACTTTCTTCAGGACCATCCCCAGTGACCACCATCAAGCGGCCGCATTGGCACGAATGGTCAAGCTTTTCAGATGGACGTGGATCGGAGCGGTGCGCAGTGATTCAGACTACGGGAACAACGGCATGGCATCGTTCCTGAAAGCTGCGGAGGAGGAGGGAATCTGTGTGGAGTATTCAGAGGCCTACTACAGGACTCAACCACACAGTAAACTCAAGAGGGTCGCAGATGTCATTCGCAGGTCAACGGCTCGTGTAATAGTTGCCTTCATGGCTTCAGGTGACATGAGGTTCCTCTTAGAGGAGCTTAGCCATGACCCCCCACCACCTCTGCAGTGGATTGGTAGTGAGACTTGGATTGTAGACTCAGGAATGCTGCACCTCAATTTGTGTATTGGTGCTGTGGGCTTTGGTATCCCGCGCTCTGTTATCCCTGGCTTTCGTAACTTTCTGCTTGATCTTTCTACAGATGAGGTGCTGAAATCTCCCCTACTGACAGAATTTTGGGAGAGCTCATTTAGTTGTAATTTAAGACAAAAGACAGGTTCTTCATCTGGTTTACCAGCATGTGATGGCACTCAGGATCTGCACACATTACAGAATCCATATACAGATACATCCCAGTTGAGAATCACTAACATGGTGTATAAAGCCACATATGCTATAGCTCATGCCATCCATGCCATTGTCTGTAACAACGTGCAATGTGACAAAAACATCAAAATTGAACGCTTGCAGGTAAGCTTCCTTATCATATTAATTAAAGTTTTAATTTCACAAAGGATTAATTAATTAAAACTTGTATTCTGCTTCTGTGTGTGAACGGTAAAATCTTGTGCAGACGCACAGGCATCAATTGGGATTTCAGCACAGATTATTTAGCAGAAAATAACACTAACCAGCAATTGTGTAAAACTATAACAACATTTCTTATGTTAATCATGCAGATTACAGATCAGCTCAAGCGAGTGAACTTCACTAAAAATAATTATCCTGTTTCATTTGATATCAATGGGGATCCAGTAGCCACTTATGAACTTGTGAACTGGCAGCTTCAGGATGATGCTTCAATTGACTTTGTCACAGTGGGTCACTATGATGCATCCCAGCCGAAAGGACAAGAGTTCAGTTTGAGCAGAGCTATCATTTGGAACGATGGCAGTGAAAAGGTATACAAATGTTTTGGTTTATTTGTCTAATTGTGATTATCTGTAAATGCTTTGTGTCACCTGTCACCTCCAGGTGCCTGTGTCTGTGTGCAGTGAGAGTTGTCCTCCAGGCACTAGAAAGGCTGTACAGAAAGGAAGACCTGTCTGCTGTTATGACTGTATTACATGTGCAGATGGAGAGATCAGTAATGAGACAGGTAATGTGTTCTGATGAGGAAAGCACAAAACTGTATGTACTGTATTAGATATTTTATCTCTGTATTGCTATGGTTCATGAATGCTGTAGATGTTTAACAACAAGTATTTTTCTTACAGATTCTTTAGATTGCCACACCTGTCAACCTGAGTTCTGGCCCAATAAAGAAAAGAATAAATGTCTTCCTAAACCAGTGGAGTTTCTGTCATGGGATGAGATTCTTGGAATTATCCTGGCTGTTTTCTCTGTTACTGGCTCTTTATTAGCTTTAAGCATGGCTTTAGTGTTTTATAAAAACAGAGCCTCTGCCATAGTAAAGGCCAACAATTCAGAGTTGAGCTTCCTGTTGCTCTTCTCATTGACTTTGTGTTTTCTCTGTTCACTTACTTTCATTGGTCGCCCCACTGAGTGGTCCTGTATGTTGCGTCACACAGCATTTGGGATCACTTTTGTCCTCTGTATCTCCTGTGTTCTGGGGAAAACAATAGTGGTGTTAATGGCATTCAGGGCTACACTTCCAGGAAGTAATATCATGAAATGGTTTGGGCCTCCTCAACAAAGACTCAGCGTTCTTGGTTTTACTCTTGTACAGGTTCTTATCTGTGTGGTTTGGTTAACAACATCTCCACCTTTCCCTTTCAACAATATGCAATACTATAAAGAAAAAGTCATTTTAGAATGTAATTTAGGTTCTGCTGTTGGTTTCTGGGCTGTGTTGGGTTATATTGGCCTCCTGGCTTTTCTTTGCTTTGTTTTAGCTTTTCTGGCACGAAAGCTGCCTGATAACTTCAATGAAGCTAAATTCATCACATTCAGTATGCTCATATTCTGTGCTGTATGGATCACATTTGTACCAGCATATGTCAGTTCACCTGGAAAATTTACTGTAGCTGTTGAGATATTTGCTATTTTGGCTTCGAGTTTTGGTTTGATTTTTTGTATTTTTGCTCCTAAGTGTTTTATTATTGTGTTTAGACCGGATCAGAATAC
This sequence comes from Misgurnus anguillicaudatus, assembly GCF_027580225.2. Lineage (NCBI taxonomy): Eukaryota > Metazoa > Chordata > Actinopteri > Cypriniformes > Cobitidae > Misgurnus > Misgurnus anguillicaudatus. The sequence goes on from NC_073351.2 coordinate 16,663,499, forward strand.
TAAAAAACACTTAATGGGTAAAGTATCATCAAAAGCCCTGTGAGATACATACAGCACATTCTCTGAAATAAAGCTACAAAAGCTGTACTTGGGGGCGGTACCCTTTTACCCATTTAGTTACAGATATGTACCTTTGACATACTAATATGGTACAAAGGTATACTTTTTATACCCAAATGACTTTATTTCTGATGGTGCATAATATTGGACATTACATATTTACAGTGCATAAATGATAAACACTAAGGATTAAACCATTTTAAAAACTTGTTTTAATAGTCTGATTTAAAGGGGACATATCAAGAAAATCTGACTTTGTCCATATTTAAGTGCTATAATTGGGTCTCCAGTGCTTCTATCAACCTTGAAAATGTGAAAAAGATGAACCCAGTAACTTAGTTTTGGTAAACCATTCTCTGCAAGCATGTAAAAAATAGGTCAATAAAATCTGGCTCCTAGTGTTATATCAGAAAAGGATAATACTGCCCCTTAATCTGCACTATCAAACCACGGCACTGCCATTTAGTGTAGAGATCAGCTCCTTTGCATTTAAAAGGCCACACCCAAAAACAACACATTTTTGCTCATACCTACAAAGTGGCAATTTTACATATTATAATAAATTATCTATATGGTTTTTCAAGCTAAAACTTCACATACGTATATACGTTTTATATGACATCTTTAAAAAGTCTTGTGAAATGTCCCCATTAATGTTCACATTCATTATATTGAAAATATGTTTGAAAAAGAAGAGTAAACCAATGAATGAATGTACATGCATTTACTCACAAAAATATTTTTTTATATATTTATGGTAAGAAATGTACAAAATATCTTCACGGAACATGATCTTTACATAATTTTGGCATAAAATTTTTTTTTACCCATACAATGTATTGTTGGCTATTGCATATCGACTTAAGGTTTTGTGTCTGGTATGCTCTTTCTACCCATTTCATTTGCTAATTCGTTATGGTCATGGTTACTCATTTAGTTTGTTTATGTTGTGTTTATGCAGATCCTTCATCTTTAAAAATAAAAGTCAAAACAACTTTTTAAATGGCTTTATTTGTCAACATGGTCATCAGGTATTATTTATGAATAAAAATGCAAATTTACAGAATCCTTTTACTATGAATGAATGAATAAAAGCCTTTTTTGTGATTGCATAGCTCTACTTACAACAAAATTAAGAGCAATGCTTCTATTGATGTTAAGACAAACTTGTAACAATAAGGAAATAAACTTTACAGTTTGAAAAATATAACATGCTCCTGTAACTCAGTGGTAAAACATTGCATTAGCAGTGCAAAAGGTTGTAGGTTTGATCCCAGAGAAAAAACATAAAAAAATCTGCCAAATGCATAAATGCAATAGATACAATCATCAATAAATACAGAATATATGAATATGACAAATTGTGTGTAACTAAACATGAGTTACGCATGTCAATAAAATGTCACTTTGACATTTTTCCAGTCATTCCCTTCTTAGTGTTTAAATCAGGCCTTAGCAAAATGACGTAACATTTAGGTACAAAAATACAAAACAGAAGTCCGAAAGTGGAAGCGAGAATGGCAAAAATCTCAACAGCCACTGTGTATTTCCCCGGTGAGCTGTTATATGCTGGTATAAAGGAGATCCACACGGCAAAAAAAATGAGCATACTAAATGTGATGAGCTTAGCTTCATTAAATGTATCTGGGAGTTTCCGTCCAAGAAAAGCAAGTGCAAAGCACATGCAAGACAGCAATCCGATATAACCCAGCACCAGGTAAAATCCTAAAGGCCACACGTCTTTACACTCTAAAACAATCTTACCTCCCTGGTAAGATGTGTTTTTATAAGGGTAAGGAGGCGCTAGTGCCAGCCAGCACGCACACAAGATAACCTGACCTGTTGTGCAACAGCAGATAAAAGCCCTCTGCTGTCCAGGACCAAATAACTTTAAAGAACTAGACCCAGGCATTGTTGAACGAAAGGCCAACAGCACCACAATGGTCTTCACAAGTATGCACGATATGCAGAGAACAAAGCTGATCCCGAACGCAGCTTGTCGGGCACGGCATGTCCACGGTGAAGGCCGGCCCACAAACACCAGCGAGCAAAGAAAGCAGAGTTTGAGGGACAGCAGAAGTAGAAAGCTCATCTCAGAGTTGTTGGCTTTAACTATGGGCGTGCTTCGAAAAAGGAAGAAGATCACTGTGATAACAGCTGCCGTGGCAACCCCAAAGAGAGACAGAGAAATGAGAATGATGCCCATAATTTCATGGTAGGAGAGGAACTCCTCTATGCCAGCAACACAGGCGACTCTTTCTTTGTTTGGCCAGTAGTACTGAGGACACTTCATACACTCAGTAGCACCTGGTAGACATTTAAAAGATTAACCAGATTTCCCAACCCGAACATACAGTATATGGACAACATAAATAATTGACGTATCATCTTTTTTACCTGAGATGTTGCTGAATTCTCCTTCAGCACAAGGCAAACAGTCAAAGCAGCAGATAGGCTGCCCCAGTCGACTGGCCTGTCGTGTGCCAGGAGGGCAAGGAGGGGAGCACAGAGAAACAGGTACCTGTATTCAATATACAATAAAATTAGTCATCTAGTAAAAACTAAAAGATAAAAATCTATAACTGTTTGCCATGGTGATGCAAGCTCACCTCAACATGTCCTCCTGCCCACCGAATTGACCTCTCATTTATCTTAAGCTGCTCAACTTGTGGGGCAGAGCCATCAAATTTACCCACAATCTGAAAGTGAATGGCACCTCTGCCATTCGTTTGCCAGTTTATGATGTCATAAAGGGGCACAGGCTCTCCGTTTTTGTCAAAATATACTTTCTCATCAAACTGGTTGATAAAATTGACTTTTTTCAGGTACTGAAGAAGCTGTTGGTTAAAACAGAAATATATTCAATATAAATGCAATTAATAAATAAATGTATAAAAATAATAATAATAAAATAATAAATAAATAAAAATAAATGTGACCCTGAACTACAAAACTATTTTCATAAAGGTCATTTTTTTAAATAAACTTTCATATCAAAGGTGATGTATGGTTTGTTACAATAGGACAATATTTGGCAGAGATACAACTATTTGGAAATCTGAAAGGGTGCAAAAAATAAAAATATTGAGAAAAGTTGTCCAAATGAAGTCCTTAACAACACATATTATTAATGATAATTACATTTTTGATATATGTATGGTAGGAAATGTACAAAATATCTGCATAAAGCATGTTCTTTACTTAATATCTAAGTAATTTTTGGCATAAAAAATCAATAATTTTGACCAGTGGTATTCAACCTGGGGGCCGTGCGATGGTGCCAGGGGGGCCCCAGTTTTATGACATTTTATGAAATACATTAATTTATCATGAATTCATGAATTTTTAGAACCGTTTTTTTGTCACAAATTTTCTTTGGGGGGCCGCGAAGGAATGCACCATACACAAGGGGGGCGCACACTGAAAAAGTTTGGGAACCACTGACCCATACAAAGTATTGTTGGTTATTGGTACAAATATACCCATGCGACCAGGCCCAGGGTCACATATGTAACATACATTTGACTGTATTGATAGACAGACAGACTTAATACCTGCCATGGAGAAAACTGTGATGCAGTGTTACAGACTCTGTCTTTGGAGTGACATTGTAAGAGCTGATGTAGAGCATGACCAATGGCATACACTGCTTTATAGACATTGTAGGAAATCCTCACCGGTATAAAATCAGTGTAGCTAGTCTCAGTGTCCATTAGATCCTCTGAGCCAGTACAGAGAGGTAAGTCAGACTCACTGTTGTTATCATAACCTAGCCTGCATCCAAACAGTTCCTCCCAAAACATGTTAATAAAAACCGATTCAGTTCTAGGTGAAGGTCTTACACTTAGGAGAAACTCAGCCAAGCCAGGAATAGTGGTACCCCTGAAGGCAAATCCCAGTGTTCCAGTAAGGACAGGTTGAAGTTCAGGAACAGTGAGAAGTTTTGCCGTCACCCAAGCTTCACTGGCTACCCACTGCCACCTTGTCAGATTCCTATGAGCAACCTCGGTTAGGAGCTTCAGCAGCTGTCCTTCAGTGGCAAATGCTATTATCACACGAGCAGTCGAACCCTCTAGGCTATTGACAATAGAGTGGATTTGTGCCTGGGAAGCTGATTTGGGTATAGTGTGGTGAAAGGCTATACAGCCTCCAAGTTGATTAAGCTGATCGGTGAAGGCCTGGATGCCATAGTTACTGTAGTCATCATCTGTGCCCACCGTACCCACCCAGCGCCAGCCAAAGTGGGAAACCATCTGAACCAGGCCTTGCACTTGAAATACATCGCTGGGTACAGTGCGAAGAAAAGATGGGTACTCTGTCTTATCCGTAAGGCAGGTGCAAGTCGCAAAGTAGCTTATCTTGAAGACCAGAACATGAAGAAGGAGAAAAAGTTAAAAGAGATATAAAGTCAAAGCTTAGGCATTTTCAGGGGAAATACATTCGGAAATCATATTTAGGACACTGAAATAATTGATAGTTCATGTCTAATAGTACATAGCTAATAAATTATAGTAAAGAGAATCATGACAATAAACAGTACATATACAAATATGCCTAAGATGTGTTTTGTTGCATTAACTGGGTTGTGTTTTATTTGTCCATTAAGATGTTAGGCTTGTTTCCCATTATCTGTACAACCACACAAGAAAATAGGGTGAGACTTATTTTCGACATTAATGAAAATCAGAGCATCATATTTGAACATCATATCAACATCATATTTTGAACATTTCATTGCACTAACATTGCATCCCAGTGAAATGTGTTTTGAGGTTCATAACAGATCTAACAAATGACATTTCATATTAGATTAGATTTTTTTATAAAATATGACAACATATAATAGTTTAGGTTTATTTCATTTAAATTATTTGAACTTAGAGGACACAAAACAAAGAAAGAAAGAAAGAAAATAAAGAAATAAATAAATACAAGTTTTTTTAATGAAGGGGCATTTAATCCGTGTGTCTTAAATTTTTACAAACATCAGCAGATATACAGTACTGTGCAAAAGTCTATGGCCACCATGCTAGAATTAGATTAGTTGTTTTTACAATGTTATAGTGATCATATATAATTGTTTCTCGATCTCTTTAAAAGATACATCCAGAAAACACAGGAAATGTGTATATAGTATTTAAAACTGTATAAAAATGTAAGCTGATGTGTCAAGTTTTTAGGGTAAACTCCACTAGAAGCTGCAGGATCTCTTAAACCTAAATAAAATTAAATCCTAATTTCAAATTTTAAAGAAATTAGTCTTTTTACTTCATTCTGCTCAAAACCGCTCAAGATGTGTTTAGTGCCAAGAGATGTCACACTAAACACAGACGATGCCTAAAGAAGACATTTAGTCCTGAAAAATGTTAAATTTTTACAATTTGTATATATTTCCTGTATTTTCAGTTTGTATCCTAATAAAATAGATTGAAAAATAAATATGGATGGACATTAAATTTTCTAAAACAACAAGTCTGGTGGTGTTGGCCAAATCTTTTGCACAGTACTGTGACTGATTTTTTTCTTTATATTCATGGGTTGTCTAATTGACAACAACAAAAAAATCAAAAACAGTACATAGTGAAGTGCAAAAGCTGAAATATAAGTAATCACATGCTATTATTGTCCCCTTTCTCGCTTATCAGTGGAATTCCGAATGGACCCAAAGTATGAGCCACAGCTCGTGTAGGTGAAGATGATGCCAGACCGATGACAGCTGATACCGGGGCAGTGGAGAGACATTTAGCACCGACACTGTGAGCAGACTGTGTTTGACTAGAGGTGCCGTTCACCAGGGCCAGTGTACTGTGCAGGCTGGTGTGGATATAATCACAGCTATCCAAGATCCGATAACCTAGCGTCACTCCTGGTAACAAAGCAGAGTTTCTGTTGATTTCTTCAATGGCGAACACCATTGTTTGAGCCCACCGGAAGGCACGAAAATCAAACCTTTCGAGTAGATAAGAAAAGAGGAGAGATTAAAAGGAGAAAGTTAGTAGTAGCAGCGATACAGATGGGACCTAGACACAAAACAAAAACAACTAATTTGCTCATTAAACTGAAACATTATATTGAATTTCATTGTTATTCTCTATTTATTTGCACTGCAGATTCACACACCCGCTGCACTCTTCATGCTGCGGCAGCTCAGTGTAAGTGGACTTAGTTTCTGAAGCTATGTTGTGCATTGGAAACAGCCCTCCTATTATAATATCACCATCCCGTTCCAGCACCGGAGAGTTAAAATCACCCAATCTCCGGCAATCGTTGTCTAATAAGGTGCAGGCAACTACTGACAAGTAAGGTAGGAGCAAAAGACCAAGTGGTACCAGTTCATTCACTGGCATCTTATTGGCCATTGCTAAATCTTTTAATTCCAACCATGGACCCAGCCATTGAGGAGGACTTCATTCAGACTGCATCAAAGTCTTGAATTCCCAGATATATAAATAACATCACAAACATGTCATATAAAACTAACCAATGACATACATGGTGGGTGGAGTACGCAAACAGTCACATTATAGTGTCTAAACATATGACATAATAATAAACATATGACAAGTAATATTTAGCTGATACTTTTCATTTACAGATTTTAAATTGTCACATTTCTGGGCAATCATTTCTAAAACTAGTACACTTTAAACAAACAGTGTACAGATGGAAAATAGGGCCACATCCTAAAAACACACATTTAAAAGATTTTTCAAAATTCTTTTTTATGTCTATAATAACAAAGTAATCCATAATCTACAGTAGGATTGGGTCTAAAATGTTGTTTGACTGCTGTTGGCCCAGTGACTTGACTTTCTACTGGGATATATTGGCTTTCTGGTAGTGATCTTTTTATTAGCCTTTTAGATCATTATGATGAAGTACATTTTTAATATCGGTACTGTGTAGATATGTTTCCAACATATGTCAGACAAACCAAGGACTGCATTCAATGCATTCAATTTTATGCTCATATGTCCAGAAAGAAACACTTTAAAAGTGTACTGAAGTGTATATTTTTGCTACTGTAATACAATTTATCTCTAAATGAAGACTTTGGTTCCAAAACGCTATAAACGCCATTTTTAAGAGTTACTGCAAAAATCAGTATTATATCAGGTCAGTATTTAAAAGTAAATTCTTAATTTTATGTAAAATCCAATATCGCTGTGTTATTCTGTCATCTTTTCTCCCTTTTTTCCCAAAATGCAATAACGCCACTCCTCCTTTTCTACAGAATGCAATAAATCCGCTCCACAAATTACAGTGCACCATTCCACACATTGTAAACAAACAATGGCGGGCGCCGCATTGAGTACACAGAGTCCTTGTTTTTCTCATCAACTTTGTACTTTGTGATCAACAAACAAACAAAAACGAAATAATACTTTAATAGCATTAATAAACCTGTGAAAGAAACGTAAGCCATCAACATTTAATAATTTACGAGAGAGGCACTCGGGAGCATCTAGCTTCTTTCGTGCTAACACATTGACCCCAGGGGATCTTATGAAAAACTTTCCATAATTTTACTCAAAGTCAATGAGAATCACAGCTGATAGCTGTGAAAAATGTTAAGCGACGACATCAAGTATAAACGCGCAGCAATGACAGTATGACAAAGTAAGTGTTTTGATTAATGCCATGCCATTAATGTTTATTTTATTAATCAGTGTGTACAACTGTTCAACTAAATTAATATAAAATGGCAAAAATGAATGCACATTTATACATTGATTAAATAGATTTATAGAATTTTGAAAAAAAAAATTGCATTTTGTGGAAAAAATAATTCGTTTTTATAATAAATCTTTGAAAATCAAGTTATGGATTTGAATCTTTTATGTTTTTATAACCTAAAGATGCTATGTGAAAGTTTGTAACAGAAAATAGTGGTTTTCATCTTATCACTTTCTTGGTATAGAAAACACGTTTTTACCGAAGTTTGTCAAAATGGATTTATTGCATTTTGGAACCAAACTCTTCAAATGTTCTGCTTGTTGAAACAATATTTTTTACAATATAATTGGTAATGCATTATCTATAAATTACATTGGATTATTTTTGACAAAGTATAAAACAAACTGGGGCGATTTCCCGAACACGGCTTATCCTACTCCCAGACTAAAGTGCATGTTTGCCTTAATTAAAAATAACTTCCAATGACATATCTTGTTAGTAAATATATCACTGCCATTGTTTTGTCTCACACCAGTAAATGTATGTTTGTAAAAACAACTTGCATGTCCTAACTAAAGCCTAGTCCGGGATTAATCTAAACCCTGTCCAGGAAACTGCCCCATTATGTTATATCATTCTTTACTACATAGCAGGTGAACCAGTTTGGTTTGCAACACTTCATTGTTTGCTTGAAGAAAGAACAGAATTTACTTAAAAACTTTTAAATGATTACTTAAGATTCAAGACAATTTTTTTTCCTGTGATGTGTGTTGTAGTCTGAATGTCTGTGTACTGTATGCTTGTGTGCCTGTATCTGTGTGTAAGGCATGTACAGTATAGGTCTCTATGGTTAGTGTTTGATGGAGTGACAGACAGACAGCCTGTTATGAGGTGACTGCCATCTATTGGACAACTTAAGGTGCATACCCTATAGTAGACATTACCAGTTTAAATTATTTAAACTGTAAAAAAGACACTTTAAATTGTAAAAGACACTTTTAAATATGACCTAAAACACCCTTTAATCACACAAACTCATAAACCATGAGGATCTGTGTAAAGTAATTGGGTGATTAATTAATAAATAAATGTAAAAATAATCATTTAGCTTGTAAAAAAATTTAAAATAATGAGCTGGTGTCCTTACTAATGTCATTAACACTAAGATCAGATCATCCAGAAAATACAGAATTGCAGGAAATGTGATAAGTGTGATAAACATGGATTAAAAAATAGCAAAAATAAATAAATAAGATATATAAATAAAGATGTCAGTCATTTGGGGATTACTTAATCTTACTTAAAACACAAGAATCACTACCTGTTTAACATAAATGTATTAATGTAATAACTTACTCATACAATAAAGAAGTACTACAGAGTTCTATCTCAAGTGCCATCTCAAGAAAATATGAATAAAGAGACTGTGACGCCTTACTTGATAAGCCCATGTGGCACCGCCTGCTGTATAAATAAGTACCACACACAATCTTTGTCATACATTAATACTCCAGTAAATAAGAAAGAAAGATGTGGATCAATCTACATATATGTATATATCTGACCTTTAACTTTATCTCTGCTGCTTCGGTCACCAGCACAGGCATCTGTAAACTTCAGGGACGCTTCAAGTTGAATGGGATGTATCAGGATGGAGACCTTATCATCGGAGGCCTGTTTGCATTTCATCTCATCACAGTGTTCCCAGAACTGAGCTTCATAAAAGAACCGGAACAACCGCATTGCCAGCGGTGAGCCTGGGCTAAACTGAACAAATAATCCCAAATCAGACAAGACTGCAAATAAGAGGACATCAGAAATGAGGAAATAAGAGGATACATATCACAAATCACTAATTTAATGTTGTTTTTGATTTGTATTTGTCTGTCCATATTCATTTAGAGCTGAATTATTGCCTAATGAATTGTTGAAATGTACTAAAAAAACTACTCTGATATTGTGACTTAACTTTTATTTTTTAAGGATTAAAAGTTCCTCATATTATGGGGCTGCACTAATTGTTAAGTTATTTCATGTTTTATGAGACTCTATAGAGACTGAGACTGAATATCAACATTTGTGATTCTTTTTCTAGATTCTATGTTTCAAGCTTCCAGCAGGCACAGGCTATGGCTTTTGCCATAAATGAGATCAATGAGAAACCTAACCTGTTGCCTAACATTACCCTTGGTTATCATCTGTATGACAACTGTGTGAAGCTAGGCGTGGCATTCAGGGCTGCCACATCCTTGCTTAGTGGTACAGAGGAGACCCTCCACAATTTCAACTGCACCGGTCCACCACCAGTGATTGGAATTGTAGGTGATCCGGGATCCACTCATTGTATTGCAATCTCCAGTGTGCTGGGGCTGTTTCGAATACCTATGGTAGGATGACATAAATAAAATGTGTTATAAGTGTTTTTTACTTTTATACAGCCATGTACAAGAATAACTTGTGACTATGACACTTTTTATTGTCTTTTTATTAGGTTAGCTATTATGCCACCTGCTCCTGTTTGAGTGACAGGAAGAAATATCCCTCTTTCTTCAGAACTATTCCCAGTGATGCCTTCCAGGTTCGAGCTATGATTCAGATCTTGAGACATTTTGGATGGACCTGGGTTGGGGTTATATATAGTGATGATGATTACGGCATCTACGCCGCTCAGTCCTTTCAAAAAGAAATTCAGCTGTTTGGAGGTTGTGTTGCTTTTACAGAAATCCTGCCTCTTGATAACAACCACAGAGATATTCAGCGCATAGTAAAAGTGATTCAAACCTCTACAGCTAAAATTGTGGTGGTTATTTCCACTGAAGCCTATCTGTTACCTTTAATGGATGAGGTGGCGTTGCAAAATGTGACAGGGAAGCAGTGGATTGCAAGTGAAGCTTGGGCTACCTCTCCTGTATTTCACACTCAGCGTCTTCTGCCCTTCCTGGGTGGTACATTGGGCATCGCCATTCGCCGTGGAGAAATTCAGGGATTTCAAGACTTTCTGCTACACGTTCATCCTGACAACAATCCAAAAAACAATATGGTAAAGATTTTCTGGGAGAACATGTTCGGGTGCAGGTTTGAGAAAGGAGACAGTGAGGGAGAAAACATCTGTACAGGGCAAGAAGATCTGAGCAGCAGAAACACAGCATACACTGATGTATCAGAACTGAGGGCTGCCTATAATGTGTACAAAGCAGTTTATGCCCTGGCATATGCACTTCATGACCTGATGCAATGTGAGGAGGGGAGAGGACCATTCAGTGATAACACCTGTGCTGACATAACAAACCTGCAGCCCTGGCAGGTAAGACTGTAGACAGAAGCACAGCTTATATGATGACACTACATATTAATTTGACATTAGAACTATATAATTAATTCAAAATGAAAAAAAAAATGCTAAATATTTATTTAAAACGTAACGACACACCTCTCCTGTTTGTAAACTGTGCAGGTGGTTCATTACCTACAGAAAGTAAACTTCACCACAGGATTTGGGGATCATGTGTCATTTGATAAGAATGGAGATGCTCTGGCCATCTATGATGTGATGAACTGGCAGCCGAGCACTGATGGGTCAATCATTGTCCGTACTGTCGGTGTGGTGGATGAAGGGGCGGCAACAGGGAAAGAGCTCACACTGGATGAAGATGCATTATATTGGAATTTTGAGACGAGAAAAGTAATTATTTATACATTTTATACAAAACGACAGGTCGGAATTTATGTGTATAATGGTCTATAATATACAGACACGTTTCACTTTTTTAATCATGTATCTTTTAGCCCCCACGGTCTGTGTGTAGTGAGAGCTGCCCACCAGGCACCAGACGAGCCAGGAGGAAAGGCCTTCCTGTCTGCTGTTTTGACTGCCTGCCATGTGCAGATGGAGAGATTTCTAATACAACAGGTGAAGAGATTATTGACTTAAAAACAGGACTATTTTTAATAAAAAATGTTCTCCTAATTTTTTTTCCCCTTTCTGTCTCTTTCAGATGCAAATGAATGCACAGAGTGTCCAGATGAATTCTGGTCGAATTCAGATAAGAATCTGTGTATTCCTAAAGAAGTGGAGTATTTATCCTTTGAAGAGCCTCTGGGCATCTCCCTGACCACTGCATCATTGCTCGGCACCTGCTTATGTTCTGTGGTTGTTGTTATATTTGCTCATCACCGCAACACTCCAGTTGTTCGTGCCAATAATTCAGAGCTCAGCTTCCTGCTGCTGCTGTCACTCAAACTGTGTTTCCTGTGTGTGTTGCTGTTTATTGGCCGACCACAGTTGTGGACGTGTCAGTTAAGACATGCTGTGTTTGGCATTAGCTTTGTTTTATGCGTCTCCAGCATTCTGGTCAAAACTATGGTGGTAATAGCCGTCTTTAAGTCATCTCGACCAGAGGGTAAAGGTGCTATGAAATGGTTCGGAGCAGCCCATCAAAGAGGCACAGTGTTGACCTTAACTGCCCTTCAGGTGGTGATATGTGCGGTCTGGCTTACAACTGCTTCTCCAGCACCTCATAAAAACAGCCAATATATGGGGTCCAAAATAGTTTATGAATGTACTATAGGCTCAGTGGCTGGATTTTCAATACTATTTGGCTATATTGGCCTTTTGGCGACAGTAAGTTTTTTGCTGGCCTTTCTTGCAAGAAATCTTCCAGATAGTTTTAATGAAGCAAAGTTTATTACCTTTAGTATGTTGATCTTTTGTGCTGTATGGATTGCATTTGTTCCAGCTTATGTCAGCTCACCAGGGAAATATGCAGTGGCTGTGGAGATTTTTGCCATCTTGGCATCCAGTTTTGGATTGTTGGTGGCCATATTTGCACCAAAGTGCTACATCATCCTCTTACATCCAGAGAGAAACACTAAAAAAGCAATTATGGGAAGAGTTAACTAAACACTCAAGAGTAATGCTGACTTAATCCAATATACAAATCTAATAAAGCCTTCGTTTATGAACATGTTGTGTGTCCTCATTTGTAAAATTATTCTAAAAATGCAATACATTTTCTGTTAGATGTAAAATTATGGTTTGAGTAAGCCTATATTATTTCGAGTGTACAGTACTCATTTTGAGGGCTATGCAATGGTATGTATTTGTTTATGTGTATAAATCTACAGGTTGGGCTACACAGTATATTATGTCTATATGTGTATGTATGCTTGTGTGTATACGTGTATATGTATACTGTATTTATGTGTGTAAGGCTTGTGGCCTCTATGGTTAGTGTTTGATGGAGTGACAGATACACAGCCTGTAATGAGGTGACTGCCATCTTCTGGACAACTTAAGGTGCATACCCAACTACAGTACAAATGACATTCATTACCTGTTTAAAATATATCATCTGTGTGTAACAGACACTGTCAGGGCTTTAAACAAAATGCCTTCTGGTCACACTAACAAATATGTGTGCATTCATACAGAAAGTGTGTGCTTCTACTATTAATGAATATATAAAAACATTTAGGAAAAATCTACTTTAAATATTTTTTATGTGTATATTTTGTAACATAAATTGTTCTCCCATAACTACTGTCATTACTACCATGATCAGATTTTTATTCTAGAACATGTAATAAACAGATACAGTTTGAAGACTTAATAAATGTTTGAAGTATCGGTTTTCAGCATTGAAATGGTGATAAAAAGTGAGGGAATTGCAGTACTTAAAAAATTAACAATTTACATTTCATAAACAGTTTTATCAGAAGCACGTGCGTTGCCACAGTTAAATGCCTGGCCCAAAGATACTTTATGGTATGTGCTTGTTTATCGGTCTGACTAAACTGACCTTACAAGTTTATAACTTGTAAAAAATAAACAAATCAGTTTCCTAAAGACAAGGAGAGAGGGCGACCATCGATCAACGCTGTGCAGATTTAGCAGCCAAGCAAGAATGTAAGGATCCGTAGCTAATATTGTATACATTCATTTTATACAGATTAACATTAGCTCAGATTGGTTGAAATGCTTCAGCTATAATTTGAACTAAGGTAATTTATTTGAGTAGATTAATAAAAAAAAAATTACTCTAGAGGGACTCAAAAAGCCATGTAGATGTCCTTGAAACTGTCTATATTTAAGGACTCGTTTAACTTAAAAGTCTATTTCAAAGTAATGGCTCACCCATACAATATAAACAGTGCTATACAGTTATCTAAAAAAAGGTAATAAAGAAATGGACAGATCTACTGTGACGTCTTTTCTGAAATGCCCATGTGGCACCGCCTGCTGTATAAATTAATACCGCACACAATCTTTGTCATACATTAATAGTCCAGTGGATAAGAAAGAAAGATGTGGATCACTCTACATATATGTATATATCTGACCTTTAACTTCATCTCTGCAGCTTCGGTCACCAACACAGGCATCTGTAAACTTCAGGGACACTTCAAGTTGAATGGGATGTATCAGGACGGAGACCTTATCATTGGAGGCCTGTTTGCATTTCATCTCATCACAGTGTTCCCAGAACTGAGCTTCATTAAAGAACCGGAACAACCGCATTGCCAGCGGTGAGCCTGGGCTAAACTGAACAAATAATCCCAAATCAGACAAGACTGCAAATAAGGGACATCAGAAATGAGGAAATAAGAGGATACATATCGCAAATCACAAATTTAATGCTGTTATTGATTTGTATTTGACTGTCCACATTCATTTAGAGCTGAATTAATTTTCTTTGATATTGTGACTTAACTTGTATTATGTAAGAACTAAAACTTCATCATATTATGGGGCTGCATTAATGACAACAATGTTTCATGTATTATTAGACTGAATATCAACATTTGTGATGCTTTTTCTAGATTCTATATGGCAGCCTTCCAGCAGGCACAGGCTATGGTTTTTGCCATAAATGAGATCAATGAGAATCCTAACTTGTTGCCTAACATTACCCTTGGTTATCATCTGTATGACAACTGTATTAAGTTAGGAGTGGCATTTCGGGCTGCAACTTCCTTGCTTAGTGGTACAGAGGAGACCCTCTCCAATTTTAACTGCACCGGTCCACCACCAGTGATTGGAATTGTAGGTGACCCAAGTTCCACTCATTGTATTGCAATCTCCAGTGTGCTGGGGTTGTTTCGAATACCTATGGTAGGATGACAAGAATATAATGTCTTATATCTTTCTATTAAACAATTATTTAGCTTTACTTAATTTGCAGCCATGTAAAAGGGACATTTATAGAACTGACTCTTTTTTTAATATTGTCTCTTTTATTAGGTTAGCTACTATGCCAGTTGCTCCTGTCTGAGTGACAGAAAAAAACACCCCTCCTTCTTCAGAACTATTCCCAGTGATGCCTTCCAGGTGCGGGCTATGATTCAGATCTTGAGACATTTTGGATGGACTTGGGTTGGTCTTCTCTATAGTGATGATGATTACGGCATTAACGCTGCTCAGTCCTTCCACCAAAATGTGAAGCTGTTTGGAGGCTGTGTTGGCTTTTCTGAAATTCTGCCTCGTGATAACAACCCTAGAGATATTCAGCGCATATTAAAAGTCATTCAGACCTCCACGGCTAAAGTTGTGGTAGTTTTCTCCACAGTAGCTTATGTCGTGCCTTTGATGGATGAGGTGGCATTACAGAATGTGACAGGGAGGCAGTGGATTGCAAGTGAAGGTTGGGCCACCTCTCCTTTGTTTCACACACAGCGTCTCCTACCATTTCTGGGTGGCACACTGGGCATTGCCATCCGACGTGGAGAAATTCAGGGTTTTTATGAGTTTTTGTTACGCCTTCGTCCTGACAACAATCCAAGAAATAATGTTGTAAAAATGTTCTGGGAGAACATGTTTGGGTGCAGCTTTGAGCCTATAGGCAGCGAGAAAGAAAAACTGTGTACAGGGCAAGAGGATCTGAGCAGCACAAACACAGCATACACTGATGTATCAGGGTTGAGGGCTGCCTATAATGTGTACAAAGCGGTTTATGCCCTGGCATATGCACTTCATGATCTGACGCAGTGTGAGGAGGGGAGAGGACCATTCAGTGACAACACCTGTGCTAACATAACAAGCCTGCAGCCCTGGCAGGTAAGACTGTAAACAGAAGCACAACTTATTTGGCAGCTATAGATAATAATAAAGTATTGACACAAAATATTCATATAAAGCAAAGTCACAGATATCCTGCTTGTAAATTTTTCAGGTGGTCCATTACCTACAGAAGGTGAACTTCACCACAGGTTTTGGTGATCATGTGTCATTTGATAAGAATGGAGATGCTTTGGCCATCTATGATGTGATGAACTGGCAGCCGAGCGCTGATGGGTCAATCATTGTCCGCACAGTCGGTGTGGTGGATGAAGGGGCAGCAACAGGGAAGGTGCTCACACTGGATGAAGATGCATTATACTGGAACTTTGAGACAAGAAAAGTAATTAACATAAAATTTTCCTTTCAATGATATATAATAAAGCAACACATGCTTAACTTTTTTTAATCTTGTATCTTTTAGCCTCCACGGTCTGTGTGTAGTGAGAGCTGCCCACCAGGCACCAGACAAGCCAGGAGGAAAGGCCTACCTGTCTGCTGTTTTGACTGCCTGCCATGTGCAGATGGAGAGATTTCTAATACAACAGGTAAGGAGATTATTGACTAAAAAAAATTTATAATATTTTTTCTTCTAAATTTATTTTTCTTTCTGTCTCTTTCAGATGCAAATGAATGCATAGAGTGTCCAGATGAATTCTGGTCGAATTCAGATAAGAATCTGTGTATTCCTAAAGAAGTGGAGTATTTATCCTTTGAAGAGCCTCTGGGAATCTCCCTGACCACTGCTTCTCTGCTTGGCACCTGCTTATGTTCTGTGGTTGTTGTTATATTTGCTCATCACCGCAACACTCCGGTTGTTCGTGCCAATAATTCAGAGCTCAGTTTCTTACTGCTGCTGTCACTCAAACTGTGTTTCCTGTGTGTGCTGCTGTTTATTGGCCGACCACAGTTGTGGACGTGTCAGTTAAGACATGCTGTGTTTGGCATTAGCTTTGTTTTGTGCGTCTCCAGCATTCTGGTCAAGACTATGGTGGTAATAGCCGTGTTTAAGTCATCTCGACCAGAGGGCAATGCTGCTATGAAATGGTTCGGAGCAGCCCAACAAAGAATAACAGTCTTGACCTTAACTGCCCTTCAGGTGGTGATATGTGCGGTCTGGCTTACAACTGCTTCTCCAACACCTCATAAAAACAGCCTTTATATGAGCTCTAAAATAGTGTATGAATGTACTATAGGCTCAGTGGCAGGCTTTTCCATATTACTTGGCTATATTGGCCTTTTGGCAGCAGTGAGCTTTTTGCTGGCCTTTCTAGCAAGAAATCTTCCAGATAGTTTTAATGAAGCAAAGTTTATTACCTTTAGTATGTTGATCTTTTGTGCTGTGTGGATTGCGTTTGTTCCAGCTTATGTCAGCTCACCAGGGAAATATGCAGTGGCTGTGGAGATTTTTGCAATCTTGGCATCCAGTTTTGGATTACTGGTGGCCATATTTGCCCCAAAATGTTACATTATCATCTTACATCCAGAAAGAAACACTAAAAAAGCAATTATGGGTAGAACAAACTAAAAAAAATTACTTACTGTTTTCTTTATATATGTAAATTGTTAATTATTGTAAATTGTAATTGTAAATTATGAGGTGAACAATATTACTTATACAAATAATTTTGCATGACTAAAAAATACATGACATACTAACCATTACTAACCAGTAATGTTTTAATAGGAAGAAAGCTGAAGTCACTTGGCTGCATTAGGCTATAAAAGAAAATGAAATACAAACGACAGTCAGAAGACATTAGGAACTCTTATAAGAGATGGCCAATCCAGGCCGAATAAAATTAAATATAATTTTGCTTTAAAAGATACATTACTTTTCAATTAAAATCTAAACATATAATTTTTTTCACAATACCAACAGTTATTAAAGGTATTATTATTAAAAGTAAAGCTTTATAGTTTGTTCATGTGTGGGATTAATCACTTATTTTTCCCCAGAATTTAGCTTTATGTAATAAACCTTTCTGTATAGACATCTGAGGGTGGCTTATTTGTCAAATGATTGTACATAAAGTAAATCATGTTTCATGTAAACATGTAAATCAATGTCTTCTGTTAGAGGTAGGGTTTGACTAAGGGGTAGGGTTTGACTAAGTCTATGTATAGTATATACTTATTTAGAGGGATAAGTTTCTTGTTCATCGTTCATCGTGGATTACTGTACTGCTGTTTTGCCTTTATTAAACTACTTTATCTGCATTTAGATCCAGCTCTCAGGTTTATGTTTTGGACAGCCTCGTGACAGAATAACTGACCAACATTATGGATCTAGCAGATAATTTATGTCCAAGCCAGAGCTCTTTCACATCATGGCGGCCAAACAAGAGCCCTCTCACATCATGGCCGCCAAGCCAGAGCTCTCACATGTCACAGCCATCAAACAAGAGCCCTATCACATCATGGCCAGCAAGCCAGAGCCCTCTCACATCATGGCCACCAAGCCAGAGCCCTCTCACCTCATGGCCACCAAGCCAGAGCTCTCACACATCATGGCCACCAAGCCAGAGCTCTCTCACATCATGGCAGCCAAAGGAGCACTTTTACATCATGGCCGCCAAACCACAGCTCTCTCACATCATGGCCGCCAAGCCAGAGCTCTCACATGTCACAGCCGTCAAACAAGAGCCCTATCACATCATGGCCAGCAAGCCAGAGCCCTCTCACATCATGGCCACCAAGCCAGAGCTCTCACACATCATGGCCACCAAGCCAGAGCTCTCTCACATCATGGCAGCCAAAGGAGCACTTTTACATCATGGCCGCCAAACCACAGCTCTCTCACATCATGGCCGCCAAGCCAAAGCTCTTTCACGTCATGGCCGCCAAACAAGAGCCCTTTCACGTCACTGTCACCAAGCCAGAGCTCTCTAACGCAATGGCCGCCAAACAGGAGCCCTCTTACGTCACGACCACTAAACCAGAGCTCTCTCACATCAAGGCCGCCAAACAGGAGACCTCTTACGTCATGACCACCAAACAAGAACCCTCTCACATCAGGGCACCAAGTCCGAGCTCTCTCACGTCATGGCCGCCAAACAAGAGCCCTCTTACATCAGGGTGCCAAGCCAGAGCTCTCTCACATCATGGCTGCCAAACAAGAGCCCTTTCACATCATGGCCGCCACGCCAGAGCTCTCTCACATCATGGCCACCAAACAAGACCCCTCTCACATCAAGGCCGCCAAGCCAGAGCTCTCTCACATCATGCCCGCCAAACAAGAGCCCTCTCACGTCATGGCTGCCAAGCCAGAGCTCTCTCACGTCATGGCCGCCAAACAAGAGCCCTCTCAGATCAGGCCACCAAGCCAGAGCTCTCTCACATCATTGCCACGAAGCCAGAGCTCTCTCACATCATGGCCGCCAAACCATAGCTCTCTCACATCATGGCCTCCAAGCCAAAGCTCTTTCACGTCATGGCCGCCAAACAAGAGCTCTCTCACATCATGGCCACCAAGCCAGATCTCTTTCACGTCACGGTCACCAAACAAGAGCCCTTTCATGTCTCTGCCACCAAGCCAGAGCTCTCTCACATCTTGGCCGCCAAACAAGAGCCTTCTCACATCATGGCTGCCAAGCTAGAGCCCTCTCACATCATGGCGGCCAAACAAGGGCCCTCTCACATCATGGCCGCCAAGCCAGAGCTCTCTCACATCATGGCCACCAAGCCAGAGGTCTCTCACATCATGGCCGCCAAACAAGAGCCCTCTCACATCATGGCTGCCAAGCTAGAGCCCTCTCACATCATGGCTGCCAAGCCAGAGCTCTCTCACATGATCCCAAACGCACAGCCAGGGCAACTAAGGAGTGGCTCCATAAGAAGCATTTCAATGTCCTGGAGTTGCCTAGCCAGTCTCCAGACCTGAACTCCATATAAAATCTATGAAGGGAGCTGGAACTCCGTGTTGCCCATTGACAGGCCCAAAACCTGAAGGATCTGGATTTTGTATTGAATCAAATACTCTTTTTGTTTTTCAATAAAATGGAAATGTATTTTTAAAAATCATACAATATGATTTTCTGGATTTTATTTTAGATTCTTTCTCTCACAGTTGAGCTGTACCTACGATAAAAACTTACAAATTTCTCCATTCTTTGTAAGTGAAAAAACGTGAAAAATCATCAGTGTATCAAATACTTATTTGCCCCACTGTAGTTTCCCATGCTCCTTGGCCCGGCCAAGGTGGCCATTCCTAAGTTCCAGATTTCACCCTGGTTCCTGTAGCCCTACACTGGTCTCCAGCACCCTGGCTTGCCAGCACTGCCCTGGCTTCCTGGCTTCCTGCCCTCCCGACACCACCCTGGTTTCTATCAGCTTCGTCCTGATCCAAGCCCACACCAGTGTTCCACAACCCGGGTCCCCTATTGCTCCAAGGCCCAGGTCCACCACTGCACAATGGCCCTCTGATCCACGGCCCAGATCCTCCAGTGCTTCACGGCCCAGATCCTCCAAGGTCCAGGTCCTCCAGTGGTCCTCGGCCCAGGTTCACCACTGAACCATGGCCCTTTGCTCCACGGTCCAGGTCCTGACACTGCTCCACAACCAATGCCCACCACGGCTCCACGGCCAACCCATCCCACCCCTAGACTTATGATATTTTGGTGTTTTTGTTGGGCGTCAGGAGCCGCTTTTTGTGTTTTTGAAATTGATTTATTTATTTATTTACTTTAATTTTGTTGTTGTAGTCCATGTGTCTTGGTCATTGTAGTCCTGTTATGTTTGCATGTCCTAATTGTCTGCAGTTAGGCCAGAACTGTCCCAGTTTGAGGAGTGAGGCTGGAAAGATAAGAAACCAAGCAAATAATGAAAAACAATAAGTAGTGAAACAAATAATGAAAAACAATAAATAGATGCTGTCATATTAACAAAATGATGAAGCTACAGATCACAGTTTTTTTTATCAATGATTTGTGTGACTTCAAGACTAATATATCTCTTTATATAAATTCTTATATTTTATAAATATACCGTTTCACATTAGAAATATAATGTTTTCTCTTTTTTTCCTCAATTTGAAATTATTTCTTTCTCTGTAAAGCACTTTGAGTTACCTCTGTGTATTAAATGTGCTCTGTATAAACCTACCTTGCCTAGAAACCTAAATGGCAACATTTGTTTATTTTCTTAATTCAGCACGATATGATTTAAGGAAGAACATAGTATGGTATTTGGCATAATGAGATCTATAATAATCACAAAGTGGGAAAGAGGAGACCTTCTACAACTTATTCTGGAAACTGATAACAATGATATGCCGGTGGCCCCAGCCCACGCGTTTCCAAAAGTCCTGGGGTGTCCATCCAGACATTTTTTCTTTGCTTGGAGAGTTTTTGGCTTCCTGGACTACAGTACAAAAGCAAAACAGGTTTCATCATGCCTTAGATACTATTCTTCACCCAAGATGAGTAAATGAAACAAATCAGTTATCCAGAATGATTATTCAAATCAGTTATCCAGTACTCATTTCTCACGTGACACCTCCTTCTCTATAAACAACACCCCACACACTCATATAGTGAATATCGCGGAGTGGAACAGAGGAGGAGAGATGTGGATCACTCGAAACATATTCCTATATCTGTTCTTTACCTCAGCTTTTCTCTTACCAAACCCAGACTTCTGTCAGCTCCAGGGACACTTCAAGTTGAATGGGATGTACCAGGATGGAGATTTCATTATTGGAGGCCTGTTTGAGGTTCAGAATCTCGAAGTATTTCCAGAACTGAGCTTTGCAATGGAGCCAGAACAGCCCAAGTGTGAAGAGTGAGTCTGGACTGCAAAGGATAAAAACAATCAAAGAAAACTAAAATTAGGTTTAAATATAATGAGAAAATAACAGAATGATAAAGCTAGTTCAATTTTTTATGATTTGTGTGTGACCTCCAAACTGTTAACATGTTTAACTGACATTGTGTTAAGAGCAGAGAATGTATTATATAAATTTTATAATTATATAAATTGTTATATATCTCTTATAAAACACATTTCAACATTCAAAATGTATTTGTAATAAACCTAAATTATATAAGTATAACTTTCTTGAGAGTCATAAAATGACAACATTTGTGTTGCTCTATCTAGATTTTACATGGCAAGCTTTAAGGTGGCACAGACTATGGTTTTTGCCTTAAATGAGATCAACAATAATCACAATCTGCTGCCTAACATTACGCTTGGTTACCAAATCTATGACAACTGTTTACGACTTGGAGTGGCATTTCGTGCTGCCATAGCTTTAATAAGTGGGACAGAGGAGACCATCTCCAACCTTAACTGTACTGGACCACCACCAGTGATTGGGCTCATTGGGGATTCAGGTTCCACTCAATCCATTGCAATATCCAGTGTGCTGGGGTTGTTCAAAGTGCCTATGGTAAGATATGTTGTTTTTGACAGAAATGCATTTTTTTTTAAAGTTTAACATTTTATTTAGTCCAAAATTGTTTTTGACACTTCACATAGGTTAGCTATTATGCCACCTGCTCCTGTTTGAGTGACAGGAAGAAATATCCCTCCTTCTTCAGAACTATTCCCAGTGATGCCTTTCAGGTTCGAGCTATGGTTCAGATCTTGAGACATTTTGGATGGACCTGGGTTGGTCTTCTGTATAGTGATGATGATTATGGCATCTACGCTGCTCAGTCCTTTCACCAGGAGATGCAGCTGTTTGGAGGTTGTGTTGCTTTCTCTGAAATCCTGCCCTATGATAACAACCGCAGAGATATTCAGCGCATAGTAAAAGTCATTCAGACCTCTACAGCAAAGGTTATAGTAGCATTTTCAAATGATCTGTTTTTTCTAATGGATGAGTTGTTGATGCAAAACGTAACAGGCAAGCAGTGGGTCGCAAGCGAAGCCTGGACCACAACACCTATATTGCACTCTTCACATTTTCTGCCTCTACTGGGAGGCACGCTGGGCATTGCTATACGACGAGGAGAGATACAAGGATTCCTTGACTTTCTGCTACGCCTTCATCCTGACAAAAATCCAAAAAATAATATGGTGAAAATTTTCTGGGAGAACATGTTTGGGTGCAAGTTTGAAACTGGAGACAGAGAAATGAAAGAAGAAAAACTATGTACAGGGCAAGAGGATCTGAGCAGCACAAACACAGCATACACTGATGTATCACAACTGAGGGCCTCATATAATGTGTACAAAGCAGTTTATGCCCTGGCACATGCACTTCATGACCTGATGCAGTGTGAGGAGGGGAGAGGACCATTCAGTGACAACACCTGTGCTGACATAACAAACCTGCAGCCCTGGCAGGTAAGACTGTACAAATAAGCACAACTTATTTGGCAGCTATTGATAATAAATACTGTATTGACACAAAATATTCGTATAAAGCAAAGTCACACTTTTCCTGTATTTAAACTGTGCAGGTGGTCCATTACTTACAGAAGGTGAACTTCACCACAGGTTTTGGGGATCGTGTGTCATTTGATAAGAATGGAGATGCTCTGGCCATCTATGATGTGATGAACTGGCAGCCGAGCGCTGATGAGTCAATCATTGTCAGTACAGTCGGTGTGGTGGATGAAGGGGCGGCAACAGGAAAAGTGCTCACACTGGATGAAGATGCATTATACTGGAACTTTGAGACAAGAAAAGTAATTAACATTATATTTCCTTTCAGTCTTTTAAAAAATTTTTTTACACAAAACTACAGTATGGTATTCATGTGCATAATGATCTATAATATAGCAACACATGCTTCACTTTTTTAATCATGTATCTTTTAGCCCCCACGGTCTGTGTGCAGTGAGAGCTGCCCACCAGGCACCAGACGAGCCAGGAGGAAAGGCCTTCCTGTCTGCTGTTTTGACTGCCTGCCATGTGCAGATGGTGAAATTTCTAATACAACAGGTGATGCGATTCATAATTATAAATGTACAATAACAAGTAATGAACATTTGAACAAATGCTTGTTTCTATGATGTTTTTTCTGTCTTCCACAGATTCAGCTGAATGTTTTTTGTGTCCAAATGACTTTTGGTCCAGTCCAGAAAATGACCGCTGTGTTCCCAAAGAAGTGGAGTTTTTGTCCTATGAGGAACCTCTGGGCATCTCCCTGACCACTGCTTCCCTTCTAGGCACCAGTTTCTGTGCATTTGTGATCGTCATCTTTGCTCATCACCGCAACACTCCGGTTGTTCGTGCCAATAATTCAGAGCTCAGCTTCCTGCTGCTGCTGTCACTCAAACTGTGTTTCCTGTGTGTGCTGCTGTTTATTGGCCGACCACAGTTGTGGACATGTCAGTTAAGACATGCTGTGTTTGGCGTTAGCTTTGTCCTGTGCATTTCCAGCATTCTGGTCAAGACTATGGTGGTAATAGCCGTGTTTAAGTCATCTCGACCAGAAGGCAAAGCTGCCATAAAGTGGTTTGGTTCAGCACAGCAAAGAGGCACAGTTGTAGTTTTAACTTTTATGCAGGTGGTGATATGCGCAGTCTGGCTATCAACTGCATCTCCAACACCTCATAAAAACAGCCTGTATATCAGGTCTAAAATAGTTTATGAATGTGCTATTGGTTCAGTGGCTGGATTCGCTGTGCTGCTGGGCTACATTGGCTTTCTGGCAGCTGTGAGCTTCGTGTTAGCTTTCCTGGCAAGAAAACTTCCAGATAGTTTTAATGAAGCAAAGTTCATTACCTTTAGTATGTTGATCTTTTGTGCTGTATGGATTGCGTTTGTTCCAGCTTATGTCAGCTCACCAGGGAAATATGCAGTGGCTGTGGAGATTTTTGCCATCTTGGCATCCAGTTTTGGATTGCTGGTGGCCATATTTGCCCCAAAGTGCTACATCATCCTCTTACATCCAGAGAGAAACACTAAAAAAGCAATAATGGGAAAAGAAAGACAAATTAAATAGCTTCACTTGTTGACTGTATGATAAACTTTCTGTTGCAAGATGTTTCAACATGAACATTTCACCTTTTTCTGTTCTAATTGTAGAAGCTTTACTGAACAGACATGTATAAATAAGCAAAAAATACACATTTTACTTACTAAAACATGTAAAATCCAGTTAAACTAATCTTTAATCCTTATTAAATCTTTAGAAATGTGTGTTACAAAAATACATGTATATTAAATATATAAATGCTGGTATGTGTATCTCTCACAGTTTAATGATCCTTTTTTAACAGCTGTTGAAATGCATCCATTACGTTTTTGGTCAACTAATCAGAAATTAATGAATAATTCGCTAATTAACTCATTAAAACAAAATAATAATTTTAATTGGAAACACTTAATGTAGGGTTACAATATGGATACATGAAAACTCTCCAAAGCTGTCATTCCAGTCATAAAGAAAAACTTTTCTGTTTTTTAAATATAATGATAATAATACATTATACAATTATGAATTTATATGTATGTACTACATATAGACTCACCGGCCACTTTATTAGGTACACCTTGCTAGTAAAGGGTTGGAGCCTCTTTTTCGTTAAAAACTGCCTTAATTCTTTGTGTTACACAATTCCCAGAGGATAGTGAGACATCCTATCATAACCACAGGAGGTACACAAGGGTGTTTATGATGGACCACATACGCATTAAGAACACAAAGTCCAGCACATGACTGCCATCTAGATGATGTCCAATGTAACACACTGTTGATCAGAGATATGATTCTTGGTTTAATTATGATGTGCTACAAAACTGCTACATTAGTTTTACTTTAAAATTGAAAAATGGGCCTTGGGTCACATCAGCTCAGGTCTTTCAGTATCAATCAGTAAATATAACCAAATGTAATCTCATCTAACTGCACATTACTAAATGTACAGTACATGTAAAAGCTGTTTCTCTCTAGCAAATTTTAAACAAATCAAAAATGTATATATAATTTAATAGAACCGTTTAAAAAAAATGTGTGTGTGTGTGTGTGTGTGTGTGCGTGTGTTTGTGTGTGTGTGTGTGTGTGTGTGTGTGTGTGTGTGTGTGTGTGTGTGTGTGTGTGTGTGTGTGTCAGAGGTGGGACAAAGTCATTGTTATGCAAGTCACAAGTAAGTCTCAAGTATTTGCCCTCGAGTCCCGAGTCAAGTCGAGTCAAAGATTAGGCAAGTCCCGGTCGAGTCAGAAGTCAAAGCCAACAAGTCTCAAGTCGAGTCCAAAGTCCTACCATTTTAGTTTCTAGTCATTTCAAGTCCTCTTACCACAGAAATAAAATGCTTGCTGTGGACAGGTGGAGGGAGGCCCCTATACTGCATTGCATTTGCAAAAGATCAAATTGGCCAAAAGTCCGTCAGTCATTTGTGCGTGAAAGGGATGCAGAATGATGCCACCATGGCTGAAAACTCGCTCCACTGGATCACTAGAAGCAGGCACTGCCAAGACCCGGATGGCTTTTTGAAAGAGTGAAGGAAAAGTGCCCAGAACAAAAGGGCATTCTGTCCTTCTGCCATGTCAATGTAGTGACATAGCTGCAGTGGTATAGATTTTTGTTTTCTCTCTCACCCTTATGCTCACTCGGCCCAGCGCGACACCCCATAAGCACCATCACACTCACAGATGTATATAGTATAAATCTTCATCAGCATTCTGAAAGTGTACTCATAAACACATAAACTGAATGTGTTATCAACATGTCAGTTTATTATAGGAAAAGAAGAGACTTTAACAGCCAATGGCATTTACAGCTGGGGAAACTGGACTGATTTTTAGACTGGTTTAGTGTTAATCAACATCTATCTTGGGGCCAAAAGTTACTCAACAGTTAATTAAAATTAAATAAACTGTTTACAATCTTCAATCCGTGGCTAACACATGCATTGAAGGAGAAAAATATCCACTCTTTCATTCAATAGCTATTATCTGACAACTATTGATAATGTTACTATGTGTAATTTAATGGTTTAAATGTTTTTAATTAATACAGATTTAAGATGACCATGAATTAACTCTAATTTGCATAGTCTTTGATATAAAAAGCTTATTTTTTGCATATAATACAAGCATTGTCTAAAAATGAAAATAGGCTTTTACTTATTACAAGATTATTCTGTACCCTAATATTAGACACCCAAACCAAACAGAAGTTTAAAATTAGGGTTGTGCCGATAGACGATAGTATCGTGTATCGACGATCTTCAGACATATCGCCACTGGCGGGCTTTCATGGCGATAGTCATGACGATAGTTGGCGAATGGTTATTATTATCATCATAGTTTTACATTAACACCCACATTGCATGCTTCGCTTTACGCGGAGAGCTTGTAAAGAGAGAATTCCTTCTTGCACGTACCTGCACTTAATGCGCGCGTCTTGGACTCCTTCTAGCAAATCCATCGTGTCATGAACAGCTGCGCTTCTCTCTGTCTCACATGCACGCGCTCTCGCATCTGTCCGAAGTCTAAACATAAACTAAAGTAGTAATCCTTATGTCTTTGTTCCGTTTAATGCGTTTCATGCGAGCTGAGGCAAACTTTACTTTTTGTTTAGAATATGACCCGCTGCATATTGGCGCCTCTCTCACTCTCGCGTACGTGCAGAGAGCTGCGCTCTGTCCGAAGTCAGATCACTAATCCTATTTATGATATGCATTATAATGAGTTGTAGCAACACGTCCCTCGTGTTTAAAATATGATTGTGTTTAAAATATGATCGCGTTCCGCTGGACCAAGGTGTTTAAAAAGTCACCTCTGAGAGCACCACTGCTTGACACGTGTTGTCTTCTGCAACAACAGCACCTAACAAATGCATTGAATTGTTTGTATGTGCGTGCACGTGTGTGTGTGTGTGTGTGTGTGTGTGTGTGTGCGCGCGCGCAGATGCATGTTTTTACAGTTATTAAGTAATCATGATTAGGGTTTTAATGACACGCTCGCATTAATGGCATCAGTTTTAAAAAGGTTGCGGTCATGACGGTGTTGCTCCTGTCCTTTTTTTCCACCAATCAAGTGACTTGTTATAATGAGTAAAAAATTTACAAATAAAAAACGAGTAAACTACTGCCCCGCCCCCCGATACTATCGTGTATCGCCGATCTCACAGGCTGACGATAGGACGATCTCAAAATGGGGCATATCACCCAACACTATTTAAAATCATATACATCTTGAACGTAGATACTGTATATAAATGAACACAGAGAGGGAAAGTTTAACACTGTGAAGCACAAGCAAACATGCTGAAAGAAGAACTGAAGGCAGCTAAAAACCATAAGGATATAATATAATCACAGACTTATTTTAAAGCATTTGGATTCTTACCTCCAGATAAAGTAATAAACTGGACTGATGATTTAAATGTTGTTTACTCACATGTGCGTTGTTAACTCCCCGTATTTTATGTTGCAGCATTGCTCCACTCGTTCACTTCTCCACATGGACTGTTTGTTTACATTGTCGCGTGAGCAGCTACATTGCAGGTTCGACTTCATTTGGCGCTAAGCAGACCTCTTGATGATGTCAAAGTACCGCGAGAGTGATTCAAAGCAGATTACTCCATGTGATAACTGGAATCGCACTCGCGGTACTTTGCTGTAAGTAGCAAGTGTAGCATGCTAATGGTCAGTGCTTTACTATGACTAAAAGTTTGAAATGTCACAAAACCATGCTGTTAGCATCCTTACGCTATTTTTAATGGGTATACAGAAATCCTTGACAATTCCTAGTGGGTATAAGGCGTGTACCTGCATATCACGTAGACTACACCACTACACCACAACCAACGTGGGACTACAGTGATTGGATGTCATGCAGGCAGCGCGCGTGCTCTCTGCATGCAGGTGGTGCACATTTTTTTCACAGATGCAGATACACTGAGAGAGGCGCGGCCGTGTGAAAAAAAATCCCCAGGTTTTCATGTGAAGTAGCAAGTCTTCTCAAGTCAAAAGGTGCAAGTCCAAGTGAAGTCACGAGTCATTGATGTTAAAGTCCAAGTTGAGTTGCAAGTCTTTGTACATTTTGTCGAGTCGAGTCTGAAGTCATCAAATTCATGACTTGAGTCTGACTCAAGTCCAAGTCACATGACTGAAGTCCACACCTCTGGTGTGTGTGTGTGTGTGTGTGTGTGTGTGTGTGTGTGTGTGTGTTCCCAGAAGGAAAAACTACATGGTGAGCCTGTGGACGAGAGCTGCACTGTGGGACAGCTGGAGGACCTCTAGGCTTGCTAGGAGGAGGCACTCAAGCGCTTCCAGGGCTGCGGAACCAAACTGCTCTCCCGGTTCCACTGGAACACTGCAGAGGGTTCTCCTGCAGGCCTCATTGAGACGAGATTGTGCCAACCATACCTGGCGGCGAGCCTGCACAAGAGTAGACATCAACCGCCCCAACTGCTGGCATGTGGTCCAAGCCAAAATTTTGTGCATCCTGCATGGCTGCCAGGGTCTGGCCGTCGGACGTTGCATGACAGAGGGCTTTAGAATCGCTCCAACATGCCTGCAATTCCCTCAGATACTCCTCCGATGGGGGCGCAGTAAAGCTGATGGAGGCTGGGACACTTCTGAAAAAAGCTCTGGTCGGAGCCGGCTGAGTCTGTGGCACATCTAACTGGAGACAGGCTAGAGCCATACGCATGATGGCTCCCATAGAGCAGTCCTCAACACCACCAGTACAGCTATGGGTTGAAGAACGGGAGCCGGCTGCAGAGGGTTGAGAGGCTCCCATCTGTAGGAGTACCTCTGGCTCATTATCATTAAAATAGAAAATCATCTGGCAGCTCTCCTCCAGTCCCGTACTGGAAGGCCAGGAACAGGGACTTTATAGTATTGAAGTCCCGCTGTTAGTTGGTCCACTTTAGAGGCAAGCCGGGGCCCCTTAGCCATTTTTGTAGGAGTGGGGCCTGCGGTCTCAGCAGCCTGACGTTTAGACTGCCCAGTCTGATCTGGAGCCAGTCCCTGGGCTGGGGTCAAATGTCCAGGTGACGATGTAGAGCCCAACAGTTGCTCCACCTCAGTCAGTCTAGCTGCCCTCACTGCCCGAGGCATGATACCACAGTTCATGCAGCGGACGTCAGAAAGACCCTCCTTTAAATGTTCAAAGTTAAGACATGAGATATAAATCACGGCCATCCTCAAGCTGCAGGGGAGCCTTACAGGCCGAGCAGGAGTGGTTGTCAACCATGCTGGCAACTGAGAAAAAAGAAAAAGGTAGCCTCGGTGGAAACGCTGTCACCAATTAGTCACAGGGGCATACCTATGCTGGGTGCGGGAGCAAAAGCACAGCCTTCACCAGCTAAGGGTAAACTATCCCAACAAAAAGAAGACAAAAAATGCAGTACAAATGCCGGAAGAGGGAGCGAAAGCACAACCTTCACCAACAAACGTAGCAAAAAAGAAAAAGGTAGCCTCAGCGGGAACGCTGCCACCAATCTAGTCACTGAGGCACAAATATGCTGGGAGCGAGAGCGAAAGCACTGCCTTCACCAGCTAAGGGTAAACTATCCCAACAAAAAGAAAACACTAAAAGCAGTACAGGTGCCGGGAGCAGAAGCAAAAGCACAACCGTCACCGCAAATGTTGTGAAGCCAATTAAGGGTAAGCGCTAGTAACAAAAAAACTGCACAACCGAGTTGGTACAAAATACAATAATACATTAATCCAATAATATAAAAGGTAGGTTACAAATGTCGGGAGAGGGAGCGAAAACAGCCGTCACCAACAAATGCACCGAAACAATAGTCAAGCAAATAAGCAACCAGCTAAATGTAAAGTATGTAACTCACCCAGCTGAGGAAAATTCACCGAAGCATGTAACAAACCTCTCTGTGGATTCCGTTGCGCCCTTTGGAGGGCGAGCAACTCGCAGCTCCGACAAAAAAAGTCACAAGGACACCAGCAACGAATGAAACACGTAACAGTTAACAAGATCCTTCAGTCTTCAGCTAGCTTGGTGATACAAGAAGATGAAAAGGAAAAGATCCCCTGTTGTCACCGGAAGATATAGACTCTCCGTAGTCATCAGGGGTCACAGTTGACTTTGTTGGTATAAACACTCGACTTGTGCATGCGCAAGATGGATCATTCAGTGCTAAAGCACCGCCTCTGGCGGTCAGTAGGGATGAAATAGAACATGTTTCATGTAAACATGTAAATTCATGCTTTCTGTTGGGGTAGGGTTTGACTAAGTCCATGTATATACTCATTTAGAGGGATGTGTACTTGTTGCAAGCTATTAGTATCTTGTTCATCGTTCATGTCATGGATTGCGTTTTGCTGTTTTGCCTTTATTAAACTACTTTATCTGCATTTAGATCCAGCTCTCATGTGTTTTGTTTTGTACAGCCTCGTGACAGAATAACTGGCCACCAAGCCAGATCCCTCTTACATCCCAAAGTTTCCATGTCCAGTGTTCCCTAAGGTGCCTGAGGTTTATCCCCTGTCTTCTGTTCTTCCTGTTGTGCCTACTGCTCTGTGGTGTGTTTGGACCACACACTGCTCAACAGTTTCCCCAGATGTCACTGCAGCCCATAAGTCCTCTTCATACCTTCCTTTAACAGCCAAGTTGACTGAACTAGATTTCCCAGACCATCCGGTCATGGGTAAAATGGTTGAACCCAAGTCTTTTAAGCTTCCTGTCATGGCCAAGAGGGCACTACCCTGGTCTTCAGCTAGCACCGCCCCGGCTTTCTGCCCTGCCGACTTCGCCCTGGTCTCCATCAGCTTCGCCCTGGTGCAAGCCCATACCAGTGCTCCACGACCCAGGTTCCCCGGTGCTCCAAGGCCCATGTCCACCACGGCACCCTGGCCGTCTGATCCACGGCCCAGATCCTCCAAGGTCCAGGTCCTCCAGTGGTCCTCGGTCCAAGTTCACCACTGCACCATGGCCCTTTGCTCCACGGTCCAGGTCCTCCATTAGACAGGACTGCCACTAATCCATGGCAAAGGCTGCCACCACTCCACAGCCAAGGCCCACCACTGCTCCATGGCCAAGGCCCGCCACGGCTCCATGGCTTAGGCCCACCCATCCCACCCCTGGACTTTACTTTTTGTTTTTGTTGGGCGTCAGGAGCCGCCTTTTGTGTTTTGAAGTTTATTTATTTATTTTTAATCTTGTATTTCGTCATTTCCTGGTGTAGTCCATGTGTCTGGGTCATTCTAGTCCTATCATGTTTGCATACCCTAATTGTCCCCAGGTGTCCCTTGTTACCCTTGATTGGTCTGTATATTTAAAGCCCTTATGTTGCCATTGTCTTCTGTCAGTTACTATGGTTGTTGCAAGCTGTAAGTTTTATGTGGTCCTTGTTTATCGTTCATGTCATAGATAACATTGTGCTCTTTTGCATTTATTAAATAATTTTCCCTGCATTTAGATACAGCTCTCATGGTAGGTTTTGAACAGCCTTGTGTCAGAAACAGTTTTGTAAGAACATTGTAGATTGTTTGAATAAGGGTATGGAAAAGATCCCTTGCATTACCTTGATATGAAAACTATGTATGTCTATGAGCTGCATTAAAAATATAGAGAAAAAACCTGTGTGTTTTCTGATTTGACCAATATTATAGGGAGAAAAAGTGACCTCAGGGATCTTCAAAAAAATGTAAGAGGTTTCTTTAAGGGTCAATGCTAAAGAGAAGAAAACATCATTAATTTAATAATAAATTACATTAAATCAAAGTCCTTACAAGTCCTTGTAATGAGCTATGTACAATTTTTTTTTCGATTTTAGAGCTGTGTTTTGAGACAGTGACAGCAAAGCAAGCAATCTAATATTTGATCATCCTGAACCATGAGCCATTCTGCAATTATCAGAATAAAGAAATATTAATAAATTCAAATTGACATATTTATTCCCAGAGAGGTCCATGTAGAACCTTCTGCTTCATTGGTGCACAGTGCTAATGCTACATTTGAGAAAAGCACTATACTGTATAAGGGTGATAGGTCATACCTGTATCTGATCTTTACTTGTATCTCAGCTGCCCTCATCCCAAGCTCAGACTTCTGTTTGATCCAGGGACATTTTAATGGATGTACGGAGAGGTTATTGGCAGCTTTTTTGAGGTCCAAAGCTTCAATAACTTCAATTTACACAAACGAGTTTCAAAGTTAGGCCAGAACTGTCCAAGTGTGAGGAGTGAGGCTGGAAAGATAAGAAACCAAGCAAATAATGAAAAACAATAAATAGTGAAACAAATAACAAACTGTAAAACTGTAAATTACCTCTGTGTATTAAATGTGCTCTGTATAAACCTTTCTTGCCTAGAAACTTAAAATGGCAACATTTCTTTTTTTCTTAATTCAGCACGATATGATTTAAGGAAGAACATACTATGGTTTTTGGCATAATGAGATCAATAATAATCACAAAGTGGGAAACCTGGGGAATTTATCATGCCTTAGATACTATTCTTCATCCATTTCATGAGTAAATTAAACAAATCAGTTATCCAGAATGATGTCCTCATTCCTCACGTGACACCTCCTCCTCTATAAACAACACCCCACACACTCATATAGTGAATATCGCGGAGTGGAACAGAGGAGGAGAGATGTGGATCACTCGAAACATATTCCTATATCTGTTCTTTACCTCAGCTTTTTTCTTACCAAACCCAGACT
This sequence comes from Misgurnus anguillicaudatus, assembly GCF_027580225.2. Classification (NCBI taxonomy): domain Eukaryota; kingdom Metazoa; phylum Chordata; class Actinopteri; order Cypriniformes; family Cobitidae; genus Misgurnus; species Misgurnus anguillicaudatus. The sequence goes on from NC_073351.2 coordinate 16,696,830, forward strand.
TCTGTCAGCTCCAGGGACACTTCAAGTTGAATGGGATGTACCAGGATGGAGATTTCATTGTTGGAGGCCTGTTTGAGGTTCAGAATCTCGAAGTATTTCCAGAACTGAGCTTCACAATGGAGCCAGAACAGCCCAAGTGTGAAGAGTGAGTCTGGACTGCAAAGGATAAAAACAATCAAAGAACACTAAAATGAGGTTTAAATGAAAGGAGAAAATGATAGAGCTATCTAGTGTATATTTTGTATTATATGTGTGACCTCCAAACTGTTAACATGTTTAACTGACATTGTGTTAAGAGAAGAAAATGTATTATGGTAATAAATTGTTATATAAATCTCTCATAAAACACATTTCAACATTCAAAATGTATTTGTAATAAACCTATTTTATATAAGTATAACTTACATGAGAGTCATAAAATGACAACATTTGTGTTGTTCTATCTAGATTTTACATGGCAAGCTTTCAGTTAGCACAGACTATGGTTTTTGCCATAAATGAGATCAACAATAATCACAATCTGCTGCCTAACATTACGCTTGGTTACCAAATCTATGACAACTGTTTACGACTTGGAGTGGCATTTCGTGCTGCCATAGCTTTAATAAGTGGGACAGAGGAGAGCATCTCCAACCTTAACTGTACTGGACCACCCCCAGTGATTGGGCTCATTGGGGATTCAGGTTCCACTCAATCCATTGCAATATCCAGTGTGCTGGGGTTGTTCAAAGTGCCTATGGTAAGATATGTTGTTTTTGACAGAAATGCATTTTTTTTAAAGTTTAACATTTTATTTAGTCCAAAATTGTTTTTGACATTTTACATTAGGTTAGCTATTATGCCACCTGTTCCTGTTTGAGTGACAGGAAGAAATATCCCTCCTTCTTCAGAAATATTCCCAGTGATGCCTTCCAGGTTCGAGCTATGGTTCAGATCTTGAGACATTTTGGATGGACCTGGGTTGGTCTTCTCTATAGTGATGATGATTATGGCATCTACGCTGCTCAGTCCTTTCACCAGGAGATGCAGCTGTTTGGAGGTTGTGTTGCTTTTTCTGAAATCATTCCCTATGATAACAACCGCAAAGATATTCAGCGCATAGTAAAAGTCATTCAGACCTCTACAGCAAAGGTTATAGTAGCATTTTCAACTGATCTGTTTGTTCTAATGGATGAATTGTTGATGCAAAACGTAACAGGCAAGCAGTGGATTGCAAGCGAAGCATGGACCACAACACCTATATTGCACTCTTCACATTTTCTGCCTCTCCTGGGAGGCACGCTGGGCATTGCTATACGACGAGGAGAGATTCAAGGATTCCTTGACTTTCTGCTACGCCTTCATCCTGACAAAAATCCAAAAAATAATATGGTGAAAATTTTCTGGGAGAACATGTTTGGGTGCAAGTTTGAAACTGGAGACAGAGAAATGAAAGAAGGGAAACTATGTACAGGGCAAGAGGATCTGAGCAGCACAAACACAGCATACACTGATGTATCACAACTGAGGGCCTCATATAATGTGTACAAAGCAGTTTATGCCCTGGCATATGCACTTCATGATCTAATGCAGTGTGAGGAGGGGAGAGGACCATTCAGTGACAACACCTGTGCTGACATAACAAACCTGCAGCCCTGGCAGGTAAGACTGTAAACAGAAGCACAGCTTATTTGGCAGCTATAGATAATAAATACAAAATATTCATATAAGCAAAGTCACACTTTTCCTGTTTGTAAACTGTTCAGGTGGTCCATTATCTACAAAAGGTAAACTTTACCACAGGATTTGGAGACCATGTGTCATTTGATAAGAATGGAGATGCTCTGGCCATCTATGATGTGATGAACTGGCAGCCGAGCGCTGATGGGTCAATCATTGTCCGCACAGTCGGTGTGGTGGATGAAGGGGCGGCAACAGGAAAGGTGCTCACACTGGATGAAGATGCATTATACTGGAACTTTGATACAAGAAAAGTAAGCAGTTTAAACAAAACGACAGTTCGGTATTTATGTGTATAATGGTCTGTAATATACAGACACATGCCTTACTTTTTTAATTATTTATCTCTTAGCCCCCACGGTCAGTGTGCAGTGAGAGCTGCCAACCAGGCACCAGACGAGCCAGGAGGAAAGGCCTTCCTGTCTGCTGTTTTGACTGCCTGCCATGTGCAGATGGTGAAATTTCTAATACAACAGGTGATGAGATTCATCATAATTATAAGTGTACAGTAATAAGCATTTGAACAAATTATTGTTTCTATTATGTTTTTTCTGTTTTTCTGTCTTTACAGATTCAGCTGAATGTTTTTTGTGTCCAAATGACTTTTGGTCCAGTCAAGAAAATGACCGCTGTGTTCCCAAAGAAGTGGAGTTTCTATCATATGAAGAACCTCTGGGCATCTCGCTGACCACTGCTTCCCTTCTAGGCACCAGTTTCTGTGCATTTGTGATTGTAATCTTTGCTCATCACCGCAACACTCCGGTTGTTCGTGCCAATAATTCAGAGCTCAGCTTCCTGCTGCTGCTGTCACTCAAACTGTGTTTCCTGTGTGTGCTGCTGTTTATTGGCCGACCACAGTTGTGGACGTGTCAGTTAAGACATGCTGTGTTTGGCATTAGCTTTGTCCTGTGCATTTCCAGCATTCTGGTCAAGACTATGGTGGTAATAGCCGTGTTTAAGTCATCTCGACCAGAGGGCAAAGCTGCCATAAAGTGGTTTGGTTCAGCACAGCAAAGAAGCACAGTTGTTGTTTTAACTTTTATGCAGGTTGTGATATGCGCAGTCTGGCTATCAACTGCATCTCCAACACCTCATAAAAACAGTCAGTATATCAGGTCTAAAATAGTTTATGAATGTGCTATTGGTTCAGTGGCTGGATTCGCTGTGCTGCTGGGCTACATTGGGTTTCTGGCGGCATTGAGCTTCTTATTAGCTTTCCTGGCAAGAAAACTACCAGATAGTTTTAATGAAGCAAAGTTCATTACTTTTAGTATGTTGATCTTTTGTGCTGTGTGGATCGCGTTTGTTCCAGCTTATGTCAGCTCACCAGGGAAATATGCAGTGGCTGTGGAGATTTTTGCCATTTTGGCTTCAAGTTTTGGATTATTGGTGGCCATATTTGCCCCAAAATGCTACATCATCCTCTTACATCCAGAAAGAAACACTAAAAAAGCAATCATGGGTAAAGAAACTAAATTGAAATAGCGTCACTTGTTGACTGTATGATAAATTTACCGTTGTAAGATGTTTCACCATGATCGTTTACCTCGTTTTACTGTTCTTACTAAAACATGTACTGTAAAATCCAGTTAAACTAATCTTTTATCCTTATTAAATCTTTATAAATGTGTGTTGCAAAAATATATATAAATGCAGGTATGTGTATCTCTCACAGGTTTATGATCCTTTTTTAACAGCTGTCGGAATGCATCCATTACGTTTTTGGTCAGTTAATTAAAAATTAATGAATAATTCACTAATTAACACATTAAAACAAAATAATAATTTTAAATGGAAACACTTAATGTAGGATTACAATATGGATACATGAAAACTTTCCAAAGCTGTCATTCCAGCCATGTGGAAAAACATTAATGTTTTTTAAATATAATGATAACGATACATTATACACTTATGAATATATATTTATGTACTACATATAGAGTCACCGGTCACTTTATTAGGTACACCTTGCTAGTAAAGGGTTGGAGCCTCTTTTTCGTTAAAAAATGCTTTAATTCTTTGTGTTACACAATTCCCAGAAGATAGTGAGAGATCCTATGATAACCAAAGGTGTTTTTATGATGGACCACATACGCATTAAAGACACAAAGTCCAGCACATGACTGCCATCTAGATGATGTCCAATGTAACACACTGTTGATCAGAGATACGATTCTTGGTTTAATTATGATGTGCTTTAAAACAGCTACATTAGTTTTACTTTAACATTGAAAAATGGGCCTTGGGTCACATCAGCTCAGGTCTTTCAGTATCAATCATTAAATCTTACCAAATGTAATCTCACCCAACTGGACATTACTAAATGTAGAGTACATGTAAAAGCGGTTTCTCTCTAGCAGATTTTAAACAAATCAAACATGTATATATAATTTAACAGAACAGTTTTTAAAACAATTTGTGTGTGTGTGTGTGTGTGTGTGTTTCCAGAAGGAAAAACTAAATTTTTAAGGACAAAGGTAAAAATAATTTTTTTGTGATTTCCTCTTTTAAAAAGTTATTTTTAATTTAAAGTGTGAATGTTTCTAATAATAAAATGTATATTTGTAACAAAAAGTAAATTAAAAAAAAATAAAAAACTCAAAATAACACATTCATTCCCAGGGAGGTACATTTGGCACCTCCTGCTCCACAGAAAAAAAGTTCACAGCCCTTATAATAAACTTGCAGCACAGAGAGGGTAAGTGTGTAACACAGAGATGAAGAGAGAGAGAGATGTGGGTCACTGTAAACATCTGTCTGTATCTGTTCCTTACCTGCATCTCAGCTACCTTTATTCCCAGCTCAAACTCCTGTCAGATCCAGGGACACTTCAAGTTGAATGGGATGTACCAGGATGGAGATTTTATCATTGGAGGCCTGTTTGAGGTTCAGCATCTCAAAGTATTTCCAGAACTGAGCTTCAGAAAAGAGCCAGAACAGCCCCAGTGTGAAGAGTGAGTCTGGACAAAACAGGAGGACAGTGAGAAAAAGAAAAAGATGTTATTTAATACCAATATAACTACTTTAATGCCTTGTTTTAAAGAAATCAAACTTTATTTGATCGTTTGCAACATACACAATATGTACAGAAATCAATTCCTGCATAGTGTGACTGTGTATAGTTCACAAAATGTGATCACTGAATATTTAATTGTCTTTTTTCAGTCACTGAATGTAAAACTTTGTTTTCTATAGATTTTATATGTCAAGCTTCCAGCAGGCACAGACCATGATTTTTGCTATAGATGAGATCAATAAGAATCCCAACCTGCTGCCAAACATCAATCTTGGTTATCATCTGTATGACAACTGTTTAAAGCTTGTGGTGGCATTCAGGGCAGCCACGTCTCTTATCAGTGGAACAGAGGAGACCATCTCAAACCACAACTGTACCGGTCCACCCCCAGTGATTGCTATTGTGGGAGATCCAGGATCCACTCACTCCATTGCTCTTTCTAGTTTAGTGGGTCTGTTTCGAGTTCCAATGGTAAGATATGATACAAAAATACAGAATGAAAATAATAATAATGATAATGAATGCTATATATATATATAGTCATTACTTATGTTTACATTATACAATGTAAAATACTTGTTATTGTATTTCCTTTATGGTGTTTATTGTAATATTTCACAATATAATTTCTGTTTCCTAAATAGGTTAGCTACTATGCCACCTGCTCCTGTTTAAGTGACAGGAAAAAATATCCCTCCTTTTTCAGAACTATCCCCAGTGATGCCTTCCAGGTTCGAGCTATGGTTCAGATCTTGAGACATTTTGGATGGACCTGGGTTGGCGTTATCTATAGTGATGATGATTATGGGATCTACGCTGCTCAGTCCTTCCAGCAGGAGATGCAGCTGTTTGGAGGTTGTGTGGCATTTTCTGAAATAATGCCTTATGATAATCACCGGGACATTAAGCGAATCGTGAGGGTGATTAAGGAATCTACAACCAAGGTAGTTGTGGCATTCTCAACTGATCTATTAGCTCTGATGGATGAGTTATTGCTGCAAAATGTGACAGGCAGACAGTGGATTGCAAGTGAGGCTTGGACCACCTCACCTGTGCTTCATTCTCCACGTTACGTACCTCTTGTTGGGGGCACACTGGGCATCGCCATCCGTCGCGGAGAGATCAAGGGACTTCAGGACTTTTTACAAAACCTTCGTCCTGACAATGATCCCAGAAATAATTTGGTGAGAGTCTTTTGGGAACACATGTTCGGGTGCAGGTTTGAGACTGGAGACAGTGTGAGAGAAAACATTTGTACAGGGCAAGAGGATCTGAGCAGTACAGTTAATGAATATAATGATGTATCAGAGCTAAGGGCCTCTTATAATGTGTACAAAGCAGTTTATGCCCTGGCACATGCACTTCATGATCTGATGAAGTGTGAGGAGGGGAGAGGACCATTCAGTGACAACACCTGTGCTGACATAACAAACCTGCAGCCCTGGCAGGTAAGGTTCAAATATGTAGTCACAGAAATAAACTAAAGATGTGCTACATGTTCATTTAGATTACATTTAATCAACTGTACAAACTGTACAGCTTGCTCACTACCTACAGAAGGTAAACTTCACAACAGGATTTGGAGACCGTGTGTCATTTGATAAGAATGGAGATGCTCTGGCCATCTATGATGTGATGAACTGGCATCCGAGCGCTGATGGATCAATCATTGTCCGCACAGTCGGTGTGGTGGATGAAGGGGCGGCAACAGGGAAGGTTCTCACACTGGATGAAGATGCATTATACTGGAACTTTGAGACAAGAAAAGTAAATTACATTGAATGTTAATGTAATCCTTTGTGTAAATAACTAGTATAAATAGAATTCAAAGATATACGATAAAAGAGGATAAATTAATTAAAAGTAGTGTATTCTTTCTAATCAGACATTCATAAGAAAAATGACTAAAAATATATATTATGTATCCTTCAGCCCCCACGGTCTGTGTGCAGTGAAAGCTGCCCACCAGGCACCAGACGAGCCAGGAGAAAAGGCCTTCCTGTCTGCTGTTTTGACTGCCTGCCATGTGCAGATGGAGAGATTTCTAATACAACAGGTGAAGAGTAATACACAAATATTCAAATCTTAAAGGCATAGTTCACCCCCAAAATTCTGTCATTATTTACTCAAGATGTTCCTGAACTGTATACATTTCTTTGTTATTTTAAACAAAGGAAGATATTTTAAAGTGTATTTGACCCCAAGCAAATCTGGGGCACCATTCACTTGCATAGTAAAATTATACTATGGAAGTGAATGGTGCCCCAGATGTTCTTGGTTACAAACAGTTTAAAAAATATTCTCATTTATGTTTAACAGAATAAAAAAAAACATTTCTACAGGTTTGTAACACCTTGAGGGTGAGTGCATGATGACATAATTTTCATTTTTCAGTAAACTATCCCTTTTCAATTATTATACAACTCTTTGTCTCTCTGTCTTAGATTCTACTGAATGTACACTGTGTCCAGTTGAATTCTGGTCGAATCCAGAAAAGGATCGCTGTATCCCTAAAGAAGTGGAGTTTCTGTCCTATGAGGAACCTCTGGGCATCTCCCTGACCACTGCTTCTCTGCTCGGCACCTGCTTCTGTGCTGTTGTCATGATCATCTTCGGCCATCACCGCAACACTCCAGTTGTTCGTGCCAATAATTCTGAGCTCAGTTTCTTACTGCTGCTGTCACTCAAACTGTGTTTCCTGTGTGCGCTGCTGTTTATTGGCAGACCACAGTTGTGGACGTGTCAGTTAAGACATGCTGTATTTGGCATTAGCTTTGTTTTGTGCGTCTCCAGCATTCTGGTCAAGACTATGGTGGTAATAGCCGTGTTTAAGTCATCTAGACCAGAGGGTAAAAGTGCAATGAAATGGTTCGGAGCAGCACAACAAAGAGGTACAGTCTTGGTACTTACCACTGTCCAGGTGGTAATATGTGCAGTCTGGCTATCAACTGCATCTCCAACACCGCATAAAAACACAATGTATATTCGCTCCAAAATAGTATACGAGTGTTCTATTGGTTCAGTGGCAGGTTTTGCCATTTTGCTGGGCTACATTGGGTTTCTGGCAGCAGTGAGCTTCATGTTAGCATTTCTTGCAAGGAACCTTCCAGATAACTTTAATGAAGCAAAGTTCATTACCTTTAGTATGTTGATCTTTTGTGCTGTGTGGATCACGTTTGTTCCAGCTTATGTCAGCTCACCAGGGAAATATGCAGTGGCTGTGGAGATTTTTGCCATCCTGGCTTCCAGTTTTGGATTATTGGTGGCCATATTTGCCCCGAAGTGCTACATCATCCTCTTACATCCAGAGAGAAACACTAAAAAAGCTGTCATGGCCCGACAAACTGAAAAAAATAAATAAATGTTTACTGTTAAATAATTTAATTCTGGTACTTCCATCTTTGATGGTCTTATTGTCCATGTTATAGGAATTGTATTTTTCAGATATGTTTCATTAAATCATTAAGCATGTTTTCTCTGTCTGATGCATTGTATATATTTGTAAAATATTTATACAATTACTGCAATATTATTGTTATTAATAAATAACAATTACAATAAAAATATAGAAATAATGCTATGTTAATTTGCTAACTCTGACAGAGTGTTAAATGTTTCAATAATGCTATAAAACAGCTGACCAGTTTCATATCACCAATTTTTTTATTTAAAAAAAATGCTACTAATAACTATTAAAACACACCTATTACAGTACCTGATCTGTGTGTATGAAAGGGGAAAGAATAGATGTTGCAGTTGTAATTAAAAATGCCACCTTTACAATTCGGCCGCTGCTTAGGGCTGTCACGATTGTGAAATTTGGCTGATGGTTAATTGCCTAATAAATTGTGACGATTATGAAAATTAATTGCCTGTTTTTGGTATTTGCTGGTTATGAGGATTAATTGTCTGTTTTATTGCTTTGACATTTAATTGACATACATTTAGTTTGTTCATGAAATCATTTTCACACATGGTTGTGATTATTTAAATGACATATTTTGCAAGTTTTACCTAGCAGTGAATATTAATACACATAACACATATTTAAAAGTAATTATTTAATGATAATAGTTCATACTGCTTATCAAAGTTTTGGAGGATTTTTTTAAATGCTGTTTTTCCACTGTATTGAATGGTTTTGCAATGTATCGCATTACACTGTCAGTTAAGGAACGCAATCTAATACCGTCTCATTTATAAAGGCGCTACAGCTCCCCCTTGTGTTTTTTAGAGAAATGTGCAATCATTGCGGTGATCTGAAATCATCGCGATGAGGTCAAACAATCGCGATTATTTAAGACGATTATTTAATCATTGTGACAGCCCTACAACTGCTTTGATACGGTTTGAAGTAAGGCCTCGTCAGCCCAAAGATATCAAAAGATGAAGGGCAAGATAGACGAGACGCAGTATTAGGTTCCTATTCACAGAAGTTGAAACTACATAAAATGGACTTAAAGGGATAGTTCACTTTAAAATAAAAATTCTATCATCATTTATTCATCCTTATGTTGTTCTAAACCTGTATTAATTTCTTTTTTCTGATGATCACAAAAGAAGATATTTTGAGAAATGATGGTAAACACACAGCAGATGGTGACCACTGACTTCCATAGTAGGAATAAAAAAATATGATGGAGTTTAATGTGTACTGTCAACTGTGTGCTTACCATCATTTACCAAAATATTTTCTTCATCATTCATCACAATACTTCCAAAATATTTTTTCCTACTATGGAAGTCAATGGTCACTATCTGCTGTATGTTTACCATAATTTCTCAAAATATCTTATTTTGTGTTCATCAAAAAAAAAGAAATTCATACAGGTTTAGAACAACATGAGGATGACTAAATGATGACAGAACTTTCATTTTAAAGTGAAATATACCTTTAACCAGAGAGACTTTGGATTTAAAAACTTAAGGCTCGGAAATATTCAGGAATAAACAAGCAGATTTTCTTGGTGCTGGTGTTTTTGAGAATGGAGACAAGTTGTACTGGCAATTGTTTAATACTATGAGATGTTAGTCACATGATATCTATTATCTAATCATGTGACTAAATAATATAATTCTCACTTAAGTTTGCTGTGTTACTCTCCCTAGAGTGGGTAGAAGTTTTTTTTACTTTTTGTATGCAGCCATATTGAAGCAATATAGGCTTTTTAATGGAAAAGAGTGCAATGATCATCCAGAGTTTTGTTGTTGTTAATATATTCACTGTCGTGATGTCATGACTAGTAAGATTTTGAAATGAGCTGTTCACAGCATATTTGAGGATTGGGGTGAAAGTTTTAATCCTGAAATGTTCAACTAAAGAGGACATTTTGAATCCTGAAAGTTATTTAAAGCAGTATTGAATGTTTTAGCTGCATTAAGTAAGACGCAATAGAAAGCATACTTATAGTAGAGCTGAAGATCTTTGCCCGAACCCGATGGGACCCGTCGGGCTTCATTTCTAACATTTTACACGGGCTCGGGCCGGGCTCGGGCTTGCGCTCCGGCTTTGCGCAGTAAATGAGCGGTCAAGTTCAATGCTGCTGGATGCAGCGCAGGATCAGTAAGCGCAGGACTGCACTGAAGCCATTTACAGTGGATTTAATAATTTTCCTCAACAAAAAGATGTAGCCTAATCTTCATGAGTAAAGGTTTTTCAATGTATAACTAAATATTAATTGAGTCTTAAATACATCATTTAGACAGGATATAGACTAATGTTGGCAATAATGGCGAGAAGTGCCGACGCAAATCCCGCGGAGCCTTTATCTTAATTTCATTATTGCCAAATACCCATCTTAATTCAGAATGTATTATCTTTATTTAATTTGTTAAGAAATAATAATTTTATTGGCATATTTACTGCAACATTTGACGTTTGAACTGGGTAATTTTTTGGACGTCATATTTACGGCAACATTTGAACTGGGTAATTTTTTGAGACGTCATTTGGACGTCTATGACAGGCCTATGTCTTTATTACATGATAAGGCCTATAAAAATGTGTTTATATACAAATATCAGGATTGTTGTCCCAACATGATTAATACTTACGAATAGTCTATATTATTTATACAGTACTGTTTTTCTGCTTTCTTGAATTATATACAAATTCATCTAAATGTACAATTAAAAATCTGTAATTAACTGTGTAGTTCGTTATATTAAAAGTATATGATCATACTAACAATTTAACATGAAAATATTGTCACATATTCTCATAATGTTGAGTTCATGGTATGAATGCAATAAGTGTGCCTTATATAGAGTGTGGAGGCTGAGTGGTTAGTGAGACTTGCTTGTAACCCAGAGATCGGTAGTTCGAATCCTGCGGCAGGCACGAAATGACTAAAGTGTTTCGGTGTTGCAATGGATGGGTGAACTGCAGAGACAATTATCTCTTTTCGCTTTTTTTATGTCTATTTTCCTCACACGGAGGTCCTACGGATGTCAACCTTTAGACGTGCAGAAGACGTCGAAAAAAAGACGTCGCCTGCCGTTACAAAACAACCCCTTTTATGGACCGGATTCGGACGTCCAAAAATTACATGAAAAAGACGTCATTCCAACGTCACTTTGCACAGTGGGAATTCTGTCGGGCTTCGGTCATTTCGGGCCTAACTTTTAAGGCTCGATTACAGCTCTAACTTATAGTTATATATGGGTATAACCTGCTAAGCCATGTACACGGTATGTATGTTAGTAATTACACATACCCATAGGAGGATAAGGCTTTGTGAAGGACCACAGGTGCATTACAAAGCAAATTCAAGCACTCGAGTGCCATCTAGACTCCAAATAGCAGAATGCCGATGAGATTGAATCAGAGCTGTGTGATGTAACAGATTATGTTTTATAGTCTAAAAATGAAATGATAAAGAATACAGAGCATAGTTCACAAAGAAAAAAAATTTAAATTCATAAAATACAAATGATGAATTAGCAACCCATTTCACTAAATAAGATTCACCAATGCTGACCATGGTTCATAAACACACAAGCACATAAACATTTGTTTAACAATTAAATCATATAAATTCACTTATAATTGAATAAAAAATTTGAGATTATAGATTTGATGTTATAAAAGCAAACTAAATGGTGTTTTTTTACCTAGGCCAGGGATCTATAAGATCCAGTTTTAAAAAATACAACTACCGTATAAACTTTAAACTATATGAGATATCTCTGTTTTAACTCATATTTAATGTTAAAATTAGATTGAATTTAATGATAGATGAAATCAAATTAAATGTTTATGTTATGATGAAAAGGTGGAGAGTTTGAGAATGGCAAAATGACGTCTTCATGCCCATGTGACACCGCCTGCTCTATAAAACACCACACACAATCTTTAAGAGAAATCAGTGTGTAAGGGTCATACAGAAAGATAAAGAGGCACATACGGAGTAAGAGATGTGGATAATTCTGCATATTTGCCTGCTCCTGTTATCGAACTATATCTCTGTATCTATGATGGCCAGTTCAGACTCCTGTCAGATTCTGAGACGCTTCAAGTTGAACGGGATGTACACGGATGGAGACTTTATCATAGGTGGTCTTTTTGAGGTTCAATACCTTAAAGCATTTCCAGTGCTGAGCTTCACAACTGAGCCAGAACTACCAAAGTGTGAGCAGTGAGTCTGGACCGTAATGCTTCATTTCATTTCAAATGAACAATTGTATTGCACTGTCCCTTGTCAGTGGTGGTCGCATTTAACTGATATCATGTGAAGAGCTGAAACTTGACAAGATACAGGACTGAAATGAAACTGCTTGTGTAACATAAAGCCTAAATAAGTGTATAATGAAAATGTATTTGAAGTTTTTAAATTTATTATAAATGTTTTTATAAATGTAATGTTTTTAATGTATCTACAGTATGTTGCTTATATTAAATGCAAACTTAATTGTTGTTTTTTCCAGATTTTATATGACAAGCTTTCAGCAGGCACAGACTATGGTTTTTGCCATAAATGAGATCAATAATAATCACAATCTGCTGCCAAACATCACGCTTGGTTACCAAATCTATGATAACTGTTTACGACTTGGAGTGGCATTTCGTGCTGCCACAGCTTTAATAAGTGGGGCAAAGGAGTCCCTCTCTCATCTTAACTGTACTGGACCACCACCAGTGATTGGGATCATTGGGGACCCAGGTTCCACTCATTCTATTGCGATCTCCAGTGTCTTGGGGTTATTCAGAGTGCCTATGGTAGAGATTATAGTATTGTGCAAATATTCAAAAATGTTTTAGTTTCTGCTAACACAATAACTCTGTAAAAGTAACCTTTTTGTGCTTACTGTCATCTGTGTTTAATTTTTCCCTTTTTTCATCTCCCTATAAGGTTAGCTATTATGCCACCTGCTCCTGTTTAAGTGACAGGAAGAAATATCCCTCCTTCTTCAGAACTATCCCCAGTGATGCCTTCCAGGTTCGAGCTATGATTCAGATCTTGAGACATTTTGGATGGACCTGGGTTGGTCTTCTGTATAGTGACGATGACTATGGTAAATATGCCGCTCAATCCTTTCAGCAGGATGTTCAGCTGTTTGGAGGATGTGTGGCTTTCTCTGAGATACTACCTACTGATAACAACCCCAAGGAAATACAGCGCATAATAAACGTTATGCAGGACTCCACAGCAAAGGTTGTGGTAGTGTTTTCCACTTCAAGCTATTTGTTGCCCCTTGTTGATGAGATGCTGTTGCAAAATGTGACAGGAATGCAATGGATTGCTAGTGAGGCTTGGGCCACTTCACCTGTGCTTCTTGCTGCACGGCTTAAGCCTGTCCTCGGGGGCACATTGGGTATTGCCATCCGACGTGGAGAGATTCAGGGACTGGGTGATTTTCTACTACGCCTTCGCCCTGACAACAATTCACAGAATAATATGGTGAGAATCTTTTGGGAGAACATGTTCAGGTGCAAATTTGAGGCTGGAGACAGTACAGGAAAAAACATCTGTACCGGGCAAGAGGATCTGAGGAGCACAAACACAGCATACACTGATGTATCAGAACTAAGGGCCTCATATAATGTGTATAAGGCAGTTTATGCCCTGGCACATGCACTTCATGATCTGATGCAGTGTGAGGAGGGGAGAGGACCATTCAGTGACAACACCTGTGCTGACATAACAAACCTGCAGCCCTGGCAGGTAAGACTAATAAGTGCAGTCACTTACAAAGCAAATTTATAGCAAGTGCACAAAAACCTGAAGGCAGTAAAAGACTATCCTGTTTGTAAAATGTGCAGGTGGTCTATTACTTACAGAAGGTGAACTTCACCACAGGTTTTGGGGATCATGTGTCATTTGATAAGAATGGAGATGCTCTGGCCATCTATGATGTGTTGAACTGGCAGCCGAGCGCTGACGGGTCAATCATTGTCCGCACAGTCGGTGTGGTGGATGAAGGGGCAGCAACAGGAAAGGTGCTCACACTGGACGAAGATGCATTATACTGGAACTTTGAGACAAGAAAAGTAATTAACATTTTAGATTTATGTTTATATTTAATTATAGCCGATTTAAACAGACTATTTTCCATATATATATATATATGCACTGCATGATTAAAAGTAATGGTTGATGTATCCTTCAGCCTCCACGGTCTGTGTGCAGTGAGAGCTGCCCACCAGGCACAAGACGAGCCAGGAGGAAAGGCCTTCCTGTCTGCTGTTTTGACTGCCTGCCATGTGCAGATGGAGAGATTTCTAATACAACAGGTGAAAAAAATAGTTATAGCAAAACAAGAAAAGATAATACTGTGCATTGCAAATTGAACATGCATTTTAATTACACTATATATTAAAACACTTTCCTTATGCTGTCACTTTAATTTGCTTTGTCTTACTCACATTGTTTTATCTCTTTTTTAACATTTCTGATTCTTCCTTGCATACAGATTTAACTGAATGTATAGCATGTCCGAATGACTTCTGGTCGAACCTAAATAATGATCGCTGTATTCCTAAAGAAGTGGAGTTTCTGTCCTATGAGGAACCTCTGGGCATCTCCCTGACCACTGCTTCTCTGCTCGGCACCTGCTTCTGTGCTGTTGTCACAATCGTTTTTGCCCATCACCGCAAAACACCTGTAGTACGTTCAAATAATTCAGAGCTCAGCTTCCTGCTGCTGCTGTCACTCAAACTGTGTTTCCTGTGTGTGCTGCTGTTTATTGGCCGACCACAGTTGTGGACGTGTCAGTTAAGACATGCTGTGTTTGGCATTAGCTTTGTTTTGTGCGTCTCCAGCATTCTGGTCAAGACTATGGTGGTAATAGCCGTGTTTAAGTCATCTCGACCAGAGGGTAAAAGTGCTATGAAGTGGTTCGGTTCAGCGCAACAAAAATGCACAGTCTTGGTCTTAACTGCCCTTCAGGTGGTGATATGTGCGGTCTGGCTATCATCTGCACCTCCCACACCCCATAAAAACAGCCTGTATATCAGATCTAAAATAGTGTTTGAATGTGCTATTGGTTCAGTGGCTGGATTTGCTGTGCTGCTGGGCTACATTGGGTTTCTGGCAGCAGTGAGCTTCATGTTAGCTTTTCTAGCAAGAAATCTTCCAGATAGTTTTAATGAAGCAAAGTTCATTACCTTTAGTATGTTGATCTTTTGTGCTGTGTGGATTGCGTTTGTTCCAGCTTATGTCAGCTCACCAGGGAAATATGCAGTGGCTGTGGAGATTTTTGCCATCCTGGCTTCCAGTTTTGGATTACTGGTGGCCATATTTGCTCCGAAATGCTACATTATCCTCTTACATCCAGAGAGAAACACTAAAAGAGCCATAATGGGAAGAGGCACAGAGAAGAAATAGTTTTACATGATTGCTGTAAAAATATCTTTATGACATTGCCTCTATGCTTACTTGAATAAACAGCCATAATCACTATATGTAACAACACTTGGCAATTAAATACATTTTCCTTCATGTTTTTTTTTTTTTTGTAATCGAAATAATAAAAATTTTATATATTTAGGCAAAATGTATATAAAACTGTGATTGTAATTTGTTAAATTCAAAGAACTTCTCATATACACAATACAAATCACACACATCAAACAAAACAACTAATTTAAAATCTACACCTTAAAGAGTAAAAAATAAACAGAACATAACCTAAAAAACAATATACTAATGAAACTATTTATATACTATTTATAGTTAGAAAGAAAACCATAATAAACTGTGAAATCCTCTTACAAGCCACTATCACAAGGGAGATAGTGATCATCTGATTGTACAATATGTTATCTTACTTATTACATGACTACAGAACAAGGTATTAAAGGGATAGTTCACCCAAAAAATTCTGTCATCATTTTCTCTCCCTCATGTTGTTCTAAACCTGTATGAGTTTCTTTATTCTGTTGAACACAAAAAAGAAATTTCAATAAATTATGGTAAACACACAGTTGACGGTACCCATTGACTTCCATAGTATTTGGTTTTCCTGCTATAGAAACCAAAAACTCTGTGGTTACCATCATTTATCAAAATATCTTATTTTGTTTTCAACAGAATAAACAAATCAACAAACTTTGATATGCGACCATGCAAATGTAAATCTAGGAATACACTGCCATCTACAGGACAACCTAGAAATAAACCTGGTCTACACAATTCACGTGGGCAGCATGATTTTGTATACAGTATATGCAGTCAAAAGTGTGTAGCTATTCATTGTTTATAAACATTTTCTACATAACAAGAAATTAATCTCAACTATAATATAGCACAAAATAGGATCAAAGTAGAACATTTCCACTTTACTGTATGTACTTTTCATGCACACTACAAGTTACATTTTAAGTTGAAAGGGTGACTTATTTTAACTTTAATGATCAGTACTATAATGAAGGGCAAATTAAACACAACAACAAACATGAGGTTGTAATATGCCATTTTATAAACCAGTGGTTCTCAAACTGGGGCGCCGCAAGATGGTGCCAGGGGGCCCCAGTTTTATGACATTTTATAAAATACATTCATTTATCATGAATTCCATGTAATTAAACCTAAAAAATAAGGCTACTAACCAACAGCACCACTTTGAATAATTTAATATGTTTTGTTTAATTCAAATTTTAGAACTGTTCTTTGTTATAAATTTTCTTTGGGGGGCACGAAGGGATGTACCATACACAAGGGGGGTCGCACACTGAAAAATGCTGAAAAAGAGATTTCCTGGGAGGCCTATTTGGCACCGCCTGCTGCTTCAAAACAACACCCCATACAGTACAATCCTTATTATAAATAACTGAGCCAAATGCATGAGCTGGTAATAAAGAGAGATGTGGATCACTTTACATATATGTCTGTACCTGTCCTTTAACTGCATGTCTGTAGCTTCTGTGGTCAGTTCAAGCACTTGTCGGCTTCAGGGACACTTCAAGCTGAACGGGATGTATCAGGACGGAGACCTTGTCATTGGAGGCCTGTTTGAAGTTCACTTTCTCACAGTGTTCCCAGAGCTGAGCTTTACATCTGAGCCACAACCACCATACTGTGAGCAGTGAGTCTGGGGTCAAGGGAAATAAGAACAAGTGTGAAAGACAAATTTAAAGAGACTAAACAAAACAGCTGAATTATTTAGATTTTTTAAATACTTGCATGTCTGTCAGTTAATTTGCTAAACTGTCTTGGGAAATACAGAAACAAACAGATTCTGCATATCAAAAGAGATTGTAAAAATTGGTTTATTATATAGGAATAATTTATTGTTTTTATTAAGTACCAGTACAGCAATATAATATGTATCTTGTTCATTTCTAGATTTGATATGGCAAGCTTTCAGCAGGCACAGACTATGGCTTTTGCATTAGATGAAATCAATAAAAATCCTCGTCTGCTGCCGAACATCACCCTGGGTTACTACATTTATGACAACTGTGTCAAGCTTGGAGTGGCATTTCGTGCTGCCACAGCTTTGATTAGTGGGACACAGGAGTCCTTCTCCAACCTTAACTGTACTGGACCACCACCAGTGATAGGAATTGTGGGGGATCCAGGATCCACTCACTCCATTGCAATTTCCAGTGTACTGGGCCTGTTTCAAGTGCCCATGGTAATATTTAAAAAATTTGAAACATAAAAACTCGTTTATGTATTAAAATTATTTTGCAGTAAAGATGCATTTGCTGTCTATTTTTTTAAGGTTAGCTACTTTGCCACCTGCTCCTGTTTGAGTAACAGGAAGAAATATCCCTCCTTCTTCAGAACTATCCCCAGTGATGCCTTTCAGGTTCAAGCTATGGTTCAAATCTTGAGACATTTTGGATGGACCTGGGTTGGTCTTCTCTATAGTGATGATGATTATGGCATCTATGCTGCTCAGTCCTTCTACCAAGAAGTGCAGCTGTTTGGGGGATGTGTTGGCTTTTCTGAAATACTGCCCCGTGATAACAACCGGAGAGATATTCAGCGCATAGTAAAAGTAATTCAGAGCTCTACAGCTAAAGTTGTGGTGGTTTTCTCCACTGAAGCCTATCTGTTACCTTTAATGGATGAGGTGGCGTTGCAAAATGTGACAGGGAAGCAGTGGATTGCAAGTGAAGCTTGGGCTACCTCTCCTGTATTTCACACTCAGCGTCTTCTGCCCTTCCTGGGTGGCACACTGGGCATCGCCATCCGCCGTGGAGAAATTCAGGGACTTCAAGACTTTCTGCTACACCTTCGTCCTGACAACAATCCAAAAAACAATATGGTAAAGATTTTCTGGGAGAACATGTTCGGGTGCAGGTTTGAGAAAGGAGACAGTGAGGGAGAAAACATCTGTACAGGGCAAGAGGATCTGAGCAGCACAAACACAGCATACACTGATGTATCAGAACTCAGGGCTTCATATAATGTGTACAAAGCAGTTTATGCCCTGGCACATGCACTTCATGATCTGATGCAGTGTGAGGAGGGGAGAGGACCATTCAGTGACAACACCTGTGCTGACATAACAAACCTGCAGCCTTGGCAGGTGAGATTTACAAGTTAAGAAACAAAGCATTACAAATAAATCACATGTTTAGGAAATATTCTAAGTTTTTATGCAATACAGAAATACATATTACACTTGTCTCCTCTGTTGTTAAGCAGATGGTTCATTACCTACAAAAAGTAAACTTCACCACAGGTTTTGGGGATCATGTGTCATTTGATAAGAATGGAGATGCTCTGGCCATCTATGATGTGATGAACTGGCAGCCGAGCTCTGACGGGTCAATAAAGGTCAGCAGAGTCGGTTTGGTGGATGAAGGGGCCTCAGTAGGAAAGGTTCTCACACTGGATGAAGATACATTATACTGGAACTTTGAGACAAGAAAAGTAATCACCATTACATCTTAATGTCACGCTATGTCAGATATATACTCTTAAAATAACACAAAACTATAAAATGATCACTGAGAATGTATTAATTACGCTAAACAGAAAGTTGGTGAATGCTATTATTGCCAGGCCTGAACATCTATGTGTCGTATAAATAAATGTCTTAGTTAATCAGTTAATCATAATTTTTAATAGTACGTCTAACAGACAACAATAGATCTTGTGCCCCCTTAATCCCCGTGTTCTGTGTGTGCATGTTTTGTCATGTAATCCTTTGTTCATATACAGATAAAAACAATTAAAGGATTACTTAATTTTCTTTACAAAAATCCTGATAATTTACTCATCATCATGTCATCCAAAATTTTGATGTCTTTCTTTGTTAATTCGAGAAGAAATTAAAGGCGGAGTGCACAATGTTTGAAAGCCAATGTTGATATTTGAAATCACCTAAACAAACACGCCCCTACCCCAATAGAATCTGGACCTTCTTTTAAAAGACCCGCCCCACACATACGCAACCCGGCAAGGATGTCGGTTAGTAGACACGCTCCTTACTACTGATTGGCTATAAGTGTGTTTTGGTAGTCGGCCCGTCTCCTTTTCCAAAGCGTTTTTCAAACTTTGTGCACTCTGCCTTTAAGTTTTTTAAGAAAAACATTCCAGGATTTTTCTCAATTTAATAGACTTTATTGGACCTCAACAGTTACAGTTTCAATGCAGCTTCAAAGAGTCTTATCTAGCAAAACGATAGTCATTTTCAGCAAGAAACAAAATACTTTTAAACCACAGCTTCTCGTCTTGCACCGGTATGCGAAACTACCACCCCCGTGTTTATAAGTGTGGAAAAAGAGGACCGTTCTGACATTGTTTTATGTGGAATAATATTAATTAATGTCTTTGTGTCAGTTAATGGTCCGCAAATGTAACACATGATCTTTTGACCGTTTATGATAAAAGCTTAGCTTGCACAGTGAGTGAGGTTACATAAACATTCAGTGTGCAACTGAGACACCACAATGCTTGCCTGCATGTACATAACAGTTGATGTATCCTTCAGCCTCCACGGTCTGTGTGTAGTGAGAGCTGCCCACCAGGCACCAGACGAGCCAGGAGGAAAGGCCTTCCTGTCTGCTGTTTTGACTGCCTGCCATGTGCAGATGGAGAGATTTCTAATACAACAGGTAAAAAAATTATACCCTATTCAAAACTTTTAAAATGTATAATTTGAAAAATAAAATTATTTTCTACTCTGTTTCTCATAGATGCAAATGAGTGCACATTGTGTCCAGGTGAGTTTTGGTCCAATCCAGAAAAAAATCGCTGTATCCCTAAAGAAGTGGAGTTTTTGTCCTATGAGGAACCTCTGGGCATCTCCCTGACCACTGCTTCTCTGCTCGGCACCTGCTTCTGTGCTGTTGTCATGATCATTTTTGCTCATCACCGCAACACTCCTATAGTGCGCGCCAATAATTCAGAGCTCAGCTTCCTGCTGCTGCTGTCACTCAAACTGTGTTTCCTGTGTGTGCTGCTGTTTATTGGCCGACCACAGTTGTGGACGTGTCAGTTAAGACATGCTGTGTTTGGCATTAGCTTTGTTTTGTGCGTCTCCAGCATTCTGGTCAAGACTATGGTGGTAATAGCCGTGTTTAAGTCATCTCGACCAGAGGGTAAAGGTGCTATGAAATGGTTCGGAGCAGCCCAACAAAGAGGTACCGTTTTGGTCCTAACTGCCCTCCAAGTGGCAATATGTGTTGTTTGGCTGTCAAATGCATCTCCAACACCTCATAAAAACAGTCAGTATGTCAGCTCCAAAATCGTTTATGAATGTGCTATTGGTTCAGTGGCTGGATTCGCTGTGCTGCTGGGCTACATTGGGTTTTTGGCAGCCGTAAGCTTCATGTTAGCTTTTCTAGCAAGAAATCTACCAGATAGTTTTAATGAAGCAAAATTCATTACCTTTAGTATGTTGATCTTTTGTGCTGTATGGATCACGTTTGTTCCAGCTTATGTCAGCTCACCAGGGAAATATGCAGTGGCTGTGGAGATTTTTGCCATTTTGGCTTCCAGTTTTGGATTACTGGTGGCCATATTTGCCCCGAAGTGCTACATCATCCTCTTACATCCAGAGAGAAACACTAAAAAAGCTGTTATGGGGCGAGAGATGTCCAAGAAATAATTGTGTTTTATGTTTTTACACATTTTTTTTTTTTGCAAACCTGTGAATTTCACACCTGTAAATCTTATCCTTCCGTGCAAACAGAAAACTTTGTAATGCTTGTTGTACTTTGTTATCATCTTAATAAATTATCCTTCATTGGTTCGTAATACAGTTTGTATTTCTCTGATTTTAGTAAATGACATATGATGAAGATCTCAGATCCAAAACCCTCTAAGTGTGACCCTTTTCCAGGACAGGGTTTAGATTAATCCAGGAAAAAGCCTTAGTTATATTAGGACATTAAAGTAGTTTTTCTAAACATAATTTACAAAAAACAATATTGGTATGCATCTTTAAACAAAGTTCAAAAAGCACTGATATATGTTTTTTAACAAATGTGCATGTTTATAGGCACCGATTTCTTTTTCCTAAGGTGGGTGCTCGTCACAACGTCAAGCAAAGCTTGGTTACTTAGCAAAGGCAGATGCTCTGGAGCGGCCAAGAGCTTTGAAAAGAAGAACGAAAGCGATTTACATTATTAATGAAATAAACTATTTAGTTTAAAGCATAATAATGAAACACTTATATAGAAAAAAGTAAAAATTCTACTTTATAACTTATTTTCTTTATAACTTTATAATTGTAACCCCCAACTTAAGTTATCTCGTCAATTAAGAGAAAACGCTTCCCTGCCATTCACATGTTTTTACAGCAATCCATATTTCCACTATTATCCACTAGGTAGTACTCTTACTCAACTTATAAAACACTGATGAATCCACTGTTCCAAAAACAGTAAAACTCTGTGTATGTTTCAATCATGGTTCTGAATCTGATTTCTAACAAAAGTTCTTTACAAAAATGCAATTATCTGAGCTTTTTACTAAAATTTTGTATTTTTGAAGAAACGTCTCAGTTACGTATGTTACCCTCATTCCCTGAAGTAAGGGAACGGAGACGTCACGTCGTGACCGACGGATTGGGGGAGACCAATCTGCTTCGATTACTATTAAAACGCCAATGAACTTGGCATTGAGGTATTTGCATAATGCCGGCGCCGCCCCGCCATGTGGTATATAAGCCGCACGTGCACATAGGGAAATTAGCGTATTTTCGCAGAGAAAGCCGAGAATCAGTGTCCGGCCATAATCAGCAGGGAGCAGCACCTGTGGCAACGGGACGTGACGTCTCCGTTTCCTTCCTTCGGGGAACGAGGGTTACATACATAACTGAGACGTTCCCTTTCGGTCGGTCATGACGACGTCACATCTTCCAGTGTCTGCATAAAGCTCTCCGGTTCCACTTAAGGAGATGGAGAAAAGGATTTAAGACAGAAGTCCGGGCACTACATGTTCCTTTAACCCACAGTAGTGCCAGCGACTGGGAAGCGCACTATCTGAGCGGAATAGGAATGCTGCGGAAGCCACCGCCCCATCAGGGGTTAATGGTGGGGGAAATTATGTAATAGACAGCCATGGCTGTGTAAGCAGCGGAAAAATACTCACAAAGGAACCCCGCGTAGGGGACGCAATGTGGATGCCCGAGCCAAGCACATAGGTTCACTAGGATGCAGCTAGTGAGAGGCTGACAGCCGATGCTCCGCAACAACAGCTGCCAAGGCAGCGGAGAAAGGTAAAATCAAACCATTATGCATTTTCGACCGGATGGTCTTCCATACTGACACATTGATTGTGAAGCATCAGTCGGAGGCTGCAAGCCGACACGCGAGTGACACGAGAAGAAACCGGCTCGACACGAACACTATAAAATCGAATGAACGTATTAGGTGTCGCCAACCAGCAGCTCTACAGATGTCTGTCAGCGAGGAACCATGAGCAAGTGCCCAAGCGCAGCACGTGTACAGGACATCATAAAGCCATGGTTGGGTCTGCCTCCTCCAGGGGCAGCGCTTGCAAGCTAACCACCTGATCTCTGAAAGGAGTGGTGGGAACTTTGGGCACGTAGCCTGATCTGGGTCTGAGCGTGACCCTCAAGAGCGCAGGACCAAACTGAAGGCACGAATCGTCCCCTATCCTCTTAACAGAGGTCAATGCGAGCAGGGTCAGAGTTTTCATTGACAAAAACTTCAGAATCACAGACTGCAGAGGCTCAAATGGAGGTTCCTGCAGGGCTTTCAGCACCATGGACAGGTCCCAAGGAGGAAAGAGGGAGGGCACAAATGGTTAAGCACGAATGGTGGAGGGTGACAGCCTACCATCCAACCGGTGCTGAAGATATGAAAGCACGACATTAATAGGCATTCTCAAGGGTCTTCGTGTTGCGAAGAGCACCAAACGACAAACAGGTTCTATTGAAGGGTGTACGTGTGTCTAGTAGATTGCGCTCGCGCTGCAGTGATGGTGTTAGATACCGCTTGCGATAAATCACATAAACCTACCGCGCGCTCAGCGACCAACGTGGAAACCCCACAGGTCGGGCCGCAGGTGCCCTAACGTGCCTCAGGGGAATCTGCCAGGGAGGGGCTGTCGAGAGGAGCGTCAGTTCTGGCAACCAATTCCTGGTCGTCCAGAAGGCGCGACCAGTAGAAGGCTCTCCTCGTCCTGCCTGACTTTGCACAGAGTCTGTGCAATTAAGCTTACTTGGGGGAACGCATATTTGCGCATCCCCCACGGCCAGCTGTGTGCCAGCGCATCCAAGCCGAGGCTGCTCTCGGTTAGTGAATAAAACAGGTGACAATAGGTTGTGTCCGGGGACGCAAACAGATCTATCTGCGCTCGACCAAAACGTTTCCAAATCTGGGGGTGGAGTCACCATTCGCTGGGGCACGCTGTTCGTGAGAGCGCGTCTGCTGCTGTGTTGAACGAGCCCAGGATGGGAATGGCACGAAGGGACCTCAGATGCTTCTGACAAGGAGGAGATGACAAGTGAGATGCGACAGGTGACGAGAGCACAAACCACCTTGACGGTTGATATACGCAACAGTCGCAATGTTGTCGGTGCGAACCAATACATACTTCCCTCGCAGCTTTGTAGCGAAGCGTATGAGTCCCAGATATACAGCCCACCGCTCGCGGCAGTTGGGGTGCTCTGCACACCCCAGAGACTGCAAGCCTGTCATAAGTGGCTGCTCACCCCGCGCTGGGGGCCTCTGTGTGTGCTACAAAATGCCAGGAGACCTGTCTCAGGGGCATATCTGCCCTCAGAAACGCTGGGTCTGACCACGGGGAGAAATTGAGACGACACGCAGGTGTAATGATTACACGATGTATGCCGTGCGCCACGCTCTCCTCGGGACTCGATCGTGAAACCAACGCTGAAGCCGTCTCATATGAAGCAGCCCGAGCGGTGTCATAGCCGCAGCTGCAGCCATATGCCCCAAGAGCTTCTGAAATTGTTTCAACGGGACCGCACTCTTGCCTGAAATGTATTCAGGCAAGTCAGGATTGGCTGGACACGCGTTTTTGTTAAACGTACCGATGATACGATCGAGTCCAGTTCCACACCAAGAAAAGAGATCCTCTGCACTGAGCAAAGTTTGCTCTTTTCCCAGTTTACCTGAAGACTCAAATGAGCAAGATGCCAAAGCGTTAAGTCTCTGTGTTCGTGCAGCTCTGCCAAGAATGAACTATTATAAGCCGATGTAGATATAAGCAGAATGCAAACACCGCTCTCTCTCTGGGGTTTTACCGCGTCTATAACACTTTCATGGAGACAGGGTGAGAGAGAGAGATAGCTCAAATGGTGGTACTTTGTATTGATATGCCCTCCCCTCGAATGTAAAGCGAAGAAACGGCCTGTGGCGAGGGAGAATGAACACATGAAGTACGCATCTTACAGGTCTATGGCTGCAAACTGATCTGGGGGCGAATACAATAAAATATGTGCTTCGGCCTAAATCCAAGATCGGTCATAACCAGCCGAGCGAGACGGGTAAACTGCAGGTGTGTGTGCTGTGGAGCACAAACAGCTACAGTGTGTGATGTGACACTAACCTGAGACCGCTGAAGGGTGTAATGGTCATCTGGTCTCCGAGACGGTGTGTGCAGACTCTGGAAAACACCCGCTGACAATAGAGAAGGAGGAGGGTGAGCTGGTGTGTGCCCGCTCACGGCTCTCTTGATCCTCAGGAGACCTGGAGAGGGAAGAGGAATGCACTCTTAGTGTGATTATGTGGGTACCGGCTGGACAGCCAGTGGAACAGCAAAATGAAACCAAGGATGCCTTCACCGTCTCCCGAAGAGTGATCCTCTCCAACTCCGGGTCGCCCGCCACAGAAAAAAATGCTCTAACTTATTTTGGTTTGGTACTTATTGACCACATTTGTCTGTTTTCTAGATTTGATATGTCAAGCTTCCAGCAGGCAGCAACTATGATCTTTGCTATAGATGAGATCAATAAGAATCCAAATTTCTTGCCAAACATCACTCTTGGTTATCATCTTTATGACAACTGTGTGATGTTGGGAATGGCATTCCGGGTTGCTATAGCACTTGTTAGTGGAACACAGGGGTCCTTCTCCAATTCTAATTGCACCAGTGATTGGAATTGTGGGGGGCTCAAATCCACTCCTTTTATTGCAATTTTCAGTGTGCTGGGGCTGTTTTGTTTTTGTCAATGCCCGGAGATCACACACCTGTGGATGTACGTGAACTTGCCCTCGAATTAATTAATTTTTAGGCAGTATACCAGTCTCTTCCAGGTTTCAGCGGCTTCCTTCTTCATTTGTGTATCATACTGTCTGTCATCTACCGTGTGTGAATTTCTCCCCGGTCCATGACCAGAGTAGATTACCAGCTTTCCAGGTTCGCTTCACTCTCACCTTCAGTCGTGTGTCATACCCTCTGTCGTGTGAGGTGATCTTGCCATCTGCCGTGTGTGAATTTCTCCCCGGTCCAAGACCAGAGTGGATTAACAGTCTCCAGGTTCCGGTTCCCTCTCACCTTCAGTCGAGTGTGTATCATGCCCTCTGTCAAGTGAGGTGATCTCCCCGGTCTCCATCCAAAGTGGATTACGTCGGTGATCGCCGCGTGTGGCTCTCCTGTAAACTGTGACTTATTGTCTCACCCTCTTTCTCTCTTTTCAATAAATTTGTGAACTTGCATTTATCTCTGAGACTTTTTGTGACAGAATGAGCGCGTAACCAATGGAGTCAGCGAGTTCGGAGGGTTCGGATCCCGTGCAGGACGCTCTTCACCAACAGGGGGCGATCATTAAACAACACTAGTCTCTGTTGAATGCAGCAGCCAGAGACTTCCGCCTCCTGTCTGATCAAGTTTCAGAACTCAGTAACCGGTTAGAGCAGGTTGTTTCCCCGCTCGGTGAACTATTCTCTTTTGCACCTGGTGGAGCCGCTTCTGCAGAGCGCGAGCCACATGCACGCCGCCCGGCGTTTCGCCTCTTCTACATCCATGGGGGGCCAAAGCCCCTTGCACGACCTCGTTTGAGGCCCTCGAGAAGGAGATGCTGAGCTTATCTGACCATTCGCTTCGAGGAGACATGGCAGCAGCAGAGCTGGTGAGACTACAGCAACGGACCTATTCTGTCACGGAGTATGCCATCACGTTCAAGAAGCTTGCCATCAACTGCAACTGGAACAATGCCGCTTTACGAGCTCAGTTTCTCGAGGGTCTCAACCCTGCCATCCAAGATGAGGTCGCCGCCCGGGACCCACCTACATCCCTCGAGACGGCTATCGACCTGGCGTTGAGAATCGAGACTCGTCACCGCCAACGAGACCTCCGCCGGTCGTTTCTTCACCTCTCCTCCTTTGAGTCGGTGGAATCCGCATCTTCTCTTCCTGCTGAGGAATCCATGCAACTGGGCAAGCTCCGCCTTACCGCCAGTGAGAGGAATCGTCATCTGTCCTGCGGCTTGTGTCTGTATTGTGGTAAAGCAGGGCACATTGCTGCTGCGTGCCCGGTAAAAGGTACTGCCCGCCGATGACTTCGGGAGTTTCGGTGGGTGTATTGTCAATTAAATCTCCCGTAAGCAGCACCACACTTCCAATAATAATCCATTTTAAACAGTCTTTTCATTCATAGGCGTTGCTGGATTCTGGTGCGGAGGCAAGTTTTCTGGATGCAGGTTTGGCCGAAGCCTGGGAAATCCCCTCTATCCCTCTGTCTTCACCTCTTTCGCCTGGACATTAAAGGGACAGCATATGGCTGTGATCACCCATCGTACACCCTTGTGACTTTGTTTGTCTTTGGCAATCATCGTGAGGAGGTCGAATTTTATCTGTTAGAACAGTGGTCTCAAACTCCCGGCCCGCGGGCCATTTGCGGCTCGCCCTCCCCCTCTCTGCGGCCCGCGTCACCTTTCAAAAATATAACATAATCTGGCCCACAGAAAGATTTTTATCCACTTTGTTTTATATTCCTTTGATTTTTGATTTAGACGTTCAAGTGTTCGTTCACAGCGCGTCTAACAACACGTTAAAATGAGTCAAAACATTACTTTCCAAAGTGCTCGGGAGCGGAGGTTGCGCTCCGTGGCGTGGGTCGCGTCACCCGTTGCTGAACTGCATGCTCCGTGATGTCGATAATAACGAAATGTGTGATCGGAGTTTAATTCCTCAACTGAACCTCGCGTCAATCATACCGTTGTCACCATGCGATCAGTTCATCTGGTTGGGACTTTGTAGTGTTTGTCCAGAGAAGATTTGTTACTTCCGGGTGGATACTCAGCTGTCACTCAGAGAAGATCGAGCTGCGGTGGGGTTAGTTCACCTCAAGTCACAGCATCTAATGGAGACACCGCACATGGAGGCAGAGCGGTAGATGTAATGCAACACATTTTAAACTACAGATAAGAAAACGAGCCATCAAAGTGCCCAGTTTAAGAAAAGAGAAAAGATGAGGAGAAATGTACAGAAGATAAAAGTATGTATACTGCTATATATTATGAAGTATAATATATTATTATGTAGCTTACTATTCAATTACACATAGAGCAGTATTGTTATTTTTTATTTTGTCCAACTAGCTTATATAACATGGACTACCCATTCAAAAGTTATGGGATCACTTTCACTTATTAATATTTTCCCACATATAATAGAAAATTCATTAAAACTGAAATAACAAATAACATAATGAAGTCAATGCTATGAATGAAAACCATCCAAAATAAATCAAAACAGAAACACTTACTGGTGGTACTTTTTATAATAGTTTATAAATGTATACAGGAATTACATTTCTTAGTTTAGTGCAAGGTTATAATAGGTCTTAGTTAAAGGCGTTCTAAGCGAATCTGCGAGACGTTAGTTTTTGTTGACGTTTGAATTGTTTTCAAACAGACGGAGCGTAGCTAACTCCTCCCCCTCCCTTCCGTGCTTTCATGAACGCGCCCAAACCCTACCCCCAAATCCTTTTTGTTGTTTATTGGCTGGAACCCTTTGTTTTGTTTTGTGGTGCTAGGTTCGGCCACTGTGTTTATATTGAAGTTTGGGGAGCCTGGACTGTCTACAGAGATCGCGTTTTTTTACAGTTTGATCAGCGGACAGGCAGCAAGCAGATAGTGAGGAGATGTTTGCTGAATGTAACAAAAAATGTCTTATGGTCTAAAATGCGTGAATTCGCTTAGAGCACCTTTAAGATATGGTTAAGAAAAGATTTACTTAGGCTACTTTTATAAAAGAATGGGGCGGTTTCCCGGACAGGGACTAGGCTAGTCCTAGACTAAAATAAATGTAAGAGCTGTCCAAACTGAAAACAACATGCACTGACAATCTTAAAATACATCAGTGCCCTTTGTTTCAAAATGCACACAAGTAATGTTTTTAGTAAGGCATGTTTGTTAAAACTAGTTATATTTCCTAATTATACTAAGGCCTAGTCCTGTTTTAAGATAATCCCTGTCCGGGAATCCACCCCAATGTATATTAAAAAGATAAAACCACTGCTTATATATTTTCAAGTATTATTATACATTAAATAATAGAAATTAAACATGACATTTACAGAAATATTGTACTTTTTTGAATGTTAAAAAAGCTCTGCGGCCCCCGATGAAATGTCTGTCTTAAAAATGGCCCCAAGCCAGTTTGAGTTTGAGACCCTTGTGTTAGAACATTAACAGTCGCCAGTCATTTTAGGGCATGACTGGTTGTCCAAAGATAATCCTGACATTGATTGGCAGAACAATGTTGTGTTATCATGGAAGTCTTCGTGTCATGTTTCTTGTCTTGGTCCTGCTCCTTCTCCTGTCATTTGTTCTGTTTCTCAGGTTCCGGCTGCCGATCTCTCGGGATTCTCGGCGGATTACTCTGATCTGCACCAGGTGTTCAGTAAGGCCGGGCCACTTCCCTACCTCGCCACCGGTCGTATGACTGTGAGATCAAACTCCTCTCTAACACTTCTCCGCCTAAGGGTCGCATTTTTTCCCTATCAAAACCAGTACCACTTGGTACGTTTTAAAGAGGTGGTACGATGAGTGGAAGACAGCCTTTAATACACCTTCGGGACACTGGGAATACTCTGTTCTACCGTTCATACAGGTTTAGAACAACATGAGGATGAGGAAATGATGACAGAATTTTTATTTTAAAGGGAACTATCCCTTTAAGGTGGAGAAGTGTGAATTCCACAAGGAGTCGGTTTCGTTTCTGGGTTTCGTTAAAGCCGAGGGAGAGATTCGTCCCGATCCCGCTAAAGTTAAAATGGTTGACGAATGGCCAGTGCCCGACACTTGTAAAGAGCTTCAGCGATTTCTGGGTTTCACCAATTTTTACCGGCGCTTCATCAGAAACTTTGGTCAGATCGCTAAACCTCTTACCGCTCTCACTTCCCCTAATGTGTGTTTCCATTGGAATAAAGAAGCTCAGTAAGCCTTTGTTGAATTAAAGTCCCGTTTCATCTCTGCGCCTGTTCTTTCCATTACAGATCCGGCTAAAAAATTTATAGTGGAAGTGGATGCATCTGATGTTGGAGTAGGGGCCATTTTATCTCAACGATCTTCTGTTGACGGGAAAGTGCATCTGTGTGCTTTTTTCTTTCACCGGTTAAACCCAGCCGAGCGAAACTATGACATAGGCCATCGGGAGCTGATGGCGGTTAGACTCGCGCTGGGTGAGTGGCGTCACTGGTTGGAGGGAACCTCGGAACCCTTTCTGGTTTGGACGGATCATAAGAACTTGGAGTATATCCGTTTAGCCAGAAGATTAACATCTAAACAGGCTCGCTGGGTACTTTTCTTCGACCGTTTTAACTTCACCCTCTCGTACCGGCCAGGTTCTAAAAACACAAAACCTGACACTATCTCCCGTCTGTTCGAGAAGTCTGAGTCTGAGCGGACCGAAACCATCCTCCCGGAGGGGAGGGTGGTCGGTGCCCTCGTGTGGGGAATCGAGCAGTGGGTGAGAGAGGCCGGCTGAGAGGGGGAAGTTCCGGAGGGGTGCCCAGCGGGTCGTCTATGGGTTTCTGAGCATTTACGTTCCAATGTCATCCGGTGGGGTCATGAATCCAAGTTTGTCGGCCATCCGGGAATTCGGAGAACGTTGGCTGTCGTCCGTCAACGCTTTTGGTGGTCCTCTATGACTACGGACATCAGACAGTTTGTATTAGCCTGTTCAGTTTGTGCCCGTAATAAAGCATCTAATCAACCTCTCTGCTTAAATCCTTCCCCGTGCCCTCCCGCCCCTGGTCTCATATTGCCCTTAATTTTGTCACCGGCTTACCGGCATCTAATGGTAACACTGTCCTACTGACTGTGGTGGATCGCTTCTCTAAAGCAGTTTGTTTTATTCCCTTACCTAAACTTACCTCTGCCAAAGAGATGGCTCAGGTTTTGATCAATCACATCTTTCGGCTACACGGTATTCCGACTGATGTAGTGTCAGATAGGCGTCTCATTTTTGGCAGGAGTTTTGTAGACAAATTACAAAACTGGTTATCACCCGCAGACCAATGTGCAATGAAAACGGGCTAATCAAGATCTCGGTCGAACACTCTGCTGTCTGTCCTCTCAATATCCGAATTCTTGGTGCGAGCAGCTTCCGTGGGTTGAGTATTCTCATAATTCTCTTCCCATCGCGTCTACTAATCTGTCCCATTTGAATTATCCATCGGTTATCAACCTCCCCTTTTCCCATCACAGGAGCCCGATGCAGCGATTCTGTCTGCTTTAGCTTTCGTGAGTAGGTGCAACACACTTGGAGGAGACCTAAAACACTTCTTATATCTAATTCCAGACGAACCAAGGCTGCGGCTGACTGCCACCGGCGACCTCCACCCCGTTACGTGTGTGGACAAAAGGTATGGCTTTCCACCAAGGATTTGCCTCTCCGTGAGCCTTCTCGTAAGCTAGCTCCGTGTTTCATTGGGCCATACAGTATATCTAAGGTCATTAATCCAGTAACGGTAAAGTTACCTCTTACTCTTGGTTGGGTTCACCCTGTTTTTCACGTATCCAAGGTTAATCCTGTGATTTTTGCCCGTAACAATCCCCCTGTATCTGCCCCTAAAACCCCCACCCCCCCACCCCTCGTCTAGTGGATGGTGCTCCTGTCTATTCAGTCAGCAGATTACTAGATTCTTGCCGCAGGGGCAGAGGTTTTAAGTATTTAGTGGATTGGGAGGGTTACGGAGAGGTGTTGGGTTCCCGCCCAGGATATACTGGATCCTGGTTTGATCAAGGACCTCTGTCGGCATAAGGGTGAGTCTTCAAGCCCGTCTGGTGCTGGTCTTGGGGGGGAGGCTACTGCCATGACTCCTGGGTGATCGGTGGTGTGTGTGTTTGTTTATTAACCTGTTGGTGATGGCTCCTCATGTGTGCACTAGCCCCTCCCGCTCGTTTTGGTAATTGTTCACCTGTTGTGTCTCGTTAGTGTTTTCCTTTAAATAGCACGCTGTCCTGTCTCTCGTCGCGCGCTCATTGTCTTGGTGTGTCACAGTCCTGCTGCCTTGTCCTGTCGGATGTTTCTGTGTTTCTCTCTCTCTTTTCCTGTCTCAGGTTCGGTCCCCGGCATCCGGAAGCTTGTCAATGCCCGGAGTTCACACGCCTGTGGATGTACGTGAACTTGCCCTTGAATGAACTCTGCCTGTTTTTCCGGTACAGCTGGTTCGCTTCATTTTTAGGCAATATACCAGTCTCTTCCAGGTCATCCAGAGTGGATACGGCGGTGGTCGCCACATGTGGCTCCCTCTGCACTGTGACTTTTGCTCTGTCTCACACTCTTGTCTCTTTGTGAACTTGCATTTTACTTTTTGTGACAATTTTCTATGCTTTTCACTTTTTTCTGTAAACATATTTTTGTCATAATATCAGAAATGTGTGCAAACATGATAAATCTATTACTTTACAAAAACAGTTTAAACACAATTGGTGTAGCACTTTCCATCTTTTTTCATTAGATTAGCTACTATGCCACCTGTTCCTGTTTGAGTGACAGGAAGAAATATCCCTCTTTTTTCAGAACTATCCCCAGTGATGCCTTCCAGGTTCTAGCTATGATGAAGATCTTAAGACATTTTGGATGGACCTGGGTTGGTCTTCTCTATAGACCCCTTCACGGTTCACGTCACAGGCTGTTCCCACTGCGCATGTCAGGGTCAGAAAAGTCATTACAGCAGATTGAGTTGCGTATTATTCGGTATCGTCAAAAATGCCTACTTACGTCGTGGGCTGTGAAAATCGCACCAGGTCTTCCGTTAAGTTTTCGCAATTCATGCAGAATCTCAAAAACAAAAAATACAACATCTGCCTCTGCAAGCAATTAACGTGCAGACTGGAACAATGCAAATATCAAAGAGGCTTGTGTTTGTAGTGCTCACTTCATTTGAGGTTAAGTCATCATTTTTCAGCACTGTTAGATTAATTTATAAAGCCTAAATGGTATGAACAGTTCGACCCCGTGCTGCGCGCGCACCCGATAGTCATTCATTGTTTACAAACCTTGAAGGGGTCTATGATTATGGCCTCAATGCTGCTCAGTCCTTCCACCAAGAAGTGCAGCTGTTTGGAGGTTGTGTTGCGTTTTCTGAAATTCTGCCCCTTGACAACAACCGTAGAGATATTCAGCGTATAGTAAAAGTGATTCAGACTTCTACAGCAAAAGCTGTGGTGTCTTATTATAATGATACCGCCCCTTCATCTGCGCTATCCAACCATGAAGTGACGTCACGAGTGCAAGAGACATAGAGAAAGAATGACTGACAGCACGACGCGTTTGTATTCCCTCAAAAACAAACAGTAGCTTACAATCTTATAACTTGTAGTTTTAATGGTCTTTCTAAAGGTTGAATTAACGTTCTAAAGGATTAACGTTACCTTAGTGCAAGAGAGAGAGTGAGTTAGAGAGAGCGAGTGAGCGAACGAATGAGAAAGAGCAACGCAACGGTTCACTTTCATCAATACAAGTATGTTGCTTAATAAGTTTCTCTGAAGTTTATATGAATGAACACGAGGATTAATGCACTGCACGAGACAGAGTGAGAGAACAACGCATATTCACTATCATACACAATAAGCATAAATATGTTGTTTAATGTTTCTCTTAAGTTTCAAATGAATATGAGGAGTTACAAGATAGGGAGTGAGAGACTGACAGAAACGCGAATGTGTTCAATCATACACAATAAACTTAAACATGTCATTTGATCTGTTTCTCTAAAGTTTAAGTATTAAGCGTGTTGTTTTATTACAGATCATTTAAATGTTCTTGTGTGGTTTGGTCAAAAAGTAAACTTCTCAGTGTTTGTGGAAGTGTATTTTATTGTAACATGCTGAAAATCATTGTGCATGTTTAAAACACTGGCAGCATGAGACCTAAAAGTCTTTATTTTTATTCCACAATGTTCCCCATCTGCTGATAAACATGTATTTAGTATGCATAAAACTGATGATTGACTTTTTAAACTTGTTCAAATATATAATGCTGAACATCGCTTACTAACTTCTTTCGTGAGAGAATCTCATCTCAAGAATCTTGTCTACAGCGCCAGCGCTTGAGACTCCGCCCACCTGAGAAGCTCATTTGGATTTAAAGGGATACACACAAAAACGGTGCATTTTTGCACAGCCCCATAAATTGCCTATTTCAACATGCCACAATAAATTACCTATATGGTATTTTGAGCTTAAAATTCACATATGTACTCTGGGGACATCAAAGATTTATTTAATATCGCTAATAATTAACGTCTTGTGGAATGTCGTCTTTAATAGACGAGGTGGCTTTGCAGAATGTAACGGGGAAGCAGTGGATTGCAAGTGAAGCTTGGGCCACCTCTCCTGTATTACAAACACAGCGTCTTCTGCCTTTCCTTGGGGGAACACTGGGCATCGCCATCAGGCGTGGAGAAATCCAGGGACTTTGTGAATTTCTGCTGCACCTTCGTCCTGGGAATGATCCAAGAAACAATATGGTGAGAATTTTTTGAGAGAACATGTTTAAGTGCAGGTTTGAGACTGGAGAAAAAGAAGGTGATCAAATTTGTTCAGGGCAAGAGGATCTGAGCAGCACAGACACAGCATACACTGATGTATCACAACTGAAGGCCTCATATAATGTGTATAAGGCAGTTTATGCCCTGGCATATGCACTTCATGACCTGATGCAGTGTGAGGAGGGGAGAGGACCATTCAGTGACAACACCTGTGCTGACATCACAAAGGTAATGTTCAAATACGTAGTTTCGTGAACATAAAGTAAATAACATAATGTTGTTGTAAATTTCCACATTCATACTGTACACACACAATTATTGCAAATCTATTTTATTTACTATTTCCTAACCCTACCCAACAAACATG
Organism: Misgurnus anguillicaudatus; assembly: GCF_027580225.2. Taxonomy (NCBI): domain Eukaryota; kingdom Metazoa; phylum Chordata; class Actinopteri; order Cypriniformes; family Cobitidae; genus Misgurnus; species Misgurnus anguillicaudatus. The sequence continues at coordinate 16,731,775 of NC_073351.2, forward strand.
TGGACGTTTTATGACCGTTGAAAAGACGACCGTTCGTCACGTCCCGTCCGCGTTGAAAAATATATCCAAAATGAAAGTTGAGCCGACGTCTTTGACGTCATCTGGCCGTGAATTACACGTCTTTTCTGCAGGTCCCTGGACGTCTAAATGCGCCGTATTTTGGATGTTTAAATGTGTTCCTGCATAGTTTAAATATATGTTTTAAGCCCTCATATAGCAAACATGTGGACGTTTTATGACCGTTGAAAAGACGACCCTTCGTCACGTCCCATCGCGGTTGAAAAATACCCTAAATTAAAGTTGAGCGGACGTCTTTGACGTCATTTGGCCGTGAATTACACGTCTTTTCTGCCCGTCCCTGGACGTCTAAATGTGCCGTCTTCTGGATGTTTAAATGTGTTGCTGCATAGTTTAAATGTATGCATATAAAATGAATATACACCCATTGTGTAACATCGTGAAAGGCAATCAATTGTATTGAGGTTTAACACATATTCACAAAGGTTCAAAATCAGTTCAAAATTGGTCCAGTCAGACCTGAACGTCCATAAACCGTTTTAACCACGTGTACTTCACAAACACATTAAAGAATACATTATTTGTGGCCATAACAAAAAAAGAAGCATGTTCTGATTTAGCACTTTTTATTTTTTTTAACCATTTAACTATAATAACAACTTCAAAACACTTTCTATAAAGGGATAGTTCACCCAAAAATTAATATTTAGTCATTTATTCCCTCTCATGTTTCGAACCTGTGTACCTTTCTATGTTCTGCTGAACACAAAGATATGTGAAAGAATGTTTTTAACAAAGCAGATCCCACAACCCATTACTACAATTGTAAAAAAAAATATTGACAGTTAATTGGTTGTGAAGTTACAAACATTCTTCAATCTTTGTGTTCAGCAGAAAATATAAAGGTATACAGGTTTGAAACATGTGGATAAGAAAATTATAACAATTTTCCTTTTTTGGTGAACTCTCTCTTTAACACATCACAGCTGTTTGGCTTTTTTGTATCCACCACCCCCAGCTCTTCCTGGAGCGTGCTTGAGGTGGTCTGCCATAGCTGCATCTATTTCCGAGTCTGTGGCATTTGGGCTCCACCTCTTCACAGCATCTGAAGGAAGAGAAGAATATGTTTCTTTTTAAAATAAATACAATTAAAATTTTGAGGTAAATGACATGCACTTACTTTCAAAATCTTTATGGTCTACAGCTAAAATTATATATTAATATTATATATATTATTGTACAAAATATGCTCTGCTTTAAATAAGTGTTAGATCAGTTGTGGGGGATACAGCATTTGTCCCCTCCCTCTACAAAACCACTGTGGTGCACTTGAGAAAGACCCTTAACTAGGTGTGTCAAAAAATGAACAGGATATTTCTGATAAAGACAGGTGAGCTGTGATGTCCCCTGAATAGATCAAGCATAACAATAAAATTACAATCAATATACAAGAACAAGTTTTTTTAGATCAACATTCCCCAAATTACCTTGAATAACATAATACAAAGGTGTGCCTTTAAAAGACTTCTTTTCCAGATGTCCACCACCCCTCATATTGAACTTTGCCATAAGACAATTTGACATCATTCTGTGAAAGAAATGTAAGATTACTTCACCTTAGACAAATAACCTAAAAGGTCAATAAATCACAATTAACAGTAATGAGCAATTGCATACAATGTTTAAACATACACTATGTGTTAACACTTCACAACTTCACTTGTTTCATCTACCATGTAACAAGTGCTATGAACTATATCCTCATCCCTAACTTTGGGTGACAAGTAATGGCTTACACTGAAATTATGTTTTGATTTCTTGTTTTCAGTATGGCTGACTGTTTAAGTCATTACGAACATTAAAACTTCTCAACAAGTGATGTGTGACGGATTAAATCCTGAATTGAAGTAATATAAATAGCTGGGTTAATTATGGTGGTAATCAATATATATTCCTTAAATATTATGCAGGATTACACAAATCAAGAGAAATACATACCTGTTCATAACGTTGTTCACGCAGTCTCTGACAGAATATCCACCAACTCAGACAGTTGCTGGACCTAAATGTGAAAACAATTGAAATAATGTTATAGAAAGATAGATGGAAATATATATACATATTCTTTATGTCACAACTTACGCAGATCACCTTGTTATCAACATATTTGATGTATTCATAATGCACAATACACAGTCATATAGCATTTCTTACATGTTGCATTTGAAGCTGAGGCCATAGGTGAAGAATCAGGTAGTCGCCATCCGGTAATTTTTTCGTTGTGTTACCTCACCTGTACAAATAGAGTTAATTATATGGTAGTGTAAAATATTAACAGTAAATCACTTCACAGTGTAATACTGCATTAGTTATGAAATCAGCTGGCTGTACTTTTAGGTCTTTGTGGTTGAGCAATGACAGATATTATAAGCTCTGTATTTGTAACTATTAACTCAGATTCAGAGAAATGTAAATATGATTATACTCTTAGCTTTGTTGTCACTAATGTAAAATCTTGCATGACACCTTGCATGTAATTTCATTAAGTACAATAAACATACACATGCACAATGTATTTTAAAAAATACATAGTAGTGTAAAATAAATCACTTTTTATATCAAAGTTTTTGGATATTATGTTGACATTCAGGCAAAACCCTGACTCATGGAATACATTTTTACCTAAAAATGAGAATGACATTATAAAGGCAAAAGTGTATGCACTTAGGAGCCAAGCAATGTGTTTGTATAGTGTGGGAATGCACCAAAAAAAAGCATCAGTAGCACGTACGTCTCATAGTGTCACAGCTTATTCTAGGGTATAGATCAATCACACCATTGTGATACCGATGTTTACTGTCATGAAGTGTGCCTGTGTAAACAAAATACACCAAAACAATTTATATACATTTTTGAGTTTCATATCAAAATATATAAAAGTCATTTTTGAAAGAATCATGTTTTTTCGTAGTATTAAGCAAAAGCAGTCAAAAACTTACAACTTAATGTAGGGTAGACAAAGTCAGGGGTCGGGCACGCCTCATCTAAGTGTGGTGGACACAAAACTTGATCTTTAGCACAAACAAGGACATATGAAACATTAGAACATTAACAAATGTGTAGACTGTTTAAGTCATATCTACAAAAATTCATATCTACAGTTTTCCATACCTTTTTTTATTGTTTGTAGAATGCACATCTTTATTTGGTTTGTGTTGACCTTCAACTGTAAATAAAACGAAATTGTAATTAATGATATTAACTCCACAATAACAACTCCAATTTGTTAATGTATTTTCAAACTGAGACATTTACCTGACTTGGGTTTTGGGTGGTTATATTTTGGAGGGTCTGTGTAGGACACAGTGCCTTTAACAGCTTGTTTATTTTTATTTGGATGAGGTTCTGCTTTTCCTTTGTACAAAACAAAAGCAAAGGAAGTTAATCAAACAAACACTTCTGCTAAACTTTTAATGCAAAACAGTATTTAATATTTTGCATGTGCAATGTTTAGGCAATCAAATCATTGTAATTCCATTAATGCCAAATAACTTTTATTTTTCAGATAATTTACTTTCTGAAAGAGACTTTCAAGAGGCTACATTAATAAGTTACTTTGACTGTATCCTTAAACATACTTTATACCATGTATAAGTTCAAAGTACGTTAGCTTTTAGCCTTCTAGCTAATTATTGCAATACTCAGTGTGGACAATTCTGGCAACGTTTATTTCGGGGCCTTCGTGTCAAACAAGTAAAACTTAAGCACGATAATCAAATAATACACAATGTACTTACCCAACAGTAGATTTTGAATGATATATAGACAAAACTCCCTCGTAATCGCTCCTCGTGTTTGAATGTGAACTTCCGGAAGAACGCGTGACGTCACCACTATCTCGCGAGATAATCTGTCCTATCGCGGGATTTTGTAATATCCCCAGATTTATCACTATATTTCTTAAATTAATAGCACAGTTTTTGAAATTACATCCAACTCAGACCTAAATGGTGACCGGATATGTATCTGTTTTACATTTATATGCATACATTCAATAATAAAACAGGTTGGAATAAAGACTAAAATGCAGTGTGGCTTTGCAATCACACTGGGCACTTTGTGATTATAATTTATTTAAACAAGATAAAGTTAATATATTTACTTTGTATACAAATCGTGTATTTCATAAAGATTATCCTGTTTTTTTCCTACTAGTCTAGTCTAGACGTGTAAAAGACGTCAGTGGACGTCTATTCACAACCTCTTAAAAACCTACTTTTTGCACTTAAATTAATTATTGCAGTATTAACCAAGGTGTAAGCACAGCATTTGCATATTTCACAATGACTTTATAGAAGGTTTATGATTTTTTATAGAGGGTCATGATGGACTATAAATGCACGTGTAAAAGACGTCACCTAGTGACGTCCTCTTACAACCGATTCACAACAGGGTATAAATATTGAAGCACGCGTAGTAAAAGTCAAAGTAACAATTATACATGCAACCCCATAGAACTATAGACATGTACAAATGTATCTGAATGCATGTTTATGAAATGTTCCGTGTTACATATTTTCACCGATTTGTGCCGTCATACCGCGACTATTTTTGGCCAGGGACACGACGTTGCGGTCGGACCAATGTTTGCTGGGTACCCTCTAAATGATAAGATATTTAAGGAACACTATTAATAAATGATAACAGTTGATGTCCCTGACAGGCTCCACGGTCTGTGTGTAGTGAGAGCTAGTCTCAGCCTCAGACGTCACGCCCACAAACTGTTGGCTGAACGTCTGATGTTTTTCGTACACTTTTCTGGAAACCCTGTGAAAATGTTAAAGTCGGCTTTGATTGGTTGAAAAAAAAAACGGATTTCCAGGAGACGCGATTGTCGCGATTAGTTTCGGTCCCTGGAAAACAAAGCTCTGACATTCCATTGAGTGAAGAGTGTCCACGTGGATAATAATGAGCAGTTATCATGATCATTTAAACATTGGATTCTTAAAAATATGCAAAGTTTGCGGCATCGACTCTCTAAAAGACGTCCAAGAGTTTTGCTTGAGGCAGTAAGTGGAGTCAAAAAGTTTGGTTCTCCTGAATTGCTTGTATGTGTTAAAAAGTGGAGAGATATGCTTCAAACAGACGTTTAACGGGAGCGTCTCATTGGTGTGGCTGTTGATGAAGTGCACAACGTTGTCCTATGGTGAGTAATGTTGTTTATTTAGATGCTAATCGGTTGCGGCTGGTCATTTCAATAACTGACTTGTTGCCAGCCGGCTCGTTGTTGTGGTGAGTCCGAAACGTGACGCTAGATGAAACAAACTGTGATTGGTTGTTTGACATGTCGGTCAAACAGCTCGTGGGCGTGACTTGTCCAGAAAAAGCTGCGAAAAACACCAGACCTTCAGTATTGAAGGTCTGGCTACGCGAGACTAAGTGAGAGCTGCCCACCAGGCACCAGACGAGCCAGGAGGAAAGGCCTTCCTGTCTGCTGTTTTGACTGCCTGCCATGTGGAGATGGAGAGATTTCTAATACAACAGGTGAAAAGATAATGGTAACATCTGTGACATCCTCTTACAATTCACTATTTCCTGGTTCAGCTAAACAGTGAACACTATGGGGCGGTTTCCCGGACAGGGATTAGACTAGTCCTAGACTTAAATGAATGTAAGAGCTGTCCAAACTGAAAACAACTTGCACTGACATATCTTAAAATTCATCATTGCCTTTTGTTTTGCTGCAAAATGCACACCAGTAATGTTTTTAGTAAGGCATGTTTGGTAAAACTAGTTATATTTCCTAATTAAACTAAGGCCTAGTGTTCTGTCTTAAGCTAATCCATGTCCGGGAAACCACCACTAAATCAATAAGGAAGGGTGATAGTGATCATTTGATTGGATAATATGTTATCCTACTAAGGCATTAAATAGATAGTTCACCCAAAAAAAAAATGATGTCATCATTTTCTCTCCCTCATGTTGTTCTAAACCTGTATGAGTTTCTTTATTCTGTTGAACACAAAAAGCACATCGATAAATTATGGTAAACAAACAGTTGACGGTACCCATTGACTTCCATAGTATTTGGTTTTCCTACTATAGAAACCAACAACTCTGGTTACCATCATTTAGCAAAATTTCTTCTTTTGTGTTCAACAGAATAAACAAATCAACAAACTCTGATATGTGACCATCTAAATGTAAATCTAGAAATACACTGCCATCTACAGGACAACCTATAAATAAACCTGGTCTACACAATTCAGGTGGGCAGCATGATTTTGTATACAATATATGCAGTCAAAAGTGTGTACCTATTCATTGTTTATAAAAATTTTCTACATAACAAGAAATTAATCTCAACTATAATATAGCACAAAATAGGATCAAAGTAGAACATTTCCACTATACTGTATGGGGCGGTTTCCCAGACCAGGATTAGCTTAATCCAGGACTAGGCCTTAGGAAATATAACTAGTTTTAACAAATATGCCTTACTTAAAACATTACCTGTGTGCATTTTGAGGTAAAACAAAGGGCCCTGATGTATTTTAAGATATGTAAGTGCAAGTTGTTTTCAGTTTGGAGAGCTCTTAAAAGTGTTTAAGTCTAGAACTAGTCTAATCCCTGTCCGGGAAACCGCCCCTATATGTACTATTCATGCACACTACAAGTTACATTTTAAGAAAGGGTGAATTTATTGAAAGGGTTGAAAGGGTGATTTATTTTAACTTTAATGATCAGTACTTCAATGAAGGGCAAACACAACAACAAACATGAGGTTTAACTACTGTAATATGTATTTTATAAACCGGTGGTTCTCAAACTGGGGGGCCGCAGGATGGTGCCAGGGGGCCCCAGTTTTGTGACATTTTATGAAATACATTAATTTATCATGAATTCCATGTAATTAAATCTAAAAAAAATAGGGCTACTAACCAACAGCACCATTTTGCATAATTTAATATGTTTTGTTTATGTTGAATTTAAGAACTGTTTTTTGTCATAAATTTTCTTGGCAGGGGGCATGAAGGAATGTACCGTACACAAAGGGGGCCGCACGCTGAAAAATGCTGAAAAATGCTGAAAAAGAATAAAGAGATTTCCTGGGAGGCCTATTTGGCACCGCCTGCTGCTTCAAAGCAACACACCATACAGTACAATCCTTATTATAAATAACTGAGCCAAATGCATGAGCTGGTAATAAAGAGAGATGTGGATCACTTTACATATATGTCTGTACCTGTCCTTTAACTGCATGTCTGTAGCTTCTGTGGTCAGTTCAAGCACTTGTCGGCTTCAGGGACACTTCAAGCTGAACGGGATGTATCAGGACGCAGACCTTGTCATTGGAGGCCTGTTTGAAGTTCACGCTCTCACAGTGTTCCCAGAGCTGAGCTTTACATCCGAGCCACAACCACCATACTGTGAGAAGTGAGTCTGGGGACAAGGGGAATAAGAACAAGTGTGAAAGACCAATTTAAAGAGACTAAACAAAAAAGCTGAATTATTTAGATTTTTTAAATACTTGCATGTTTGTCAGTGTTAATTTGCTAAACTGTCTTGGGAAATACAGAAACAAACGTGTGCATTTAAAACAGACTCTGCATATCAAAAGAGATGTAAAAATTGAATATTTATTGTTTTTATTAAGTACCAGTACAGCAATATAATATGTATCTTGTTCTTTTCTAGATTTGATATGGCAACCTTTCAGCAGGCACAGACTATGGCTTTTGCATTAGATGAAATCAATAAAAATCCTCGTCTGCTGCCGAACATCACCCTGGGTTACTACATTTATGACAACTGTGTCAAGCTTGGAGTGGCATTTCGTGCTGCCACAGCTTTGATTAGTGGGACACAGGAGTCCTTCTCCAACCTTAACTGTACTGGACCACCACCAGTGATAGGAATTGTGGGGGATCCAGGATCCACTCACTCTATCGCAATTTCCAGTGTACTGGGCCTGTTTCGAGTGCCCATGGTAAAATAGCAATTTTTTTGAAACTTAAAAATTCATTTATGTTTTACAATTATTTTGCAGTACTAAAGATGCATTTGCTGTCTATTTTTTTAAGGTAAGCTACTTTGCCACCTGCTCCTGTTTGAGTAACAGGAAGAAATATCCCTCCTTCTTCAGAACTATCCCCAGTGATGCCTTTCAGGTTCAAGCTATGGTTCAGATCTTAAGACATTTTGAATGGACCTGGGTTGGTCTTATCTATAGTGATGATGATTATGGCATCTATGCTGCTCAGTCCTTCTACCAAGAAGTGCAGCTGTTTGGAGGCTGTGTTGGCTTTTCTGAAATACTGCCCCGTGATAACAACCGCAGAGATATTCAGCACATAGTAAAAGTAATTCAGACCTCTACAGCTAAAGTTGTGGTGGTTTTCTCCAGTAAAGCCTATCTGTTACCTTTAATGGATGAGGTGGCGTTGCAAAATGTGACAGGGCAGCAGTGGATTGCAAGTGAAGCTTGGGCTACCTCTCCTGTATTCTACACTAAGCGTCTTCTGCCCTTCCTGGGTGGCACACTGGGCATTGCCATCCGCCGTGGAGAAATCCAGGGACTTCATGAATTTTTGTATTACCTCCGTCCTGACAATGATCCAAAAAATAATATGGTGAGAATATTTTGGGAGAACATGTTTGGGTGCAAGTTTGAGACTGGTGATAAAGAAAAACTATGTACAGGGCAAGAGGATCTGAGCAGCACAAACACAGCATACACTGATGTATCAGAACTCAGGGGTTCATATAATGTGTACAAAGCAGTTTATGCCCTGGCACATGCACTTCATGATCTGATGCAGTGTGAGGAGGGGAGAGGACCATTCAGTGACAACACCTGTGCTGACATAACAAACCTGCAGCCTTGGCAGGTGAGATTTATAAGTTAAGAAAGAAAGCAATACAAATAAATCACATGTTTAGGAAATATTCTAAGTTTTTATGCAATACAGAAATACATATTACATCTGTCTCCTCTGTTGTTAAGCAGATGGTTCATTACCTACAGAAGGTAAACTTCACCACAGGTTTTGGAGATCGTGTGTCATTTGATAAGAATGGAGATGCTCTGGCCATCTATGATGTGTTGAACTGGCAGCCGAGCTCTGATGGGTCAATCATTGTCCGCACAGTCGGTGTGGTGGATAAAGGGGCGGCAACAGGGAAGGTGCTCACACTGGATGAAGATGCATTATACTGGAACTTTGAGACAAGAAAAGTAATCACCAATGCATGTCACCCTATGTCAGATATACACTCTTAAAATAACACAAAGCTATAAAATGATCACTGAGAATGTATTAATTACACTAAACAGAAAGTTGATGAACGCTATTATTGCCAGGCCTAAACATCTATGCGTCGTATAAATAAATATCTTAGTTAATCAGTTAATCATAATTTTTAATAGTATGTCTAACAGACAACAATAGATCTTGTGCCCCCTTAATCCCCTTGGTCTGTGTGTGCATGCCATGTTTTGTCATGTAATCGTTTTTTGCAGATATAGATATAAACGATTAAAGGATTACTTAATTTTCTTTAAAAAAAATCCTGATAATTTACTCATCATCATGTTATCCAACATTTTGATGTCTTTGTTCAGTTGAGAAAAAATTTAGTTTTTAAAAGAAAAACATTCCAGGATTTTTCTCAATTTAATAGACTTTATTTGGACCCCAACAGTTACAGTTTCAACGCAGCTTCAAAGAGTCTTAACTAGCAAAAGGATTGTCATTTACATATAAAAATATTGTACTTTTAAACCACAGCTTCTCGTCTTGCACCAGCCGTGTGACTTATGAACTACCACCCCAGTGTTTATAAGTGTGGAGAAAGAGGACCGTTCTGACAGTGTTGTATGTGGAATTATATTAATTAATGTCTTTGTGTCAGTTAATGGTCCGCAACTGTAACGCATGATCTTTTGACATGCTTAAGCAATTATGTGAGGTCGCACTGGCGCGTCACACAGCTGGTGCAAGGCGAGAAGGTTGTGGTTTAAAAGTGCATCTTGTCGAAAATGACAATCGTTTTGCTAGATAAAAAAGAACTTAATTTCTTCTCGACTGAACAAAAAAAGACATCAACATTTTGAATGACATGGGGGTGAGAAAATTATGTAAATTATAAGTGGAGTTATCCTTTAATACAAAATCATGAAACTTAAATGCACTGTGAGTGATGTTACGGAAACATTCAGTGTGCAGCTGAGAAACCACAATGCTTGCCTGCATGTACATAACAGTTGATGTATCCTTCAGCCTCCACGGTCTGTGTGTAGTGAGAGCTGCCCACCAGGCACCAGACGAGCCAGGAGGAAAGGCCTTCCTGTCTGCTGTTTTGACTGCCTGCCATGTGCAGATGGAGAGATTTCTAATACAACAGGTGAAAAAGTTAATACCCTATTCAAAACTTTTTAAAATTAAAAATTAAATTAAATTTTTTTTCTATTCTGTTTCTCATAGATGCAAACGAGTGCACATTGTGTCCAGATGAGTTTTGGTCCAATCCAGAAAATAATCGCTGTATTCCTAAAGAAGTGGAGTTTTTGTCCTATGAGGAACCTCTGGGCATCTTCCTGACCACTGCTTCTCTGCTCGGCACCTGCTTCAGTGCTTTTGTTATGATCATTTTTGCTCATCACCGCAACACTCCGGTTGTTCGTGCCAATAATTCAGAGCTCAGCTTCCTGCTGCTGCTGTCACTCAAACTGTGTTTCCTGTGTGTGCTGCTGTTTATTGGCCGACCACAGTTGTGGACGTGTCAGTTAAGACATGCTGTGTTTGGCATTAGCTTTGTTTTGTGCGTCTCCAGCATTCTGGTCAAGACTATGGTGGTAATAGCCGTGTTTAAGTCATCTCGACCAGAGGGTAAAGGTGCTATGAAATGGTTCGGAGCAGCCCAACAAAGAGGTACCGTTTTGGTCCTAACGGCCCTCCAAGTGGCAATATGTGTTGTTTGGCTGTCAACTGCATCTCCAACACCTCATAAGAACAGTCAGTATGTCAGCTCCAAAATCGTTTATGAATGTGCTATTGGTTCAGTGGCTGGATTTGCTGTGCTGCTGGGCTACATTGGGTTTCTGGCAGCTGTGAGCTTCTTATTAGCTTTTCTAGCAAGAAATCTTCCAGATAATTTTAATGAAGCAAAGTTCATTACCTTTAGTATGTTGATCTTTTGTGCTGTGTGGATTGCGTTTGTTCCAGCTTATGTCAGCTCACCAGGGAAATATGCAGTGGCTGTGGAGATTTTTGCCATCCAGGCATCCAGTTTTGGATTACTGGTGGCCATATTTGCCCCGAAGTGCTACATCATCCTCTTACATCCAGAGAGAAACACTAAAAAAGCTGTTATGGGGCGAGAGACGTCCAAGAAATAACTGTGTGTTATGTTTTTACACTTTTTTTTTGCAAACCTGTGAATTTTACACCTGTTAATCTTATCCTTCCGTGCAAACAGAAAACTTGTAATGCCTGTTTTTCTTTGCTTTGTTATCATCTTAATAAATTCTACTTCACTGGTTCATAATACAATTTGTATTTCTATGATTTTGCCAAAAAACAATACTGGTACGTGGGGGTGACCCTGAATAGTCGAAGATTCGATGCATCGATAGGTCGAAGCCTGATTCGACTACCAATCTCATATGCGAATCGTCGCAGATAAATGGGTGCACATTATCTGATTTCACATATAACAGTTTTCTCCCAATATATTAATATACAGCCTATTATGATAATGCTAATCAAATAATATGTGAAGAAGTGGCTTTATTTTATATTTTTTAAATGCGTTAATAAATCCAACAACCCCTGTGACAGGGCTACACCGTCAATATGGTAAGAGGTTTCCATGCATCGCAAAGCAGTGGCCTCTGTTTCTGCAGTTAAAAAGACAAAGCTGGCAATTCTAGCTATACTTTCGTTATTTTAACAACTTCTTTGTTTTATTTTATTTATAAATCACTCAGGGTTATCCGTTTTAAATATTTGGCTTGTGTTTTGTTTCTGTGCACTTCGGGCATTTTACACATATTTGTTCTGCACCTTGTTACTTCTGACCTTATTTTATAATAATTTTTTATTTATTATAAACGTAAATTTTGGATTGCTTTTCGTTGTATTAATGTTGCGCTGGCCATGGTGCTGGTGCATGCAATTTAGCCGAATGCGCTAGGTGCTCTGCGTCTCATATTTAGGAGTTCATCAAACTAAACATAAATAAACTGATTTTTTCGACAGTTATACGTATTAAAATTTATTTAAAACAGAGTGGTTATCTTGTCAAAAGTTAAATTTGAAAACAGGTAAGCCGTTTCTGTAAATTTCGTTGATGACACGGAAAATATCTGCACAGAACCTAATGTATGCCAGACACGACTGTCTCTCTTGTGATTTAATATTATGGTCTGTGTTCACTTACAAATGATAGAAAATAAATTAATGAAATGAATGATATATGAATCATCATGGGCCTGATGTATAAACGTTGCGTATGCACAAAATGGGCATAGAAATATGCGTACGCAATTTTCCACGCACATATCGGGAAAAATAAACTTGGAAGAAATACGTTTTCATGAAGATCAGCACTCAAATTGCATCTAGGAGTCGCACCTGCCTATGATTAGCAAATATTTAACAGTGCCTACATTGCTACAATTATGGAAGTAAAACAGTGCCGTTGGATTTTGAATTCTAATTCTTAGCACTGAATTTTTTTACATCGAATTTTTAACACTGAATTTTATTTTGCATCTAAATCAGACTTTGAATTTTAAAAGCCATCGAATTTCTAGCACTGTTTTTTTGCCTATGACATTTTTTTCAATGTTTTAAAAAAATTCAGTGAGAAAAAAAATTTCAATGTCTAAAAAAATTCAGTGTAAAAAATTCAATGTCTCAAAAGATTCAGTGTAGAAACATTCAATGTTTCAAAAGATTCGGTGTAAAAAATTCAATGTCTCAGAAAATTCAGTGCAAAATAATTCAACGTCTCAAAAAATTCAGTGTAAAAATATTCAGAGTCAACATCCGGGGAAGCAAGGAGAAGCAATCGATCCCTGTTTCAAATCATTCAACATTCAGCCAATCATTTACGCTCCATTGGTCATGTGACGCTGAAACGGGAAGTCGGTGAATTTCAGGAAAAGGGTTTATTTGCATTAACATAGTACGAAATCTCACATTTTTCACATCTGGCAGATCGTATCATCAGTATATCAGGACACAGCCCGTTTACAAAGTGGCTTCTGTATCTGGATGTGTGATCGATCCCGTGCGGGAAGACGCGCTGGATGAATAGCTGTCAATCACAAATGGCTACAACTGGCTTTAACCATATGCAGAGTCGTATAATAATATTGTTACGAAACGCTTTGATCTCGCCGCCGCGCGGTCACGTGATTCATGTAACGTTCTACAGTTCCAAACCAAGCAGGGCTGTCAATCTGTTTGCATAGGTTTTCAGCTATTTTAGGTAAATATTAGCTTGGAATGTGAATTGATCACTATACTTACTATGTTTATAGCGTTTATTTTTACTAGGGAGTGATGGAAATACAGTAAATCAGTTAATAAAGATAAACAGTTAATTGTGACCCAAAGATAACTGTGGTTATCTATACCAACTATAGCAACACAGTTTATCTTTTATTTTTATAGCAAAAATATGGCTATATAAATGGCTATCAATCTGCTAAAAACATAATTCCTACACTTTTACTATATTAAAATCACAAAAAAGATCGCCAACGCGGTTATTTGTAACAGTGAAGCATAACAGAAACACACTAAATTCATATTTAATTGTATTTATAGTACACATTAAATGTTAATATAATTATACATGATTTTCGAGGATACATCACTCGTATTACTAACACAATGAAACACATAGCAGCATTGTGAAGCAGTGTGACTTTCTTATGAGGCATTTAGCTTCTCGCTGTTGCCCCCTAGTGTTACTCGTAATATATAAAAAAGATAAGTATAAAGTAGATGGCCACCAGTAATAAAATATTAAACCATTAAATCTATATTATTCACACATTATACACAACTCGTTAAAATATAAAATTTTTACTAGTTATTATTATATGTAAAGCCCTGTGTTCTTAATTTCTTAATTATATGTAGTATGACATTTTTAATGTGTGAATTAATAGAAATTCCAAAACATTTTCCCGCAATCTTTTTAACACTTTAGGGTCAGTAAAATGTTCTATGATTTGTGGTTAATAATCAGTTCAATGATTGGTTAAAGCCTACGCGACTGCCGCGAAAAGATAAAGGGCGTATTCCAATAGAATATTATTATCTTTATGCCCTATTCCCTTCGAAGATCAGAACACACTTGATGTATAAACTCTAGAGAAAGTTGCACAATTGTCTCATAGTGTGGTCAATTCAAATACACTTGTCGATTAGAGCAATGAAATACGCACATCAGTTTCTCTTTATTTGGATAAACTGTGTGACATCCCCTTCCTGAAGTGCCCTTCAAGGGCGCTAACGCCATTTGGAATTCACCCCGCTTTCAGCATGAATTTGACTGCCACGTCCCATCTCAAAGGCCGATGAAACAGCTGGGGTACTAATAAAAACATCAGTAAATTAATAGGTTTCAGCAATTCTTCTGAAGAAATGTTACCATATCTTTCTCTGGCAAAATAATCTGTCTTCAAAGCAAGTGTATTGCGGATTCACGCGCTTCTGATCTCATTTTCCAAATTGTTCTTTTAAGTCATAATGTAAAAATAACACGGAGACTTACGTTCTTACATAGATGTGTTGTATTTGTATTATTATGGAAATGCAGGTAAGGATTTTTTCACCTTCTGAATTAAACAAACCGCATATTTTATAGGAAATAGCCTATATTTGGCAAAGACGTTCATCTGTACTAGATTACTTTTGCTTTTAAAGTCAGATTATTAAATATTTCCATGTCTTGAATTAAAATAGTTTTTTAAATGTTTCTTTCTTATTATTATGAACGAAAAACTTAAAACCAATAAAATAGTACAATGACAAACTCGCTAAACATCTTGTTTATTAATGAAACTAATTCGACGGATGGTATCTGCGTTCTAACACAAATAAATGAAAGACATAATTTTCCATTACTACGAATGCTTAGTATTTGTTTATTATTATTTATTATTAAAACAGAACAACAACAAATTACTAAAATGACTCGCTTATATTAATGAGAAGGTTTAACAAAAACGAATAAATGGAAAACATTTTACCTGCCTTATTACATAAATACATCTAAAGATCCTTAGATTTATTTAAAAAAAGCAAACCAATCATTTGTTTAATTTAATCAATATAAAACTACAACAATATAAACCATGGACAAACTCGCAAAAGTTAGATAAAGAAATGCAATTTAAATCCTATGTATTCTATAAATTCATATTTGTGGAGCAATGCTAGCTAAGCTTAAAAGTCTTGAAATAAATCGATATGCAAAAGCATTTTAACACTGCTTGTATTTTTAAGTTATTCAGGGACATGTTTATTATGTTCCAACTATTCCTGTAGAGATTAATAATTAGTAGCAGAATTTAATGAATGTTTTAATGTTTGAGTTTCCATGGCGACATATCAAGGGTCATTACGTGAATGTTGCGCTTGTCACCCAGTCTCCTGAAACTGCGTATAAATAGCACTAACTTTGGCGTGCATATGATGCGCAAGTCCTTCCCATTCACTTAAACGGGGCATCTTTTTTGTCGTTTTATTTATTGGTTTCTAAATTGTTTTGCTATTTTTTACCATTTTCGCTTGGGTTTAGGGTTAGAACAATTTTTTGTTATATAAAAATGACATCCTAACCCAAACCCCAACTCTAACACCAACTCCAAGCGACCATGGCTTAAATGTGGACAAAAACATTGAGAAACCTGTATATTAAATAACCTCATTAAGCAAATCTAAAATCTAACCCTAAACCCAAGCGAAAATGGTTTAAAAAACAGAAAAAAATTTGAGAAATCAATAAATAAAACGACAAAAAAAGATGCCCCGTTTAAGTGAATGGGACTGACTTGCGTATCATATGCACGCCAAAGTGGAATTTGCACGAGTTTTACACTTCGTGCTACTTATACGCAACCTCAGGAGACTGGGTTAAACACGTACAAACCATAATAACATTGACCAAATACATTTGTTCAGTGTTGGTTATGCAAAGTAAGTTACTTATACCTAAATGTGTTTGTAAATTACATTACTTCACTTCTTACGCACTAGACTAGAGGGAGACATGAACAGGAAATTTAGGAAATTGTTAGCTCTTTTATTTAAATCATATTAAACTTATCAGGAAACATAGGTAATAACAGTTTATGGCTGATATAGAAATATGTAAGTGAACAAAGTAGGCTACAGAACAAAAACGTATAAGTTCAGACAGAGCCTAATTATTAAAAGCCCGTTATTAAGGCAGACTAAAACAGTGGATTTTGTTGTTAATAAAAAGCATGTGGGTGAAAGTCAAGTTTAGGTAAAGTCCGCGGTGCGGACGCTGCAGATAAACAAAGATAAAACCTTTAAAGCTTAAAATATAAAGCTTAGGTTGTTGGGGTTGCTAGTTATTTTCTGCTGTTTGCTTCTCAGTAGAACTGTACAATACGGGAGTGCGGTTACCGCGACAACCCTAAATCATATGGTTAAAGCCAGTTATAGCCATTTGTGATTGACAGCTATTCATCCAGCGCGTCTCCCCGCACGGGATCGATCACACATCCAGATACAGAAGCCACCTTGATGCTGATAAATGTAAACGGGCTGTGTCCTGATATACTGATGATACGATCTGCAAGATGTGAAAAATTTGAGATTTCGTACTATGTTAATGCAAATAAACACTTTGCCTGAACTTCACCGACTTCCCGTTTCAGCGTCACATGACCAATGGAGCGTAAATGATTGGCTGAATGTTGAACGATTTGATACAGGGATCGATTGCTTCTCCTTGCTTCCCCGGATGTTGACTCTGAATATTTTTACACTGAATTTTTTGAGACGTTGAATTATTTTGCACTGAATTTTCTGAGACATTGAATTTTTTTACACCGAATCTTTTGAAACATTGAATGTTTCTACACTGAATCTTTTGAGACATTGAATTTTTTACACTGAATTTTTTTAGACATTGAAATTTTTTTCTTACTGAATTTTTTTAAAACATTGAAAAAAATGTCATAGGCAAAAAAACAGTGCTAGAAATTCGATGGCTTTTAAAATTCAAAGTCTGATTTAGATGCAAAATAAAATTCAGTGTTAAAAATTCGATGTAAAAAAATTCAGTGCTAAGAATTAGAATTCAAAATCCAACGGCACTGTTTTACTTCCATATACAATAAACTTCATAACCTGTAAGATGATGAAAAATAAAGTGATGTCCTACGACATTTAATAACGTAGCCCCCTTAAAGCTTAGCCTAATATAAAGAGACGTTCTTACAATGCGGGTTTATATAAGGAAAACACTAATTGGTTTTTATATTCTGGTTTAATCTGCTTACCTGTAAATATGCTTTTTTATGCTTTTTTTGTACTGAACTTTTCGTTTGTACTGAACTTTTGTTTTTTTATATCTTAATGCCTTATGGCTGCGCCGCGTAATACATCATTGTCGTTATGTTTTATTATAGGAAACACTTAATGCGAAACTTGTATATGCTGGGCTCGTCTACTTGCCTATAGCAGCCTATTCTCTATAGACCCCTTCAATGTTTATATTCAATGATTCAATGTTCAATGTTATCGGGTGCGCACGCAGCATGGGGTCAAACTGTTCATACCATCCAGGCTTTCTAGTTTAATCTTACAGGGCTGAAAAATTATGACCTCAAATTAAGTGAGCACTACAAACACAAGCCTATTTGATCTTTGCATTGCCGCAGTCTGCATGTTTAATTGCTTGCAGCCACAGATGTTGTATTTTTTTGTTGTTGTTTTAAATGGATGAGATTCTGCAGGAATCCTGAAAAACTTAATGGCAGACCTGGTGCGATTTTCACAGCCCACGACGTAAGTAGGCATTTTTGACGATACTGAATAATATGCAACTCAACCTGCTGTAATGACTTTTCTGACCCCGACATGCGCAGTGGGAAGTGCCTGTGACGTAAACTGTGAAGGGGTCTATAAGGTATATAATATTGCAGCCTTAATGCATTAAGTTGCGTTCAATGGTATAACTGATGCACTTGCCGCCTGAGATAAAGAAGAACATGACCCGAAATGAACTACACCATCCGCTGGTTAAAAACATTTCATCTCCCTCTGAATTTGTTTTCCATTAAAAATGTTATGAATAAAATGACACCTGTCTGGCCATATGTGAAACCAGTATCAACTTTGACAATGCCAGTGTTTTAACAGTGTCATAAGGCAAAAAATTAATTTCTCTGGCCAAAAGTATATTTTAAATATATGCTAAATAAGTTAATTTTATAAAGTATATTTTTTTAAGTTGAAACTACTTAATTTTAACCTTTGTAAAACTGTTTTGTTTACAGGTTCGTAACAAAGTTTTTCTTCCAATGCGACGTGAATATATTTCCTTGAATTCAAATATCTGGGCTAAATATATTTTTTAAAGCTTTAAAATGCTTTATATATAAATTGCTGACGCCATGGGGGGAAACTCCTGTTTACTCCACGATTGAAGCCTATTGGTTAATGTCTGTAGAAAATATAGACCAATGGCGTTTATATAAGTCCGGGATCAAGCACCAAAAGCTCACTATTTTTCTCCTTTAGTGCAAACCTTCTCACTGCTCCAAAGAAGAAGCCCTAACTTGCCGTCGACCAGAGCACTGCGGCAGACTACTACACACCCAGCGCGTTCCCCTGCCACTTTCCAGTTGAGTAAAAAGAGCGAATTTCCATCTAAAAGAGCGAAGAAGCGCGTTGAGATAATGCCGCTTCGGCACTGTGGCTCATGCAAGCCCCTTTGCCTGTGAAGGATCTCCACAACGAATGCGTCCTCTCTCTGGGTCCCGCCCACGCCGAGGCCGTGCTCACCAAGGCGGGTTGCGGCCACTGCGAGCTCCTTCCCATCGTAATGCTGCGCTCCCGCCTCGATACTTTCAAGAGGAAGGCATCCCATACTCTCCCGCCTAAACAGCAGCGGAGCTGTGAAGCCGAAAGGCGCTCCGAGACCGAGTCCACGCCGGTTCATCCCCCACGTGCTCTGTCTCCCCGCCGTTGACCTGTCACCTTTGTCCAAGAGGACCAATGCCCCCGCCGAGTGCTAGCGGCATGGTTTCTTTTGGGTCCTGTGACACTGTTGAGATGATGTCATCCTCTGAGGAGTTAGAGGATTGGGCGGCTTCGGATGACGACACCCACGCCGCTGAAGAACCCACTGAGTCGCGTCAACACGACTCAGATCTCATCCCCATCTTGTCCCAAGCAACGGGGGAGCTCAGCATTCAGTGGTCGCCACCGTCAGAGCCTCAACTCAGCCGTTTGAATGAGTGGTTCCTGCAGCCTGGGCGTCGTCAACCATCCCGCGAGTGGCAGGCACCGTTCTTCCCGGAGGTTCACCAGGAGTCCTGGCGCACCCCTCACTCCACCCGAGCACAGATCGCCGTCTCCCATGTCCTCGGACGGCGCTGACGAACACGGCTACACCAAGCTGCCGCTGCTCGAGGAGTCTGTCACGGCCCACCTCTGCCCGTCCTCGGCAAGTGGTTGGAGGGCAAAGATGAACCACCCTTCAAAGCCCTGCCATCTAACCTCATGTCTGGCGTCCAAATCCTTTGTCGCCGATGGCCACGCTGCATCTGCTCTCCACACGATGGCAGTGCTGCAAGTTTACCAGGTGAAGCTCCTCCGAGACATGGATGAGGCAGGCCCTGACCCGTCATCCTTTAAGGACCTCCGCAGCGCGACTGACTTGGCGCTCCGTGCTACTAAAGTCGCCACTTTTGGAGAGACATCTGTGGCTGAACCTGACGGAAATTAAGGACACGGATCGGGTTGCTATACTTGACTCGCCCGTGTCGTCGTCGGGGCTTTTTGGCTCTGCTGTGGAGGGGTTTACCCAGTGCTTCACCGAGGCACAGAAATCATCGCAAACCATGCAGCATTTCCTACCTAAAAGGTCTGCCTCCTTGTCTGAGACCGGCTGCCCAAAACCGCCGCCAGCCCAGCGCCCCAAGCCAGCACCAGCACAACCCCAGCAGAGAGCTGAACCGGAGGTTAAGCACCAGCGCCCTGCACGAGCGGCTGGTCGAGGCTGGACCCGGCGCCGCCTCCCTGAAGAGAGTCTGAGGAGGAAAAGAGGCTCTGGTCCTGCTTCGGCCGGCCCGCCCTCAAAAGTTCTGCGTGTTTCAGCGCCCTTGACGCTTAAAGTCCATGTGGCGATAAGGGCGTGATTCGCCGTTATCGCCGGCCACCCCGTGGGAAAACATGATCTTATCATTAAATTTCTCAGAGGCGCTCGCAGACTAAACCCACCGCGACCTAACACGATCCCGTCTTGGGATCTGTCCACGCGTTTTCAATCAGCTGTTTGCAGAGATGTATAGTAACGAAGTAGAACTACTTCACTTCTGTACTTGAGTACTAAAAGGCAGTATCTGTACTCTACTGAAGTATTATTTTTTTCTCCTACTTCCACTTTTACTTCAGTACATATTTTCAACGAGTTTAATACTTTTACTCCGATACATTTTTTATGTGCTGCATAGTTACTCGTTACTCTCGTTATAAAAATTTTACGAATCATTCCAAACCCACATTATAACTGCCGGAGCGGTGATACACGTTAGAAACACACACACACAAATCATGGTCTAAACCAATCAGAGATAGTGAAGGGCGGACCCCTCCCTTCCTCTCACTCACAAATATGAGCTGCGGTTGTGGACAAAACGTGAAGCGAAGAGAGAGCAAACGTGCGCGAGAGAGACAGAGTTTGCGTGAGAGAGAGAGAATGCGCAAGAAAGGGCGAGTGTGAGCAAAAGAAGGAAACCTTAATACATTGAAACACCTTGCACCTATACCATTATATCGACTAATATTTCATTAATACTGAATTTTTATCGCCATATCAGTTAAATTAATCTGAATTAATCTGAACATTCCTGGCCTTGTACTCCTGCTACAGCCAAAGGAATTGTGAGTGTCCTTTAGCTTAAACATTTGAAATATAAAAAATATTATATTCAAACTTTTGACTGTTTTCTTTAATAACTACATTACACAATACTTGTACTTTTACTTTCAGTACTTGAGTAGTATATTTTAAAATAAACTACTTGCAATACTTAAGTACAAAAAATGTTTAATACTTTAGTACTTCCACTTAAGTGCTGTGCTTAAAGAGCACTTCAACTTCTACTCAAGTCACTTTTTTGATAGAGCACTTGTACTTTTACTCAAGTCTGGGTCCCTAGTACTTTATACATCTCTGGCTGTTTGTAAGTTCGCGCAACACTCTTTAGGTATGCCGCTCACTAAACAGAGGCTATCTAAATGGATCGTCGAAGCCATTGCTTTAGCATACGCCTTCCTGAATGAACATTGTCCAGTTGGTGTTAAAGCCCACTCTACGCGGGGTGTGGCTTTATCATGGGCTTGGTCTACGGGGATATCTATCTTTGACATTTGAAATGCGGCCGGCTGGTCCTCGCCATCTACGTTTGTCAGATTTTATAGCCTAGATGTCCCTGCCTTACAAGCACAGGTCTTATCGGCTTAACGTTCACGCGACTGCGTTTCTGTATGCCTCACGGTGTGCTGCGGGCTCACCGTCATGGGTGTCTATTATAATTATGCACAGCTCGCGCCGCGCTCAGGGAACCCGCAGTCTCGTGCACTTTATATGCATCATGGTGTGTTTGGAAACTTCACTGTATGCGTATTAATGTTTCATATATGGTGCTTACACTTACGCTCGCTAGAGCTATGTACACGCTGGGTATAGGGCCACATTCAGTGTCTCTCCGGTAAGGGCGCCTCAGTCCGTTATGTATGCACGGCGGGATGGGATTACGTTCCCCCATAGCGTCAGCAACTGACGCAATGTGAAGTGAACCGTATTGAAAGGGAACGCTTAGGTTACTCACGTAACCCCGGTTCCCTGAAATAACGGGAACGAGCATTGTGTAGCTGGCCGTGCTACAAACGCCTATGCAGTGAGTGTTATTCGGCTGTGTGCTCAAACGCCATTGGTCCGTATTTTCTACAGACGTTAACCAATAGGCTTCAATCACGGAGTAAACAGGAGTTTCCCCCCATAGCGTCAGCAACTGACGCAATGCTCATTCCCATTATTTCAGGAAACCGGGGTTATGTGAGTAACCTAAGCGTTTTGGAAATGCAGATTTCAATCGGACAGTGACGATATTTTCCTTGCGTTTTGTAACGTCAATCCATATTAATATGCAGACCACATTATGCCCAGTAAAACTAAGGGTTGTACGCTCCATATATGGTTATTTTGGGGAGGAGATGGGGCCGGGATGCAGGTACACACAATCTTCCGCTCACTGGGATTTATGAATGGATTTTTGTGCAGTTTCTGGAGTACCTTATTCTGCCTTATGTGCGTACGCACACTTTAAGGATGGAATCTACGCAAAGTTTTATAAATGAGGCCCCAGGTGTTAAGTGAATACAGAGATTATCAAAGTAAGCAAGCAGGTATTAATAAAGCGTATTTGCCTATAAAATCATTAATTTCAGAGTTTATCTTGTTATTAATTAACATTTAAGTAATTGTATATAAAGTTTAGCTTTTATCATCAGAGGTGTAAAGTACTTGAGTCATTTTACTTGATTACTGTATTTAAGTATTATTTTTGGGGATTTTTACTTTACTTGAGTACAATTAAAAATAAATACTTTTACTTAATTCAATTTTTTAAGAAAAAAAATTCTTTTTACTCCTTACAATTTTATTTACAGTCAAAAGTACTTATTTTTTAGAGATCAATTAATTATATTTTCCCTTGCTCTTACCAAAACAATTGAATTGCACTGATGGCCAGTTTACCTTAAATGTATTTTCTGGATCCTTTGGACCATTCTAAGGAATTGGCCAACAGTTCATCTGATAATGAAGATTTTTTTGCTTCTTTGATTTTTTTTTTTGTTCCCGTGTGACACGTTCTCTGCTATTACAGCCTCTCTATCAAGACTCAGACCTTGTTCACACGGTCAGTCCAAATCTGATTTTGGTTCATATCCAATTTGACAGATTCGCTGTCCATATTGTGTGTCACAACTGTTCAGATCTGATCTGTGCATCCTGTCGTTTTCCGGATTATCTGCACTGTTTCAATGGCAATGACGTCGCGCTGGCACAGCAATCTGCCTCGACATCTGACATGTTTATGTGACGCAACAGCATGACATAACCAAAAAGCTATACAAATGCGATCAGGGCGGTCAGACTGAAATGGATTTCCAGAAATGAGATTTGAAAAACCATTTTAAACCACCACTGGATGTAGCCTGAAACGGTTTAGATAAAAAAAATTCATGTGGTTTTTGGTTGTTCACATGTTCTTAATGTGATTGGATTCCTATCAGATATGCATATGCACCAAAATCGGATTTGGACTGACAGTGTGAACAAGGTCTAATACACCTCTTCCTGCATCAGCTGCCTGTGAGAGGCTTGACAGAGCTTGAATTTTGAAAATTAGCTTCTGTTAAAGTTACATTTGAGGTTTTACAACTTTGAGTAGCATGTTGCATACTGAAATTAGGTAGTCTTAAACTGTAGTTTGATAAGTAAAGAATAATTGATGATGAGCAGCTGAATTATAAGAAAATAATGCACACCCTAGGTGGCGGTCCCCATATTTGAGAGGTGATAAAAAGAGAAAATATGAAGATAGGATTAAACCTTTTTAGGGGTCAAGCCCAGAATGGGCGAGACCCCTATTGGGATTGTTAGTTTTCTTCTTATTATTATTATTATTATTATTATCTATTATTCTTCTTCTTCCGCCATTGCGTCTATGGCAGCCCATAGAACCGTACGTAGGAAAGTTATGAAATTTGGCACACTCATAGAGGACATTCCAAATAGTCACCACACCAAATTTGGAGTGTCTATGTCAAACCCAATAGCGCCACCAACAGTCCAAATTTTCACTTACATTTTTGGTTATAACTGCTGACCCGTACGTCATAGAAACGCAATTCTTGTTTCTTCTGATTCCTTGGCTCATGCCAATTCGATTGCACCATATGACGTCATTTCCGTTATGCTAATTATTTCGATATTTTGAATTGTTTGTAAAACCTACTTTTTCGAACTCGTCCTAGAGCTTTTGTCCAATTTGCTTAAAGCATGTGTGTGTAGGATCTATAGACACTCATGGCAAAAAGTTATGGAATTCGTGTTGATTCACCAATCCGTTACCGTATAACGCGTCAATGAATTTTACGTAGAGCGCGAAAAAAACGGATTTGAGGCTGTATCTTCACCAAAGTTAAGCATATTCATACGAAACTTGGTAGTTTTGATGGCAGTCACGACCTGAGGGTCCATGCCCAGTTTCGTCACAGCGCCACCTAGTGTTCACGAGATTTGAAAAATGGCTAATTTTGCTTATAACTACTGCAAACTTGAGTCTAACATTATAAAAGTGCTATTGTTAGATTCCTTGAGGCATGCCGAGTCAAACGATACCAAAAGGTTTTCGGTCGGCCATTGTGGGGGTCGGCCATTTTGAATTTTAACTTTTTTTGTAGGAAATTTATGAAATTTGGCACACTCAAAGAGGACATTCCAAATAGTCCCCACACCAAATTTGGAGTGTCTATGTCAAACCCGATAGCGCCACCAACAGTCCAAATTTTCACTTACATTTTTGGTTATAACTGCTGACCCGTACGTCATAGAAACGCAATTCTTGTTTCTTCTGATTCCTTGGCTCATGCCACTTCGATTGCACCATATGACATCATTTCCGTCATGCTAATTATTTCGATATTTTGAATTGTTTGTAAAACCTACTTTTTCGAACTCGTCCTAGAGCTTTTGTCCAATTTGCGTAATAAATGTGTGTGTAGCATCTAGAGACATTTAGGGCAAAAAGTTATTGAATTCGTGTCGATTCACCAATCCGTTTCCGCATACCGCGTCAACAAATTTTACGCAGAGTGGGAACAAACGGATTTGAGGCAGTATCTTCGCCAAAGTTAAACATATTCATATTCACATGAGATTTGGTAGTTTTGATGGCAGTCATGACCTGAGGGTGCGTGCACAGTTTCGGTACAGCGCCACCTAGTTTGAGCATGTTGATGAGCATGCCGCAATGGATTTGCGGCTATATCTTCACAAAAGTTTTGCACAATGGCAGTGGTTCAGTGGTTCAGGGGTTAGTGGTGGTTGTCTACAAATCGGAAGGTTGGTGGTTCAAACCCCAGCTCCACCTGACCAAGTGTCAAGATGTCCATGAGTTATATGTCATAACACTCATTGAAAAGTGATTTTTTTTTTTGCTTAAAACTACTGCAAAATTGAGTCTAAATTCATGAAAGTGCTATTTTTAGATTCCTTGAGGCATGCCGAGTCAAATGATATCAAAACGTTTTCTGTCTGCCATTTTCAATAACAAAGCATACCAACTTTTTCAAAACTCCTCCTACAGCGTTCGTTTGTTTGGCTTGGATTTGGTACACACAATCTAGACTCTAGAGAAAAAGTTTTTGTCAGTTGTTGTATAGCACATCAACAAATATAATGGCGAGCACGAAAATGGATTTGAGGCTATATATTCGCAAAGGTTTTGCACGTTGATGTGTGTATTGGCAGTGGTTCAGTGGTTAGTGTAGGTTGTCCACAAATCGTGAAGGTTGGTGGTTCAAACCCCAGCTCCACCTGACCAAGTGATGAGGTGTCCATGAGTGAGACATCTAAGCCCAAATGCTCCCGATGAGCTGCATGGCTCTTGTGTGGCTGACACTGTATGAATAGGTGAATGTTTCACAACTTGTAAATGTCATGAACTGAGGGTGTATGGAATGTTTTGTTACAGCACCACCTAGTTCATCAGTGACATTTTTTGAAAGCCCTTGTAAACTTTTCAGTGCCCCTACTGGTTAAGAGTTTTGAGGCTTTATATCCAGATCACTTTATCGTATGTACACCAAATTTGGATTTGTCATCACAATCATGACCTGAAGCACCATATTGTTTCGGTGCAGTGCCCCCAGTGGTCAAGTCATTTGAGGCTATATTTCAACATTGCTTAATCATATGTATATCAAATTTTGTGGGTGTCATCACAATCATGACCCAAGGCATCATCTATTGTTTCGGTGCAGTGCCACCTAGTGGTCAAGTCATTTGAGGCCACCACATTGCTTAATCATATGTACACCAAATTTGGTGGGTGTCATCACAATCATGACCTGATGCACCATCTATTGTATCGGTGCAGTGCCTCCTAGTGGTCAAGTCATTTGAGGCTATATATCAACATTGCTTAATTGTATGTACACCAAATTTGGTGGGTGTCATCACAATCATGACCTGATGCACCATCTATTGTATCGGTGCAGTGCCTCCTAGTGGTCAAGTCATTTGAGGCTATATATCAACATTGCTTAATTGTATGTATATCAAATTTGGTGGGTGTCATCACAATCATGACCTGAGGCACCATCTGTTGTTTCGGGGCAGTGCCCCCTCGTGGTCAAGTCATTTGAGGCTATATCTCAACATTGCTTAATCGTATGTATATCAAATTTGGTGGATGTCATCACAATCATGACCTGAGGAACCATCTATTGTTTCGATGCAGTGCCCCCTAGTGGTCAAGTCATTTGAGGCTATATTTCCACATTGCTTAATCGTATGTACACCAAATTTGGTGGGTGTCTTCACAATCGTGACCTGAGGCACCATCTATTGTTTTAGTGCAGTGCCCCCTAGTGGTCAAGTCATTTGAGGCTATATCTCAACATTGCTTAATCATATGTATATTAAATTTGGTGGGTGTCATCACAAACATGACCTGAGTCAAAACCCATTGTTTCTACACAGCACTCAAGATTTGAAAAATGGCTATATTTGCCTTAATCTACTGAAAACTTCTTAAATCTTAAATCATGACGGTCATCAACCAATACTTCATTCTGTGCCCTTTTCGGCTTGACCCCGGCATCGCTGCTTGCAGCTATATTTTTGTTTGTTTTTGAAAGCAGAAGGTCTGTTCACGGACATTTGATATATTGTATATTTATATTTATGTGAAAATCATGGCTGGCAATTACAAAAAAAAAAAACACTGGCAGGGAAAGAGTTAAAAAGCATCTTTAAAGGAAATGGAACAAATCAAAACACAGCTTTTTTGCTTTCTGATCTGTAGCTGGAAAACGAATATGGAATCAATTGAACATACACTGATTCTGCAGGCCTAATTAAATAATATTTCCCCATTATAATTATGAAGCAAATAATCAGGATCAGAATTCTGTCATCACTGACTTGTGTATACTGAGCGTCATATTTAATTAATAAAACTTTACAGGTTGCATTTTTAAAAATAGTTAATGCATTAACTAGCATGAACTAACAATGATTAATAATTCTACAACATTTATTAATTCTAGTTCATAGTCACTTTAACATTTACTAATACACATTTAAAAACAAAAGTTTTAACTGTTTACGTTAGTTAATGCACAATCAGCTAACATGAACAATTGGATTGGCATTAACTAACATAAACAAAGATTAATAAATGCTGAAAAACGAAATCACTCATTATTACTGTAGTTCATTTTAGCTAATGCCATTACCAATGTTAACAAATACAACCTTATTGTAAACAGTTACCAATTAAACTTTGTATGTTTTACTTACACAGTCTTGGTATTGTAGTGGTATTTCCTCGGCTGTCCTGAACTGATCATTTCTGGTGTGATGTTTGACCCTCTGAAGCTAAAACAACACAGACATCATATGCAATTAACAAAACTATCTTAAAGTTCACGTTCTTCATGATCCCATTTTTCAAACCCTAGTTAGTGTGTAATGTTGCTGTGATAGCAGAAATACTGTAATACCTACAAAATGATAAAGCTCAAAGTTCACTTTCAGGCGATATATTTTCTTTAACAGAATTCTCCTTTCAAAGCCTACAGCAAATAGCCAATGTGGACTACAGCCCTTTACTTCCCGGTTAAATGACGTCAAAGCAAGAGTGTTTGACTAAACTCCGCCCACAGGAATACGTCAGTCACCAGTTTTGGCTCAAACAGCTTTGCTAAGCTAAGCTGCTGTTGAATCACAACACACTTAAAGGGATACTTCACCGATTTAGCATTCAGCTTTGTATCTGTAGAAACCCGGCAGTATTACTAAATGACCATGTTTCCCTCCTTCATTTCCCCCTGAGAGGAGAGATATCTGCATTTTGGTTCTGCAAAAAAGTCCTCCGATGATGTAATATGACGATTTTTGCATCATCAGAGGACTTTTTTGCAGAACCAAAATGCAGATATCTCTCCTCTCAGGGGGAAATGATGGAGGGAAACATGGTCATTCAGTAATACTGCCGGGTTTCTACAGATACAAAGCTGAATGCTAAATCGGTGAAGTATCCCTTTAACAAACTACAAATAACAAGTAGAAAAATATTTGTTATAGACCATTATGACACATGTAAACATCACTGGTCTAGTACTTCCTGTTTCAATATTTTAGTTGTATTTAATTTTACATGTATAACTTAAACGTTTTAAGGATGTTTGCTTAACATTTTGATTTATTTCTAAATGTTCTGATGTTTGTGTTTTTATAATGTTTGCATAGTGGTAAAAGCTTTTAAAGAAAGTGCTTCTGGAAATGTGTTGTTTACATCTTGCAAAATGATCTATATTGTTTTGCTGGGGTGTGTGTGTGTCTGTCTATCAGAACATCGTGTTAGTATCAAGGTTTTCATGTTATTGCTCAGCAGAAATCAGTGGTGCAGCGGTGTCATCTAGAGGACAAGTTGATTAAAACGTTTTCAAGTAAAGGGCACAGACAAAAGATTTAATTTACTGTTTTGACATTGTTACCTTATCTAAGCCAGATTTCTCACAGACTAGTTCCATTAATCTCAGCCAGGGGCCCAGCAAGCAATAGCTTAAAGAGATAAAATTAAAAATATTTTTTTCACTCTCAAGTTGTTACAAATCTGTATAAATTTCTTTGTTTTGATGAACACAAAGGAAGATATTTTGAGGAATGTTTGTAACCAAACCGATCATGAGCCCCATTTACTTCTTTAGTAGGAAAAAAATACAATAGAAGTGAATGCTGCTCTTTACGGTTTGGTTACAAACATTCCTCAAAATATCTTTCTTTGCAAACATTCCTAAAATGATCTTCCTTTAAAAGTGCATTGTGTAACTTTCAGAAGGATCTCTTGACAGAAATGCAATATAAAAATTAGGGGTGCATCGATATATCGGCCGATGATGCTTGCTATGCTTCTCAATAGGGGTTGGAATCGCAGGGTACCTCACGATACTATTCGATACACAATACATGACTCCCGGTAGCGATAGTATCACGATTCGTCGATTCTCCGATAATCAATGTATTGCTTGCAAATTCTATGCCGATACATAACAATATCTGCCAAACTATAAAAACAACATTTCCAGGGAAAGATTAAGTGGAACTTTTCTCTCTATGCAAGTCCACAAAAAGTTTTTAGGTACAGGGCTCCAGACTACCTTTTTTACTATGAGTGCTGTATCCCCTGACTGAAAATTGCAAGCAGAAATGTTAGGTGCACACCTTGTATCAATGAATGCAATTATTTACTTTTTCCCCGTAATATCTGCATTACTGACAAATAATTTGATAATAAATAGACTTATCTCTACATGCATTTGTTGCACATGTCATTATGCACAATTGATCAAACTTTAATAGGAAGCAATATACCCTTTTAACTGTAATGTAGGTGTTCATTTATAAGTTGTCCCGCTCTCTCTATCTCTCATCTATGCCATGTTTAATGACCCTGCATCTTCTCATGGTTAAATCTGTGTTTGATTTCAAGTTCACGAGAGGCTACGCAGACCACCGATCGCACATTCGTTTTTCTGTTGGCTCGCAAATCTACTAGTCTTTAAAACTGAAATAACAACTAAAAAAATTAAAGTCGCCCATGTGCGAGTACAAATGCTTGCGCTGTCTCATTTGAAGTCCTGAGGTAAATGAACAACATATTAGCAATGTGTAAAATTTTAAGTACATTTTGTGGTAATAGCTTTTCTTTGTAAACGGACACATTTTACAACATATAAATGTGTTTTGTTTAAACATTTCTAATTTTACCAGCCCATCAATGGTACAATAGCATTTGGACTTAAACATGACTGAGGCATCTATTATTTTAGGCGCATCCACCATCCTATCCTAATTTCTTTTAGCATTTGTTCATGTTTTCCTCATTCCAATCATTCATGTGTTTAGCTTCACCACGAGGAGCCATAAAGTAATGGCGCTGGGAAATCTATTTAGGGCATCTTGTTTATTATGGATGTGTATGGATATAATGTATGGATGGATATTGTATGGATATTTGAAGCCAGCATATAGATTCTCGTATCGCAGAGGCAGACGATCGATACATCGCCATATAGATATATTGTCCCACCCCTACTTCTCAATGAATTACTGTGAAATGCCGCTACATCCAAAAGCCAGAGGGCGCTCTCGTCCAGAAACTCAATATGCACTGTAGACGAAGAACCATACACACGCAGCTCCAGGAAATGGCTTAAGGATATATTTATATTTCTGTTCCTCTAACCTTTTCAGGTATTTTCATGATAATAAAGAATATGTATAATGTTCGGTATGTATAAATTTCAGATAACGATAAGGACTTACTGATCAAAAGCAGTAGTACATGAAATAGCTGTGAATAATATCTCCTGTGCGATTCAGAATAGTAATCAGCCACTTATTATTAGTGTATCGGCAATTATCGGTGCACCCCTAATATAAATTCAATATGTGGCGGCTACCTTATGCGTTTTGAAATTGAGGGGTGAGCTTTGGGATTGGTATTTGCAATCTCACCACTAGATGCCGCTAATATTAACACATACCTAGGTTAACTATAGTCCCATTATAGTCTGGCTACGAGTTACCCACTTCTATCCAAAATAAACTTGAATTTGTTTGTCATTTTTGACAAAGTAACTTATAGTTAGACATCTTTTAAATGTTCACTGACCGCCCAATTTTTACTTAGTTTAAGCCTAGACATCCGAGTATGGCTATCAAATGGTTTCTGTCTCGACGGCTATTAGACGTCTTTTAAATGCAAAAATGCTTGCCAGGGGTACATGTAGCCCAATATGAAATTTACATGGGTTTTAGAAATTGCACCATAACATTAGATTCACGGATCAACAACGTCAACAGTGGATATTTAACAAAGAATCTGGCCACATTTGGTACAAATAAATTGAATGGTCAATTCCAAAACAAACTGCAACATCAATATTGCATTTCCTTTAGCTAATTTAAAAATGACAGTTTAGTTATTCAGAGTGACGTCCCAATTTCCAGCCATGCCTATTTGGCACCGCCCGCTCTATTTAAGTAACACCCCACTCAATTTTCATCATAAATTAGAGAATTAAGTGGGTGAGTGGGTAAGAAAGATAGAGAGAGTAAATGACAGACAGAGATGTGGATCACTCTAAACATTTGCTTGTATCTGACATTGAACTGTATCTCTGCTGCTTCAACTCTACATTCTGATACCTGTCAGCTTCAAGGACACTTTAAGTTAAATGGGATGTACCAGGATGGGGATCTTATACTTGGAGGCTTGTTTGAAGTTCACTTTCTTGCTGTGTTCCCAGAGCTGAGTTTCAGAACTGAACCGGAACCACCATACTGTGAGGAGTGAGTGTGCATCCAGACAGCCATGCCACACTAAGACAAGAAGAAAAAATTGTGGTTATATAGCTCAGAAAAACAATTATTTTAAAAATATTGTTACATGAAGCCTTTAAGTTAAGTGTTAGCTGCAAATATTTGTTTTCTCAAATGATGTCTAATTACAAACTTATTTTGGTTTGGTACTGTCTGTTTTCTAGATTTGATATGTCAAGCTTCCAGCAGGCACAGACTATGATCTTTGCTATAGATGAGATCAATAGGAATCCCAATTTCCTGCCAAACATCACTCTTGGTTATCATCTTTATGACAACTGTGTTATGTTGGGAATGGCGTTCCGAGCTGCCATAGCACTTGTTAGTGGAACACAAAGGTCCTTCTTCAATCTTAATTGCACCGGACCACCACCAGTGATTGGAATTGTGGGGGACTCAAATTCCACTCCTTCCATTGCTATTTCCAGTGTGCTGGGGCTGTTTCGTGTACCTATAGTAAGATGGGATATTATTTTCTATGCTTTTCACTTTTTTTCTGTACACATATTTTTGTCATAATATCAGAAATGTGTGCAAACATGATAAATCTATTGTTTTACAAAAAAAGTTTAAACACAATTGGTATAACACTTTCCATCTTTTTTCTCTTTCTCATTAGGTTAGCTATTTTGCCACCTGCTCCTGTTTGAGTGACAGGAAGAAATATCCCTCTTTTTTCAGAACTATCCCCAGTGATGCGTTCCAGGTTCAAGCTATGATTAAGATCCTGAGATATTTTGGATGGACCTGGGTTGGTCTTCTCTATAGTGATGATGATTATGGCATCTACGCTGCTCAGTCCTTCCACCAAGAAGTGCAGCTGTTTGAAGGTTGTGTTGCATTTTCTGAAATTCTGCCTCTTGATAACAACCGTAGAGATATTCAGCGCATAGTAAATGTGATTCAGACCTCTACAGCTAAAGTTGTGGTGGTGTTTGCCACATCAACATATGTGTTACCTTTAATGGATGAGGTGGCATTGCAAAATGTGACAGGGAAGCAGTGGATTGCAAGTGAAGCTTGGGCCACCTCTCCTGTATTTCAAACACAGCGTCTTCTGCCTTTCCTTGGGGGAACACTGGGCATCGCCATCAGGCGTGGAGAAATCCAGGGACTTTGTGACTTTCTGCTGCACCTTCATCCTGGCAATGATCCAAGAAACAATATGGTGAGAATCTTTTGGGAGAACATGTTCAGGTGCAAATTTGAGGCTGGAGACAGTACAGGAAAAAACATTTGTACAGGGCAAGAGGATCTGAGCAGCACAAACACAGCATACACTGATGTATCACAACTGAGGGCCTCATATAATGTGTATAAATCAGTTTATGCCCTGGCATATGCACTTCATGATCTGACGCAGTGTGAGGAGGGTAGAGGACCATTCAGTGATAAGACCTGTGCTGACATAACAAGCCTGCAGCCCTGGCAGGTAGGTTCAAATATGTAGTCACAGAAATAAACTAAAGATGTGCTACATGTTCATTTAGATTACATTTAATCAACTGTACAAACTGTACAGCTGCTTCACTACCTACAGAAGGTGAACTTCACCACAGGTTTTGGGGATCATGTGTCATTTGATAAGAATGGAGATGCTCTGGCCATCTATGATGTGATGAACTGGCAGCCGAGCGCTGATGGGTCAATCATTGTCCGCACAGTCGGTGTGGTGGATGAAGGGGCGGCAACAGGAAAAGTGCTCACACTGGATGAAGATGCATTATACTGGAACTTTGAGACAAGAAAAGTAATTAAAAATGTATTTTAGTTTCAATCTTTAAACAACTGAAAATGTACATTGATATGGCTTTCAACATAATTTAAATCTACTCAGAGTTTGTATTTTACAGATGCATACAAGCACTCAAATTACTGTTTTCATGATCCATTCATTAGCCTCCACAGTCTGTGTGCAGTGAGAGCTGCCCACCAGGCACAAGACGAGCCAGGAGGAAAGGCCTTCCTGTCTGCTGTTTTGACTGCCTGCCATGTGGAGATGGAGAAATTTCTAATACAACAGGTGAAAAAATGAATACCCTATTTAAAACTTTTTTAAATGTATAAATTAAAAAATAAAATTATTTTTTATTCTGTTTCTCCTAGATGCAAATGAGTGCACATTGTGTCCAGAAGAGTTTTGGTCTAATGCAGAAAGAAATCTCTGTATCCCTAAAGAAGTGGAGTTTTTGTCCTATGAGGAACCTCTGGGCATCTCCCTGACCACTGCTTCTCTGCTCGGCACCTGCTTCTGTGCTGTTGTCATGATCATTTTTGCTCATCACCGCAACACTCCTATAGTGCGCGCCAATAATTCAGAGCTCAGCTTCCTGCTGCTGCTGTCACTCAAACTGTGTTTCCTGTGTGTGCTGCTGTTTATTGGCCGACCACAGTTGTGGACGTGTCAGTTAAGACATGCTGTGTTTGGCATTAGCTTTGTTTTGTGCGTCTCCAGCATTCTGGTCAAGACTATGGTGGTAATAGCCGTGTTTAAGTCATCTCGACCAGAGGGTAAAGGTGCTATGAAATGGTTCGGAGCAGCCCAACAAAGAGGTACCGTTTTGGTCCTAACTGCCCTCCAAGTGGCAATATGTGTTGTCTGGCTGTCAACTGCATCTCCAACACCTCATAAGAACAGTCAGTATGTCAGCTCCAAAATCGTTTATGAATGTGCTGTTGGTTCAGTGGCTGGATTCGCTGTGCTGCTGGGCTACATTGGGTTTTTGGCAGCTGTAAGCTTCATGTTAGCTTTTCTAGCAAGAAATCTTCCAGATAGTTTTAATGAAGCAAAGTTCATTACTTTTAGTATGTTGATCTTTTGTGCTGTATGGATTGCGTTTGTTCCCGCTTATGTCAGCTCACCAGGGAAATATGCAGTGGCTGTGGAGATTTTTGCCATTTTGGCTTCCAGTTTTGGATTACTGGTGGCAATATTTGCCCCAAAGTGCTACATCATCCTCTTACATCCAGAAAGAAACACTAAAAAAGCCTTAATGGGAAGAGGCACTGAAAAGAAATAGTATGATAATCATATACTATATGACACAACATTGGGTATATTTCTACCTTTGTAAACAAATAAGCCAAAGCTTTGCAAAGTCTGATTATTTATATGACTATAGATATTAATATATAAATCACAGTGTACATAATAAAACTGTATCAGTGGCTTTAAATGTAATGTATGCTTAATTTAATAAATACATTAGCACAATTGTTCATCAGAACAAATAAAAAAGTAATTCCTGAGAAATACTTTTGAAATGAATGCCTTTGAGTTATGTAATATAATATATCACTACAGTAAATTGTGAGGAAGTAATATTATCAGCTTTAAAATTCAAGAAGTCCTATGACACATGTGATTCTGTCTTTTCTCCAAAATGGGATATCTAATTATAATCATAACTATAATAATCCCAATTGCATATAGTGTGCATATTGTACAAGATCTATGTGGGTTTATCACTACATTTTGAGACACATCCATTGTGTAATGTTAAACTAACTTCCTCTCCATTTAAATGACATTAGTCCCTTTCACACATACAGTCTTTACTGGTAATTTACTGGTAAATTGCAGTTAACAGATCATGTGTGAACAGAACCTTTCCGGTAAATCAGTGCTCCCAATTTACCAGTAAGACAGGTTGTAAGATTACCAGTAATTTACCGGTAAGCGCTGTGTGTGAACGAAAATTATAGGATTACCGGCATTTAGAACGGACGACGTCAGACCGTGCTGACAGATTCGGGCCAATCATAGCGTTTTAATACAGATGACGCGTTTACCCCCGCACTGTTTACTGACGTTTCCACACCTGCAGTTTACGTCCACATTTCTTCACCAAAGTTGATAAAAACAGCTGACCGCCGAATTGCCGAAGTCCTTAGCACGCCCTCTGTGAAGCCTAAAGTGCAAACAGTACTGTTGTTAAAAACGCATTTTCGGTTTGACGTCGTCTCCTTCAATGTTGCTTGGTCATGAGCAACTTCGCGACTGTTTACCACAAATGTGAAAACAACAAAATACGGACCGTGGATATGAACGACATGGATTGTTTACAAATACAACACTGAGCTCGCCGCGTGCTACAGGTACTTCCGCTTTCTCAACGAATTTACCGGTATTTTGATACTGATGTGTGAATGATGTCTTACTGGTAAAATAACAGAACGCCACTGCGTGTGTGAACAGCACAATTATCTTGACAACAAAAGAAAAGCTGAAAAAGGTCCTGAATGTACAATGTACCACTGACATAGTTTAACATTAAATAACATCATATTTGTCCCAAATCATTAACAACTAACATTGGCTGCTGCCGTATATTTTGCATTTTGATGTAGATGCTATCTGACTAAGCTCGCACAATTTAATTTGCACATACGGTGTACGATACCTCCGAGTTGTCCTAGACGCAACTCGACGCGGCCCTGAGCTGCGCGTCCAGTGTGCGACCCCCTTTATAGTCAGGTGCAATTTATATGTCAAAATTAACTCTGACTAATACTTACTAACATGAACTAAGGGTTTTTTCACATATACACTGTTTAGGTCGGCCCAAATGACGTGTCGCTCCGAGTACGGTTCGTTTGGGTCAGTGTGAACACAACAGCCGCACTCGGGTGCGCACTAAACGACCGCTCCGAGACCGCTCTAAACAGGTGGTCTCGGAGCGGCTGTCGCCGAACTCTGGGGCGACCCACCTGTGGTGTGAACACTGCTGGACCTCGGGCCGAACCAAATACAGGAAGTTCTCCACATGTTTGAGCCACTGGGCTTCTGTTGTGACGTGATCCTGGTGTTATATTGTGGGTTAACAACAAACAATCCAGTCCTGGTCCGTTGCAGAGATTCGCTGTCTCCTTTACGTTTGAGCTGATGATTTTATAAATGCATAGCTGTCCTCCACACACAAATAGTGACATTATGGGCTTTTTAGCAAACTGCTCCGTGAGAAAGGCTTTAATAGAACAGCTACGCAATTTCGCGTTAAAGCAAAGAAACTTCGCAAAGACGTGCATTGTTTATCTCCACATCCGTGGTCATGAGACGGTAAGAGCTGTCAGAGACCAATGGCAGGGCTGACCGTTGTCACGTGGTGTACGGTGCGGCATTTCGAGTACAGTAAAAAAAAAAATGTGAACACGGACCGCACTAACTGAAAAATGATACAATGTATTATTGTGCGCTCCGAGGACGCACCACGGTGCGCACCAACATATGTGAAACACCCTAAGACCCTAAGACCTTAACGAGTAACTAAACCCTAATCCAACTTTTTTAAGTAAATGATCTGTAAAAATTATGCTTTATTAGTGCTTTTCATTGATTTTAGTAAGTTTTTTGACATTTGGATATAAAGTGTTTCAATACTGCAATATATGGTGTAAAAACGTCTGAGTGCTGCCCTCAGGTTGAACGGTGGCTACTGCAGTTGAATTTTCCTATTGGATGTTGGGTCCAAAAAATTACTCGTGACGTAAGCAGGTTCAAGCTCACCACGCCCTTGTTACGATCTCACCACACACTTGGTATGAGCTTAGTTCGTCCCCTCTATCTCCGTTGGGATCTGCCCACTTTTCTTGTATTTTTCAAATATTGCCAGTGGGCGGAGTCAGGCTCTGACCAGGGGTTTAGTTACGCTTTAAGTCTACAGCCGCAATAGTCCGCTATATGCTGCTCCTGTAGTTATGTAATTCAAAGGAATCCGTGATGTGGAATGAGTTCGGGAGCTTGGTGAACTTTATTGTCGTTGGCTTGTTATTTTAATTTAGCCTATTCAGCCTCCCAGGAATGTTCCGTATGCTATTGTGTTAGCTGAATAACTTTTAATGTTACGTTAACATGTAAGGACACCTATTCAGCGTGCTGTTCTGTGTATTTTCTAAATAAATGTGACTTATAGTCCAGTGCGACTTATATATGTTTTTCCTCTTCATGACGCAATTTTTCACTGATGCGACTTATACTCTGGAGCGACATATAGTCCGGAATTTGTTATTGCAACATTTTTGAGATATATATTTTTAATATCCGATTATCCCCCTCAACACTTTCTTCAGAAATACATTATGTGACCCTCTCTGTGCAATCCAAGCTAAAGTCTCATAGCCTTACTATGAGATCATAAGGGGTGGTGATGGTGCTGTGGATAAGACACGTCTTTGGTGTGAGAGACCCGAATTCGAATCCACTGTGACACACCATTGTGGCCCTGAGCAAGACACTTAACCCCTAGTTGCTCCAGAGGTGTGCGACCTCTGACATAGCAATTGTAAGTCGCTTTGGATAAAAGCGTCAGTTAAATGAATAAGTAATTAAGAAGCATCATGTTTTTTTCAGTGATTTCTATTTGATTTCAATCTTTGACCTGACCTTACTTATTTAAATTAAAGATATTAATTCAAATTATAAATATTCACAGAATGTTCTTTACATTGTGTACTGTAGGATGATTTATGTAGTACACAGTAAATCACAAAAAAAGGCTTAAGCTGGGGTAGTATAGACAGCGTCATAGTCATAAGTAGTATGGGTAGTGTAGTGGTCAAAATTATTTATTTTTAATGTCAAAAATCATTAGGAAATTAAGATCATGTTCTATAAACATAATTAGTAAATTTTAGGGATGCACCGATAGGATTTTTTTGGGCCGATACCGATTCCGATTTAAACAGACAACTTCTGGCCGATACCGATGCGGATACCAATATTAAACACTTGTATACAATACTATACAGTTGGTCTATTAGCTAGTTTATTTCTGCATCAAATTATTTTTACTGAACATGGATTGGATCTAATTAACATTCAACTGACCAACATAATAAGAGAGGCACAAATTAAAACAAATATAATATGACAGCATGACAACCTTCAAAGGTGGTTTTTGCTATTCAGCATTTATTTTATTAACAACATTAACTCATATTTTTTTACATATAATGGATTTCTTTATGCAGTTAATTAATAAACAATCGGTATCGGCCTGTCTCGTGCTATTGCCGATCGGTGGCCGATACATCGGTGCATCACTAGTAAATTTCCTACCATAAATATATTTTTAAAAATTATTATTAGAAATATGTGTTGCTAGGGACTCAATTTGGACAATTTTAAAGGCGTTTTTCTGGATATTTTTCTTTTTGTGCACACTCAGATTATATCGGCCAAATATTGCCCTATCCTAACAAATCGTACATCAATGGAAAGCTTATCTTTTCAGATGATGTACAAATCTGGAACAATTGGGAAAAAATGACCCTTATCACAAAAGCGTCACAAAATTTGAAATTTCCTGTTAATTTACTCCAGTCATTCAAGATGTAGGTAGGTAACATTACTCTTCAGAAAAAAAGAAAGAAAAAAAACATTACTCTTCAGTTTAAGTTGAAACCATTGGTGATTTACAAAAAAATACAGCAAACTTCAAACTTGTAACCTTACATTTTGAACTTCACTTTAAAAACGCTTGCTTTACACGTGGATTTTCTCATGGACAGTCAAACTCCAAATAAACGTTAAATTAGGAAAATCACATTATGTTAAGACAACGATTTGACACAAAGATTTTTTTAATAAACCGAATAGACGTGTGCCGTTGTAATTTAACAAGCTAAAGTTAACTAGCTAAAAAAACGAGTCTTGCTAGTAATAACATAATACAAATACGCCGATTGCCACATATTTAAGTTAATGTTTTCCGTACAGTTTAAATGTAGTACTTTTTTGTAGAACAATTTTATATCATAAGACATACTTCAACCGTTTTTGCCTCGGTTTAGCTTACCAGAAATAGTGCGATGACCTCCTGAGTCCTGACTAAAAACTGCGCGAGCCTCTCTCCAGAAACGAACTCACGAGACCCCAACACTTGTCAACCAATCAAATATCAGTGTGTATTGTGTACCGCTTTTTTTTTTTATCGTGTATGTAAATCGTGTATCGTGAAACTCAAATATAAGATCTAAACGATTATTAACGGAAAAAAGTTTCACGGCCTTCCAATAGTCTACATCATAGTATCATATTGTTATAATCTTTTACTGTGTGTGCAATACCGCAATACTTCCAGGTTGCATTTTCTTAGCAACACGGGGAAGTGCATGACTGACACCTAGAGGACATGCTGATAAAAAACTGTCCAAGACAAAACATACATAATATTTATTGAGACAACAAAGAAAATACCCAGTTGTCTCATTAATAAATCTCCCGAGCTGTTGTTTATCATACATATATAAAATATTCATTATTACATCAGTACTGTTTCTCCTTGTGCTTTATTTCTTTTTAAAAGTTTGTCTTTAATAAAACATACAAATAACCTCAATCAGCAAAGGACACTGACAAGAACATCCCTTAAACTAGTTTATTAAAGAGAAAATGAAGGACACAGAGTGACGTCTTATTTCCAGGAATGTCCACTTGGCACCGCCTGTTTCTTTTAAAGCAACACCCCATACAAAATTCATCATACATTTTTGAGCCAACTGGGTGAGTGGGCCAAACAGAGAGAAAGAGATGTTGATCACTCTGTATATGTGTCTGTTGTTTTTCTCTAAGTGTATCTCTTCAGCTTTGCTCACTGGCTCAGGTACCTGTCAGCTCCAGGGACGCTTCAAACTGAATGGGGTGTACCAAGATGGAGATCTGATACTTGGAGGCTTGTTTGAGGTTCACTTTTTCACAGTGTTCCCAGAGCTGAACTTTAGATCTGAGCCAGAACCACCATACTGTGAGAAGTGAGTGTGTGACCAAACTGGATGAAAAAAAATATACAGATGCATTTATTTTATTTTATTTTATTTTTAAGTATAAAAAAGTGCCTATATGAATTGTTCTCAAGATTGTAAACTTAAATGTGTTAAAAAAATTGTTTTACTTGTCACATGTCTGCTAAGTGCTGTTAATTTAATGGAACTTAAACAATATTTGTCTTTTTTCTAGATTTGATGTGGAAAGTTTTCAGCAGGCACAGACTATGATTTTTGCTATAGATGAAATCAACAAGAATCCCAACCTGCTGCCAAACATCACTCTTGGTTATCATCTTTATGACAACTGTGTGATGTTGGAAATGGCGTTCCGGGCTGCCATAGCACTTGTTAGTGGGACACAGGAGTCTTTGTCTGATGTTGATTGCACCGGACCACCACCAGTAATAGGAATTGTGGGGGATCCAGGTTCTACTCCTTCTATTGCTATATCCAGTGTGCTGGGGCTGTTTCGTGTACCTATAGTAAGATGGGATGAAAAAAGTAAAAAATACACACAAACATACACAAAGATATAATATTTACATGCAATATATATAAGAATATAACCAATCTTTTTAGTTCTCTGTGTGTAAAGATTTTTGAATATATATATTATAAAAACAATCACAATATTTGTTGATGATCTTCTTCTATCTTTCCATCTCATTTGTACCCTCATTAGGTTAGCCACTATGCCACCTGCTCCTGTTTGAGTGACAGGAAAAAATATCCCTCCTTCTTCAGAACTATTCCCAGTGATGCCTTCCAGGTTCAAGCTATGATTCAGATCTTGAGACATTTTGGATGGACCTGGGTTGGTCTTCTCTATAGTGATGATGATTATGGCATCTATGCTGCTCAGTCTTTAAACAAAGAAGTGCAGCTGTTTGGTGGTTGTGTTGCTTTTTCTGAAATCCTGCCACGTGATAACAACCGCAGAGATATTCAGCGCATAGTAAAAGTGATTCAGACCTCTACAGCTAAAGTGGTGGTTGTTTTTTCTACTTCAACCTATCTGATGCCTTTGATGGATGAGGTAGCTTTACAGAACATGACAGATGTACAGTGGATTGCAAGTGAAGCTTGGGCCACCTCTCCTGTATT
The DNA here is from genome assembly GCF_027580225.2 of Misgurnus anguillicaudatus. Classification (NCBI taxonomy): domain Eukaryota; kingdom Metazoa; phylum Chordata; class Actinopteri; order Cypriniformes; family Cobitidae; genus Misgurnus; species Misgurnus anguillicaudatus. The sequence continues at coordinate 16,773,637 of NC_073351.2, forward strand.
TCACACTCCACGTTTCCTGCCGTTTCTGGGAGGCACGCTGGGTATCGCCATCCGACGTGGAGAGATCAAGGGACTTTATGAGTTCCTGCTACGTGTCCGCCCCAGTACTGATCCAAGAAATAATATGTTGAGGATTTTCTGGGAGAACATGTTTGATTGCAGTTTTGAAAAAGAGGGTATACATTTCGATAAAGAGCCATTTAAAAAAGTGTGCACAGGTGAGGAAGATCTACGCAGCACAGACACAATATACACTGATGTTTCAGGGCTCAGGCCCGCCTATAATGTGTACAAAGCAGTTTATGCCCTGGCACATGCACTTCATGACCTGATGCAGTGTGAGGAGGGGAGAGGACCATTCAGTGACAACACCTGTGCTGACATAACAAACCTGCAGCCCTGGCAGGTAAGCAGATTCAAAATTTGCATGTACAAAATATGTGGTTTAGATATGCATGTAACACTCATCCTGTCTGCAAAATGTACAGCTGGTCCATTACCTACAGAAAGTAAACTTCACCACAGGATTTGGGGATCATGTGTCATTTGATAAGAATGGAGATGCTCTGGCCATCTATGATGTGATGAACTGGCAGCCGAGCTCTGATGGGTCAATCATTGTCCGTACAGTCGGTGTGGTGGATGAAGGGGCGGCAACAGGAAAGGTGCTCACACTGGATGAAGATGCATTATACTGGAAATTTGGTGAACATAAAGTAAATAACATAATATTGTTGTAAATTTCCACATTCAATACTGTACACAAACAAATATTGCAAATCTATTTTATTTACTATTTCCTAAACCTACCCTCTAAATGATAAGATATTTAAGAAACACCATTAATGAATGATAACAGTTGATGTCCCTGACAGCCTCCACGGTCTGTGTGTAGTGAGAGCTGCCCAACAGGCACCAGACGAGCCAGGAGGAAAGGCCTTCCTGTCTGCTGTTTTGACTGCCTGCCATGTGCAGATGGAGAGATTTCTAATACAACAGGTGAAAAGATAATGGTTAACCAATAAAAAATGCTGTTTGCATTTTTGAAAGGAATATAATTGATTTTTTTTCTGCTCACAGATGCAAATGAGTGCACATTGTGTCCAGATGAGTTTTGGTCCAATCCAGAAAAAAATCACTGTATTCCTAAAGAAGTGGAGTTTCTGTCCTATGAGGAACCTCTGGGCATCTCGCTGACCACTGCTTCTCTGCTCGGCACCTGCTTCTGTGCTGTTGTCATGATCATTTTTGCTCATCACCGCAACACTCCTATAGTGCGCGCCAATAATTCAGAGCTCAGCTTCCTGCTGCTGCTGTCACTCAAACTGTGTTTCCTGTGTGTGCTGCTGTTTATTGGCCGACCACAGTTGTGGACGTGTCAGTTAAGACATGCTGTGTTTGGCATTAGCTTTGTTTTGTGCGTCTCCAGCATTCTGGTCAAGACTATGGTGGTAATAGCCGTGTTTAAGTCATCTCGACCAGAAGGTAAAAGTGCAATGAAATGGTTCGGCGCAGCTCAACAAAGATGCACAGTTTTGGTCTTAACTGCCCTTCAGGTGGTGATATGTGCGGTCTGGCTTACAACGGCTTCTCCAACACCTTATAAAAATAGCGTATATATCAGGTCTAAAATAGTTTATGAATGTGCTGTTGGTTCAGTGGCTGGATTCGCTGTGCTGCTGGGCTACATTGGGTTTCTGGCAGCTGTGAGCTTCATGTTAGCTTTTCTAGCAAGAAATCTTCCAGATAGTTTTAATGAAGCAAAGTTCATTACTTTTAGTATGTTGATCTTTTGTGCTGTATGGATTGCATTTGTTCCAGCTTATGTCAGCTCACCAGGGAAATATGCAGTGGCTGTGGAGATTTTTGCCATTTTAGCTTCCAGTTTTGGATTACTGGTGGCAATATTTGCACCCAAATGCTACATCATCCTCTTACATCCAGAAAGAAACACTAAAAAAGCCATAATGGGAAGAGGCACAGAGAAGAAATAGGTTTGCATGCTACCTGTTATGCCTCTTTGAAGCCCTACTTGTAAACACGCTAAAGTATTCTTGATACATTTCTGTCAACTTTGTCATGACTTACAGTACACATATGTCATGTGATCAGTGACTTTAAGAATGCCTGTTGTTTTCCATTCATATGTTAAATTTGTTAATTGTTGTATAACAGTAAAGTAAACGTATCTTTTATTAAGTTGTATCAAGTTAATGCTATTGTATCATTTCACATCTAATTGATGTATTACCAAAATTAAGTTAATGTATAATTTTTCATTCAGCCCCTTTGGAGACAGTTTAAGGCATATATTGTCTATTCATTTTAAAGTTTGATACTAAGAGATTGTTTTCATTTACTGTATATCCTTTGATATATATATATATACACTACTGTGCAAAAGTCTTAGGCCACCATGCACCATTAAATTTGTTTTTGCAATTATATAGTGAAAATTGTTTTGTTTTTAATTTTGTATTTCTGTTTGTATCTTAATAAAAAGAGTGAATAATAAATATGGATGGAGATTGAAACTTTGCTAAAACAACAAAGCTGTTAATAGTGGCCTAAGACTTTTGCACAGTACTGTATATGAAACAGCTGACTGTCTGGACAGAGATCATTATGTATTTGTTGTTAACTTTATTGAATCATAAATTATTTCATTATAGTTCCATGTTTTTGTTAAAATAAATAAATGATATTAACAAACTGTGACTCAGAAAAGCTTTGTTGCGAAGAAATACAGAATAACAGTTCGATGCTCACAAATACCATTACATTTTTCCCATGAAACTTCTTGGTGTTGTTTTCTTGCGTAAAATGATATAGCACTGAGGAACAAATATACAAACCAAAAGTCCAAAACAAGGCCAAAATAGCATAAATCTCCACAGCTACAATGTACTTCCGTGGTGAGCTGACATTTGCTGCACAAATTCAGCCCACACAACACAAAATATGAGCATACTGAATGTAACACACTTTCCCTCATTAAAACTGAAAAAAAATCTGGAAGTTTCCGGGCAAAGAAGTCCAACAATAAGCAGAGAGAAACTAAAAAAGCAATGTAGCCCAAAACAGGCAACTCCTGCAACTGACCCCACTGTGCACTCAAGGATGACCTTTGACCCCCAGATTCCATAATTACGGTGAAGGTGGACTGATGGTAAGCCACGAGGCACAGATAATCACACGTACACAGGTGTACACTTTGCTCCCTTACAAAAATTAACCATGGTTTTATTGTGGTAAAAGTGTAGTAACCATGTTTTTTGGGTGCATTGATTACCATGGTTAATTTTCGTATGGGCTGGCTGGGTCCAAACCATTTCATAAGAGCTCAGAATCCAGGTCTATGGTACTGGTTTTGACCAGAATGCAGAAGATGCACAGGACGAGACTAATCCCAAATGTGGCCTGTTGAAACATGACCACAGTGAAGGTTGGCCTACAAACACCAGCAAGCAAAAGAAGCAAAGTTTTAGTGACACCAAGAGAGTCTCTGGGCACACTTTTTTTTTTTTTGACACTATTAGACCAGAACTCTGGCGAGCAGTGGTAATATTTCACAGCAACTGGGGGAGAAAATAATTTCACATTAAATGTTTAGTGATTTCAAAGGTTATGGTTGTTGATCAGGTGTTCAACTTTTGCCATAATGAATTAGGGAATATTTATGACCTGTGTGATTGCTTATTTCACCATTGGAGCAGGGCAGACAGGCAGTCAAAACAGCACACAGGCAATCCTTTCCTAATAGCTTTATGTGTCCCTGGAGGGCACTCCGCAGTACAAATGGATACAGGCACCTGGGAACATGAAATATATGTCACAGTTTAAGAAAGACTGGGAAAGTTTTAGCGCAAGAAAGGTTGGCTATCAATGCATATACATTTCAAAAACAACAGGATTTTTTCTATATATGTTAGATAAATGTGTACAAGTAACTGCCCCATTTCAGAATGATCTCAGAAATTTTCAAGAACTAAAAAATGTTAGAGGCCTCTCTTGTCTTCCCAAAGTCTCAAAGCCATCTAATAGCTGATTCATTAATAATAAGCTGATTTCCTTTCACTTTACCAATACTTTAGCGATAAAGAGACCCATCAGGAGCTCTCTGGTAGTTCACCAGATCATAGGTGGCATTCCTTCATCCTGAAAATACTCCTGACAGTACTGGACGAGGATATGGTAGATGAGCCCAACTGAATGGATAAGCTGTATTGTCGGGTTAGCAGAGAACACTAGCAGTTCTGTCTTCGCAAGGTTTAGCTGCAGACCGAAATCCGCTAACTTATAAACTACGTGAGTTTGAGAATAGATTGTTAACAGGCAACTCACTCTGTGCATGACTATTTTTGGTGAAGCTCACGTCAGGGTCGCTGGCAGGTGCTTTGATTGCTTTTGAAGCTTTGATTGTGTGTACAGTGGGCAATGTATCATGTGTTCATGTTTCACGTGTAAAAAACACAGTATTTTTCACACAATTTACTTATCTGTATAGCACCGTTTTCACTGTCCTCAAAACAGGCTGTCGTCTTTCTTGTTCTATGAAGTCCCTCCTTCAGAAAACGTATTGAGTTTTGATTGTGTAGCTTGTTTAGCGTGTTGTGATTTGATAGCAGCGTAGCTTGCCGTTAGCTTAGCTGGTGACTGACATATTCTTGTGGGTGGATTTTAGTCAAAAACTGTTCTACTGTACTGATGTCATTAAAGCAGGAAATAGAGGGTTGTAGTCCAAACCGGACGTTTGCTGTAGGCTTTGAAAGACGAATTCTGTTAAAGAAAATATATCGCCTGGCAGTGAACTTTGAGCTTTATCATTTTGCAGGTATATTTATGCTATTATAGCAACATTACACACTAACTAGGGTTTAAAAATGGGACTAGAAAGAACATGACCTTTAAATATAAACCATAGATACTGAAAGACAAGAGAAATCACAAATTCAACATTTCATCTTCATGGCAAACATTTCAGAATTTATTGCATTGGTAGGAAAACGCTTACACTCATCTTTGATGAGCAACTGTTAAAAGAACAACAAACTAGATGCCTTTAAGCACAGGAGAAGTGTGAAGAAAATTTCAGTCGCCATGTCTTAAAAAAGAAAACAAAGTATTAAGTCTAACAAATGTTATTTTTTTGCTCTCTGTATCAAAGCAATTATAAAAATAAAACTTTAAACATACAGCTTTAGAATATGAAGAATTTCAAACTTTTTTAATTCATGACTAATAGAAAGCAAGCAAGTCAGAGCAAGCAGATAAATGTGCTGTATTGCATTCAATACAACAAAATCATTCTGTGCAAAATCATAGCACAGAAACATCTACAGGTCTGTGCATAGTCATGCTGAAAATGTCTACATGCTGTTTCCTAAAGAAAAAATGTCACAGTTATTAGCATTTTTATGAAGTAGTGCTTTCAATGAGGACACATTTACCAACAAAGTATGTACAAACTACACAAACATACAAATAACAAATGCAGGAAGACTGAATAAAAAGTGAAGCCCCTTCATGGCTTTGTTGTACTACACAAAAGAACAAATAGCAACAAAACAGTCCCAAGAAATTTTGTTACTTACTTCATTTTTTTACCTTGAGACAACACACATTCAGAACAATACATTTTCTAAGAATGACAAAGACGACATATACAGTTCATAACATAATCAGTTTGATACAGCAGGGGTAGTACATGTAAGAGCAGAACCCACAAACTGTGATATACATCATATATACACAAATCTGGAAGTGTCCTGCTACATATCCTTTCAGACTGATAGAGAGAAATACATGCACAGTCATAAACACAACTGTCAAAGCCTAAGCAGGAAGTAGACCTCAGGTTCGGATGTGTTGGAAAAGTCATGATGGAGCACAGAATCATCAGCATAGTAGCCATCTCCATATCCATAACGCATTGTAGTGCAGGCTCCTTCAGGCAAACCTCTGTCCTCAGGACCTAGCTGATCTAAATAACCAGCGATGTATGAACCAGTAGAATGTCTGTTCGGTTGAGGATTTTGGGAAGAGACCTTATTGCGGAGCACTACTTCTGTGGATCGGTGTTTGAAGGCGTCTTGCTGTTTCTCACGCGCACGATTGGCTATATGTCGCACTCGACTTTGACTCCTGGAGGAAAGCCGCCTTGAAAGTAACGGTGGAGGATCCTCATGATCATCGGTGGAACTTTTGGGGACCACTGTAAGAGGTTTAGTTGTGGGTTGAATAAATGAGGAGGGGGTACGTTGATAGTCCTCATGCTCTAAGGTCACAAGCTTACGAAGTTGCTCGGTTAAGGGGTCAGAAGACTTCGGTCGACTGGCCGACCCACACATCCGTCTTTGGTCTCGCATTGCGGTAGTGACAAAACTTCGGCTGATGACCTTGTACTTGCTCTGAAAGTTACATGAAATGTCTTCAGAGGTCAGGTCTCCAAGGCTTTTGGACTTGCATGTATTGGAGACTTGAGAAGAAGCGGTTGGGGAGAGCCCTCTGTGGATCTGAGGAGGAAAGGCCTCAATGTGTGTGGCTGGCTGAGAATATGAGCGTAGAGGAGCGGGGCGGTCTTGCAGTGGAACAGAGTTGTACATTATGTCATAGTCTGATACAGGTGTATACAACTCCCTCTCTAATGATGTATGCCTGGATTGAGTCCTTGCAAGGCATTCCGAGGACAAGGAGCTTTTTGGCAAATGCTCTTCTTGACGGCCACTTTGGTATCTCTCCTCTGTGGTATCTAATCTGTGAGTCCCAAGTGGAAATCTCCTTGGCTGGGATTTATTGATTAAGTGACTGCGCTGATCAAAAGTACTAGAAAGACTTTGGTGTGATGGAGACTGGTAGTGTCTGTGAAGAACTGATGTGTCCGTTGAGTAAGAATGAACAGGAGAGGGATGGTACAAGGGTTTGTGGGGATGGGATGGTTCAAGTCTTGGTATGTGATATGAAGAAGTCTGGTTTGAGTTTTGAACATTATTACACCATTGAAGGTCCTGGCTCGAAGAAGTCAATGTGTTATCCAAGGAATCTCCATCTACATTGATCTCCACCTCCATCAGACTGCTGCTTGCTGAGTCTTGGCACAATAAGAAACGATCTGAGACTGTGCTATTGATTGAAGTTTCTCTGTAACCTCCAAATTCATAGTCCATCAAAGACCCAGTGGAATGGCATTGGCTGTTATACCTTTGCTTTTTGTTTAACCTCAAGCTTACGTTACCTCCAGTGGACTTGATGGGAGAGGATACTTTGCTGGCCACTGAAGATGCAACAAAGTCCTTCTTGATGTTCGTTGGACAAATGCTGTTTGAAGATACAGGAGAAAGCACCTCCTCATCCAGGATGGTAAAAACCTCAAGTTCAGTAGTTTCGGGGCTAGTGGGTCTGTCAGTTAACTCAGAGGCTTTGCAGGCAGATTCTTGGGTGACCTTTATTGGGGTGCTGGAATGCTCGACTTTGAACGGACGCAGGTCAGCAGGTTGCAAGTTTGATAATAAGGTGCTCTGCTCAGCAGTCATCTCAAATTGGCCAATCAGAGCAGAAATTGACCCACAGGTTTCATTCTCATTTCCCAGTGAGACAGAATCAATAAGGCGAGAAAGAGCGCTGTCCTGGAGGGACACTTGACTCCTTTGGTCCGATTGATCCTTTTGAGAATCAGACTTGGTAAAGGTGTCTGAGGATGAAGAAGAGGAAGAGGATGAGGAGTAAGTGGCTGACTTGGGTGTTAGCACTTTTTTTCTTGAAGATTCCAATTGGCCAGATTCCCTTTGACTTTCTTTTGTTCGCAAGCTATCTGAAGCATCTGACCAGTGGTCTGCTGGCTTTTTGGAAGAACATATTTTTTTGGCTTCAGTCTGGGTGAGACCATCTTTTGGGAGTTCTTTGTGAGGATCGCCCACACTTCCCCTACAGCCCTCAATGACAAGGTAAGGAGTTTCTTTTGTTTCTTTGGGCTCGGTGTTACAGTCCTGAATGTGATGACTAAAAAGGGCATGGTCATCGGATTCTTTAAAGGCAGAGGTTTCAGCGAGAAGATCCATTGAGATGGATCTGGGCTTTTCATGCTGTTTGGAATCTGTGGAAGACAATTAACAAGACATGTTTATCAGAAAATACCAGAAAATAACTCACAGACCTTCAAACAACACCACAATCCATCACACAGCACAGGACAGATGGAATGTACCACCAAATACGACAGTGAAAAGGAAATTTGATGGCACAATGTGGGAACATCCAGTTTGTACATTGAACATTGCTGCTGTTTTATTCCAAACACACACCTTTGATGAATTATGTATTTTCTAATAAAACAGGAGCGTTATTAGACGAAAAACCCTAAAAATAATTCATAAATCAGAGCAATGATTTAAAACTGGAATGTTTTGGATGAGTCGGCCTGAGTATGGCGTGTTGATTACCTGCAGGGGTTTTCCTAGTCAGTTTTCTACTACAGAGAAGAACAGCAGTAAAGACAGAACAAGACAAAGGCAAGTTAAGATATCAAAGATAGGAAAGCCTGTAAGTATGAAACTTCAAAGGGGCTGAAAGACAAATTAACTACAATGTTTAAAAAGCAATAAAGTGCATGTGCAATAAAATTTAGCAAAGAGCGAAGTAATACGTTTGCATTAAAGGTGCAATGTGGGACTTTTAAAAGAATCTCTTGATAGAAATACAATATAATTTACTTAACTATAGTGTCAGTTGTGTATAAAGACCCGTATTGTTTTTATTACCTTAGAATGATAAGTTTTATATACATACACACACAAGGGGTCTCCTTAAATGGAAGTCATCTCCATGTTTCTACAGTAGCCCTAAATGGACAAAGCGCATTTTGTCCCTACGTTGTCTCAGACAATGACATGATTGCCCTGTGGCAGCTACCGTAGCTTCTTATTAAGCCCAATTTATAGTCGTGCGTAAGTTCTACGCCGTAGGTAATCCGTAGCCTGACGTGCACCTCGCAAAAATTTTAACAGTGCGTCAGGTCTACGCGGATCGAAAGCGCTGTGATTGGTCCACCAGAACCCCTTCCGTTAGGTAAAAAAACTGTGCAAAGGTATTTCCGTTTGCTACACTGAAAACAAAGATGGGCCAAGTTGAGGAGTGATTTAACTCAAACTGCAACAAAAGTCGCTGTTTATTTACTTCCATCATTGCTGGTCTTCTCAAATCATACACAACAAGTTGCTGTTTCTTCTTCGTTTGTGGGTTAACTTGCCAACCTTCTTCTTCTTTGACGGTCGCGCTGCTACTGTGGTTACACGCGTGGTTACTGCCTACCAGCGGTTTGCGCGTGTGTTTGCACGTCGACGCGGACAATGACGCAAAAGTATACAGTAAATGAAAACTGACGCGGAACCTACGCCGTAGGACCTACGCAAAACTATAACGAGCCCTTTACGTTCCAAAATTGAGGTTGGTTGCAATTCACAATCTCACTGCTAGATGTCGCTAAAAACCCACATTACACCTTTAAATAATAGAGAATGTATTGACTGTTTTAAGTTATAAAATATAACACACACATGTAAAGGAGTAACTGTCACAAAGCTGCTGTATTGTTGATGTCTATTAGAATCTGAAGAACTGGCAAAATCTGGATGTCTCATTCTAACTGCACCCATGTGTCAATAAAATAAGAGCATTGTGAATCAGCTTTCACAAAATGATTATGACATATATAAAAGTATTATTCAAGAGACTGACCAATGATTGTGTCAGGTCCAGGATCTGGGCTTTCCTGGTCAGGGGAAGTCAGAGTGAGGTTACTATTTAGGAGCTTATCCAGAGGCATTGAGATTGGGCGATGTTGAAGGACCTTTCTGTTTCCCATTCTTTTCTCTCTCTCAGTAGATTGAGAGTCCCCAGTACTTTGTTTTCCTTCGTGAGAAGCTTCAGCCAACGGCATCTTAATCTTTTTGCGGCCTTTCGCAGGGGCACTGGCGGTTCTCCGGAGGATGTGGTCTGATATGGATCGCTTACGAGGTGGAACACCAATATTTGTGTCTACTGAAGACTTGGAACTTCTATTAAAAAAGCCTCTGAAGCCCCGCAACTGACGACCCTAAGGTAAGACAAAGGATAGAAAGAGGATTCAAAATATTTAGGAATATTTCTGAACCTTCTGGAACCCAGCACCCAAAAGATTATTATTACCCCTTTTAAATTTCAGCTCCACCAAACCTCGATGTTGCAAAATATAATAGAGAATGATTTGTTTGCTTATTTACTTCTTAATTTATTACATTTCACAAGATCTTTTTTATCTATTAACCTGAGCTGTTTCCACAGCAGTCTAGAAGTCATTAAAACAAATAAACCTTTAAACTAAGCAAATTTTTGTAAAAGATGTTTATTAACGTCAGCTCTTTTAAAGGGACATTCCACTTTTTTGAAACTCATTTTTCAGCTCCCCTAGAGTTAAATATTTAATTCTTACCGTTTTGGAATCCATTCAGCTGATCCCTGGGTCTGGTGCTAGCACTTTTAGCATAGCTTAGCACAATCCATTGAGTCTGTTTAGACAATTAGCATCATGCTACAAAATAACCAAAGCCATTTTTTCCTCTCTCTTTGGTTATTTTTTAGTGCAATGCTAATGGTCTAATCGGATTCAGTGGATTGTGCTAAGCTATGCTAAAAGCGATACTGCCAGACCCGGAGATCAGCTGAATAGATTCCAAAACAGTAAAAATCAAATGTCTAACTCTAGGGGAGCTGGAAAATTAGCATATTTTTTTTAAAAAGTGGAATGTCCCTTTAAAACTACTGAGAGGATGCTGTGTCATGGGTAAAACCTTCAACTTTTCATTTCAGGATGTGAGAAGGGTTTGGCTGCACACCTGTATTTTCTGTCTACCCCAACACCCACCCCTAAAACAAAAATCACAAATAAGCGATGCTGGGCCCCAGATTACTGTAAATCCAACTGTTAGCACAGACAAAAACAATACATACATGCGATGTCACATTCAGTTTACACTTGACGACTTTGCTGTATGCTTTAACAGACACCACAGCCACAGGACAAATACAACACTGTGATGTTAACCATTGCACAATACACTTACACCAACAGGTGGCAGCATAATACTTTGCAACCATCAAAAGCTTGCACAGTTATTCCCAACCAGGGGTCCGCGTATCCCAAAGGTACCTAAGCATATTACTAAGGGTTTTGTTATAAAAACATAACCATGCTTTGATCTACCTATAAAGCATAAAAATAAAAATTTGTCTGTATTATCACCCACAGTACTGATGATTTTGGGTCAAAATAATAAAAAAATTAGTGCTAAATTATAAAAATATATTGGTAAAGGAGTATGTTTGCCTTAATGTACATACTGTAAGTCAAAAAAGGTTGGGAAACACTAAAATAAAATACTTAACCGTCACTAGAAACCAATCCGGATGCAAAGCCATAGACAGAATTGACCGCCCACTACCAAACAGCATTACTTACACAATCAGCTTTTAAAACGTTTTGAATCAGTTCTGCACATTTTCAACTTAGTGTTCACTGAGCAAGAACAGGATATCACAGTGACACGGGTCAGAAGACGCTCATGCAGTATTCATGCAGCACACTACATAGTCAGGGTACCTTATTAGCTCCTAGCAAGTGCATTATGGTATAGCTTGGGTTGAGGACTAAAGGACTCCACTGGAAAGTAAAAATTGTAAAAGTTGAGACTTCAATTAAATATTAAAGTGATTTTTACAATTTCAGGTATTTATTAACTCATTCCCCGCCAGCATTTTTTTTTGTGTGTGTGATTTTCACAAAAGTTTTACAAAATGCCTTTCAGTAAAATGTTTTTCTATAAATATATAAACATGCAAATATATCAAATGAAAGAACAGATCATCTGCTTTTAAACAAACAAACAAAACGAAAGAAAAAAAATGTTTCATCGTATCTTCATTTGTCTTCTTTTTATAACCTCTTAAATATGGGTAGGTTTTTCAAAAATACCTAATTTTGAGCAAAAAGCTGAAATAATTGCACATTTGTAAAGGAATTTCGTTAGAGATCAGATTCAGACCGATTATCAAAACATACATGGAGTTTAAAATTAATAAAAATTAGTTTTTGCTTCATTGTTATATAAATTGGGTAAGAGACTCGCCATCTAGTGGATAATAGTGGAATGACATATTACCATTAAAACTCATCAGGAAAGCGGCATTGGTAAGAAAATGTTTTCTCTTAACTAACGAGATAACTCGTCAATGGCAGGGGAACGAGTTAAAAAATATTTTTTAACATTTACACTGCATTTTAAATGGACCAGCTGAACTTTTAACGCTTTTTTTTAATCAAAGTTCCTGCAAAACATTAATCCAGTATCCATCAAAAAAAGATCAATATACTACAGCAAATGTATAAGAAAGTAGAATTCATATTGGATGCATTTTCACAACACATTTAGTGAAAATGTCTGTTGTTGTATGTGAGGATAGCCGATGCCGGCCATGTCTGTGTCATCATGAGCTCACCTTCCCATAGATTTCATGCACTGTGATATGGACAAAAATGGATGCTTCTGTCATTCCCTCCAAATAAACGTGTCTATATCCTGTGAGAGTGGAAAGAGGAGCAATGATTGATAATGGATGGAAGAAAGGCATTTGTGAGAATGTTCAGAAGGGAAATGAAAACAGGAAGACACGAAGTCATCAGTATTTCGGCATGTCAGCAGAAGAGCACGTCTGGCATCAGTTAAAGTCATAGGTGACTGTCTGTCAGTGAGGGCAGTGAGAGTTCAGCAGGAGCCGTGTCCATTACTTTAATCACACGCTTACTATGACACCACCTGACTGCTGTCACTCCATTCAACATTATATGCTTTTACTCTTTATCCTTCTTTACCTCAACCCTAATGTTGGTTTCTTTCTATTTTTTTATTTATATGCCATTTTTGTTATGTGTAAATGCAATGTATTATTTACACACATTGTTTTTTTCCAGAAATGGTAGCTTGTGTATCCTATGGGTTTATCTTTGTTTTGTTGATTAAGTTTTAATATTTGTAAAATTTTCACTAGTACGCCTGCACATTCAGTCTATTGAATGATGGTAAAATAAAATCTGGCTTGCTGTCCTCTGAGGGAGCTCGAACCTGAGGCTCGGCTCGAGCCCCATGTTTAAACCCCCATGGTACAGAGAGAAGAATGAGCAAAATAAAGAAGGAGATTTGGGGAGAAGGAGGGATGCCGGATGAATCATCACTGTTAAGGCGTGGAGACTAACTCACTTAACTGACAGGACTGAATGTTTAGGCTCCTCCCGAATCTACTTTTAAAACGTCATTTATATTAAAACTGTCATTAAAGCAACACTATGTAGTTTTTTTACATTTAAATAATGTCTCTAAAATTATTTCAGTGATAGAACAACTTTTAACTGGACAAGTTGTATTGTTGCTGCAACCTGAGATGCCTCCTAGCTGCTACAAGCACACTCTGAAAGTGGCGGTGGAGGGTAGAGCACACAGCCCCGCCCCTCCCCCTGCCTGCAGAAGAGTGTCTGATACCAGGCACTGTTGTGCTTTTCAACCACATGGGGGAGCTGTAAGTCATTTTTACACGGAAACTACATAGTGTTGCTTTAATATTTTTAGCATGTCATTTATTGTTCTCCTTTTCAATTTCAATCAGACATTTTCTAAATGTATGATATTCATAGTTAAACATAAACCATATCAATACTTATAATTTATTTTACATAAATGCTTACACAAATTTACCTATATAAACAGCAAGTTTGAGGTGAAATATGATTAAATGGTGTATAAATAAATCAAGACAAATATCGCTGGCAATATTGTGTGTGTGATATTCAATGAAAATATGATTGTCAAATTATGAAGTGTTAAAATATTATTAAAATAATAAACACAAGATATGTAAAATATAAGATATTGAATTTGACTTTGCAGGAAAAGAGAGCCTGCCGCTATATACCAAATATGTTTTCAAACCATAACTACAGAATGTTACCAAAGATGTAATGGAAAATGACATTTGCTGGTTTTAAATAAAATAAAATGACAGAACTGCTTAATATTTTACTAATTAAAAAGCAGATAAACTGAATTAGTAGTAGATCCTGTAAATTGAGCACATTCTTATGAATTGCGTATTGAAATGTCTAATTTTGCGTGCATATGATACAATAGTTCTTCCCGTTCACTTAATACAATGCATCTTTTTGTAATTTTATGGATTGATTTCTTGTTTTTTTTTCACTTTTGTTGCTTGGGGTTGGGGTTAAAACAACTTTCTGTTACATTTCAGACATTTTAACCCAAACCCCAATTCTACCCCCAACACCAAGTCACTATGGCTTAAAAATAGAAAATAGAAAAACAAAATTCTAAATCCTATACATCAAATGACATCCTATCCCAAATCTAACACCAACCCCAGGCGAAAATCGTTTAAAAATTGAAAAAATACATACGATGACCAGTAGCGGCTCGTGACTGCTCATCCGAGGGGCGCTAATTCAAAATAAGTGTTCGTAGTGTCATGTGTGTGGTTCCTTTTTTCAAAATATGTGTTCTGCGCCTTGAGAAATCCTGTGTGCATCATGTGTTTTGTCAAAACAAATGCCTGCTGCTCACGCATCAAAATCGTTTATGACAAAAGAGACGCCCACGTTTACAAAATACATGCCACACTCCCTAACAGTAAACTGTGAATACGCATGAGATTATGCGAGTATCTGGCAAACATGAGGGTCCCTTTTATCATAAGCACTTTAGACATGACCCCTATTTTGACAAGACACGTGACGCACACAGGACCACTCGACGCGCACAACACACACCTCGAAATTATGAACCACACACATGACGCTACAAACATGTTGTGACGAACTTTGAATCGAGCGCCCTCGAAAAAATAAGTCACCGGCCGCCACTGACAATGACACAAAAAAATGTGTAGTATTAAGTGAACGGGAAGAACTGGGGTATCGTATGCACGCAAAAATTGGACTTTGCCGTATATATTGCACGACTTTTCAAAAGGCGTGCTACTTATATGCAATTCATGAAATGATTTACATAGATGACTCACCTGGCATGAGACTGCTGAACGCTACGGTCCTCTGTCCCACAAAGTCTCGTCCGATGGGGTCATGATCCCAGACCAGGAAACGCACCAGAGCCACCTCAGGCATGTGAAGTGTGAAGGACAGGGTCTCTTCCCATACAGGGTTAAATCCTGCGGTAACAATCACACCAATGGTTAACAAGAAAACGATCTCACCACTCTCAAATCCTAAACACTAAAATCCTACCGTTGTCATCCACAACTCTAGTTTGTTCCTTACAGCAGTCGGCTGGAATGCCAATGATCTCCACCTCCACAAAAGGATCAATGATCTGTGAATAAAATCAACCCATACGCATTGTACTTTCTCCGAACTGGAACCTGTTGAAAATGTTTTGTTTAGACATCATCTGTTCACCTCTCCACGGTCTCCCAGCATTGAGTCAGGAGGTTTGGGCAGCTGCTGTCCACTGATGATTTTTATCACCAGCTGTTTCTTTGGATTTGCAGGCAGCGGATCATCGTTCAGCGGGTTGAATGAGCCTGGAAATGATCAGAGAGGGTTACTATCCCTGGAGACTTGCACATAAAGGGATATTCCAGTGATTTCAAATATACTTAGCTCTTTTTATTAAAGAGAAATACATTATGGTAGTAACACAGTGGATCAAATGAACATGTGCACCTTTACTCATTGCTCCAGGTTTCAGCACATAGCCGCTGCCTCCATTCACCATAAACTTAGCTCTGTTCAACTGCATCATGCGGCCCTCTGTCTGGTAGTTCAAAGCCACTGTAGGTGAAAGAAAAAATGAACTTTCTTAATCACTTATATTTATTATTTACTTTCCTCCACATTTTCTTTTATTCCTTCCTTCGTCCTTATTTTCTTGCATTTTTTCTTCAAATCTTCTCTTTACTTTCTGCCTACCTGCCTTTCTACATTCATTTATTCATGAATCATATTCAAATAAATAATTTCATTTGTTTACAGCTCTGTAAACATAAATAAATTGGATGACTGAACAAACTGTGAGGTTGCATCCGGCCTGGTAAACATTGTACTCAATAAACAATCAAGGGGCAAAAACCAAGGAGATCTCAGCTGCGCCTCCGCAAGTTCCAATTCGCTCTTGTTTATTGGACCCTTATGATGGCACACACAAACACGCGCACACTCATCTGCTTGACCTTGCTACACTTTCTTGTCTTGCATTTCTCCCTTGTCTGTCTGATTTTAAACTTTCTAAATCTTCCTTGCTTCATTCCATCTGTGCAGTTTCTTCATCCTGCAGATTCTTCAGCCACACCGGGAAATGGAGCATTGATAATAGTTATTCATTCACAGTTAGTCATGTGAAGAATGAGAAAACAAGTAATGCTTTATGTGTGTGTGTGCTTGTAAGGCTTACAAAGACAGATGGAAGTCTCTTGGGAAGGATTTGTGTATGCATGTGAAAAGTGCATATGTGTTTTCCTACATTGACTCTACGTATCAAAAAGTGCACACGTTGGCTAAGCTGTCAGTTTGTCAGCCAGGACCCATATGGTTTGTGCAGGGAACATATGGCGATGAAAAGGAAAGAGTTTAAATACATAGCATGTGCACATAGACAGTAACAAAGGTCAACTCAGTCATAAGTGCTAAATTTGTTGTATTCAACTGACTGTAATAAATACCGTCAGACAATAACTACACTTCATCCGAATCTTTATAGAAATTACGCAACAAATCTTTTGTTATGCATTTATTATTATGATCAGTGTTGGGTTTAACTAATTACTAAGTCTCGTATCATTTACTAAATAGGATTTAGAAAGCAATTAGTAATAAGTAATTAAATACTTTTTGGAGAGAGTAATTTGTAAAGTAATCTAATTACATGATTGAACCCCCACCCCCAAATCCTTCTTGTCGTTTATTGGCTGGAACACTTTGTTATGTTTCGTGTTGGTAGGTTTGGCCACTGTGTTGTTATTGCCGTTTGTGGAGCCTGGGCTGTCTACAGAGATCGCATTTTTTTACAGTTTGATCAGCTGTCAGGTAGCAAGCAGATAGTAGCAAGGAGAAGTTTGCTGTATGTAACAAAAATGTTTTATGGTCTACAACGCGTGAATTTGCTTAGAGCACCTTTAACTCTTTTAGTTTGCAAGAAAATAAAACAAGATGCACGAGGTACAGGAAAAGCAAATGTACAATTGAAATTTAACATCGAGCGTTTGCTCAATAAGTGTTGGGTCCATCAGCTGACTCCAAAATCTCTCAGCACCTTGCACACTCTTTGAAAAGCATGCATGTATTTCTATATTTGCATGTGTGAGTGCTCACCTAACTGGCAGCCCACGTTCCAGTATGTCTGTGGGTTGAAGTTGCTGGAGTCGATCCGGTAGGCGGAGGGATAGATCCGAGAGAGCTGCCTCTGGTTAAAAGTCAAGAAGCGTTCGGCTCGATGGTGCACCAGGTGCTGAGATCGCGTCTCACTAAATGACAGAACGTTATAGGGCGAACCTAAGAGAGAAAGTGCAGGGGAGAGAAACACAAGATAAATACAAGAAAAGATATGGGGGAGATGATGGTAAATTTGTCCGGAAATAACAGAGAAGAATTTATATATTATACATAATATTCCTCCTTTAATAAACTAGTTCAAAATAAAATATACAGCATATATGTGCCCATATTTGACTGTTAGTGTAAAACAGCTTACATCAGCTAGAGCAGATAATAATCAGAAGAACAAAAAAACTAAAGATGATCCTCACCCTCATCTAAACACTCCTGAGACACCACAGAATTGGTGAAGACCACAAGTTCTGACAGATCTCTGCTCAGTTTTATCGTTTTCCTCCTTCTTCCACCTCTACAGGCAAACACACATAAAAGACAAAGTTTCACGAAACATCTCATCATTACATGCAATAAATTTGGTTGTGCTCAGACACATCATACAGAGTACAGTTAAAGAAAAGAAGCAGCATGCATAATGACAAATCAAAGTCCAGTGTAACATAACAGACAAACAACCTTAAAGGACGCAAATACACACAAACAAAAGCATGGACTATGAACACACTGCTCTGCGTATATCTAACCCATAACCATCTCATATAGTCAGACTCTGAAACAGCAGCTAAAAATATATGATCTTATCAATACCTTTTCTCTTTTGCCATGGCTTATGTCACATCATTTACCTTTAACCTACTGCTCAGTGCTGTTGTTAAACTATGAGCCATGTGATGTTGTGTCTGCAAAATCTTCTGTCGCTACAGGCTGTTGGTCTTTCAAACAGTGCTTGTGCTCAATTTACTCTGCCCTTTGTCACTACATCTAAGTCTCTCTCTCTCTCTCTCTCTCTCTCTCTCTTGCGCGCGCTTGAATGGCATCACCATCTCTTTGCAAAGACCAAGAGCCACTGGACTTATTTATTGCTAGAAAAACACTATAAAAAGACACTGCAGCAAATAAAACACTAAAAGATACACAGATAGCAGAGAATGACCAGTACATAATATAGCCTATACACGAAATATAAATATATTTATATTATGTATATACTGAGGAGCTCAAATGCAAAAGCTGCTAAACGCCACCTCTGTCAAAAATTAGATAAAGATATTGACCAAATATTATGCGTTCATCAAATACTGTGCTTTTGCTCCAAAACCACTTAAAGTACACCTATTTCTTTGCTAAAAAAACAATGTTATTTTGTGTATTTGGTATAACACAATGTGTTTGCGTGGTTTATGGTTAAAAAACTTTTTTTCTACATACTGTACATTTTTGTAGCTCCAGATTTTACTCTCTTCCTAAAACGCACAGATTTGAAAATCTCTGTGTCAATGATTGGCCAGCTTATCTGTACGTTGTGATTGGCCTGAATAGACGTCAGCTGGAAATGTGACGCTCCTTACCATGTTTGAAAGATTCAGTCACAATGCAATGCTAACGGAAGTTAACTTACAGGCTGTGAGTCAACGCGGGAGGAATTATGATAATGTCAGTCTTGTCTACATCACCAATCCCAGGAAGTAAACTGTTACCTACAATCCGTGTGTTTGTTGTAGTCCAAGAAAAGAGATTCAGGTTGGAGACGATAATTTGCGTTATCGTTTACTCTGGGATTTGTACCTTTTGCATATTGTTTACATGTACTTAAAATCGTGAATCGGACGATAGGTGCTCTTTAATCTCATTCTCAGGTCATTCAGAAAAAAATTTTTGTTGGTACAACACATTAAACGCAACATTGATTTTTCAGCAAAGTCCTCTAAATGCACTAACTGACTTGACTTTTATCATTTGCACTGTTTTTAGTTGCATCTTTAGTGATTTCACGACTGTTTACTACAATATGTATTGTCCAAAGAAGTGGATTTTGCATGCACTTAGAGGGTTTTGCAGCAAAAGAGAGTCAGATTTGTTAAATACCACTGAAATGACTACAGTGAAAAAAGGTTACTGACTAATAACATTTTTTATTAATAACTAATGACCTTTTAAAATAAGAGCATAAAAAATTTTCATTTACAAGAAAACATTTTAGACGCACTTAAAGGTTTTTGCATTTAAAACCTTCATATGTTTATGATCAAATTTACAGATAGACTTCTATCCAAATCAACTTATAGTGCATTGCAATCTACACATATTTTTTGTGTGTTCCCATAAACCCATGACCTATTGAGCTGCTAATGCAATACTATTGAGCTATACAGGAGCACTAGAATTGATAGACTATTAGCATTCACTGTAAACCATACAGTATGTTTTTTTTTTCATTTTAAAGGCATTCAGCGGTAGTCATATGCCTACTAACCAAAAATAGACAGACAGACATACAGATGCTTGTACAAGCATGACCAATGTCTTAGACAGCTAGGCAATTAGATGTCACCTGTTGAACTGTCCTGATGTCTCCTGCTGGCTGTCTTCATCCGTTTCAACACTCTGACATTTCAGCCTTGATTTGGAGTGTCTCTGTGAAGACACACAGTATGTTAAATAAATACATAGAGAGCACGTTTAGTCCTGTGCATTTGGATGGGAATTAATGAAATTCCTCCTACACACAACAAAGAGGGAAAGAATAGCACAGGCCTGTTTTACAGGGCATACTTAACATGATCACACAAGTGCGTGTAACATGAATTAACACTTGCCATGTGTTTGAATCTAACATTTTTTTAGGCCTAGCCGTGCATAACAGCTAAAGTAATTACAGGCTTTAGACCAACTACTAACAAAAGAACAACCTAAACACACAACACATACGCACACACACACACAACACAACCAATAATGATAAGAGTGGGAGGAAACACTACACGCGTGCACATGAGGCGTGCCCGCACACTTTCTGCAGGAATGACAGATACGATCCACAAGAGACGAGACACCATGACATATCCCTGACAACCCTGATTACATTTTAATAATAAAAAAATCAATGTGCCGGGTTGGTAAAGTAGTTCACGATCAAACCAAAACCACATGCCGTGTTTGCTTGCTTTATCGACCTGCTACCGGTGTGCAGAATTACACACAGATCACATTCAATATATGAGATGTAGATGAATAACACGCTTGGAGAGTTTTAATGCAGAGGATGAAATACGAAACTCTCTAGAGTTCAGAAATGTCATTTTCTGTGTACACAATCATACTGGACAGCGTGCAATAAAAATCAGATATCAACACTAGTATGAATACTATTATACAGCCTCAACACAGAGGACACTTCCACACAACATGCCCTGCCAACATTTAATGTCTCCACCATATAAAAATGTAAAAAAAAAATTGTAAAGAATATTCTTCGCTTTAACATTTTCTTTACAAAAAATATAAAAAATTGCAATAATAGCAACAGTAATAATGATTCTCAAATACTTCTGCTTCCAGGAAATGAAATTGACACATTTACATAAAATTCAATATTGACAGACACAAAGAGGCCCATCTAAAGAGAGAGAGAGAGAGAGAGAGAGAGAGAGAGACGAACAAAAAAGACTAAATGTATTCATTCTGACCTTGTGCTTGAGGTTGCTGATAAATGATCGACTGTGAGATTTCTTCATGCCATCTTTCGAATTCTAGAAGACCAACACAAAAGCTGTCAAAATAATTTTGCAAACATTTACTCAAACATTCACATAAAGTCACAATGAAACGGAAGT
The DNA here is from genome assembly GCF_027580225.2 of Misgurnus anguillicaudatus. NCBI lineage: Eukaryota > Metazoa > Chordata > Actinopteri > Cypriniformes > Cobitidae > Misgurnus > Misgurnus anguillicaudatus. Next base: position 16,794,910 of record NC_073351.2, read on the forward strand.
AGCAATTGTCTTCTTATTCCCCGCTGTGACGTATATCCGAGTGAAACGGCTTTTGAAATGCGAAAAAGTAAGGGCTGGACTTGAATTCATCCTTCGAGAATTGATTGGATCGTTAGAAGTTGGGTCATGTTGATGTTTGCTAATTGCTGCAATATTTTCCCGAACCCCGCCTACCTGCCATACCCCATGACCGGAAGTAAAGAGAGATTAGGTTGGTTCGACTTCATGCGGCGCCACAAGAATCAACAGCCGGATGATGCCAATGTACCGCGAGAGTCATTTGTAAAAACAGGGCCCGCACGAGGCATAAGAGTACTAAGCGGCTGCTTGGGGCCCCGTGGCCAGCAGGGGGCCCCCTAATCGTTTTTTTACAATTAAATAACTTAAACAAGTCATATAAAAGAATGAATGAATGAATGAATACGAATGAATAAATGAATAATTCAAGACAAAAAAATCTGATTTGCAGACAACTGCTGTGTGTCTGCAGTGCTAGCATTTAAGTCATGCACAATATAGACACCTCGCGTGCATTGACAATTTGTGCCACGTGCAAGTGCGCGTAACTGTAATAAATGATAAGCCATGTCACAAAAAAGTAGGCTATGTATCCCTCGGGTGCCGAAAAGAGAAAGAAGAAAAGGACAGAGGAGGAGAAAAAAAGAGAAAGATAAAGATATGTTTGCATGATTATTTACACTATGTTACACTAAGTTGTGCAGCAGCAGCTAGTAGTGTGACAGATCGCAGTTGATCCATGATCGACCCATAGTTCGGTCGCATGAGATTTGCGGATTAATACGCAAATTTAAATAGGGAAAGTTTATCATTTCACGTGTTTCAAAGGCTTGCAAATGTTAACATTTCGATTGATTTTAAACCATTTAACCTGCAAAAAGGCACTAAAGTAAGAAGCTTTATGGACGCATAATGTGGTTGAATGTGTCTGGTCCAGCTCCAGTCATACGTAATCCTCACTATGCCCTTCAGAGATCAGAACACTTGATGTTTAAACTTTAGAGAGAGTTATGCTACTGTGTGTCATACTGTAGTCCATTAACATACATTTGAGGAATAGAGCACGGAAAAACAACGTAACGTTTTTATGCTGCACTGTTTGTAATTCGTCCTCCGTCTGTATGTGTGTGTGTGCGTGCGCGCGCGTTTAAGTGCCCTCAATAGCGCAGCCACGAGAGAGACGCGTTTCAGAAAGCAAGCGAACATAAAATCTTTATGTTCTTGACAGGGCACATACAAACAAAATGATCTCCACAATATTCTTTTCCAATAAAAGCATTTGTTTATGTCTTTAGGTTTATAGATTAGGCAGAATCCAGGTCCGTGCTTCTCTTAAAGAGACAGTAACCTCAATTAACCTACTCAAGTCTGTGTCATTAATGTTAATCAAACAATCCAAGACAAAAAGAAAATCACTTCTGTAGCTCTAAAAAATTATAATTATATTTAATTCATACAATAAAGACATTGTTATGATTCATTTGATTTGATTTCTGTACCTAATGCTAATTTCAGCCCTTACTTAATGTGCAGCTTTGTTCTTTTTATAAATGTTTTTAATTAAAAAATTAGGTGAGAGGGGGGCCCCCAAACAAATTCTGCTTAGGGGCCCTAAGAGAAACTCCGGTTATAAAAGGAGGAAAAACTCCAGTTATAAAAATACCTGTGTCTGTGTGGATTAGGCCTAAAATTAAACCTGAAGTCAGGCACACACTACCAGATTTTCGGCCTCAATTTACCCATACTTTCTATTCTCCAGAATCTGAGAGAAAATCGGGTCCAGGACCTCGATCAGTTTCCATATTCGGCACAGATTATCATGTAGTGTGTGACGTTCACAGATCCAATCTTACACCTCCCGATGTGCTCACAAGCACTGACTCGGCCATATCAATCATATCAAACATGTTACATTTTTAGGATGGAGAAAAACGACAAACTGCTGTTTGTGTCCAATAGACAGTGAGGACGGAAAAATGGCTTGTGGAAGTGTAGAAACAACACAACTGCCGGAATAACACGTCCGTAAAAACATATCACGATTGCTTCAAAAACAAGATCGGAGAAGAAATCGCCTCAGAAGTTGCCTCCTTTATAGTCGAACACCACACTGTTGTACTGTAAACTATTCAAATGAATTTTTTGGGTCACATATCATCAGAGACTTGATTAAGACTCTTAATTTAATCCTTCTCTCCATGGGTCTTTGTGTTTTGTCTATAAATATTATGCAGGAACACTGGAGGGCACAGAAAATCCCTGCACATCCAAATGAATGTCTACAGTGTTCAAATTCTAATAATAGGAACAGAAAGGAGGCAGAACGAATATTAATTAAAGGATGCCAGGATTACACCGATTAGTCAAATTCCTGTCTTCTTAATCTATCCGTCCATCTTTACACAGAAGCACATCAGTGCCTAGCTCGCAATATGCTGTAGATTATGCCATACCTTGCGCAGGTTTCTCTGCAGGCCTTCGTGAGTGGCACGGAGCAGAGCTCTGATGGAGAAGCTGTCAGTGTCTTCTTTGTCCCCGATCTGAGACTCCTTCATCAGAGAGTCGAGTTTCTTCCTAATGTGCGTCTCTACCTGGTGCTGACTCGGTCCGTTGGACTGAAATGCAGACAGCAAGAACAGGGAAGTGGGGCGTAAACATCTGGAGCTCATAAGGAATAAGATTATCCCTGCGGCCAAAATCCCATACGGTGACAGACTGCACTGAATTAGATTAGATACCTACTTAGTGACTGTTAAAACAATGCATTAAATATAGTATGTGTAAGGTGCAGTATGAATACATTCTAGACATCTGACAACAACCACAAATATAATGTACTCAAACGTACAGTAGAATTTAAATGTTGGGTTGTTTTAGACACATGGTTGGGTCAAATATGGACAAAAACTCAATAGGTGGGTTATAAACAAACCTATTGTGGATTGTTTCAACACATAGTTGGGTAACAACAACCCAGTATAGACTTATTTTTTATTAAACCTCTTAGTACTTTTTACACTTGAAAAGAGCTGCGTGGCTTACAGTTGTCTAGTGTTATTAATTTATTCACTTTTTGAATTTGGCAGCTCCTCAGCTTTAGTGTTCTCATGGGATAGAAAAGTGTCTATGCGATGCATACTAAGAAATCTCAGGGTATTTTTAAATAAACTGTTTTTTGCATACTAAGGATTCATACATGCTAATTTCGCATACTGATTTTTGCATGCTATACAACAAAATAGACAATTTTGGATCTAGAAAATGACTATTTTCTAAGTTATAAAGCTATTTACTAATCTTTATTTCTTTCTTCAAATCATCAGCTAATTACATAGCAGCCATTACAGCAAAGATCCAGCGTTTCTCTTGCGTTTCATGACACGTTTAATAGGCGTGTAATAAGATGAGGCATAGGAACCTTTAATTGGCTCTCGGTAACGACTTCTTAAAGTGGATCATTAAACATTAATTACTCCTAACAAAACAACATGAATATTTTGCAAGCATACATTAAAATGCCATTAAAGAATTCACCATTGACAAAAATGACTTAACCAGTAAACCTATTTGTCGCTGTAAATGAGTCTTGCAAAAAATAAGCAAGCTAAATATCAGTGTCAAAAACCAAAAGCTTTACAAATTGTTGCTGGATGGATTGTGCTAATGGCAGTGCTGCATGATGTGTCATGGTAATCTTGTGCAAGACTTTCCGATGCTGCTACTGTTGTCTTTAAAGAGGTATTTCAACAAAAACAGAAAACTGTTGGGGTTCGGGTCTTGATTGATCGCTTTTTAAAGACAGCTCACTGTGAGCCAGAACAGTTTTGGGGAGGCAGCCAGACAACAAAATAGCATCTGTCAGTGAGAGACTCTCAATAGCGGTGGAGAGAGGAGAGAGAGAGAGAGAGAGAGAGAGAGAGAGAGGGCAGGAGAGATGATAATGTGTGCAAAGAAAATGGTATGATGGCACATGAGGCAATGCAACAACACCTCGAGTGAAAACGTTGTTAAAGAGATCACAATTGTTTTTTTTTTTGTGCAAGCTAATAATAATGCACACAAATCAGTACCATTAACAACTTGTATTTTATATTTGTTTTATTTAATGATAGCAAAATTTAGCCATTCAATGACTATGTGAAAAGCCAAGGCAACACAGCTCACACTGTAAAAAATATTTTGTGGTTTAGTAAATTTAAATAAAATGAGTAAATTCTATTTAAAAAAAATATTTCTTGTTTTTTAACCAAATTTGAGTAAAAACAACACAAAAAAGGTGAGTAATTCTAAATGAAAGTAAATTCAACTAAATTTAATCATGTAAAATTTGTAAGAAGGAAATTAACTTAATAATTAAAAAAAAAATTGTAAATATAACTAACTAGGCAGTGGACTTATATACTGATAAAATAATAAGCTGGATTTACTTAAAAAGTGGATGCAAAAATGATGCATTATATTTTTAAGTTTTACATGGAATTTGAAGCAATTGCTTAAAATTCCATGTAAAACTTAAAAAATTGCAATTGCTTAAAATTCCATGTAAAACTCACTTAAAAAAGTGCATGCAAAAATTATGCACTATATTTTTTTTTAGTAAATACAGCGTATTATTTTTTTTCAGTGCACATAGGTAGGTGTGTGTGTGTGTGTGTGTGTGTGTGTGTCTGTCTGTCTGTGTGTTCCAGTTTTACCGTGCTGTTCTTCAGTTTAAAGTCATCTTCAATCTCATCAGCACTGTCATCATCAGACACCTCGCCCTCCTCAACATCTGCAGACAGGTAAGGGGGAAGACGCTTTCCCTGCAGGCAATGACGAGATGCAGAGGTCAATTATTGACTATATGCACGCAGGGCCGTAGCCAGGATTTTTCAAATACAGAGGACACCCCCCCCAAAAAAAATGACACTTGAGAAATAAATTTGCTTCTGGAAGAAAGATGTTCTGCCTCTCATCATCACAGTAGTGGCTTCTGCATTTATAATGCAGGGTCATTGGCTGCAAAGCTTGAGCCTTCGGACACAGTGAGTGCCACATCTTGACTGTCTTGGGAGGGCCCTTCACCTATTATTTCCCTCTCTTCTCCTTCTAACTCTTTCTTCTCCTCAACTGCCTGACTTCTCTCAACTCCTGTCTCCTCTGTTGAGTTTAACATAATAAAGGTAAATGGACTGCATTCATATAGCGCTTTTATAACAGACCTATGGCCATCCAAAGCACTTTACAAGTTGCCTCACAGTCACCCAGTCACTCACACATTCACACACCGACGGCGGTGTCAGCCATGCAAGGCGCCAGCCAGCTCGTCGGGAGGTTGCTCTCTCATTTGCTTGGGTCAGATGGACCATCCCACTTTTGTTGATCGCGCAATAATATTGTTCTTGCATGACTGACCTGTGATTGGTGGATTGACCTCGATTGATCGAAGACGCGAGCTTTACACCGTGATTACACTACACTATAAAAATGAATAGTTTACATTAAATTTAGGAAACCTGCTTTGTTAAAAAAAAAGGGGAAACCTGTTTTAAAGTAAGCAATTTCCATACTGTTACATATCCTCTGGTACTAAAGGTTGTTTTGACGTATGTTGTTGCATATGTGTACCAGAGGATACGTAACAGTATGGAAATTACTTGCTTATTTTATACTCAACAGCTTTCCTACATTTTGTTTATGTAAAATCAACTAATAATTTTTACAGTGTAGTAATAAGCAATGTGCACCTATTATAATCAGTGATGGTGTTTGCAATTGCTGCTGTGCACTGCACAAGTAATATCTTTTATTGTTTACTATCCCCAATACTGTAGTACACTGTAGTATTTACTACAGTAAACTATAGTTAATGATAATGTGTTATGTTCAATAGTATTAATAATAGTGAATTGATAAACTGTAGAAAGTACTGTAGTATACCTTAATATTAATTACGGTATGTCTCAAAAACACTTTAGTCCCGCTAATGATTTTCAGGTTGTTGTGCCCCCCCCCAAAAAAATATTGTGTACCAGCCGCCACTGTTCTCTAAACCTGTTTAAGTGTCTTTTTCTGTTGAACACAAAAGAAGATACATTAATTTGATAAATGATTGTAACCACACAGTTGACATATCCATTGACTTTCGTAATAGGAAAAACAAATACTATGGAAGTCAGTGGGTACCGTCAACTATGTGTTATCATCAATATCAAAATATCTTCTTTTGTGTTCAACAAAGAAGCTAATACTGGTTTAGAACAACATGAGGGTGAATAAACGATGACATTGACATTGAGTGAACTATCCCTTTAACTACATTTGCCTTTGTTTGCATCAATAACTCAATCCTTTAAGGTCATTTTCACCTGTTGTTTAGCACACATCAGATACTTTACTGTGACAACAGAGCATAATTTGAAGAGGCAGCTAGTAACCCACAGTTCATTGGATATCTTTGCCTGAGGATAAACAACATTTCCTTGAGTGCTTGAGACACTTGAGAGCATTAAAGCACATTAAATGGTCATTAAACATAAACCCCAAACCCAGGCCCTTTCCTACACATCTATTTATCTCTAACACACATATGCACACTTGTGTGAATGCCAGTGGGAGATAAAAACTGCTGGTGGAGGGATGAGACAAATGTAAAATCAATATGCTTGACCTAGAGACTGTGCAAGACACATGAACACTGCTTTCAATGCGACATGCTTCAAGCAATTGCGTAAGTGCAGGTATGTATGCGGATATGTAATCAAAGGAGACCGGGAGGATTTGCAGAAGTGTGCTTCAATAACAAGGGCTCCCTGTTGTCTATAAGAGACTGGCATCATTGTTTGCCTGACTGTGAAGGTCCTGTAGAGCAGCAGGCTGGCAGTGCCATCTGTCTTGACCTGCTTAACTAATGCCAAAGCTTCTCACTGGTGCAGTGACGTCCGCATGCACTTCAGCGTCTCAGAGCAACACTCGCCTCCTCACCTTGAGTGAGCACCTGCCACCGAAGAGACCTTCACAGTGTTAAAGCTGAAGTGCCACGTTAACAGTGTTAGACTGTGGCGTTTTCCAAAACCGCTTTTGTCTCTGTGTGGTTTTAGTGAATCATTCAGAGCAATTGTGAATGGATTTGACTGATTCATTGAAAAGCGAAGAATCAAAAGAATGATTCATTAACAGATAAAACAGTGATATTACGCACTTCCAGAAAACAGTCCCCAGCCATTGAAAGTTACGAAGGGGACTATTTTCGGCTGCTGAATGAGAGTATAGTTCTTAGCCATATCTACCTAGAAATCGCAACTTTTAATTTTCTGTCTGTCTTAGTACGCAATGTAACTACAGAAGAGTCAAGTTTTAAATAGGAAAAATATCAAAACTCTTTGGTTATTTTTTACGCGATGCTAATGGTCTAATCAGATTCAATGGATTATGCTAAGCTATGCTAAAAGTGGAACACCAAGCCAGACAGGGAGATCAGCTGAATGGATTCCAAAAAGGTAAAAATCAAATGTTTATATCTAGGGGATCTGGAAAATGAACATATTTAAAAAAAAAAGTGGTGTCCCTTTAAAATTGGATAAAATGTGTCTAGGAAGCAATTGTAAAAATCCTTGCAACATCCTAGTTTCTATGACTATGGGAATATAGCAAAAAAATCCAAAAAGAAATGCAGGATAGGGAAAGTTTGCAATGTAGTTTTAAACAGCAGGATCAAGAGTGCCGTGAAACCAGGTGTTGCTTTAAATGGAGAAAGGGTGGCTGCAGTTCACGTTTGTACCTTTATGAGTATCTTTCCCTTCAGGCAGTTTGGGCTAGGAAGCTGCTTGGGGTCTTTGTTCAGGGCCTCCGCCACATCCAGCTTGTCTCCGAAAATCTCTTTCAGATGCTCTGCTATCTTCTTCTGCTGCTGAATGTTGCAATGATTCTCTATGGAAAGAATCACTGGGACCTGACACAGCAGGAGAGAGAGAAAGAAAGAGAGAGAGAAAGAGAGAGAGAGTTTGTAATCACAAACAAGGGAACAACTAGAAGAGTCAGCAGATGCTCCCTGCCTCTAGATCCTTTCCTCAACATCTACCTTTTGTTCTTATGTCTTTTATCTTCTGCCATGTGCTCCCTCTTCTGCTGTCTCACTCTTACCATTTGCATAAACATGTGTTTTTGACTGTCGCTCTCGTCTTTCCTGTTACATTATATTTTCTTCCCCACGTTGCTTGCTGTCATTCTCAGCTTCTGTTTAACTCATACGTGATCTGAACCTTCAACAAATCAAACTTGACTTTGGTCTCTCAATTCTTGTTCTTTATAATATAAAAACACTTTTTCACACCACTGTATGACTGGTTTTGTGGTCCAGAGTATCATTGGTATGCATTCTTTTTGACTGTATTGGAACAGAACACACTGGCTTTTACAATAAAACTCATATGTATTCCACCAAAAACAGACAACACTATAGAATTTAAAAAATACATATACCGTATTTTATACATTTCATGCTATAAAATTTTTTGTATATATTTGCTTGTACTACTCTACTACGTACTTACTGTAAGGCTTTCTACAGTGCAAAACTGTGAAAAGCAATATAGAAATAATTTTGAATTGAATTGAATTACGTTGGCTGAAATAAATGTGTTCAGACAGAAGCAATACCAATGTCACATGACAGGGATGGTGAGGGAAATCCTTTGGGTTTAAAACCCATATACTATGACTGACATTCCCACAATCAAATTCTAAAAAAACAAAAATAAAAAAGGCAAAGAAAGAGACATCATATTGGGCTACAGTCACTGTGATGCAGTCTCAACAGGTGATATGGGAAATATGGAGTATGATTTGCATGTGATGTGCATGTGCTAAAAGGCTCATTTATGTCATTATGGCGAACCATTAGATAAAACAGGTGGCTATCTTATGATAAAACACCATTAGGCAAACAGACAGATTGCATTCTGAGAGTTCTCAAAGTTGTTACACACTTGAATGCAGAACGTTATTTTAAATTATTACTGTACTTTACCTTATGGTGAAATACAAAACAATTTTCCACAACAAATTATACATAATTGTCATGTAACCTGCGTCTCACTGGGTGACTTTATATCTGGAAATCAAAAGATGAATAAAAACGAACACTGTTCTTTAAATTGTTTTTGAGATAACAGTACCCTAATGTATATTAAAACAGTCAGCGGCCTACTGGAGATAATAAACAGCTCTGTGAAGCGAAGTACTGAAACATAATGTAGATTATTCTTCTTAAAGACGCTCTAGGCAATTTTTTGTTTAATTTAGTATATGAAAATGTTTGGAATAAAATACTACCATATTAATAGCCTTTTACATAGTGAATAATGGCTGTTACAGCATATACTGTAGTTTCCCTTTAGCTTGGTAAAGCAAGTCTGAATTCACCGCTTTGGATTAAAGTGTCTGTCATTTCTGTCAAATATTTTTATATATTGTATATCTTTAACTCTTTCCCCACCATTGACGAGTTATCTCGTCAATTAAGAGAAAACATTTGCATAAAAAAAAAAGTTCTGTAATCTGTAATTATCCACTAGATACAATTACCCAATTTATTAAAAAACAGAAGCAATTTTTTTTTACAAATATAAAACTCTGTGTATGTTTTGATAATCATTCTGAATCTGATGCAAAAATGCAATTATTTCAGGTTTTTGCTAAAAAAAAAATTTTTTTCAAAGAAAAATACCCATATTAAAAGTTTATAAGCAGAGAAAAAATATAGATAGAATGAAAGTATTTTCCCGTTTTGTTTGTTTATTGTTCGTTTGAAAGCAGAGGGTCTGTTATTTCATTTGATATATTTGTATGTTTATATATAAATTACAAAAAATGCTGGCGGGCAACTTTTAAAAAAAAAGGTTGGAGGCGAATGAGTTAAAATTTTATGTGAAAATTTTAAATGCAACTAAATGACAAATGATGTCACATGACCTCATCCCAGTACAATATATACCACAGAAATATGCAATTGTGATTTTTTAAAACATATTTGCCAAAAATACTATTTGTTTAATGTTGTGTACTTCTTAAGAAAGAACATATGAATGTTTTAAACCAGAGGTCTTCAACATTTTTGGCAAATTACCCCTTAATGGCCAGAGAGGAGGAGCAGTGACCTGATTTACATACTTAATTATGATGGTAATGTTACAAAAATATTAAAATAGTAAATTTGGCTATAGACTGTCACATTTCTCATTTCTATTGTTAGCCTATTATTGCATTTTGTTGGATGCTTAATTTTAAATTCAAACAATATTTGATAGGCCCCTGGTAATACCACCAGGGACTACCAAGAGGCCCCAGACCGCCATCGAAGACCCATGTTTTAAGCAATATTTTTGCCTTTACAGAGCCTTTAAGAATCTGTTTTTAAAGCTACAAACAAAATGGTTTATTCACCCCATAAAACATAAAGCCACTAAAAGGAAAAATAATAGTTTGTTGTACTCACTCATTGTTTATGAAGGCATATTTGTTGATGGTCTCAATGACAGATTTAAATGTGATCTTGGAGGTGAGAGTGTATCCATGCTGGACCATGGGCTCCCCATCTGGACCATCCCAACAATCCACTGCAAACACACAAAACAATCAGCACGGTTAGAGCACAGTCAAAAATGTGTGAGTATACACACAAAACATATGGCTACCATGCAAGAGTATATATAAATAAATACAAATATTCAAAATGTTTTACAGTATGCATGCACAAACACAAACAAACTTCTCTGGGTGGAAAAAAAATGAAATCACAGATACCAGCTTTCTATGTCCTATTAGTCCTCTGTGTTTAATCTGACAAACCAAACTTTGTCTTCTCACTCAATTCGATCTTAGCTACAGGAAGAATCTGACGCTATTTAACTTTAGCGCACTGTAAATGTAAATATCATACTGTACACAGTAAGTCTCGCCTTACCCTCCACACAGCGGCAGCCGGCCTGTAGCACCCATGCATACATGTCTGTCTTTGAGTGGGACAGCAGCTGGTCTCCGGTCAGGTAAGTGTTGTGGGAAGAGGCTATGAAATAGTTACACAGAGGCTGATCCATGTCCTGATTAACCTCATTGTGTTGAGGGTTGAACACATCACAGGCAGGGCTGCGCATGTAATTGGTGAACCCTACATGGTAGAAACAGAAAGCGAATAATTGTGGCAAATATTCAAGCACAGTGGCTTTTCAAAGTGCAAATTCAGTGATGAATGACTCTACAGTCATCTACAGTATAGTCACGACCTCAACCAATCAGCTCTGCAAAGAAAATCTAGTAACATCACATAAAGCCATAAAACAGATGATAGCAAAATTGGAGGAGTGCAACAATAGAAGTGATTATTCTAAATCAACCTAGTGTTTTTCTTTCACCCTTAAATGCAACTTGTAAACAGCAAAAGCCATTCAGACAATTGGTCTGATAGCAGCAAATGCTGAATGAATTGGTTTCATTAACAGAACAAGCAGTAATGCTCACTGGCATGCAAATCAAACTCTCTGTCATGGTTGTGACTGGGAAACAAACACACAATCAAGGATATCAGACAGACAGATAAAGTAGATAGACACAGATACAGTAGATGGAGATATGATGCATGTTTCTCATAGATAAATTTACAGATATAGGTAGATATACTGTAGACAGACAGACAGAAAGAGATGGAGTTCACGTTTCTCATAGACAGACATACAAACAGACATACAGACAGACAGACAGACAGATAGATAGACAGATAGAGACAGAGTGCATGTTTCTCATAGTGTCTGTCTACCGACAGACAGACAGACAGACAGATAGATAGAGACAGAGTGCATGTTTCTCATAGTGTCTACAGACAGACAGACAGACAGACAGACAGACAGACAGATAGATAGAGACAGAGTGCATGTTTCTCACAGACAGATAGACATGGAGTGCATGTTTCTCATAGACATACAGACAGACAGACAGACCGACCGACAGAAAGACAGACGGACAGACACGGAGTGCATGTTTTTCATAGACAAGACAGACAGACAGACAGATAGAGACAGAGTGCATGTTTCTCATAGACAGACAAACAGACAGACAGACAGACAGACAGACAGATAGATAGATAGATAGATAGATAGATAGAGACAGAGTGCATGTTTCTCATAGATAGACAGACAGACAGACAGACAGATAGAGACAGAGTGCATGTTTCTCATAGACAGACAGACAGACAGACAGACAGACAGACAGACAGATAGATAGATAGATAGATAGATAGAGACAGAGTGCATGTTTCTCATAGACAGACAGACAAACAGACAGACAGACAGACAGATAGATAGAGACAGAGTGCATGTTTTTCATAGACAGACAGACAGACAGACAGACAGACAGACAGACAGAGACAGAGTGCATGTTTTTCATAGACAGACAGACAGACAGACAGACAGACAAACATACAGAAACAGAGTGCATGTTTTTCATAGACAGGTAGACAGACAGACAGACAGATAGAGACAGAGTGCATGTTTCTCATAGACAGACAGACAGACAGACAGATAGATAGAGTGCATGTTTCTC